>NC_090921.1:1240659725-1241284725 GCF_040938575.1 Ambystoma mexicanum
TAAATCCCAGGGAGTGAACGGCTGTGCTCAAATGGGCTCAAATGTCAGCTGGCAAGGAACTTAGTTCTGCTGATCTACTAGGCAGACTAAATATTGCTGACCCTGTCCTTAGAAAGGCTCAAGTTCCTTCAGGGCATAGTAGAGCAGCATACAAGCCACTACTAAAACCCTTACTATGGTTAAGCTTTAGCCTTACTTAAAGGCAGCACACGTTTGCTTTGACATTGGCAGGACTCAGCATACCTCTCCTAAAACCCCTTGGGTTGTGATAGCTTCACAGAAAGTTCCTTCTGTTCTGGGGAGAACCAAGAGGTTCAGATCAGTCAGACAATCCTTTCTTGGTGTGCCAAGCAGGACTTTTGAGATCCACTGACGGTCAGTCATAGGATATGTATTTTCATAGGTTTAAAGGCACTGATATGTCTTTATGTCAGTGCAAAGGTTTAGGGCCTGAAAATGGAATTATTTGCATGCGAATAGGGGACTTGTGTGCCAAACTGCGTGCGTAATCCCGTTCATGGAATCGAAGGTGTGGTACTTTTCCAGGACTTGTGTGGCGTTTGGCCGCTCTGCACGTCTCTGCGAGCCGTCGAGCTTCTTGCATGAGAGACCATGCAGAACATGGGTGTGGCTTGCACAGAGGGCTGGGAAGGGGGCGGAACACAGAAAAAAGGGAAGAATGCACGAAAAAGTGGACGTTACGAGGGGCGGCAAACAGACAGTCCTTCGCACCCCCACAATTCTGCCAAATTACACATATTCACTGAACCACCCGCGCAGCCTCTCGGCAGAGAAATGGCCACACAAATCCCTCGATCCCTGCTCGACAATGGGAAACATTGATAAAAAAATGAAACTAGACAACAACCACACATATTTGACATAGGGCCTCATTACACGGACGGCGGTGGACCAAGGTGCTATAAGCTATAAGCACCTTGGTCCATGCCGGTAAAATACCGGCACCGCCTTGGTGGAAAGGGGAATTACTATTCCAAGGTTGGTGGGGCGGTAATTCCCCCTTCCCCCATTGCCCTTCCCCATTCCCATTTTTGCCCCATAGGGCGTAATGGGAATGGGGAAGGTGCTAATTACGGCACCGCAAATTGCGGTACCGTAATTAGCTCCCTGGTCCCTTTGCGGGTTGGTTTTTAACCCCTGCAAAAAGCAGGCGTTAAATTCTCCAACCTGCAAAGGGACCTCGTAGTAAGGCGGTAAGGGTTAATGATCACCGGTACCATTAACGGTGACCGTTAACCCTTACCGCCGTCCATGTAATGAGGCCCATAGACATGAAGCGTGTGATGTTTGTACTGGTTTTGTTCCACAAAATAGTATATATAGGCGCATTTATTTACTACCGGATTTTATGATAAACGATTGCAAATGCCAAATCAATTGGCTTTATTAGTGCTTGTTATAGGAGGTGCTGAGAACCCAAGAGGTACACTTGCCACCTGAAAGGTAACTAGCCAAGATCAACATTGACTGCTTGAGGTGCTAAGAAACCAAGAGGAGAATTTGGCTGACGAGGTGCAAAACTAACAAGACGAGCACTTGATGTGGGAGATCTTGGGAAGTTAGGAAAAACACTTGCTTAAAGAGGTGGGGAGAAAGTCTTGAATGTGGTGTTCAAAACAGCTGGCAAAAAATACTTGGGAGATTGAAGAGTGCTAGGCCTCTGCAAGAGAATATGGCCTGTCTTGGAGTTAAAGGTTCCAAAGTGCTCTCATTCATGGATGTTAGTGAAAGTACCAAATATCTTTTTCAAGAGTTATCCCAAATACCAAACTTTGACACAGAAGCTCCTTTGGAAGAAAATAAGACACCACTAACCCAGAACCATTGGTTGCCAACCCGGGGAATAAAAGCAAACTTAATGATGTGACTACAATGTGAAGAGAGAAGAGCAGCCCCAGGGAAAACAAAAGGTTCAACAAGAGGTGAAGGGTGTCCGGTCAATTGGTCGACAACAAACTGGTCGACTGCAATTTGGTCGACACCATTTGGTCGAATGCCAAATGGTCGAATTTTTTTTATTTTTTATGTGTTTTGTGGGTTTTCGAGTGGGAAAAAAAAAAAGAAAAAAAAGGGCGTTGGGGGGGACGACCCCCCAAAAAAAACTAAAAAAGGGATAAAAAAAAAAAAATTTTTTTCGACCATTTGGCATTCGACCAAATGGTGTCGACCAATTGTCCTGTCGACCAAATGTTTTCGACCAATTGACTGGTAACCTTTTTACAATCTAGAGTAATGTCTAAGCCCTCTGGTCCTTTTATGCCTCAAAGTATTTACATGAGATTTCTATTTCAAATTATTGCCTTTGGATATTTTATTGAGATCGTAAATACACAATATCCTCAAAAGCCTTGCGAACCCTAGACTAAAACTATAAGTCGCAATGTGCACATTTGGGTTTCATCTTACTAGCAACGTTTAACACAAGGAGGCAACTGCATCTTGGTAAGTGAATTTTGGACGTAGTGGCGTAAGAAGATGCATGCCAGAGAAAACCCTGCACATTTTTAAGAGAGAACCAGTTTTCAGAAAGCCACTGGAACCCCCAAAGGGTAGCTAACATGACTCACGAGTTGCCAGAAGAGCATGAACACAATACTCACTTCAGAACCTAAAAACACTAGCCCAACCTCCCTTGATAGTGTCACTTGGTGACCCAGCTATCCCAACTGTTAAACAGGGAATTCATGGGCTTTGGGGCTCTGAAAATGTCTAGAACATTTCAGTCTGTACTGAACTCCTAGCCCCAAAAACCAAACGTAACATGTGTGATGAAATGACTTCTGCTCTGCAGGAGTCTAAGGATGAGCAGCCACTAAACCACCTGCTCAGCCCCCACACTACACCAAACTAGCAGTGAATTCAATCATGAATGTAAAACAGACAGACTTAAACGATATACCTCCTTTGCCTTTTGTAGTAGCATGGGTATAGGGAAGGCTGTAATCATAGAAGGTGTGTGAATGTGACCCAGTAGTGACAAAAAACAGCAAAGTATGACAGTTCATAAAAAAGGAATATTCAATCAAAGTTCAATAACAATATATTTATACTTTAATTAAATACACCTTATCCAAAGATAACTTCATTGAAAAACACTACACAAAACCACCCCTGTAAGAAAGAACGCAGAATATGCAATAGGGATACATGTGCAGCACTCTACGCAATAAAAATGGGGATAGGCAATAAGCAACCAAAGAGTTCAAAAAGGATATGTTGTTCAGTGGAAATGGTGCAAAGGTGACCTGAAGGACCATAGAAAAGTCATGGGCCAATAGTACCCTTTTCACTATTCTTAGTGGTTTGCCAGTGTTGTGAAAATGGATCGACCCAATACAGTGTGTGGCAACTCGTGTTTGTCTAAGTGTTGACATTGAGGGGGTTCGGAAGCAGTGGGTCAGAGCAGTTTGAAGGCAACTTTCGAGTGATGCAGGCTGGAGTGCCCACCAGGAATGGTCTGGAGTCAAGCCCTTTCGAGACATATAGCAACCAGTGGGTAGGGTTGATGTGTAATGCTCCAGTAGTTTCGAAGGTCAGCAATGGTTTGAACCAGTGATCCTAATGTTCCACTGTGCAGTTTCAAAAAGTGGCGATTCTAGGTCCCACCAGAACAAGTAGTTAGGTAACCGCTGTTTTGAGTTGATGAGTGGAACTCCAGCAGTTTGAGTCAGGTTCCGATGATGATGGTTTGAATGCGGTTCGACCAGTTTGATGCAGCAGAACAGGGAGTATTAGGTGGTCTGGTCCAACAGATGCGGTGAGACCTACTCTAGGAGACCTAGAGGACTGGATTAGTCTGTTCAGGGTCTGCTTTTTCAGGATAGGGAGGGTTGGTGCCTATCAAATTGCTTGGTGGCTAAAAAATGTCTATAATGCCATTGTTCATGTGATTATTGTACCTGTTGATTATGAGCAAGTTCTTACAGTGGGAGTTTCTTCATTTAAAAATGTGTGGGCCCTCCATCTTCCTTTTCAGAGCACCCCTTTAAGTGGCCTTACTCTTTCTCGTCCCAGTCCCCCATCGCCTCACATCCTCGCCAGTCCCCTATTACCCCATCTTATTTTTGCTCTTCCCAGGTCCCCATTTCCACCACCACCTTTATTCTCATCCCACTGACACATTAACCTTGACTCCCTCTTACTTGTGCCGATCCACCATTACCGCAAACAACCTCTTTGTTGTTCCAGTCCCCCATTACGCCCACCTCCTGCTTCCTTGTCCCATTGTCCCAGTCTATCATTTCCCCTCTCCTTAGTCTTCCTCATCCTAAGCCACCGTTACCCCACCTCACTCTTCCCTATCCCAGTCCTTCATTACTGCTGCTCCACCCTTTCTTTTCCCAGTGCCCTTTCCCTGACCTTACTCTTCCCAGTCTTCCCCGTCCCAGTCCTCCATTACCCCACCTCACTCTTCCTTGTCCATGTCCCCATTACTTTCTCCTCACCCTCCTTCTTGCAATCCCCATTACCCCAAATAACTGTTCCTTGTACCAGTCTTCCATGACCTCACTCTTCTTCGTTCTAGACTCCCATTACCCCCACCTTACTCTTTCTCCTTTCCAGTCCCCCATTACACCTGCCTCACACTTCCTCTTCCCAGTCACCTATTAGCTCCACCTCACTCTTCCTCATCCCAGTCTCCCCCTAACCCCTTCTATTTCTTTCTGGCCACAGTCCCCCGTTATACCACCTTAGGCTTCCACCTCAAAGGTCCCCATGACCTCACACCACTATTCCTCATACTAGTCCACCATTACCCTCATCCTACTCCTTTCTCCTCACAGTGCCACACATTCTCCCTTTACCTGCCTTTAATTGCCATGGTGTCTTTGTCAAACATGACATGAACTACATCTTCAAAAGTGTTGTAAGGATGCCACTCACATTGGCGCAGCAAACATCTGGCTCTTTATTACATGCAACATTAAGCTTATCAGTGCAAGCAACCCCGCATCTCCAGAAGGGAATCTGTTTTCAATTGACTCGCCCAACTTCTGCTGTGCTGCCAACATCATACCCGTCTGATGACATCACCCCATTCCAATGCTTTGCTCTACACTATGCACATGCTGGCAAAATGAGAGCACTAAACAAAGGAAGGGCAATATAAACTCACACTCTTAGAAACGATATAAAAAAATCCACGTACTTAGTGAGATATTTCCTATCTGGTGTTAAAAAGAATTCATACACCACAGATAGAAAACATTTCCTTATTTGCGTGTTTCTTTGAAATGTTATGTTATGTTAGAAAATGTCTTAATCACACGGCCACCCTAAGGTATCTTGGCGCTAGAGAAGCAGGCATACATCCATAACCAGAAAAACACAAAGACCAGACCGCCTAAAACAGGAATGTCTTTACCGCCTTTCTAAAGCCCAAATTGTTGGGTAGATTTTTTGGTTCCATGTGTTAATATCCCCGCAAAAATATCGCCATACAAAAATGGTGTTGTTTATTTGCAGCAATATTAACCCATGGAACCTGCGGGGGACCCGCCTGCAACCCCATATTTTGTTCAAGGGAGCGGGGGACACCCCTGCAACTTCTGCAATTCACCCCATAAATGATTCCCACCAATAATATCACCTATGGCCGTTCCGACAACCATATATATGGCGATATTATTGTTGGGGATAATTAGACATGATACGGTTTTTTTATGGATAACGGCAGCTCGTTCCACAGTATAGCTGCTGCTATGGATAAAGCCCGACCTCCAATCCGCATACGTCAGCAAGATGTGATGCATGGAACAAAGCCAGTACCTTTTGCGTGCCGTGCAATAAAATACAGAATGAAACAGTGAACTGATAGAGACAATTAAACCATATTTACCAGGTAGATAGCACCAAGCAGTTCTTAGCTGAGATAGGGAAACCGTCCAATTTGAGATGTCGTTCTCTGGACAAGCACAGCCGTACACGTTGTTGTATCTCGAGTTGTCAAAGTAAGCCTTGTGACAAACTGGCAAGAAAAGATGTCATCAATGTATAAAAATAAAGAAGAGGTAAAAATGGAAAAACTAACAAAGAAAATGGCAACAAGAAAAAAGAAGCATCTGCTACAAAATGCAAATGCAAATGTTGACTACATAGGTCAAGAGTTGCAATGCGATTGCTTGAAACCTAGACTTACTGCATACTCATAACTCTACACATGTGTGTCTTAGCAAATGTTCATCAATCTTAATTGCACATGTGCAATATGATTGCCTAAGAGGGTGACTCGCATTTGACAGCTGCAGTACAAAAAGTCCCTGAGTAATACAGGCCATGTTCAAGCTTAAATTGAGGGACAGGTACAAAAAGAATTGGATTTAGTCGAGAGAGAAGTCCAAAATTAAAAATAAAACTTGGTTGTGGGACAGGTAGAATACTGAAATAGGATAGGCCTTTTTTATGACTACAACTTAACTTTTGTGATATAAACACATGTGCCATTGCTTGCCGGATTGAGAATAGGGCCATGAAATTCTGTGGAGGTAGTGGTAAGCAGGAAATGATGTTGTGTGGCTGCAACTAAGCACACTGGGCCTCATTAGGAGTATGACAGTCTGGAATTAAAGTGCTGGTAATTCCGTTTACTGGCAAGTTTCCAGACCGGTATATTCCAAGTTTGCCAGCGGGGTGTCTGATTTGCCTCCAGCCAGGAGGTGGAGGTAAATCTGGCACTCCAGTGGCTAAAAACAGCCAGTATTACCAACAATCCCCCCATGGAGTACTATAGACTCAATGGATGGGGATTAACCAACCGCTGCCAGCACCTACAATATGCCAGTAAATTCTGGCATATCAGGCACCAGTAATGGAAGGTTAATTTGCCGGTATCCTGCTGGATTTACCAGTGGGATACGGCAAACACGTAATGAGGGTCATTGTCTTTGTGTGGCCAGCCCACATACTTGCTTCTTGTGTGGAAAAGTCCTAGAACTCTTTTTGCCAATGTACGTTTTGCTCATCCTGTAACCATTGGTTCACATGAGTACATCAACACAGTGGTGGAGCCAGTGTTTTCCACAGGAAACCCCAGAAAAAAAGCTGCCAGACTTGCTAGATTCATTTTTACAGATTTATATCCATATCTATCCATCTATATATTCAAGTAAAAAACTTGAGTTGCTGGGATTTTAGGTGAGAACTTAATGCAACAAAACCATGGAAATTCATCTAACACCACCTTAACTTCGCGCCCACTATTGCGCAGACTATGACCACAATGATGACATCACAGATTACATCACTGATTACATCACCAATTACATATTATATGGGAACACTGATGACATTACAAATCAACTCACTTATGCCATCACTGGTGACAACACTAATTGCATTGTATATAACTGATTACATCAATAAGGGAATTAGACATAACATCAGTTATGAGTTAGCTCATGAACATTTTGGTTACTTTAATAACAATTTAGGCCATGGACTTGGCCATGACAAAGTCTGGGGTCACTGGCCAACACCAAAGTCCATAACCAGTGGCCGTTAAGTGTTCAAAAATACCAATGTGCATGGTTAAAAGCCATGCCTAGTAGCCCATCACTGTTTTAAAATATGCAGTGGGCAACGTTGAAAGCTGTAGTTAGTGGCCATGGCTAAAGGCCAGAGCTAGGGCCCATTAATATGTCAGAATATACAGTTGGCACAGCCAAAGGCTGTGGCCGCTGGTTAGTATTGTGTTGTGAAAACCATGGCTAGCAGCTGGTGAGAAATTGTAATTTGTTACTTATAACACATTTAATACACAGAGGCAGCTAAGCACGGACCTGGGGGCCTGCACCGTGTCATCTTGCATCTAAGGTGAGCGTGTTGCCCCTGAGCTATCCCCCTGAGATGTGCATATTATATACAGTGGGAAAAGTCAAAGGCCATAGCTAGTGGCTGGTTAGTGTTGTGTAATGTACAGTGGGCACGACTGAAGGCCATCACCTATTGCATTTTATTATTTTAAATGTACAGTGGACATGACCAAGACCAAAAGATATACAAACTGATCAGGGTCAGAGGCCATGGCTAGTGACCCATTTATATGTTAGAATATATAGTGGGCACAGTCAAAGATTGTGGCCACTGGCCAGTATTGTGCTAATGTCCATGGCTAGTGCCTGTTCAGTGTATATAACATACAGTGGACACTGTTGAAAGCTGCATCCACTGGTAAAGGCCACAAGCTATGGTTGGTAGCTTGTTAGTGTTTTAAAATATTCAGTGCACATGGGAGAAAGTTGTGACCACTGTCCATAACTGAAGACCATGGCTAGTACCCATTCATGTGTTAAAATATATTTGGCCATGCACACTGTCCATGGCTGAAGGCCATGCTTAATGCCAGTTACTGTTGTAATGTAATTAGTGATGTCATCAGTGATGTGATCTGTGGTGTCATCATGTGGTCATCGTCTGCGCAACAGGGGGCATGAACCTAAGGTGGCGTTAGCTGAATTTCGAGGTTCTATCTGCCCTCTGAAGAAAAATAGTTACGCTGTCCACCCACATGTGTCTCTACTGGTGTCCTGAGAAGCCACCACAATCAGGGGAAAATAACTGCACCAGTGCTCTCTTGCCACATCGTGGGCAAATACTCATAACTTACTTTCCCTCTCATCATTGTCCCTCCTCACCCCATGTCTGTCTTTCAACAATACCCTGCTTTGTAAAGCTAACTTCAAAAGTACATGTATCATAGTGTCACTCAAATACATAAATCCTTATAGAACTATGTTAGGCAAAAGTGTACAATGTTGCCGTTATTCCCCCCATCTTGACTGTGAGACTACAAATACCAGAATCCAGTTCAGCAAAAGACAAAAGGAATTGTCTTTGAATGTAAATCTTTCAAGGACTGACAGTAGCACGGTTTAAAACAAAAATGCAGATGCTTTGTGTTATGAGATATTTAAAACTTTGAGAACGCACAATGTTTTTAGGCATTGCGCAGTTAGATTACATTATTTGCCATGGAGCACACACTTTGGTTAAGCAGCATTCTCCAAGCAGTACACCCCTTTATGGCGCCATCATTTTGGCGCGGGTCGATTTGGCATGCCCATCCCGCCGCAGCGCCCATTTCAGTGCACCCTTTTCGGTACGAAAGCCATTCCGGTGCCGTTATTTTGGCACACGGGATGTTTGGACATGGCTGACATTGCAGCCACATCTAAATGCCCTCATGCTAATTAGGATCACAGGACTGCACTATAACAAAGCTCGCCACCTCCCACTTGCATTGCTTTTCTTTTAATTAAATTAGTTAAATTAAAAAAACATACAGCCTTGAACACTGGTCTGCCAGAGCTTGAGGATCATCATTTAACCACTATGCCACAAAGTCTTGGTGCTTCAGGGGGCATGCATTTCATACTTAGCCTATAGTTTAATAGGTTCATTTATAAAAGGGTAGGTATGAAACTTGTGAAAATCCAAACAATAGCATCATTGTAGCATAAGGGTTAAGTGCTGTGTCTTGAACTCCTGAAGTCCAGGGTTCTCTGATAGCAGTATTCAGCATAAATGTGATTTTTTAAAATTTTATTTTTTCTGTTTTATAAAAATGCAGACGCTCTGTGTTATGAGATATTTAAAACTGAGAAAGGACACAGCATTCAGGACCGTGGACTGTCTGCCATCCATGCAGTAACTGGAACCAACCCTGCTTATTTTCAAAGCAAGGAAGAATCCAGCTCCCTTAGGCCAGGTTTCTCTAAGTGTTTTTCTAAGGGGGCCCATATATTAGGCAACATGGCCTTAGTGGGCTGATCCCGTTCTCACTTTGAAGCTAAGCAGGGTTCGTCCCAGTTACTGCTGGGGTAGGAAACCCACTGTTGCTGTAAAAATACAACTTATTTTTATTATTGACTGGGAGACTACAAATACCAGAATGGAATTCAGCAAAAGACAAGAAATTGTGTCTGTGTGCAAAACTTTCAAGGACTGACAGTAGCATGGTTTAAAGAAATAAAATAATTTGGATGCCCATTCGTTCGCCCAGCCATGCAGTAACCAGGACTAACGCTGCTTAGCTTTAAAGCAAGGAAAGGGCTGGCCCATTTCTCTAAGTGGCCTTGTAACAGTGGTTCATTTATTAGCATGACTCCTTCTCCACTTTGAAGCTAAGTTTGGGTCTGTTCTGGTTACTGGCTGGATGGGAGACCTGGATGGCAATTGTGTCACTCCCAACGTCACTATAGCTATAATGTATTTAGAAAAAAGAAAAAAAAGGTAACTGCAGATACTGAACTACACATACCTTCATCTGTGTTAGCTTCCCCACTCCCAGATGACCTCCCCTGCCCTCTCCCTTCCCCCAACAACAAATGCTGTTTCTGTGACGCAGTTTGCTTTGAGATGTAGGCTATAGCCAAGGCTACAGAAAGCTTTGTGGTGCAAACTCAGTCCCTAGACCACCTCCAATTCCCAAAATTCACTTGTGCCATCTTGCCACCCCCCCACCTCCAGCCTGATGGCATTTGCAAATATTTTGACCTGCAAATAGCATTTTTCCTGTGTTTCAGTTTAGTATATCCTCAGCTATAGCCGCAGATACCTTTCGCATCGAGAGAGAAACAAAATGGCGGTCGTTTTATTTCTAAAAAACCCTGGTTTTTGGTAAATCCCAGAGATATCTCTAACTATTTTTGGGAAGGGGCCACCCCCTTCTATGTCAAATATTTAAAAAACGACTGCACTGAATATCCCCAAGCCAGGCATGGGTCGCAAGTCAACTGTGAAGTCATCTTTAATGTCCTGGGTGTTACTCTTAGCAGTGCATGGTGGTGGCGCAAGTTATGGTTGCTTAGCTTACCATAACTGGTGAATTTCTGGGGTTTTTGATTTTACTTGTAGCCATAACATCCATGTAACAAAGTTTTTTCACTGAATTTCATAGTTTTGTTTAGTGCAACTTAACCATAAGGTCCTTTAAACAAAGTTTTTCACTAAATTTCATAGGTTTTTACCCATGCACCCTAATTTCCTAAAAGTTCCTTATACCTATTCCGATACCCCATCCCTTTCATAAATAAAATTAGTTTTTATACAATAAATATCTCGTATATCATTTGTTCATATTTAGTTTAAATCCTAATTGATAGTCAGTGAACTATAGGAATGTTTGGAGTCCGGTCTTGCACCATTGACATCCGCAGACATCACGGAAGTGTCCGGTGTGCGTTATGCACCTTTAATATGTACGCAGACAATGCCCCCCGATTGCGGACACCCCTGACATGGGTGGACTGGGAGCCAAAAGAGGCCCTGGAAATAATTTTCAAAGTGGCCCCATATTGCACATTTTCAGCAAGCCCAATGCTTTTCCTATGAGAACATTTGGAAATACCACACTTAAAGAGGCCCAGGGTGCAGAGGCCTACCACGAAATCTCTAGAGTTTACTATAGACCAGTCCGCTGCTGATCCCTGCACATGCACCCTGCATCTCCCACCGGTGAGGTCCGTGGATGTCATCACGCCATCGTGGACGGCGTGACATGACCATGCACGTGTGGCATGATGATGTGTCTGAAAATGGGTTCTGTGCTTCGCTGACTTTTTGAAACTGCATTTCTGCCTTTCTAGGAAGTGTTAAGTGAAAACTGTGCCATTCCCCACCTCCTACCAACATTCTGAGCACTTCTATCAACTTTCTACAACTTTTTCGCTGTTTTTTGTTCGTCGACATTCGGGAACATCTGACTACATCGCGGACTCCCCGGACAGCGCCATGTGACCGCGAATGTTGTCCATGCTTCGCAGACATTTTGAAACTGCATTTTCTGCTGATCGAGGATGTTTTAATTTGAAAGTTTACCCTTCTAGAGCTTGGAAGACTATTTGCACACCTACTATTTAACTTCAAAAATGGCATCAATCATAGCCATCCCTCCTCCACATAGGCCACCACCACCAACACTACCACCACTAGCTGGAGAGCCTGGACAGGGGAACAGGCGCGATGTTGCTGAGGAGGATCAACAGGACCAGGAAGATGAGAGCGAGGAAATGCCTACCTCCAGCATTCAAGGAGAATCATGGTTGTGGCAGTTCTTTAAAACCATACGAGCGGACAAAGGCTTGAGCGGCCCATGTTGAGTGCATTGAGTGTGGAATCATACTCAGTTGTAGACAGCACAGGCATGTCCTCTTTTGGTCCACACCCGCTCACACCACTCGGGTGCTCTGAGAAAGGCTGTTCCTTTCTCAGGGAGTAGTAGGCTGTCTTCCTCAACCACTCCTGCCACCACACAGACGACTCCTGTGGGACATAGGATCCCACCAGCTGTTTTGCAGGCCATAAAAGAGACTGTTGATCCATACCTTTCCAGGACAACTGAACTCTGTATATACTGCGACACACCACTCTGCAGGGGGGAGTTTTTGCTTTCGAGGCTGCAGTCAAGGAGCATGAGACACACTACCCCATATCTTAGATTTAAGGCAAACCCAACATCTTCCCTGTCCACCTGCCCCTCTATATCTGTGGTTGGTGCCCCTTCCCTCACTTCCCTCCCCCACCTTACTTCCTTGCTTCTCAAAGAAAAAAGCCAAAATCAAAAAACACCCAAAAAGGTTCCTTTTGGAACCACCTTTCACAGTTAAAAAATAGAACAAAAAAAATCATCTTATAAACTCATTGTATAAACTCATCTTATAAACTCTATCTGCTTTACATTTTTCAGTAAAGTAGTTAGACTCAATAAGATTCTCCAACATTTTCATTAGCATTATGTACTATGCTAATGGAAATAATGGACAATTGTATACTAGAGAAAAAGAAAAAAGTACAGAAAATACTTTTCTCTAGCATACCATAAGGACTGTAATCTGCGGACCTTCGCAACTGTCCACGGTCTCCACAGTCCCCTTTCCATGCCAGGCACCCTTAAAAGACATGGATGGCATATGGACATCATTGCACAGGGCAGCCCTTCTACCTTTTTTACTTTTATGTTTGTAACACTCCCTCATTCGCTACTTTCGAACAGTCACACCAATCACATCCAAAAACTCTATCATCTCAGTTCAACACTTCACATGTACTCTTGAACTCTCAGACTACATGTCTCCTGTTAATCACAGCCACCTGCATCAAAAACTACTCTGAAACGCTCCAACATTTATATTTGCAGATTTGCCTACTCCATGCACCACCACACTGTATCAGACTACCTGGGTGCTCTATCTCTTGCACATGCTGTCAATATTCACAAATTGCAAGGTCTAACCTTAGATCATGCATTCATTGACATTGGCATCACAGTCTCCAAAGAAGGTATCAGTTACATAGCACTTTCATGTCTCCGTACACTCAATGGTCTATTCCTAATTAACTTTGAAGCAAACAAAGTCAAAACTGACATTCCTTGCATCCTAGAATGCAACAGGATCCGTGGACTGTCCACCCCCATTTAGATATGTACCCTTTACCTCAAAAAAGAAAACCTTTAAAAGGAAAATGAATACAAACAGAACTTATAGCATATCTCCCAGCAATATTGCTGCTCAATCAAATAATACAACCACAAAACCCTCTGGTCCAGAACAACTGTACGTCCATAAGAAGACAAAGACTCAAATATCTCTTCTAAAAACACAACTGCAGGCCGATCAAAGGATACAGACGCACAACTCTCTGGTCCATTTAAATTCAGCAACACAACTACAGTAAATTGCTATGACAATGTAGCAATCAATCTTGTCTTTCAATTGCAACCAATTGTTCACAACATTTACTTAAATGGCTCAGACCATTGGTGTTTCATCCTTCATAGAAATGCCACAAATAATCCTGACAGCACTAACAGTGTCTCAGGTATAAGGCAAGAACTGGACTACTGTGCAGGAATGGTAAACTTCATCATAAACACACTGGAAGATCCACAAGAATTCCTAATGTACTTACTATATGTACTGGAAACCAAAAACATCCCGATAAATGAAATCTTGCAGATTTCATGCACGTGTAAACATACATGCACTCTCTGCAACCATGTTTCACAAGTGCACATCCCTAAGTAAAGATTGCTGTATGTATTCATACCAAATTGTGAATCCATTCAATTTCACCAGCTTCTCCAGAATACAAATCATGGCATATCATGCCCTTTTCACAATTCAGACAATTGTTCCAGCATACAAATGCAAAAAAACCCTTCACAACAGTAGGCCTAACCTATCACACTGGTACCACAACCCCTTCAGGCCACTATACTGCATATGTTAACACCAAAAAAGTGGTTGGTTTGAATGTAACAACACTTCAGTTACTCCAAAACTTAGGTTACTAGCAAATGCCTACTTAATATTCCTTCAACCCAAATGTACTCACTAAAGTGTAGTACAATACACATTTAGAATTCACCAACAGGTATCTACTACAACCATAATACTACAATAATAATTTTAAAATCCAAGACAGCTAGAATCAGCCAACAGGTATCTAACTACATCCATGTTACTAATGTGCTACTTATGAGGGTCAAAAAAGTAAATCTACTTGTAAAATTGAATGCAATTAAAGGTTTTAAACTATCTTGTTTAACAAATTATACTGTGTTTTGTTCACAGAAAAAGAACCAGAGATTCTAGCTTTATTGCCATATTTACCTAATTAACCATATGTAACGCTCACCTGATTCCCGTAGAGGCGCCGGTCTTGACTGGGCGTATACCGTATCTTCAAAGGTGATGTGTAACACACGGCTGGCTCTTTGGGCTGGACCTCTGTGCACTGTATGTCTGACTCGAAGGGTAAGATGTCTGCAGATAGAAAATATGGGATTAAGGAACTGGGTTATTGAATGTCTCTCTCTTCTTTCCTTTCTCTTCTCCTGTAGAACCTCAAAGGTTGACGCTCTCACCTTAGGTAAGTGAACGCCGTGCTCTCCATCTGCCTCGGGGCAGGGTGCTGTAACCAGTTTCTTCACTGGATAAGGGGAGCAGGCCTCTTGACTTCAGAGGACTGCTGTCCGTCGTTTACTGCACGAAAGGTAAGTTTCGAGTAATTCTAATGTCTTTAAGTCTTTAGTAATGATGTTTCTTGTTTTGCAGGGTTCCGGCGATGGCGGATGACGGGCTGATGTGAGTTGAAGATGGAGCCCGTGTGATGGATAGAAGCGCCTGGAAGCACGTAAGTAAGCGCTTGTTGCCTGCTTCACGATGCGCTCAAACTGTCTTTTATTTTGCAGGTACAAGTTCGGAGCGGCTGCAGGGTGCCGGAATACCCACTGGGTTAGATGTGGAAAGGAGTAATGGCACGTGAGTATTAAAGTTCCCCAATGTCTTTAAACGCACCTTGTTTTGTCTTTCAGATGCGGGATGCAGCGCCGAAGGCCTCCGGAGCGTGCGAAGAGTTGGTAAGCTTTTGTCTTTCAGATGCCGGAATGCAGTGTGAAGACCTCCGGAGCGCATGAAGAGTAGGTAAGACTTTGTCTTTCAGATGCCGGAATGCAGCGCGAGGCGTTGGTGACAGCCGATGGACCAGGTAAGTGAAGAGCTGTCACTGAAGACCGTAATGCTAACCTGTTCTTTCTTGTCTTTATAGGTGTTGCTGAAGACTGGATTCAGGATGGTAAGCCTTTTTCCTTAGGCCCAGGATCAGATGCAGAAGACACGATGAGCGTTCTGCTGCAGAGGATGCAGAATAACGCAAAGCAAGATTCATCCATCGGGTGTGGTTTAAATAGCCTCCTGTAGTGCTTAGGTGTCTCCTTCCACAGCCACGCCTAGGTAAGAAAAGAGTTCCTGCTTTCCAGAAGAGTTCCAGTGTTCTGAATCTAGGGAGTGGCTCCTGCCCCACCCAACAGGAAAAGTAGTTCCAAACAGAAGAGGATCAGAGGCTCAACTGGCAGGCAAGTAAGCAGCATGGTCTGCTGCAGGTAAGTCCACCCAAGCATTATGAGCCCGGCGCTTCCAGCGCTGGGACTGGACATATTTATGAGCCTGGTGCCACTGGCGCCAGGACTGGGTCCAAAAGGTCCCAATTGGGACAGGTTGGCACTCGGAACCTGGGTTATGGATCTGCTTCCAAGGGAGTTGGGAAAACCCTGACCTTTTGGAAGCAGAGATCATGACAGTACCCCCCCTCAAGGCCCCTCCCAAACCGGGCTTCTCTGGGGGTTTTGGCTTGTCAGGAAATGTTTGGTGAAATCTTTTGATTAGGCGAGGAGCGTGGACATATTCAGCAGGTTCCCAGGATCTCTCTTGGGGGCCGTAGCCTTTCCAGTCAATTAGGTAAAATAGTTTAGATTTGGAGATCTTGGAGTCCAGAATGCTTTTGACTTCAAACTCGAGTTCTCCATCAACTAGGATAGGTTTTGGAGATTTAGTTAGTCGGGTTTGAGGTTGCACGGGTTTTAATAGAGAGACGTGGAAGACCGGATGTATCTTCATGTGCGGGGGCAAGTCCAACTTGACCGCTACTGGGTTTACTATGGTAGTGATGGAATAGGGACCAAGGTATCTTGGGTTGAATGTGCGTGGCCCTTTTAGAGGTAGATATTTGGTGGATAACCAGACTTGATCCCCTACTTGATATTGAGGGGCTTCCTTCCGATGTTGATCTGCTCCTTTCTTGTATTGTTCTTTAGCCCTTTGAAGGTGAGAAACAGCTTTCTTAAAGGCTTGGGTGATTGTAGAATGCAGGTAGTCTACTGCTGGTGTTTCAAGTTCTTGGAGGGGATCCAACTCCGAGGTTCGAGGGTGACTGCCATACAAAAGAAAAAACGGGGTTTTCCCAGTTCCCGAATGGACAGAGTTATTGTAGGCATATTCGGCTATCCAAAGGATGTCTTTCCAAGTTTTTTCAGTTTGTTGCAGCATGCAGCGTAAATACTGTTCCAGAGTTTGATTGGTCCTCTCAGTTTGTCCGTCGGTCTGAGGGTGGTGACTAGTCGATAGTCTCACATCAATTTGAGCCGACCGACAGCAACTTCGCCAAAAATGAGAAATAAATTGACTACCTCGATCCGAAATTAGAACCGAAGGAAAACCGTGCAGTCGGACGATGTTTTCGAGAAATTCTCGGGCCAGAGTTGCTGCTGTTGGCAAGCCTTTGAGCGGAATGAAATGCGCCATCTTGGAGAATAAGTCCACGATTACTAGAATCGTATTGTATCCGGAGCATGGAGGTAGATAGGTGATGAAGTCCATAGAAAGCGTATGCCAAGGGCGAGGTGGGATGTCAATAGGGCGTAAGAGGCCTGCTGGTCTTTCCTTTTGACTCTTGTTTTGGGCGCATACTCCACAGGACATTATAAAGTCTCTGATATCTTTTTTCCAAGACGGCCACCAGAAGTAGCGCTTGATCTTTTCTGAGGTCTTGGCCATACCGGGATGTCCTTCCATTAAAGAATCGTGATAACAAGAGATTACTTTTTTCTGTAAATCTGTGCTGGGTAGGTATAATCGTTCTTGGAAATACAATAAGTTGTCCTTTACTTCAAAGTCCTTTCCCTGCAGATGCCAATTCTGTATGTCTGCTGGAGTTACAAGTTGCCTGGCTTTATCCTTAACTTCCTCTATGGATTCTGTGGCGATTACACCCAGAATTCTTTGTTCGGGAATGATTGGTACAGGTTTAGGGTTGATCAAGTGTTCTTCCACTCCCATCCGAGAAAGGGCATCAGCTTTACCGTTCTTTGTACCAGGTCGATAGGTAATTATGAAGTCAAACTCGGCAAAGAATAATGCCCAACGGAGTTGTCTAGAGGATTGGGCTTTTGCGGTTTTCAAATATTGCAGGTTTCGGTGATCCGTAATCACAGTAACGGTGTGTCGGGCCCCCAGCAGATAATGCCGCCAAGCCTTAAAGGCAGACTTGATAGCCAGAAGTTCCTTGTCAGTAATCGTGTAATTGATTTCAGGAGGCGAGAATTTGCGGGACCAAAATGCCACGGGATGCAACTGATTGGTTACCGGGTCCTTTTGTGATAGAACTGCCCCCATGGCAAGGCTTGAAGCATCAGTTTCCACGATGTAGGGGAGTTCGGGGCGAGGGTGTTTTAAGATTGGTGCAGAGATAAATTTAGTCTTCAAATCCTGGAAAGCTTGTTCCGCCTCGGTAGACCATTCAAAACGTTTGTTTTTCTTTAACAAGGCAGTGATGGGCTGGACTATTCGAGAGAATTCGGGGATAAACCTGCGGTAAAAGTTAGCGAAGCCTAACATGCTCTGCACACCTTTTACGGAGGATGGTGATGGCCATTTGAGAACTGCATCGACCTTCTTTGAATCCATACGCACTCCGCCAGGTGATAATATGAATCCCAAGAATTCAACTTCAGTCACGTTGAAAACACATTTTTCCAACTTAGCGAAAAGTTTGTGTTGACGCAATCTTTCGAGGACCATTTTCACGTGTTTCCGATGTTCAGATTCCGATGAAGAATAAACGAGGATGTCGTCAATGTAAACAACAACACACACATCTATGAGCTCTCTGAGGACATCGTTCATAAAATATTGAAAGGCGGCCGGGGCATTGCAAAGTCCGAAGGGCATGACCTGATATTCAAATAGCCCATACTTGGTGCGGAAGGCCGTCTTCCATTCATCGCCCTCTTTTACTGGTAAGCTCCTCTAAGATCCAGCTTTGTATATATGCATGCTTTTCTGACTTGGTCCAGGAGTTCAGGGATCAAAGGTAACGGATATCTATTCTTAACGGTGATCTGGTTCAGGGAGCGATAATCTATACAAGTTCTAAGGTCTCCTTCCTTTTTTGGAACGAAGAACAAAGCTGAAGAAGCAGGGGACTTGGAAGGACGAATGAACCCATTGATCCAGGTATTGTCGAAGGTGAAGGTTCTCAAGCTCGGTGAGGGCATAAATTCTACTACAAGGAGGAGTAGATCCAGGTATCAGGTCTATCTGGCAGTCATAAGACCTATGAGGAGGTAGAGAGTTAGCCTGATCCTTCCGGAAAACATCTTGGTATTCTAGGTATTCGGGAGGTAACTGGGGAGTCTCTGAAGAAATTGCTGCCAGTGCAACACCAGGTGGAGGGTGACAAGTAGAGACACATTCTGGAAACTGGACCGTTCTTGCTCGCCAATCGATCAGAGGATTGTGTTTCTCTAACCAAGGTATTCCTAGAATAATCTGAAACTGAGGGGCCTTGATCACATCGAACACGATCTTCTCATGGTGTCCATCTTGACTTACTAGCGTCACCTCTTGAGTGGTATGCGTTACTGGCCCGGAGGCTATCTCCGTACCATCCACCGTAGTAATGACTTCCTTTACAGCCTTGGGACAAAGAGTTAGATTCATCCTCAAAACCATTTCATGATCCACATAATTGCCGATGGCACCGCTGTCGACGTAAGCTTCAATTGCATGTAATCGATCCGGATTATCAGGGCTAATGAGGACCATAGGTATCACGAAATGCGAGGTCACGGAACTGGTTTTCACGCTCGGCAAGAGGACCTCTATTCTTGTCGGGCGAGGTTGTTTCCCTGCTCAGAGTTTGTAACTTTGGTAACTTCAGCTCCTACTGCCTTCTTGGCAGGTTTCACCGGACAGTCTCGAAGAAAGTGCCCTGAGTTTCCGCAATAGAGGCATAATTGCAACTGTTTTCTCCTTTCCCGCTCCTTTTGTGTTAGAGGACCTTTCAGACCCCCTATTTGCATGGGTTCCCCAGAGTCTACTCCTTTGGAAGGAGTTGGCGGTTTGGAAAATACTCGAGCATCATACTTGGAACGATCGGCCTTCCTGTTCTGCAGTCTGTGATCTATTTGAACGACTAAGTCTATATAGTCCGAACAATCAATTCACTATTTGGGCTAACACATCTTTGAGCTCTCCACGTAGACCTCTATAAAACAGCGTAATCCTTTTGTCCTCAGGCCATTGAGTTTCCACTATCAGTCTGTTGAAAGACGCAATATAAGCCAAAAGGTCTTGATTACCTTGTCGCAACGAAAGAAGCTCATTGTCCAAGGCCTGCCCCTGTGAATGTCTTGCGAACAGTTTTTCCATACTGAGCTGAAAAGCTTGAAAATCATGGAGGACCGGATCATCTTGATTTACTAGAGGGATCGACCAGTCTGCCGCATTGCCACTAAGGTACGAAAGCACGAAAGCTACTTTAGCTTGATCAGTTGGAAAGGCTGCTGGCCGGCATAAGAAATGCAACCGGCACTGATTGATAAATACTGCAAACCTCTTTGGGTCACCAGAAAATCGTTTGGGCGGAGCCAGAGGTACATTCCCAGGTAGGTTGATCTGCACTGGATTCATAGAGGATGTAGAAGGAAGATTTCCCCCAGATGCGGGTAACGGGGTCTGTCCGGCTTGTGACTGTAGCAATTGTCTAACGAGATCATCTGTTCGCTCCTTGGAAATAATCAGTTCCCTTCTTAGAGCGTTCGTTTCCTGACGGGCTGCATGCACTTCTGCCCTTAGTTCCCCAAGTAACTGGGCTAGCTGGTCGGTATCCGAGGTTTCCATAGCGCCTGGACGGGAGTTTTGTGGTAGGCTTTGCGTTCTGTAACGCTCACCTGATTCCCGTAGAGGCGCCGGTCTTGACTGGGCGTATACCGTATCTTCAAAGGTGATGTGTAACACACGGCTGGCTCTTTGGGCTGGACCTCTGTGCACTGTATTTCTGACTCGAAGGGTAAGATGTCTGCAGATAGAAAATATGGGATTAAGGAACTGGGTTATTGAATGTCTCTCTCTTCTTCCCTTTCTCTTCTCCTGTAGAACCTCAAAGGTTAACGCTCTCACCTTAGGTAAGTGAACGCCGTGCTCTCCATCTGCCTCGGGGCAGGGTGCTGTAACCAGTTTCTTCACTGGATAAGGGGAGCAGGCCTCTTGACTTCAGAGGACTGCTGTCCGTCGTTTACTGCACGAAAGGTAAGTTTCGAGTAATTCTAATGTCTTTAAAGTCTTTAGTAATGATGTTTCTTGTTTTGCAGGGTTCCGGCGATGGCGGATGACGGGCTGAAGTGAGTTGAAGATGGAGCCCGTGTGATGGATAGAAGCGCCTGGAAGCACGTAAGTAAGCGCTTGTTGCCTGCTTCACAATGCGCTCTAACTGTCTTTTATTTTGCAGGTACAAGTTCGGAGCGGCTGCAGGGTGCCGGAATACCCACTTGGTTAGATATGGAAAGGAGTAATGGCACGTGAGTATTAAAGTTCCCCAATGTCTTTAAACGCACCTTGTTTTGTCTTTCAGATGCGGGATGCAGCGCCGAAGGCCTCCGGAGCGTGCGAAGAGTTGGTAAGCTTTTGTCTTTCAGATGCCGGAATGCAGTGTGAAGACCTCCGGAGCGCACAAAGAGAGTAGGTAAGCCTTTGTCTTTCAGATGCCGGAATGCAGTGCGAGGCGTTGGTGACAGCCGATGGACCAGGTAAGTGAAGAGCTATCACTGAAGACCGTAATGCTAACCTGTTCTTTCTTGTCTTTATAGGTGTTGCTGAAGACTGGATTCAGGATGGTAAGCCTTTTTCCTTAGGCCCAGGATCAGATGCAGAAGACACGATGAGCGTTCTGCTGCAGAGGATGCAGAATAACGCAAAGCAAGATTCATCCATCGGGTGTGGTTTAAATAGCCTCCTGTAGTGCTTAGGTGACTCCTTCCACAGCCACGCCTAGGTAAGAAAAGAGTTCCTGCTTTCCAGAAGAGTTCCAGTGTTCTGAATCTAGGGAGTGGCTCCTGCCCCACCCAACAGCAAAAGTAGTTCCAAACAGAAGAGGATCAGAGGCTCAACTGGCAGGCAAGTAAGCAGCATGGTCTGCTGCAGGTAAGTCCACCCAAGCATTATGAGCCCGGCGCTTCCAGCGCTGGGACTGGGCATATTTATGAGCCTGGTGCCACTGGCGCCAGGACTGGGTCCAAAAGGTCCCAATTGGGACTGGTTGGCACTCGGAACCTGGGTTATGGATCTGCTTCCAAGGGAGTTGGGAAAACCCTGACCTTTTGGAAGCAGAGATCATGACACAATACCCAGTATGATCCTATTTTTTTTCTTCACAAAGAAACACATACAGAATCCATAAGCACCCAATAGAATGAAACCATATTACAAGGATGTACAATATATACATTCAAATAACAAGACTCACCCTGAACCTCGCCACTCCCAATGACATCTGCAGTCAGCCTATGGCCATGCCCCCGAGAATCTGGCCCCTGACCACAACCACCACAATAGAATTAAACCATATATCAAGTACGTACAATACACTTTCAAATAACAAGACTCACCCTGAACCTCCCCACTCCCAATGACGACCGTGGTCAGCCTATGGCCATACCCACAAGCATCTGGCCACTGACCACAACCATCACAATAGAATGAAACCATATAACAGATACATACAATACAATTCGAAATAACAAGACTGAGCCTGAACCTCCCCACTCCCAATGACGTCTGCAGAGAGTAAAATTGACCGTGGACTTGGCGGCACCTGCACCACTTTGTTTCACCTATAAAAACAAGTCCCTCTCAAATTTGTTCCACTCCCCACCCTTTCCAGGCCCTCTTTCGGTCACAAAATAAGCCCAAATATAATTTCCACACTTTTTTCTCACTGCGCTGTCTGCGGACAAAAACCGTGGACCACGGATACAATATGGCGACCATTTCAAAAATGCTGATGCACATCATGTTTTTGAATATCCAATCAGTGTGCGTCTTTGATGTACACGGTCAGCAAGCCACTCTCTGATTGGTCCAGGTGCATCTACAGACTCCGAATCAGGAAATGGGTCCGCTCCGCAGACCCAGTTATCAGTAATGTTTTTTGAGCACCTTTTTGGCAATTGAAAAAAAAATTATTATTTGCCGGATTTACACCAAATGCAAAAGCACGCTTTTGGGACCAAGCCGCCGCTCCTCTTGCAAGTTTGATGAAAATCCATACAGCAACTTGGGCTGTAGGGGCGAAAAGAAATAGTGTCTATAAGGATTTCAAAAATTTTGGGACCCCCGTATAACTTTGCTCCCCTGGAAAAAATTGCACCAAACTTCGCAAAATCATTCTGAGGCGGCCACATACTTTATTTACAAAGATTGTTGACGATTCGCCAGGGGGGCAAAGTTATAAACTGCCCAAAAAGTGCTCTTTCTTTGAGTTGAGTAACTTAACCATAACGACACGTCTGCTACCGCAGGCCGTGTAATATAATAGAGGGCCTCCAGTAGCGACCCTGTAGTTATGGTTAAGTTGAGTGGGAGAGTGGAAAAAGTTGATATAGAGCTCTTTTTATAGGTGAAAAAAAGCTGTGTAGGTGATGGCGTGTGTGCTGTGAATTTTTGTGTCCGAGGACATTATTGGGATTGGGGGCGGGTGGGGGGTCTGGGTGATTTTTGTTATTCAAAGGAGTATTATACATGCTTGTTATATGGTTTATTTGTATTGTGGTGGTTGTGGCAAGCACCCCCAAGAATCTGGCCACTGGCCACATGCACTATAGTAATATGTGTATAGTTATTAGAGGTAGTATAAGGGGAGTATACTGTATTTGTAATATGGTGTAATTATGTAATTTAAGTGTATATGGTATTTTTATTTGTAGTACAATTGTCGATAGTGCGTATTAATCTGTCCTGCGCCTTTGACACAGTGAACCATTCTATGTTTATTGAACGCCTCCATGATTCCTTTGGGATCACAGACCGGCCACTGGACTGTCTAACCTCTTTACTGACTAACTGCCCTTTACAGCTGCAACTCTGCTGTTTGTTGTTCACCACCTCACTTTCTACCTGCAGCATCTGCCAGGGTTCTATCCTATCGGTGTGGCGCTTTAACATGTATGTCGTCCCTCTGGTTCACCTCATCTGCTCCTTCTCTCCTAATTTGTAGTTTTATGGTGATGAATGGTGATGATACACAACTTTGCTTGAAACTTTCCTCTACTACTCTCTTATGTGCCTCTCTGATCCCTGATTGTCTATCCATATCCAGACATGGTGTGTGGCTAACAATCTCCGTGTGAATCCCAATAAGACAGAGAATTTTGTTATTGGAACACTTGTGCCCTGTGTCCTTCCTACTTTCTTCCCGCTGTCTTTGGGACCTATATTCCCACCATTCTGTGAGGCCATATACTTTCGGGTTATCTTTAACTGCTCTCTTTCCTTGACTCCTCACATGTTGGACCTTTTAAAGAAGGTCAATTTTGAGTATCACCTCTTTGCAGGAATTCTACGTTTCTTTACATTCCCTTACAAGGCAAATGTTTCAAGAGCCTTGGTCTTCTGTAGGCTGCACTTCTGTAACAGCCTCTTCATCAACCTCCTTCTTTCTTCTGTACGGACCCTTTAGCTAATCTAGAATACGGCTGCAAGAGTTATGCTTGGTCACGAGGCTAGGGATCATATCTCAGCAACCACACCATTTCTACATTGGCTTCTGGTGGCTGTAAGGATAAAATTGAAGAAACTCTGCATCATCTACAAGGCTTTCTTGAATCTGGGACCACGCTATTTCCAACTTTCTGTCCCTAAATACTTTCCTGCTAGAGCCTTTTGCTTGTTAAAGTCCAATTGTCTGTTTGTGAAATGCTTCTCCAGACAGAGAGGTGAGGGTAGATCTCTCTGTTTAGCTGGTGCCTTTCTTTGGAACAGTGTTCCTGCCCATTTAAGACTTTGAGCCAGACATTCTTAAGTTTCGGGAACCTTTCTAAACTCTGCTCCTGTCTTTGTCTTTCCTTTTCTCATTTCTCTGCTAATTTATCCCACTGCCGCTAACACTGGTTGCTTGGTGCCTCATTAACTTTATAGGTTCAAGGCACTATACCTAGTTGAGACCAGTACCTCCTCCGCGTCAGCTCCCACTTCAGCACTGCCCGTGCGGGTAAACTGTCTGAAAGCTGTGCACCCCACCCTTCGGATTCTTCTGGCCAAGCATTTAGGTAACAGCCTCCCACATTGGCACCCATTGGCTCTTCCTTCATTTCCTCCCATGAGTACTTGCTCATCCCTACTCCCACTCTCCCACTTTCATTAATACACTTCTCTTACTGCACAATGCATATGTGCATTTATAGCAGTACTGTGTAGAATTTTTTTCTATAAGTGAAGGAAATGCAGATGGAAAATATTTGTAGAACATTGTAAAGGGACAGTTGGTGTCTGGAAGTTTAATATGTTCATAGGGTTACATGTAGAGTTTTTGGAAGTTTTTGGTGGATGGATCTGTGACTGTTCGAAAGCAAGCAATGAGGGAGTGTTGCAAACGTAAAAGTGAAAAGGGTAGAAGGGCTGTCTTGTGTGAAGGTGTGTACGTGCTATCCAGGTCTTTAATGATGCCAGGTCTGGAAAGGGGTCTGTGGATAGTTATGAAGGTCCATTAATTATGGTCATTGTTGTATGCTAAAGAAATGTATTTGGGACAGAAAATGGTTTTTGTGCTTTTTTCTTTTTATCGGTAATACCTGTAAGGAGATTCAATCTGCTTTAAGAGGGGGACAACCTGCGGTTGCGGCTGCAGTCGCTTAGGTTTTCTCCTCTCTTCAGTATGGAAATTGAAGGAGATCGGATTCAGACGGGAAAGTCCAGAATGGGATATTTTAGCACTCTAAGGACAACACGTATACTATAGCATGTTTTGTCTTGAATATCGGAACAGCGAGTCGGAGGACGGTTTTATACTACACAGTCCTCATTTGTTACGATACATGTTGTTGATTGTAGGTTAGGGCGTAGATACTGAAAAACAGGGCTTAAAGTCCGGTACCCAATGTGGAACTAATTACCTAAAAAGTAGGTGTCCATAGGATGTGGTACCGCTTACCGTAATTCCTCTTGAGATATGGTGGGTTAAAACTTTGTCCGTAGAACTTGGAAGCACTGTGATGCTGAAGTCTTCTATGGCAGTTCTCTGTTCGCATGCAGTGAAGAATTTGAAAGACGACTGTGTCCGTCGTCTGCACACCATAGACACGCCTCTACAACCCGCTTAGGCTCTGTTACTAAGTGTCAATGCAGGCAGTCATCTTGGAGTGGTTTACTTATCGTGGGAGATACCTAGTTGTCCTAGTTGTCCAGCAAGGTTGCCACTGCGTCCCTGGTAACAAATAGGGTGCAACAAGCCTGTCCTTGGTGTCAGGTGTTACAGGTAGCCTGTGTGTTGGTAGTATTGGTTAATGTCACATGCCTCAGGGCTCCCAGTATTTCCAATGTCCCTCCCCAAACCTCCAGTCCGTATACCTCCACTCTGCCCCATCCACTTGCCCGGATCCGTGACCCACTTGTGCTCTCCTCGAACTCCCATGTTCCAGTGCGGGTGTGTCAACAGCCCGCCCATCCCCGAAGACGTCCGCTCCATTGGCGCATTCCGTGGCGGCTCCGAGATTGGCCTCGCTTCCTGCTTCCACGTCACATGACCAACGCCTCCCGCTCACGTATTACTAAAACACGATCACGTGTGGAAGGCACTCGTAATGCCACTATTTAAACACTTGCATCATAGTGTTCAGTGCTTCACAGCTGTATCTCTTGGACACTGTTTGGCGCTATGTTCGTTTTGGTTTGGATCATGTGGAAACTGACCTCGGATTGCTTCGCGGATTGTTTTGGATTACCCTGATTACTGGCCCTTGGATTTTGGAACTCTTGTTACAGATCACGGACTGATTTTGGACTTCCATTTTTGCTGCATAGCTTGGTACTACGTTTCCTGGATTTCTTGTTTGGATTCCAACTGCAGGTGGGCCCGGCGCACTCGGACCTCCACCTATCCTCCTGAGTTTACTATCCAATACTGGGAGCGAGATACTGGTGGGTCCTGAATCCCTCCATAGGTTCAACTGAATCGCTGCTGTCATCCATTGGTAAGACTGCTCCATTCTTTGTTGGTTGGATTGTGGATGTTGTTTTGGCTTGATACTTAACCAGTGATTTTTTGCAGTGGTTCAGGGGTTCCCAGAATTCCGCGGCTCCGGAAGAACATCTCCCACCTGTGGCCTCAAAGGTTGTACAGAGAGTGGTTTGAACTATCTCTGTGCGGCACTTGTGGACAGGGGTATCTTCTGCCTACACGACAGTCAAGACACAACAGTTGAGGAAGATGATGTAGAGGAAGACAGCCTACTACTTCCTGAAATGAACAGCCTTTCTAGTGTGGCAGCGCATGGAGGTGGTCCCATAGGAGTACTGGTCAGGTTGTCTGCGACTGTGCATTTCACCTTGGTAGCCTTAGCCTTTGTTACTTCCCCAACGGTGGTAAATAACGGCCACACTTATGATTGTTTCTGCCTGCTAGAGGTTGCCATTTCCTCTAATTCATCTTCCTGGTCCTCTTGATTGTTCTTGGCGCGAGTTATGGTTGCTTAACTTACCATAACTGGTGAATTTCAAGTGTTTTTCCGTTTGACTTCTAACCATAATGTCTCTTTAACAAAGTTTTTTCATTGAATTGTATGGGGTTTTGTTAGTGCAACTTAACCATAATGACCCTTTAACAACGTTTTTTCAGTGAATATATATATATATATCTATATATATATATATTAGTAGTTGCACAGATGATTTGTTGCAGCTGATTAATTTTGGCAACCAGGTGAACATGCTGCTATTGCGCTGGGCATCGTCTGAAATTCTGCAGCCCAGATTAATTGTCACACTGTTATAGATTGTTGCTTTTGTTGTGTGTTTTCGATTATCACCCCCACAGCATTTTCTCTTTACACTGTCCTTGATGATGTCTGTATTACATTTGACCTAGTTAAATAGCCCCTTTGTGGCTTGCAACATATAGTCACCCAACCATCAACCATTTTTTGCTCAATGGAATGCTATGTTAACTTCTGTGTAATTTATTTCCCTAGATAGACTATCATAATAATGTACACAGATAATATGGATTCCTATGCACTAAATAAATTGCTTGGTTAGACTAATACTACATCATTTGATGACCTACTTCAATTGCTGTATCTATCAATTGATCTAAATTAATTGATGCATTCATTGTGATTCCCAAAAATTACAGATAATCAAAATCCAGACTATGTTAACTGTTTCCATGAGACTCGCCTACTATATTTATTCAAATATTATACTGTTGTTTTTTCGCCGAAGTACTCAACTTTGATGACACGGTCACAGGGTTACTAAAATACCCCACATCGTCCACCCTACTGAGATCAGTCCATCATCACACACATAACGGTTGCTTTACTGTTGATCTTTCCCACAGGTACATCTCATAACCATCCATCCTATCAGTGATATGCTGGAATTGCACCAGGTTCTCTACTCCTGTTGGTTTACTAACTTAGCACACCATTGGAGTCCCCTCCAGATTTCTGGCAATATAATCCAAACACAAACGTCCATCAACTGAGCAGTGGCAGAGGACACACACAATAACCAGAAACTCATCCACCTAACTTGTAGAACCATTCAGCCTAATGGATTAATATCTGAATGGTGCGCCCAAAGAAAAGAGAGTCAGACATTCAGCAATTAGCTATGACGTTGATATAGAAAGCAACTTCTAATGAACAAGAGATCCTTTAATTTACACTACACCAAACAATTCTGCCCAAGACACTTACAAGAGTGTGAGAGCTGAACCTAGACTGAAAACGTTCTACATCTCACTCTACTTCTGAATCTACCGACACAACCAACTTGGCGTACAAAGGCGGCCAGGTATGATCGGGTAGAAAAACAACAATGCTAGCAAAATGGTCTGAATGACCACTTTTTCTAGAGGAAAATGGATAAAGTCGACCACCGCAAGATAGCAGAATCGCCAAGCACAAACCGAACCTCTTAACCAAAACTCCCCGTTCACAACTAAGGACTGGCAGACCAGATTATCAACATGGCAGGTTTCTGGGAGCAAGATAACAAAAGCAGCAGCCCAGCATGTAATCTTATAGAACTATTTAATGAATAACCTATCCCAATGAAGTAGACCGAGGAAATACTTCCGATAACCTGTTTGAATATAGGCTTACCCAGTGCAGGAGAAAATCTCAGATCAAACAACACTTCTGACTACAGGGTTGGTACCAGCAAAATGAAGACTCTTGGAGCACTATAAGAGACGGATTGTAAGGTGGGACAGAGAGGGTTGTACCAATTTGATTGTGTTTGAGTGAGTGAGTAAGTGAGTGAGAGAGAGACTCACTGAATGGAGTTTTGGAGCAAGAGCATGAAGGAGAAAGACTAGAAGTAGGCGTGAGAGGTTGTGTGTGTGAGAGAGAGACAGACGTGAGAAGCAGGAGAGGAAAGCAGAGACAGGGGTTGTTTTGGAGGCAGGGATCTCTGGTGGAGGTAAGACTAGAAGGAATGTGATGGGAGGAAGAGAGATAGAGAGAGAGAGAGACCAAGGTAAATTCAGGAAATAGAGGGTAGAGAGAGAAAGGGTGAGACAGGAGAAATCGGACAGAGCGTAAGACCAGAGGACGGAGTGTCGTTGAGGGAGAGCGAGAGAGAGAGAGAGAGAGAGAGAGAGAAAGAGAGAGGTGAGAGAGGAGCAGGTTGAGAGGCAGCCACCATGAGAAGTGTACCAGGCCAGGCAGACTCCTCCACTATGTTCCAGAGATCATCCCTGAGAGATACGGTTACTGCCATTATGCCTCCCTAGGATAAGGGAGATGTAAGGGAGAGTTTTCATTTTCATGCCAAATCTCTTCCACCTGTGTGACCTCCATAACCTTTTCCTGGACTCCTGGGATTTTTCTGTTCTTCTGAGTGGGAGCCTTTTTCCTACTCATTCATTCTTTTGCTCTGCCAATGGGAACCTTATTCTTTCTTTTCGTACTGTATTTTATGAAATCATGCTTTCCTCCATATTTTCTTAAAGCATCTGTAATTGACTTTTGCAGCACACTGCACACTTTGAGCAGTGTTGCTGGAAGCCGTTGTGGGCTTTGATTTTTATATTATTTTATTTTCCTTGCAAGAATGACTGTTCCACAGGATAGAGGATACTTTTTATCCTTCTTACCTTTCCTTTTGTGAGATCAGCACTCTTATGTGGAGTGCTGAGGGGTTACACTGTGTACCCTTTCTCACTGCCTCTGTAACATTTCTGTTACAGTGACAAGCATACCTTAATGGCAAGTGGCAGTGTTCTACCGACATTTGTGTATTTTTCCTACCCTGGCTGTGTTCACAGCTGTGGTAATGCACAGATGGGATGGGTCACGATTGGCCCAAAATGGTCACTGTTTTATTTTCACAATTTCTTGGGTGCTTGTCCTTTCTTGGTCGTTCCTCTGCCATGTTGGGGTTATGGGTGGGGGAGGTCCTGGTTTGATATTTGGCTTCAGATAGAATCCTTTGCGAAGCCTGCAGAGGCTCCAGTGTGTCTGTGAGGACAGGAAGCAGGGGAGGAGTCAGAAACTCCACTGTTCTTTGTTTTCTGACATGCCTGTCTGGAACCAGTTGCAACTCGAAGGCTGGCTCTCCTGAAATGACAACCATCCCCCCCCACCCAAAGTGGTAAATGTTGCATGACTGGCGATTGGCTGGGTTCCTGGATAAAAGGCACGGATCCTAAGGCAAAAGACAAGTCAACCACTGGAACTGAAGAACCAAAGAAGATGCTCTGAGATGCCTGCAGAACCTTCCAGCAACCGGAGAAGCCTGCTGAAGTACGCTGCTGTCCTGACCCTCTTTTCAAATCGACAGCGAAACTCAGAAGAGGACAACCTCCTCCCTTGGACTGATGGGCATAATCAGCCCTAAGGCGACCTTCAATTTGGGAAATACCTCGACATTATATGACCTTCCTGGGCTGAAAACCCACCAATACCAGGGGAACTGCGACTACGTTGCGGTGCATCTTTTTGCCACAAACCTATGCTCCTGAAACCTTAGTGCACTCCTTCCAGACCTCCAGTGGCAAGAAACCCTCTCCTCAAAGTCCCCTCACTAAAGTGCAGGACTGAGCAAACAAGGCAAATCAATCGGACAAAAACCGTTCTACATTGGTGTTTGTGAAAAGGCGCCAAAACCACAGGTCTGTGTTGGAGCACAAGTAATCCTTTTCTGGGAGTCCCCTCCATTGAATACGGCTGCAAACCCCCATCCAGAATCCCTCCTTTCATCACCATGACCAAGGAACAGGAGTCCAGGTCTGCAGCTGCTGCATCATGAAGGTGTTCGGATTCATCCTATTTATCACTCCTGAGGTACTCTGGGACCGGTAGTAATACTTACCTAGGGCCATTCTGACACTCCTTTGCTGCTAGAAAGCTGATTCCAGTGTTTAGGTGTTCGCCCAAACACGTTTGCCAGGGTCTAAAACTTGTACACATTCAGAGAACTTTTCCCAAAGTCCCTGAACCTTTTTTTTACTAACAAAAGCTTCCTACTTACTTGTAGCTGAAGAATCCTCTGGAACTTTGCCTTTTCTACTGCCGTGCCTTACCTGCTTTCCCTCCAATCTGAATTTGAAGAACTCATACCTAGATATGGATGGACTACTAAAGTCCTTTAGGCCTCTGAAAAGTATTACACGTCTTAAAGAGTACTTACCTGCTAATGTAATGCTGCTCATCATTTTATTTAATTCACAGAATATTCTGAGTTATTCTAACAGTGGTTTTACTTACCTATGAATTGCAGTCATTGACCATATACGTTTTTACAGTGTGGTTTACTCACCTGAATGATTGCATTGGTTTTCTATTGTGTTTATTAGCTTTGAAACAGTACTTACCTATCTAAAGATGTATCTTTGCCTTTTGTATATGTAAAATTAAATAATTATTTTGTTCTAACTCTAACGGTGTAAGTGTTTCTTTTGGCCTATGTATATTCTACGTTCTCTGTACTGGCCTCCAGCTCACATCTCCCTCCTAAAATAAGCTTGGATGCTCAAACATACTACAAATACCTTGAGTGGTAAAGGCCTATATTAGAAGTTGGGGCTCTGTATAGCAAAGGGTACATTTTATAAATCCTACCACAGGTGGACTTTAGGAAAACTCCCCTAATTGGAGAGAATTAGACAGTGTAGGCAACTTGGCTGTAATCAACCGCTCTTGGAGAAAATCATGGTGGAATAGGGAGCCCGGGCTAGGGAGGAGGGAGGCAAGGTTAAGGGAAAGGTTGCAGTGAACCACCCCTAGATTTGAACCCCAAATGCCTTGTGTACATATGGGTATAATTCAATTTGAAGCACATGGTTTATTGTCATGGGATACATTGATCACTGCGTCAAAAGGAGCATCCCAGACTGCAATGCACTCATCACCACTTCATTCTCAGTCATTAAACCAATGTTTCCTTCCTGCTCATCCAACAATTCCATCTGCCGATGTCGCTCAGACACCATCTCCAACCTTTAGTGGGATACCAGCATCTAAACATTCTTGGAGACTTCAATATCTGGTTCAAAGAAGAAATTTCTTCAAAATCTTTGAGCTCCTACATGGCCAACCTTGACCATAAAGAAATGGTCAAGGGGGCAGAACATTCTGCTGGGCATTCCCTGGATGCATTTTCTTAGGAGCAAGATCGGACTACCTTGGCTACTCCTATCGATGTTCTGTGGAGTGACCATCTCATGGTACCTTTTGTTTCCAATATATCAACACACAGACTCCAGACTCAAAAAGGGCAATACATAATCACCATAAGAAGCTGCAAAACACTCAGCCTAGAAGAACTTTGATCACTAATGGAGAAGACCAGTCAAACCTATGCAAATTAGAACTTTTGCTCCTGTGGAAAAACAGAAACACTCTGGAATTGATTTCCAAAGCACTGGACATTGTAACACTGCTGAAACAAATCCCCTCTCAGAAAAAAAGGACAGCAGCAAAGTGGTTTACCCCCAAATTACAAAACCTTAAGAAAAAAAAGAAAACTAGAACAAGTTTCATCGAAACTTACTATCAACAAGACAAAGCAGCATGTCGGTGACAGATTTGACACTGCAAAGCAGCAATATGAAAGGCAAGGAAACAGATAGCATCAGAACGGCAACTCGTTGGAGAAAGACATTTTCAAAATCATCAAGGAAATGAGAAACCAAAACCTCTTCTCCCCAAAAGTCTACAAAGACATCCTCACCAAATAAACCCAAGAGCTTAACGTCAGCAAAGTGATTAACTCTTCACGGAAACTATGCCAAGATCATTCAAGATGCTCTATGTTAAACCACTCACCAAAATAACCCAGACAAACTCCATTATAGTGTACCCAGCGAAAATCCTGGAAAGCTATTTATACAGCCGAATCATGGAACACATGAAGTTTAACAACATCCTTGATCACACAAAACTAAGTTACAGGAACTTGATGCAATCGCCTTCTGCCTCTCAAGAAGGCTAAGACTATTCTAAGCAAGTATCAAGTTGTTAAATGAAGCGTCATGTGGGTGCTGCACACCGGATCTTCCTGGTGATTGACGTGAAGAGGCAGCCAGTCTGTCAATAAATGCCAAAGTGAAGAAGTAGTAACGCGGGGAACCAACCCAACACCCTCCTTGTGATCTAACAGGTAGGGGCTGGACCAGCTCCCAATGCAACGGGACGGCACTTCCCTGATTAGTATGACGTCAGGACAGTGCAAGCACTGGCAGGGAAGGCCACATCATGTCCAGTAGAATAGCTTGGTACCATGGTAGGTGCAGAGTGCAGGTCTCAGGAGGCAGGGTGCTGGTCACAGGAGGCAGAGTACCAAACAGAGATACTAGGCAAGGCAATAACAAGAGGCTGCGGTCCCCAGTAACAAGAAACGGAGAGCAGGGGCCCAGAAGGCAGGAAGACTAGGAGGCAGGGAACCAGGATGAGGCAGTCTGAAAGGGTGGGTGCCCAGACAAGAAGAGAACCCCAAGTGAACCCAGAACAGAGAACTGGACCCTGGGACCAAACAGGAGACCAGGACAGGACCTAGAGCTGGAACATAGACCAAGGGATCGACCAAGAGACCAGACAGGAAAGAAGGCAGTGCCACAGAGTAGCAGGCAGAATAAGGACACAAAAGAACCAAGGAACAGGAAGTATTCTGGGCGTATTCGCGATCAATAAACTGAACACATTGAGATGCGGTGTGCTGTTGTAAGTGGGGCCCTAAGAACATTCCAGGACCAAAATGAGGCTTACAGGGCAAGCCCGCATTGTCCCAAGGCCAGCCTGCAGTTATTCTCAAGGCCAGGTGGACTGTGAATGCGCGGAAGGTGGCACACGGCCGTCCGCGCATCTGCAGACCCGTGAACATGGCTGCCCCCATTAAGCCGTGATTGGGACCAAACGCACCCGCAACAAGCTCCACCGAGGGCAGACCCTCCATGACAGGGCCCGCTGAGCCTGGTGACGCAGCCTCCCTACCCAAGTAAATGGCGTGACACAAATATGTGGACTGGCCACAAAAAATCAATGCGCTCAGATATAGTAACTGAATACACGCTCTTGTCTAGGAAGATTTCTGAGACTTTTCCTCAGCAAAACTATTTATCAGACTTTCTATTAGCAGAAAGATTTCTAAGATTTTTCTTCTCTCTCTCTCTCTCTCTCTCTCTCTCTCTCTCTCTCTCTCTCACACACGCACGCACGCACGCACGCGCACGCACGCACGCACGCACGCGCACACACACACACACACACACACACGCACACACACACACACACACACTCTCTCTCTCTCTCTCTCTCTCTCCCTCTCTTGCACCCTATTTTGCTGGCAAAGTATTTAAACGGTCTTGGTCTTTCAAAGTGCAACACTTGGGGGTAGCTTCTGAGGTGCATGATTCTTTTTGAAGGAAGCACAAATCAGAAACACAGACACAAACAAATAATAAATTCTAGAGCTGAATGCTTAAGCTGTCCTGTTTTTCCAAGAGGTTCATTCTCTTTTTGTGCCTGATGAAGTGATGAAGTGATTTGAAGATTATGAAAGCTCGCCAATAAAATATTTTGGCCCTCATTACAGGGTTGGCGTGAAAACCCACCGATAGGCGGGGGGTTAAATGCAACCCTGTAACACTGTTTCTGCTGCCTGACTTCCTGGTGTCCTCTGGATATTGTGGCAGGTGGCAGAAACGGTAAATCCCCATTCCTGTGGAGTCCCAGTGGGGTCACTGTAGCACTGGCACCATTGCTAACAGTGCTTCAGTGAAAACACTGCCGGTAGGGGCCTGAATTACTAGCAGGTCAGGCCTGCCAGGAGTTCCTGCCCCTACCGGCATTGTTGTAGTATGGCGGTCAGGAGCGTGTGCAAGTATGCTGCTACTTGCACCCTTGTTTCTGGACCACCATGCTTATAATGAGGGCCTTTGTTAGCCGAATTGGTAGCCTATTTAGATCAACAACATATATGTGCAAAAATGTGCCCCTCTATTGAGAATTAGCACTGTTAAAAAACTTTGGTCTATGCAAGGTTTCCCCACTCAGGAGGGTCGCCAACCACGTTTTAGCACACTGTAACTTTCGCAGTGGAAAAAATACCATTTGCATATTAGTCTAGTTCCACCTACCTGTGAAGTCCAACACCAAAAAGCTCGGCAATTCTCCTCTGAACAAGAGTACCAACAGAAACCCTAGACCCATGTTTCGGCCTTGTCGAGCCTCCTCAGTGAGGTCAAACTGCCTATCTAAGCACAGTGAGCAAGGGGTCATAACTGGATTTGCACAATGTTTATCCATCTACTGAGAACGAACATCATTAAAATAACCAATCAGTATGGTCTTCAACCATGTTTTAGCTCACTGTACCTTCCACAGAGGAAAAATATCCTTTTGCATATCAGTCTGGTTCCTAACACCAGATACATCACATAGAGCATGTTATTTGAACTATGTTCATTCTCAGTAGAGGGGTTACCCACCTATAAATTACCCTATGTCAATACGGGCAATCCAGATGTGGTCACTGTGCTCTAGAGCGGCTTATTTGTGCAATGCCTCCTCCAGTCTGGTGAGGGTGTCTGCCTCCTGGAAAGCCTGTGCCTAAACATCCTGTTCAATGGTCCACTACCACAGCTCTATCACCAACATCACCATCTGTGGGGACCTGGTTCCACTCTGCTTGTTTAGGTAGAACATAGCAGTTGTATTGTATACCAGGACCTGAACAGAAGGGCACCCCATGGTCGGAAGAAAAGCCTTCAAGATATTGAGTACACTGATGTGCACATAGCCACTGGAGTCCCACAAATCATGTACCTGCAATTTACATAGGTTTGCTGCCCGACACAATAGTGATGAGTTTGTAGTTATAGTCAGGAAGGAAGAAGGTCCGCAAATCCCACTCCCCTCATTGGATTGGAAAGATCGCTCCACCACCTCAGGTCCGGAATCAGAAATGGTGAATCTGCAAAGTCACTGACTGAGCCTGATGGACCTGCAACCAAACTGATGCTAGATAGAGTAGGGCCCTACTGATCTTGAATCTGGCATGAGGCACTATTAAAATGCAAGAGGCCTGAGGCACGCAAACCTCTTATACCAACAGGATGTCATTGCAGAACTGTCCAGGAACATCAGGCAAGTTTTCTTCAGGTTCTGCACTCTGTCATCCATGGGAAAAACCCTGACTTGGTGAGAGTTACAACCAAAGCCAATGAAGGAAATCCTCTAAAAAGGCATGAATTAAGACTTCTGTGGGTTCTCTGACAAGCTGAGGTACAAAAGCAGGTTGAGGAGCACCTGAAGCGACAACTCCTCTAACAAAGGGCTGGACGCTTGGACCAGCAAGCCTTTGAGGTAAGGATACATGTGGAGGTCCTCCTGTCTCAGAAAGGCTGCCGATGCCACCATCATCTTTGTAAGTACAGTGCTGAACCTAAATGTGAGCAATTTGTATGGAAATTGCAGCTGCCCCAGTGAAAACCACAGAAAGCAATAATGGTGCGCTCACACAAGGTACATGCAGGTATACTTCTTTCTGATCCACCAGGCAGATCCAATCTCCCTGACAGAGAGCAGATCGGATCTGCACTGGTGTGATCATCTTGAATAGTTCCAGAGGTATGAAGGTATTGAAGGAAGACATGTTCGGTGATGGTGGGCAGGCCTGACAGGTTGTTCTTTGGCACCTTGAATAGCCTGCAAACAAATCCTGGTCCCCTTTGGGCTTTGGGACCTCCTCCACTGCTTGGTTGACCAGCAGCTTCTGAAACTCGGAAATTAAAGAGAGTGTTCTTAGCTGTAGCAGAGGAGGATTGAGCCTTGGGCTGTAGGCAGAGGAAGGCAGTACACAGGCCTGGAAATAAATTATAAAGGACTCGTAGGTCTGAGGAAAAAGCTCTCCACTCCTCCAGGTGGAACATGATTCTCCCACCCATCAGAATGGAATGAGGGCAAATTATTCTGTCATTTCTGGGTTTCAGATCTGAGTAAGAGGAGGTAGATTGACCTATGGAGAGGCCCCTCGGAACAGTGCATTGTTTCTTCTTAATTTGCAAAGAGGTTGGCTTTCCTACCCCACCTCTCCTAAAAACCTTTAACACCCATACGCCTATAGGAGTGAAAACTACCCAACTATGTCCTTTGGGAGAACGAAAAAGGCTTCTGTGCAGGTTTTGCCAACACTGCAAGGCTCATGGACATTTGGGTGCTTGTCGCCTTCTTTTGAAGTTCCTTCTTTGTAGGTGAGTAAAAATGGTCTGTGACCTCGAAGGGAATTCATGAATACATCAAGAACATCAGATACAAATCTGGTTGCTTGTTAACAGGCCTTCCTCCTCGCATTCTTTCCTACAACCATACCCCTGTCTGTTTTATCAATGTGGTGAGCTGCTGAAAGCAAAAGGTTCTGAGCGACCTGCCTCGCCGCTGTGAGTCCTGAGTTGAATGTCTTCTGTCTGTCCACAGGCAAGAGTTTTTTCGAATGTGGGTTGTTGTCACCAAAGCCTCAAAGTGGCTGAAGCTAGAATATCAGAGCTTCAAGGTAGACCTGTGGTAGACTTTGTGCCTGTAAGAGTCTGGGATCCTTTCCTCCTTCCCTAGAACCGAATCTGTAGATGTACCAGCCGAGGACTTAGACTGGAGGGTAGCCAGAGCCCCCACTGATGACAAGGGCTGAGGATGTACGACCAGGCAAATGGGCTCAGAGTTGACCACCAATCCTGAATAAGAATTTTACCAATGTACGAGGGCCTCTGCCATAACATCATTTTTACATGTGGATACCCCATTTCTCCCCTGAATGTGAGGAGAGGCTAGCAACCCTGTTTTTGAAGATGGGGCACTTTGGCATTGGTATGCCCAGAAACCCCAATGACTTTGCCATTCACATGTGAAAGGCTCCTGCCGGTGATGGCAATTTCTCTTGCATATCATCACCAATCTCCCTTAAATTTGTGGAAGACAGTGGGTCCCTGGCAGGTGGAATCAGCAGTGCAGGACTAGGGGCAAAGGAGGCTGCACTGGGGTTGGCACCTTTGGGTCCTGCACCAAAACACAGGTAAGTGCACCACAAGAAGGAGACCCCATAAGGGAGATAAAAATGCCAGTTGTTATAGGCGTAGGCACAGTGATAGAGGATGGAACAACCAGGACTAAAGGCTGTGGAGGCAATATCTCCCTGATAATATCCACAGAGTAACGCTGCATTGCCAAGGACTTTGTGATAAACCTGTCCTGTGAAGAAGGCTGTTGATGCTAGCAGGACAATTGCAAGAGGATTGAATGGCCAGAGACCAAATGCGTCCCTACCACCTGACAAGCACAGGTCCAAAAACACCAGTGGAGAGAAAAAAGGGGGGGAGAAAAACTGTGCAGGGCAAAAACATCCTTGTGGGCACTGACAACTGCACCCGTGTTCAAAACGGGTAAAATCTCTAATGCAACATGGACTGAGGCTCTCTAGAAAGTGCCTGTTTCCACATGAATGTTAGGCCTTAGGGCTCAGAGTGAATGGTAATCCATGGCTGCTATCTAGTTCTGGCTGCATGTACAAGCTAGAAACTGGCTTTAACTGGCATACGTGAGGTAATAAGAGTACTGCCACAGGCCAGGGCGCAGAAGATCAGAAGAAAAAAGAAGAAAAACAAAACGATGTGAGGGAAAAAAGAAAGCTTAAGGAGTGCTTGTACTGAAAGCTCCCTCCCATGCGGCATAGAGAAAAGGTCAGGTGGGACCAATAATTGCGGCGGTGCTGGTGGGGGGTGGCCATGTGCATGGGCCTGCGACCAAACAATATGGGGGGATTTTTTCATGAACCAAAAAATTACTCTGACCTGTCCCTGTGAGCGGGTACTCTGACAAATATGGATGAAGTGCCATGGGCGTCACAGTACAAGTCAAACCTATTGATTTTGCCAACGCTTGTTTATTTATTTATTTGTTTATTTTTTGCATTTATTGATGCACAGAGGCATCAAGGCACTGGTTACAAGCAGTAAGAGAAAAATAAAGAAGCAGACAGGATAGGAGAATAGACAGTGTACATGAAGTCCTATGGGCGGTGTGCTCAGCTAGAAGAGAAGCTTCTTAAGTTGCTTTCTAAAGACCCAGTAAGAATGTTCAGTTCTCAATGAATGTCAAAGGTAATGCGTTCCAGGATCTGGCGGCTATGACCGGGGAGTTGGACTCACCCACTCACTTACATCTGTTATTTATTTATTTATGTATTTATTTATTGGAATTTGTGTTAAGCGCTGTCCTACCCAGATGGCCACATAACACCTTCCAAGGTTTAAAGGTTCAAAGGAAACTGAAAGACAAAATATTTTCAGGATAGGATAGGATGGTTAGGACAGACAATTGGGAGCAGGGGAAGGAGGAGGGGCAGGCTTAAGTGTTGGGGAACAAGTATGTTTTGAGGCTCTTGCTGAAGTGGTGATGGAGCTGTAGTGCGGGTGTGAAGAGGCAGGGCGTTTAAGGCTTTGGGTGCCCACTTGATACATACTTGTTTTTGTGAGCATTTTGGTTTGCAGAGTGGAATATGTAGGAGATTCTGGCTTGCTTGTCTGGTCTTTGTGTAGGTGATGGGCTTGAGTTTGCGGTGGAAGCTTTGAAGGCAATTCGCAGGGGTATTTGGAGCCAGTGGATCTGGGCGAGAGATGAGCTGATGTGTGAATGTTTAGGCAGGTGGAGGATGTGTCTGGCTGCTGTGCTTTGTATGGCTTGCATGGGGCCAAGGATGCTGTTGGGAAGTCCCGGGAGGAGAGCATTGCTATAGTCCAGTTTGGCCAGCGCCAGTGCTTGGGCTGCCGTGTTCAAGTCATCAGGATGAAAGATGCATCTGTTTATTCACATGAGTAGTTGTAGGTTGCATGTTTTAGTGACAGCAGCTACGTGGTGTGTGAAGGAACGAAGGGGGTCGATGGTGAAGCCATGGGATTTGGCAAGTGTTGGGATGCATGCACGCTTAGTTCGTAGCCTCTCCCAAACGATTCAGATTGTGGAAACAATACTAATATGTACAAAATGCATAGAGATGGGCATGAGAGGTGGGAGGGGGGATCTCATGGGTAGAGATGACTGGCGAGAGACACTTGTATTGTAGAAGCATATACATATTTATGGAAAGCTAACACTTGCTTTTCAGAAGTGTCCCATACAATACAATGGCATAACTTTCAGGGTAATATATTTGTGTCATATACAATGAGAAGAAATACCGCCAGTTCATTGAACATTCTCCTGCGCCTCTTTTGTAACGAAGATAAATGCATGGGCGTTTCAGTGCAATTTTATACCCATCTCCTTTGCAAATGTGTGATTTGTACAAATATGCTCATCCTGCCCCCACCCCCGGCTCAGACTTGCGCGATGGTGCATGGGGTTAAAAGCACTGTCTGATTGTGCACATCTGTGATGCCTTCAGTCAGATTTCCCTTTGCGAATCCACACATTTTCTTTATGCAAGAGATGGTGTTGACCAAGAACAACCTTCTTTTATACACACGAATTTCAAGCTTTATGGCCGGACATAGGGGTGACTCTGCCTTTGCCATCAACCTCAGGGAAAGTGCTGCCTCGGTAAAGGGCAAACGAAGGCTTTGTGCCGAGTAGATTTCATTGGCAATTTATTATTTTACTAATCTGACCCATACTACCGAGAAAAAGATTACATGATTAAAAAGAACGTAAATAAATTATAAAAGCAAGTTTAACATTCTCTGGGCAATATTATCCAATAAAATAGAAATGTGTTGAGAATGCCTTCATTTCTTTTTTTTCAATAGCTTAGTAAATTTGCTCTTCACTGTTTTGTGTGGGCCCGATGTTGAGTGTTTTTCCTCGAATTCCACTTTCATTAGGCACTTTTTCGAGTACTATTTCCCTTGAGTCCTTTCACAAGTATGGAATGTTAGAGGTGACTGTTAATGTGGCAATAAGCCATGAGACAGTGGGCCAATACCGCCCCAGGTAATGCCCCCGGGGACCCCTTGGGGATTAATTACCATGGCCGGTATTGGCCCGATGTCGAAGCTAAAGGCTTATAGCCATTAGTAACCCTAGCATTTTTTTCTGCTCCGAAACGCTGCTGCGTCAAATAAAATGGCCACCGGGAAAGGTAAAACGTACTCCATTTTCCCTTTTCATGGCAGCCATCAGGAGCGGACGCGCTGGGAACAGAAGTGTTCCCAGCGCGTTCGCTCCCGAGAAAAGAAGAAAAAAGAAGGTAAGTGGGGTTGGGAGGGAGGGGAGGGGATAGTTTGTAGGGGAGTGGGGTGGAGGAAAAAAAACGTACCTGAGTCCCCGGCGGGGGACGAAGGCAAACTCCAGCCATGGGGAGGCTCGGAGCGGGGATTGCCCCGTTTTGAGTTTCCTCATTGGCCTCTAAGGGGCCGCCATGCCCCCCGCCGGGAACAAAAGGCACGTAGTGCGTGCAAGGGATTCCCGGCCTGGTAATTCACCAGCGAGGGCCAATCAGAATGCTTGTTGCATTCTGGTTGACCCTCGCCAGGTACTAATGTAAGGAATAAGGTGTAATAGTTTAGGTTGGAGAGTTACGGGTGATGTGCTCAGGTCGAAAACATGGCTAGTATGAAGGGCTATGGGTTAAGATGAAGGTTTGTCAGGGAGGAGTGAAGCTTTGGGAATGAAGGTTTGTGAGTAAAGGCCTATGGGCAAAGTGTCTGGGGTTCATATAATAGAGCATTGGGGTGAACGTTATAGATGAAAGGCTAGTGGTAATGGAATAGGTTTTAAGGGCTAAGGATAATGTTCTAGGGAGAAGGGGAGACATGTTTGTGTAAAGGGGCAACGAGTTTTGAGTAATCGTTTGAGGTTAAGGGCTGAACAGTTAAGGGAGAACAGATAACGATGACAGCTTATGAGTTGTTTGAAGTGCTAAGGACAAGGGCAAGTGTTGAAGAGGTAGGTGCGAATGGTTAGGGTGAAGTGGTAGTGTTAAGGGGTTTACTGGTGAAATGTTAGTGGGAAGGGCTTGTGTTTGGAGTTGAAGGTTTAGGGTGGGTGTGTAAAGGGTGAAATGTAGTGGTGAAGAGCTAGGGCAAGGGCTACATGTGAAGGGTTAAGAGTATGAATCATGGACACCTAGTAAGGGATTAGGTATGAAGGGTAGGATGTGAGGTGTGATTGGTTAGGGTGAAATGAAAGATATAAGGGACAGGAAGTGAAGTGTAAGGGATGATGGTTTAGGGGTGAATGGTTAGAACAAAGGTAGGGTAAGAAGTTATGCATTATGGCGTACGGTCATGGGGCTCATGGTGACCAATATGAAGTGACAGGTTAGTGGTGAAGTATTAGGAGTGAAGAGTAAATGGTAAGTGGTTAGGATTCAGGGTGTCCAACTAATATTAAGTACAAATACTCAAGCTTAAAAGCTCTTATGAAATTAGCTTAAGAAAAAGACTTAACAAATGTACAGTACAGCAACTCAAGAAAAATGCATTCACTGAGAAGCACTCTGTAAAAGGGCAAGCCAAGGATAGAACACAATTGGCATACATTTGTTTTGTGGGAACTCTGAACATTTGTGATGCATTGCCATAAACAATATTCTGATGTGCAGGTTGCCATATTTTAGGGTGATATAGCTCAAACTTCTGTAACGGAGCCAAGTCGATCAGACACATATTAGAAGAGTGAGGGTTAATCAAATATGGGTTTCTTCTCTCATTGTTAATTGGCATAAAAGTTGCAGACTGTCTTCTTGGGTTTAAAAAAAACAGAAACTCTTTAGGCTCCAACAGTCTTGCAATCTGGGCTTCCTGCCATAAATCCTCGGGAGGTCTTAATCACACACAGTCTGGGAGGTCTGAGTGTCCTTTCCTCCCAATTTGTCTCCTCTACGCTCAGGCCTTCTCCGCACCAGCCTCCTCCTCTCCACTCCAGATCCATTTGTCTACAAATTGCTTGTTCTCTACGCCTCTACTATCTTTTGACTCCTCCTTTTCTTCAACTAAACTAGGCAGGGAACTTCATCAAAGTTCATTTGTGATATTAGTGAGATATTCCATCCTGTTTTTTTTCCCTTTTCATCGTGGAATCTTTGCTTTTCCTTTTTATCAATACCAGTATGCAATTCCCATAACTGAAAGGAGAAAAAAAACAGGACGGACTATGCCACTCATATTTTACACTTGATAACTTGAAGGCAGTCATAAGGTTAGTCCTTCATTACCCTAGAGAGCACGCCTTTGGTTATTTGAAATCTCTCAACTTTTGACACATCTCAGGGAAAGGTGGAATTTTCTCTACTGCACCACGAAATCCTCAACCCCAAAATGTACTCGAGCATGTTATGAAACGACTGGGGTGAATCTAATGAAAACACGTGGACCAAAAGAGCTGTGCATGGATACTGAGCTTTTGGCCCTTAGGAACGTGCATATGGAATGGATGGGATTACACGCTAGTAATTCTGAGTCAAAATAACGGAATCAACTCAGGAAGATAGCAAGGTACTGTTTTATCAACAATGATCTAAAACAGGGAGGTTTCAACGCACATCAATGATGGACGTACGCTCAGTCTCTCAATGATCTCCACACAAAATACAGTCTTTGTACTAGATAATGTGTCAGAGTGATGTCATACTATGTGGCAAGAGTGAAAAATCTATCAAGCTTCGGTATTGGTTTAGGGAAACATCTATGTATACATTTCTATAGGAGCTAGGATTGTCATTGGCTGCCTGTTATCAGGTGGACAACTTATGCCTACCTCTAAAAACATGTCATTTCAGAAACATTAGATACACAGTTTCTCATTGGTTTTCAAAGATCCTTCGTTATATGGACAGATATTATTGGTCCGCACGCTTGTGCCATATCTGGAACATTTGGCTCATCTAGCAGAACGTAAGCCGAGACCCAGGAGCAGGAAGATAGGACATGAAACTACCTCACCACCCAATTAGACCAGCATCTCTCATCTCCCATGCCTTCTGCACCAAACTGTCTTTGTACTTGGCCTTGCAAAGTATCCTTGTCTTTGAGAATGCACAGGAGTGAGCCACTCGCTATTGTGTCTGGAACTCCAAGTTCAAACTCTATTTCTATCCTTAGCTCACGTGACAGGAGACCGCGATTTGGTTAATTTTCAGCTTTTAAATGCTCTAAATGAATGAAAGTTTTGCATCCTTTGTACTCTTTCTTGCACCTTAATGTGAGAAGGTTCATCCCCGTATACTTGTCCTTTTTCAGAATAGATAGCTGACCTTGCTTCTTGAATCTTGACTGCATTCCAGGCAGCCTCGCCATGCAGCTCCATGAGCCTATTATTCTTGCTGCGATACAGTTTTCCATTCCAGCTTCATGGGCTCTGGCCTACTAAATTCATGATACCAATGTCCAGTTTCTGTACAATGGTGGCTTCGTCTGCATTCTATTCAATACTCATAGCTAGCTTCTAAGGTGACTTAATCTATCTTGCGTTTCAGCGACTGTACATTTATTGAAAGGTTGTTTTCTGCAGCACTTTGTGCACATATAATCTTTTTCTTTTATACTTGAGAGTTGACTTGATCCTTTACTTCACCATTAGACCTTTAGTATCCATACATCATCTTCAGCCAGTGTTCGAGACGTCATGCATACTTTTTTATGACCTCTTCAGTTCACCCGTCCAGCTTCTCCTTATACGCCTTCAGGGGTTTCCTCCTGTAAATTATCATCACATCGAGGGTACATTCGGTAGGGTTGTCTCAATGGGTATCTTCTTTCAAACACTCACTGCGGTATTGGTATTATGGCTGGTGTCAGACACGCCACGATCTTATGTGTCCAATACAGGGGGTTTGGGGGCAGGATCTCCTGCAAATGTACACAGCTGCTCCTTTACATTCCCCCTCTGGTCGAGCCTCAACCACCTGAATTCTCTCAGTGTCCTAGTATTTTCTTTTGAAGAAATGTCTCTTTGGTGTCCATATATTCGTTACCCCACTCAGGGTGCCCAAGGTTTTGATGTGTTCATCCACACACCAGGTCATGTAATTGCATTGTCAATTTGGAGGACAGTAAAACCATCATCACACGTATTTCTTATGATCCTTTGGATACCAGAACTTCATTCCCTCAGGTGCTACAATGCTAGTCTTTATGTATTCTCTGATGGTGTCATCAGTTAGCTCCTTTGCTTCTGGTTTGTCCTTGGCATCAATCCTGATCTTCATTCCTACTGCTTTCTTGGCAGTCTTCTTACATTTTGCAATTATTATCCATATCATACAGAATACAAATATGATTATCACCAATATTGCTCCAAGGATCTTGAATAAGTTTGCCATCCAATAAGGAATCCATGAGAACAGGGAGACGAACCAAATGTCATCTTCAATAGCTAAGGTCTCGTCCACCATTTTTATGTGTAAATCTGTCAACATCGATATGGCCTATGTCAACGTTCTGTTCTCTCCATCATGAGATGGTATGAATGTGCAACATGATGGCCCGATCTTGGAGCCAACAACTCCTTCCATAGCTGTGATCATGTCGAGGACATACCTGTTCTGGAGGGCCATCAGCCTTATGGCCCGCAATTCTTCCCTTATCGCGTTGAATCCCTTCATAGTGGCATTGATTGTTTGCAGCAGCTCCCATCTGGTGATTTGTAGCCATCTAGAATTTACAGCAGTCTGAACCCCAGGCATGAGCATGAATATGAACAATACTGCAGTTTTACTGGACAATTTGTGCTCATCGGAATATTGTCAAAAGCTGCTTTTGATTTTGCTGAGAAGTAATTTGATCTTTTCTTTTACCGGAGTTCTATTGACCTTCTTCTTCTCGGGTGGTCATTTACTTTTGGGAGCTCTTCAATCTTCAGGTCACTTTGTAGGATCACCAATGCTGGAAAATGGATGAAGACCAGAGAGCACACTCCACTCCATTTCCTAGTAATTTCACATATGCTTTAGATCTGCAGGCCCAATACTGATCCATTAGGACAGCCTTCCCTCTCCTCATTCATGGAGCGTCCATGGTGTTTTCACACCCCTCATTATGGCCAACATAGTTCTTTCCCTTGCTTTGAAAGCACATGGCCGCATTTATTAATGCTTCATCCTCCGCCCTTGTCAGCAGTTTAGAATACTTACACCATGACTTCAAGCACTCATCGTTCACCTTCTGTACTTCTTGTACTGCTTCTTTTCTCAGTAGATGAGCTTCACATTACATCATTCCTTCTTCCTATCCTTTAATGGTATGCACTCGCCCATAGATCAGCAGCTGTGACCGTTCCCAGCATCCAGGAATTCCAGTCTTCTCTGTCATGTCCGAGCAGTTAATTCTCTTCATTTCCTCAACGATCACCTCATCCTGGCCTGCAGCAGGATACATAAGCATCCTGTCTGTCCATCCAGGTTCCTTCTCCATTTGTGTTGTTTTGATATAATTATCTTGGTATGGGAACAACTGTCTTGATATCCATCGCAGTGTTTCCCAGCTCCCTTGGAACTGTCCTCTGGTATTATATGCCGCCAGATGACTGAGTCACTTCGCAGTCTTGTGCCAGCATTTCTTTTGACATTAATCTTTTGACAGTGTTCATGGCATATGGGATGAGAGAGCAAACATAGCAATTCTCCTCAGATGCTGTCTCCCCCACCTTTTTCATGCGTTGATACCACAGGATATTCCCTAAATGAGCTGCATTATCAAGGTAGGTATTTATCCCCTAATTATCTTCTTCTGCACTCCTCTTATGTTGTTTAACATTCTCAGAGAGATTAACAAAATTATCATAATTTGTACCTCCACTTGGGAGAATCATAGACAATCTTTTTCCAATTCGATCAGCAGGAAAATAGATTTTCAGAAATGTATGATACAGAAAGGTAAAGAGAATACCAATGCATATATATATATGTTACACATGAGAGTCTGGAGAACCATTTGTTGTGCCATCCTAATGCTTGCTGAGATAGTGCTCTCCCTATAATCAGATTATCCTCTTCTCGAATCATTTTTAATTCAATCATTCAATTTTGCATCTGTAATTGCACAATTTGTTTAATGATTACTCTTAAGAGTCTCCTTATCACTGGGCAATTCTTGGGATCATACAAAAAGGTGTGAATGTTTACATCTCTTCTAACAAGGGCAGGGTAGGATTGGAGTATGAACACAAAAATAACAACCACAATACTGTTTTTGTTGCTGTGAACAGGTGCCATGTATTTGATCAAATTAAAACAGTTGTTCTCCACGAAATGAATCTGGATATTGATCTCTCTTCCAATTTCTAATCAGGAACTGGCGTTTAGGCATAACACTGACGCAATATTTATTTCTTCAAAGAATTTCTAAAAGTCCATTTCAGCCTCTGCAATTTCTCTGCAAGTCTTTGAACTCCCTGCTAAAATATATAAGGAGTGTCCATTGAATTCCAGTCCAAATGAAATATGTGCTAACCACTCGTTGTTTTATCGTCCTTCTTCTTGGTCATTGAACGAGTCTGCACACACAGAAATTCTTCTTCTTGTCTTGCTTCTGGGTTAGAAACCGCTGGAGGAAGGGTTTCACCTTTATAAACCTTCAGGTCAACTAAATGCAGCCAAGCTCCTCTTCCCAATGCCTTAACTGCAGAAGGGGAGACTTTCTCAACAACAATGGGGGTCATTGAATCTAGGTTCATGCAACTTTCTAGTGAAATTATTTATTATGATCAGGTGCCCAAAATATAATTTTGCTGGTGGCAATAGTTTACTTGGATTGATTAGTGGCTTGGCCACTTCCGTGTTCCTAGACCTCTTCCCCAATGCTTGACTTGATCTGAAATAAAAGAGATACTGGTAGCCATACATGTCAAATAATCGTGCATTTCCTCACCCAGAGTCTTTGTTACACTCTAGGCATCACTCCTTACTCCACATGGGGGCATAAGAGGCATCCTCATGCAACGCCCTGTTACTAATTCATGGGGGTGAGGTGGTGCACAGAACCTGGCTGATTCCGATGGGCATGTAGGGCTAGGGGTAGGCAATAAAGCCATCCCTTCTTTAAAGTCAATCTAATCTTGGCAATCCTCTCTTTGTGGAGGCCATTGAGTCTCTTGCATATCCTGCTTGCTTGTGGGTGGTACGCAGAAGAAATCATGTGCTTTATACTCAAAAGAAGCCCTATTTGTTCAAATAGCTCATTAACAAAATGTGGCCCATTATTGGATCTTAGTACTTCGCACACACCTTGGGAAGACTTTGCACACTAAGAAATATGCTGCACAACTGGCATCAGGGTGTGCACACCGACTGGATTTGAACCACCTAGAGTAGGGACACACCACCACTAATAGATATCTGTAGCCATTAAATGTCTGCAGCATATTGACATAGTCGATATATATATGCCAAAATGGATCATTCTCTCAAGGTATTACTCCTCTAATTGTTCTGAGTGTATGCCCAGCAGTAAGCATTTGACATACAATGCAATTCACCATGAACTGTGCAACGTGTTCCAGCAAATTTGGAACAAACCAGTCTTCTGCAATAGTGGTAGCAAGACCTTCTCTGGTTATATGCACAGGGTAATGCAGTTGTAAGTGCGACCTTCAATAATGTTGTTGCCATTACTGGATTTCCAGTGCTTTCCTGTCACCATAAAGCTTCCCTGGGGGATAAAGAACACCCCCTTTGTTTCCATAGCCCTTGCTCTTCTTGTGAATCTCTATTATTTGCGTAATTGACAGCATATTAAACCCTCTCGTACTAACATGCTTCTAGTTAACCCATATCTTCAGTATCAAAATTTAACATGTCTGGGGAATATGCAACCCTTTTGGCTTATATGTCTGCAAATTCATTTCTGCAAGAGATAACAGCTGTTTGTTTAGTATGGGCTGCGCATTGTATGGCCGCTATGTCCACTGTGAGTTGTAGTGCTTTGATGAGCCTGTCCAATAAGGACGCATGTTGTACTGTAGAGCCATGACAATACTTGTAGACTTTTCAATTGCAAATGCGGCAGCAGCCAATGATTGTTTGCATGGGAAATGTCTTTTCATAACTGGATCTAAAATCCTGTTATAGTATGCCAAAGGTTTGCACCCCAGTGTCATCCTTTGTGTTAGCACTGCTGTCATTAATGCCCCATCTGTGTGTGAAAATAAATATAATTCCTCACTGTAGTTGTGAATCCCTCAAACTGGAGCTGTAAAAATTGTTCTTTTCAACTCCTCAAATCCTTCCTCCATTTGTTCAGTCCATTCTATCTTTTCCTTATTGACTTGTGCCTTTTTTAACGCTTGCAAAAGTGGCTTGGTATATGTGCCACCCAGGCTCTGCATTAATTGCACAAGCCCAGAAACTGCTGCATCTGTCTTACTGTGTTTGGTTTCAGAGTCTTCATAATTGCCTCAGCCCTTTTGGGTGTCACTTTCTTCCCCTCATGTGAAATTAACTGACCTACGAATAACACCTCTTCCTGACAATACTGTAATTTCTTCATGTCCACCTTATATCCCTTGTCTGCAAAAATAGTCATTAGTTGGACAGAGTCTTGCCTACACTCATCCTCTGTTGCACTACAAATAAATATGTCATCTACATGCTGTATCACTGCACTCTTAAGATCGATATTGCCTGCATCCATCTGTAGGACCCTTTTAAAAATTGAAAGACTCAAAAGTACCCTTGAGGAAGAAGAGTATGTTTTAGTCTTTTTTGTCTTAATGTAAAGGAAGTCAGGTCTTGTGAGTCCTTATGCAATGGGATCGAGGAAAAACGCCTTTTTCAAATCGATCACTGTGAAATATAGAGCTTCAACTGTGATGATGCTGCATAATATTGTTGCAGAATTAGGAACTTAAGGAAACTCTTCCTACACATTTGATTAAGAAGCCTAAGGTCCTTGATAAATCTCCACAACCCCCCTTTAGATTTTTTAATCGGATACACTGCAGTATTGCACAATGACTCCAACGGCACAAGGATACCCTGATTCATCAGTGCTGAACTAGTCTGAAATATGCCCTCATCAGCTTCTCGGGACATGGGGTACTGTTTTGATCGGGGTAAAATTGCTCCTCGTTTAAGCTTTATTTCGGCCTCCCTTATTCCCTTCAATAGACCTATGTCATAGGGGCCCGTGGTCCACAGGACACTTGGCACCTTTTCTAGATCCTCCTGAAAAATACTGGTTGTTCCCTCATTATCGCCATTTGCTGTGGGATTTCTCTTTTCTCGATCCTTATCCGATATTTATTTATTTATGTATTTACATTTTTAAAGCTCACAGAAGCCCTTAGGCATCGTGGCGCTGTTACAGTAAGTCATGCTGGTTACAATGGAAAAAATCTTATGCTTTACATGGCAGGCATTGTTTTTGCAGACATAGAAGAGCTTTGCAGCTCCATCACAAGCAACAGTTACACTGTAGATATGTAATGCTCATAAAGAACACCACTTTGTCATTGATACATTCTTCTCTGAACATATCTTCATCTGTTCTTTCAGTTAGTCTGTACCCCTCTTCAAGAGCTATCCCCCATTCTCCATGACCTTCCTTCGTCATCCACCCCTTCAAGCCTTGCTATTTCCCCTCGTACTGTAGCTGCTTCCAATTATATAGGAATAGTCTGTTCATCTTCCTCATCCATAGGTATTCGTGGTCTAAATAGAAACTCATCAGTTATCCTCACAATCTTCCCTACTAACCCGGGGAGCCATGTCAACAAAATGCTCACTCCATACAGGAAGACTTCCGAATCTACCGGGACTCCTCGTAGCTTCACTTGCCCTGTGAACGTCAGTATAAACTCTCTGATGTTTAAATAATGTATTCCTGGAGTCATAGCACACTATTCCCTGATCAGTGAATGAGATTGTCTTGTTAAGTTTTGTCATTAAATCTCTTACCAAAATGTTAACTGGTGTCTGTCGAGGATATAACAAAGAAACAGACATGTCACATTCTCCTAAAGAAACTGGCAGCTTATCAGTAAAAAGACCTATATTCGTAGCTCCAGAGAACCCTTGAGCATTCATGCAATCCCTGACATTGGATATTTTCTCTCTGTTGTGCACGAGCGAGTCACCCCAGTGTCTACAAGAAAAGAAAAGGATTTGCCCCTATCCTCACATCGACCCTTGGTTCCTTTTGGGGGTCTGGTGTCACAGATAGTACTGAACACATCAAGTCACGCTGTGGGCTGTCCTATTGGGGTTAGAAGCTCACCCCCGCCCCGGTGAAAAGGTTCCTCCTATGACAGTAACACCCCCAATCCCAGGCATGAGTATGCACTGTGTATTCACGTTGTGCTCTGTTTGCATAGGTGCTTTTTTGCGACTGCCCTTGTGGTGGGTTGCACTTGTCCCTGCTGTTGTACTTGCTGTATTTGCAGGGCCCTTTGCTTGATAGGTTGTGTGATCCTGGGCAAAGCCCTCTCTTGTTTGTGTACTGTATGGTGGTGGGTAAGCTATCCCCCTCTTGAAAACTGGCCATTTTGTTCACTCCCTGGGCTCCTGCATCAGCGCACCATATGCCCTGTTATTCCACAATTCCAACACACTGAGATGGCCCTCTGGCAGACCCTCCTTGATTGTATCCTCCCTGTGCATTCTGACTCTCATTCTGAGTGTTCTGAAATCCACCCTGGTTATTCAGAAATCTGCCTCCTCTACCCCTAAAACCTACACCTCTGCCTCATGGAATTATTCACTTGTGATGTGCCTATTGCTTCCTGCATTCCCAGCCCTTCTCCACTTGTCAATACCGTCCTTCTATGGCACATTTTGACAATTTTTTCTGAACCAATTTGGCATTCTCCATTTTTCTATTCTCATTGTTCTTTTTGTTTTTCTCATCTAATAACCGACAATGATGCACAATTGTTAGCTTTGCTTCCATCGCAAATCGTTTTTTATCTGTCTTTGTACTGGTTTTGGTAACCCCTGACATAAAATATGATAAAATAGTGCCACTGTCTTTTCCCATGGCTAGCTAGTTTCAAGCTGTAATTTCGCCTGAATATCCTGAATATGCGCAATAGGGTCTTCATCTTCCTTCATTTTACGTGTCATAATTGCACCCATATCCGATGTGTCAGGATACCCTCCAGATGTCTGCCCTAAAATTATTAAAGGGTGCTCCCTCGTGCACTGTTTTGTGCCACTATACTTGTGCACCCCGCTCGCCCCCATATGTCATCAGCCCTCTCCCCAAGAATGGCTGCCAGGAGACCTTTTATGTCTCCTATGGCCAACGTGTTTCCTCATGTCATTTTTTCCTAGCTCGTATATCCATTTCCCAGCCCTCGAAGTCAAACTAGGGAGCTTGCATTTTAAGTTATCCTTATCCATCTGTGGCCATGAAATATATTGCGGTCTTTCTTCCCCCTTCTCTAGCAAGGGGAACTGTGTGAACCCCATCCGGTAGTCGGATCCCACTATTAATCTATCTATTGCAGGGTTAATCGTCCCTATCCACCTTCCTACTGGTAGTGACCATAACCTGGCTACATACGGTGGAGACTCTCCCTTCTCACTACACAATCATCTTTGGGGGAGCTCAGGATATGATACAGGATCTGGTGTTCTTTCTTTAGGGTGTTCCAGCACTGACCATCTTACTTCTTTCTCCATCTGTTGGCTGCCCTGGGTGGTGCATGCACCCTCTCCCTCTGCCTCACAACCTGATTCTCTTTCCTCGTCTGACATTTCTAGATCCCAACCAGTATCACTGTCATCCCCTCGCCTCTATCTAGATTTAATCTACTCAAAGACAGTATTCGGCGTTCATCACTAAACATGTTTTCCTCTTCTGTTCGTAGTTGAGATAACGAGGATGGATCGCCGCTCCCTTGAGTTCCATATTTGCTTTCCCGTCTTAGTTGCTTATATATTTTATCGATTCTCTCCCCAATGCCTTCTGAATCATATCATTCTTCCTCTATTGCTACTCTACGTGTTTCTGACGGTATCTATTTTATCAGGAGAATCACCCTTACTCTATCCCATCGTATTTCCTCACTCAACTTCATTTGTTCCTTAAGGATGAGACTGGCATCCAGACCTAGCTGCCTCTTATTCTGTTTTATTTCTTCATCCACTTCCCTTCACTTTCTTGCATCCCTTCTAGCTTTTTTTTCCCACTGCCATCGTTCTTCCCTTCTTGCTTCTTGCCTTCGTTCTTCTTCTCTTCTTCTCTGTAACCCCCTGTCTTTCACTCTTTGTACTTCTTCCTCCTGTCTCTTTCTTTCCTTCCTGTCCCTTTCCTCCATCGCTCTTTGTATATTTTCATACTTTCTTTGTTCCTCCGCCTGCTTATCATCTTTTTCTTGTTCCTCGCTGTATATCTGTTCCTGTCAATTCCTGCTTTTCCTTCCTTGCTCATCCTCCCTTAATCTCCTTTCTCGTATCCTGTCCTTCTTTTCTTGCTCGTCATTATCTTCTCTCTGCCTAACCTGCTCAATGCTTTTCCCATCTAACTTAAGCAATATCTGTCCTCCCATCCATTTGTTCTGTATGAGCGTTACCTCATCAGCACGGTCCTTTTCTCCCTTCTATCGCTTAATTTCTCGGTCTATATCTTTTGATATATTCAACCTCTCACCTTTTTCTTCCTTATCTCATATAGATTTTCAGACGTCTTCCTTTCTTTTACTTTCTTCTGGACTGTCATCACTACTATAAGCGAGGGGTTCATATGTCGGGTGACTATACCCTGCCGCTTTAAAGGATAAACTCCTATCTCTTCTATAGTTACACATATAATATTGGACAAGGTAAGAGGAGCATCCAATCCTCCGGTGGTGTGTCCTCCTTTTCCTCTTGATACCTCTTCCAAAGTTCTAAAATTGACAGTCTTTTCTCTAACGTTTTAACTGTGTATGCAGTGTGTACGTATGTGGTCATGTGTTGCAATACCACCTTTGACAATAATCCCCTTGTGGTCATGGCATGAACATTTTATCAGCTGTGCCCTTTATCCATTCTGCACTGTACTCTACTGTTTGAGCTTGTGCGCATATTTTGGCAGTGTTTCGCAAAGACGCATGAGAGGAGTGTCCTCCATGATTTCAAGTCTGAATTGACTGTCGATACTTACCAGATCGTTAAATAAACCTTTTAAATCAACTCAAATCACCACCTTTAGTTTTTAAAACAACAAATATGAGCAAGCACCACCAATCGCCGCTCAATCCTCTTTTATTTCAATGACATATCTATCTTTTGATTGGCACCAACCGTTTACTACACCTTAACTTCAAACACTGTTACTTTCAACCTTTCACAGTTCTATTGCTTCTTGATACTTCACACAACAAACAATATTCAGAATAATCACACACTACACATTAATAACTGCCATGATCACCTTTCCTCCATTATTAACCATTTGTAATAAGGGGTATACTTCTTTCACCTCTACTTATTTTACCCTATACAGGGATTAAGATGTTACCTTTCACGGTCCTGACCATGCGTTTTCTCTTTTTATCACTACTCCAATTGGAGTTTGAAACGTCTTCTTCCAATTCCCTTGAACTAGGATTTCTTTAGGCACTATCTTTATCTTCACAACATTTCCTGTACTCCTTTTCCTCTTGATACATCTTCCAAAGTTCTAAAATTGTCAATCTTTTCTCTAATGTTTTTCCTTTGTATGCAGCGTGTATGTATGTGATCATGTGTTGCAATACCGCCTTTGACAATGATGACCGTTGTGGGCATGGCATGAACATTTTATCAGTTGTGCCCTTCAAACATTCTGCACGGTTGTTTTCTGCAGCACTTGTTGCACGTGTTATCTTTTTCTTTTATACTTGAGAGTTCACTTGATCCTTTACTTCACCATTAGCCCTCTAGGATCCGTACATCATCTTCAGCCAGTGTCTCAAGACGTTGTACATACTTTTAATGATTTAATCAGTTCACCCGTCCAGCTTCTCCTTATACTCCTTCATGGTTTTCCTCCTCTAAGTTATCATCACGTTGAGGGTGCATTTGGTAGGGTTGTCTTAATGGGTATCTTCTTTCGAAAACTCGTTGTGGTATTGATATTATGGCTGGTGTCAGACATGGCACAATCTCATGCCTCCAATCCAGGGGAGGTAGGGGGGCGGGATGTCCTGCAGATGTACACAGCTGCTCCTCTACAATGCGATTTGGTTAGTCCCCGTAGCACAACATAAAACTTTCAATCAATTAATCCTGTTGTGGTCATGCTGGTTGAGGACGATTTCAGCCTGTTCTCCCTCGTCCTCACTGGCCAGTAGTGACTGCCATCCATAATAGACAATGGGAGCGGTACTCAACCACCCGTTATGATGTGCCAATGCAGTGCAGTCAACTGCAGCATACATCCGCCAGCAAGACTCAGAGACATCTGTAAGGTCTGCTGAATACAGTGCTCTATAGCAAGCATCACTATATGCCTGCAGAAGCAGCAATGAACGCTTAGAGATCACTGAGTGTGGTGGTTGCAAGGATCCCTTCAGCGCACAAAGGATTGCCAATGTTTCCGCAGGCAGAGGGTGGTAATGCAGAGCTCCTAGTAGGCCATGGGTGCAGCTGATATCCAGAGGTCCAGCATGTGCAAAACAGCACATGCCAGCGCTCTGACTCTCAAAGCTCTCACAGCCCCCAAGTGATTCTGGACAAAGGGGGACTGAAGAAGAGAAGTGTCGATCACTGCGTCTCCCAATTTTCTGTCTCTGCACACACACGACTGCCAGAGGAGCTGCAGAGGGAACAAGGGCTGCTAAAGACTGATAATAATGTACGATTTTAAAAACAATGTTAGGGTGAATGCATGTGTGTTTATGTGTGTGAATGTTTATGCCTGTGTGTGTGTATGAAAACGTGGTTTCAGATGGAGGAGTATGTATTAGGTGTTCATCTACGGACCTGTCTTTAAATCGAATTCCACCCAAAATTGAGCTGTAAAATGCATCACTTCGAAGAATTTTCCAGAATATGTTTATGGCGAATGACCCCCTTGCCCCGCGCCCCATATGAAACCTCACTGAATAGATTTGGACTCACTAGCTATGGACATGCCAGCCAGGGACAACACGAACACGCCACCACTGTAAATATTCACTGGCCATTTCTACTGGTCAGTGAACATTTTACCGTAGGAACATAGTCAATATCGCCTTCATCATCCTCTCTAAACAAATGTCTGCGCTTTGAGGAAGAGGAAACGATAGATGTTATTTGTGGAAAAATCTGCCAATGTGCACATCCTGTACTTCATCTTCACACTAGAAAGGCGTGTCACTATCTAGAAAAACATCTTCTGCAAAGAAAGCTGGAAATGGCGGCTCCGACGGCCTGGTTCTGAGGTAACTTCCTGTGATCTCCTACTGAACACGTTGGGAGCTACACTCAATGGCTGCTGTACTTGCTGCGTGTACTTTGAGATTTCCTACAATTTATATGGGTGCAGGTGTTGGCTGGCCCCTTGCTGAGGTCTAGGGCAAAGATGCCGTACTAGTGCCAATATCACTTTTAACCACATTGGATTCTTTTACCTGTTGAAAAATCTTAGTTTAAGCACCGGAAGCTATAAACTGACCTGCCCTTCCACCTCGCAACCTTACATATGGATTATGGGCAGATGACCCGACCCTGATGAAAGCCCCGCTGCATCCCCCAGCACTGGTGGGGCTGCTGACACATCTTGACAGTACGCTGGCACTCTGTGACACTGCCCGTCTCTCTCGTGTCTTTCCCAAAACAAAATGTCTGCCACAGACGGAACACACCGGAGTTCTGCATTATTTTTACCTTTAAGAGTTTCTACCAGGAGGAAGAAGATGTTGCTCCTGAAAATTCATGCTTACTCCTATGAAATAAGCAGTTACATTACTGCTCTTTTCACTCAATGGACATGAATGAAACCCAGCCCTCCTCTGAACAGTTGTGTTTAGCTCTGATCATGCAGGCAAAACCATAGAAAGTGGACTATAGTGTGAGGGCCAAGTGTAGCCCACATGGTATTTTAACTGAGCTTGTAAGTAGATTGTCTGCAGTGCATTGAATCAGAGTAACGTGCACAAAGATGATGGCCAGGGGACTCCTGGCTCCCACAGAGTCATCTTCACCAGTCTGCGTGGGCAGGTCCAGCTTGAGGACATGATCATCTCCACCACTCTTTGAGTGTGTGGTTAATTGCTACAGTAGATGGCTGGCCAGGTGCTCTGGAAGATGTCATAAAGGGACTAAGGCAGAACAGTTGCACATTTCAGTGCTGACAAAGAGTGTTTTCTGTATGTTTATAGTGATTTCCAGATGGGGGCAGAGTCTTGAAATGCTGGACCATGCCTCCTGATGACTTTCTGTACAGTCATGTAGCGTGGGACTCTTCTCCTGACAGGTTTGCAAGCTTCCCAAGAGAAAGAGAGTAATCCTCTAGTCGGAAGACCAGATCCTCTGTCTGAATCTGCGCTCCATGCTCCAGAGTGGCTGACGATGATAGATTGTATGGATGAGTGATTGATTCCTTAGCCAAAGCCTAAATGAACCAATATATATAGTGCCCAAAAGCACTAGAGAAACGTTCATTCCACCTGTGCAAGCTGCTCTCCCCTTTGGGCGAGCACGTCTCGCACACAACCCTGCAATTCGAGGAATGGCATCTTGCTATTGCATTCATGTATTTGTACCCGATGGCCGTGTAACATTTGTTGATATGTACATTCGGCTATGGTCCCATTGTTTCACATACAATCTTTGCAGTCGCGAACAGACTTGTGATGGGTCAGTGGAACGTAGTACTCGAGTAACGGTGGGCCCTCATGCATCACTGTACCGAGTTGCAACGACGGGCGGGGCGTCCCATTCGTGGGTGAAGGCAGTTGCCATTTTCACACACAGCCGCACTAGATGGATTAATTTGTGATTTCAAACGGCCACAGATGCCTTTTCGACGTGATGTTGCAAATGAGGAATTCGAAGGGCGGCGCTTTCGGTTTTCTGCTAGCGCTGGGGAGATGCCCACAGGTCTGACTGCAAATATAACGTTCTATTGTTCGATGTCCTTGAGACAGGGGCCATGGCGAGGAAGCAATGATTGATATCAATAGTTTGGGATGCGCAATAGCGACGTGGGCGATGAGGCCGGACGTTCCCAAATACATGTTACTTCACAACACTGGAATTACGGGCTGGGGCACTGTGGATTTTGCAGGCTGCATAACGCACAGACTCAATGGAATTTTCTAATGTTATGTGAGTAAATATTCAGGCGTTTTTATACCGGGATGAGGGAATGATGAATGGATGCATGGATAGGTGATTTGATACAGGGTTTGCCATGTACAGGGCTTCTTGGAATCTATCTGCCTCCCCTGCGCTATGTGATGCAGGGCTGCCATGGTGGGACCATCGTCTATCTGGCCTTGGTGAGCCCTCCCTGTCTCGACGCGCCTTCAGACACTTGTGTCCATGCACGTTAACATTCCCATCTGATGGAATCTGTTTTGACAGACGCATGCACAGGTACACTCGTTTGTGATGGTGTTTACACCTCGATATAGATGGTTATGAGTCGCAAGTGGTTTTGGGGTGGTGATGATCCTTTGGAGTGAGCTAGCATGCATATGGCTGTGGATTTAGTGTGATCATTGAAGTGAGTTGTTGGAATGTAGTTCTGATGGCCATTCTGTTCTTTTTCTTTTCTTTTGGTTGACAGGTATCTCCTCCCCTTTTGCCACTGCCATCTGTATGCCACTCCTGCAGATGGCTTTTACTCCCGACACCTGCTGCTTCGTGTTAATCAGTGGAGCAGCATTACGATCTTATGGGACGATCGCCAATGGGCCACATGCCCTTATGCAGTACTAGTGGCTCGGAGCAACATTTCGGCCTTTCAGCTGGACTAGTGCCTCCCCATTGGGACGGCCCTGCGGTTCTGTGCGCTTCCATGTTGCCTTTTTGTACGTGAATGTGGCTCGGTGTACCATGATGGAACAGGGCGTCACACAAGTAGTAGCTGGTCATTCCTTGCGGATGCAGCCCACAATGGTGATATGTGTTTTGGAGTTCATGGACTAATGGCTGTATGGGCTTGGTGATTTTGTTGTGCATTAAATTTCTATTCTGATATGGGCCGTGTAGCGTTCTTCTTTGCGAGTGATGTGGCAGAATCCTATTTGGGGAGCGATGTATTGTGAGGAGATCTGCATTGGGTTCCAGCTTCGGAGTTTAGTTGCGTGGTACTGTGCTGGGCGCGTTTGCCTACGGAGTGAGGTCAGGGATGGGGGCTGCCAATATGACTGTTTGGATGTTGTCATGCTCAGGGGCGGGGGATTGGGTTTTGTGTAACAGCTGCCGGTCAGATGCCGGTCAGCCAGGTGGACTGGTGGAATGTTCTGATTTTCGGAATATTGCTGGTCACAGGTGCCTGTGTTTGCGTGCGTTTCTGGGGGGGGGATTGTGGTCATGTCCATTGGATTGGCTTCTGTATTCGTGCCATCTGTGCCCTGCAGCTCCCATTGACCCCTCTTGTGATTCTTTTGTTCGTTGGCATGCATGGGTGACTTGTACTTTTCACTGGTTGCATTGTGACTTCATTGCACCTACGGGGAGTTGTACTTTGTGGGCAGGGAGCGGTGTACAGGCACTCAGTGGGGCCGTTTACGGTTGATTCGCGATGCCGTACTTCTCACCATGGCGGATTGGTACTTTCCGCCATGCTTGATGGCGTTAGGTACATGTCCGCTAGGGTCGGAATTCGCGTACCCTTGCGCCGTGGTGGTATTTACGGTTTGGCATGGGGCGCGCGCGCGTACTTGGTGCAGTTAGCGTTGGCGTTCACTACGGTGGCGCTAATGGCTTCGTACTTTGCGGTGACGGGTCATAGTCGCACCGAGCGCTATTCGATGGCGGTATTGCATTTCCGCCATCGTTTTCCGATTTCCGCCAGGGTCGTAATGAGGGCCATTGAAATGTGTTCAATGCCGTTTAAGGAGTGTTTTGCATTTTGCTAACTCATGGGAAGACTTGTAGGTTTGAAGTTATGCTACCCTGCTGCTTTAAACTTAACATGTTCCTTCAGGCTTTGCGACTGAACGAATCTAAAAGAGTGTTAGGTTAAAGGGCATATCACCAGTGAGGGTAAATGACACAACAGGACTCGCTGAGGGATTGAGAGAGGTTTTGATATTATTTTTTGGCAGCACAAACAGAATGTGAGTTTAACTGACCTGGGGAGGAGCAAGACTTGCTCATATACCAGATCAAGTTGCGTGCCAATGGAGAGCGTGACTGAAAGTGCGTCAGCCATCACAGGGTAGACGGTGTGGTTGTGTGGGTCACAACAGTGTTGCCTAGAATGATACAGCCTCTTCCATCTCTCTCCATGGGCTGCGCATCATGTTGACAACACACACGCTGCGATGTAGTGAGGGAAGAGATCCATGAACATTTCCACTCATTATTAGCAAGAAGAAAACTAGGAGCTCTTCCCATATGTTGGCGAAGCATAGCATTTTCTTGTTTTAAAGCCTGAACTTCTGCAGTGAACGTTTGAACAGCAGCTAGCAATTGTTGTTGCTGAGCTGGGTCCATTCTTGTGAATCGACAGTGCGCCGGAGTTCTCTACTAGGGATCCAATCCTGTCTATTCGAATCTTTATTTATTTTGGGCGTTGCTAACTGTAACAATATTCTATAGTTTTCACCTCTTTAACAACCATTAGAAAGTCATATAAAGATATGGCAGGGATTGGACCTTTTTTCAAGAACTCACCATCGGAGTGGATTCCGAGAGGCGTCTGTGTCAGAGTTGTCGGAGAACCGATGCTATAGGAATCCCCCTGGAACTCCTCTCCCAGGCCGCGACATATAGTCTCAGTCGGAGAGAAGAACCCCAGGGAAACCCTCCGGGGGAATAAAACCCTGCATGTCTGGGAATCGTCTGCTTCACGTATTTCTTCTAGGCAGAAGGCTGGTTCCAGACGGTGATGTCTATCCAGGGAAAGACGAGAAATAGAAATGGTAAGTAGTAGTAAAGCGAAGGGTAAGTGAGGTAAGTGAAAGTAGAGACTGGACTAGATACCCTTTTCAGTGTAGATTATTGGGAAACGGATGCTGGGTCCGAAGATCCAGATGCAAAGGTAGTTCCACTATTTAAGAAACAACGTTAGATCTAGACAGGGAGAAATGATAGTGACTGGGCATATATCGGTAGAAGCGTATCTTTACCTCAGAGGAAGCCGGGTAGGAGTTGGAGTGGGCGCGCAAATGAGGCGTGTGTGTATGTGGACGCGCTTGTTCCCAAGATATTGTGTAGAGGCCTCTGGTCTGGGGGTACTAGTCACTCTTTTCTAACAATTGGAAAAAGAAACAGAGTTAGTAGCTCAGAGTATGTGAAAAAGGACAGAGAGACAAGCCTAGGTCCGTACTTACAAAGCGTTGTCATAGAAGAGTAGCAACGCATCGGCTTGCTGGAGAGGACGCCAGGTAAGCTGTTCGCGGAGTAGGGGGCGGAGACCCACTGCATTTCGTGAGTCGAACATCTAGACCTCTTCACACAGACCGAGCTGCCATCTTGGGAGAAAAAATGGAAGCTGGATAGCGTCGAGTCCACCGATACCAGAGGGACCAGCGCTTCCAAAGAGGCGTGACAGGGGGTGGGGGAGATCCCTGACTACACTCTAAGGAAACATGGAACAAGCCCATTTTATGAAGGGGGTTTCAAACAAGCAAACCCACTCTGGTGAATACATTACACATAGTAGGCATCAGGTCATGCACAGTCTTTCTTTCACCTCATGGTCCATGGAGGTGTTCCCATTATACATGTAGCCCATAATCTATTCAGATATACTCTAGGGGGTTTAATTAGGTTAATGGCCATCTACTTTATTGTACCAATGGGCTTAATAGGATGGTATCACCCATAACGGGACAGGGGCCAGGAATGGCACATTCACCACCCCCTTTATGGAAAGGTACATGCATGTTGACTGCTGAGGGGGTAGGTTGGGAAGACTGGCCAACACCTATGTTATGCCAAACTATTAATACCTCCTTAATGCTACCACGTTTATGTCCCTGTGTGAGCTCTTCTGTCCTGAAAGACTGAGCATGATGAGGCTTTAGTTAATGTTTAAAACCAGCTTTGTGAACTGGGCGGCCTGCGTAGCACCTAGTGGGGCAGAGTCATTGGTCAGTACAAGAGGGAAGCACCACTAGTGGGCTGCTACATGTGGCTTGCCTGCTGAGTGTTAGGGAGAATTCTCATTTTATGGCTAATTACCCTCACCTAGTGAGTCCCCCAGCAGCTTTGCTGGATTTCTGGAGTTTATTTCTTCCACTTGGTAAGAGTGTGTTTCTTTTTCCCACTCTTACCTGTGTTTTGCCATTTGTATTTCATCTGTTTTGTGATTGTGGACTCTGGAGTACACCACTTCAGTAGCCCCCTTGTTTTGAGTGTTACATAGCACCTTCAGTGCAGTGACACGGGGTTATCTTCTAGGCTTCCCACCAATTCCATTTCTGGGGCTGACTACTGTCCCCCAGAAAAGGGTAAAGTTGCCATTAACTTTACTTAGTCATTTAACCACAGATCCAGTACACCCCATCTTACATGGAGTACTGGAAAGGGTTAATCCTTAGCCCTTTTTATCTGTACCTCGTAAAGCTTTGTTCTGCTCTTTTAACATTTAGACTTGGCTGGCGGCAGTGGTATCTACCCTAATTTTTCTACCGCGATTATACTAAATAAATGTGGTATTGTTTTAGGCTATTACATTAGCCTCGAACATAAACCCGCTTGACCAAATACTCTTTCTTTTGGCTCCGGTCGGGTTCATTCACCATTTCTTTTTGTTAAAGTCCTTCTTGTGTTTTACTTTGGGCGGCAAACCAGGTTTGCCTTCTTTGTTCATCGTCTTTTGGCGGGCTTCTGCCAAGAAGCCCTCCTCTGGGCGCCTGGGTGTCTAGGTGGGCTGAATGTGAGGGAGGGGTGTAGTCACCCACTGCACAGGGTATCCTAGGAAACCCAAGTCGCACTTTGCCATGATTGGCTGAGGTGATTGTCCAGGCTGGACAACCCTCCTGCTGCGTGATTGACAGTCAGGCTGTGTGAATGGGGGATTTTCGCATAAAAGGCAGGACTCTTGGCCTGGAAGTCAGAGTCGCCACTGGAACTACAAGGAACCAAAGAGAAGCGGAGAAGAAGTTGGCTGCTGCAACTACCCCGTCCCGGTGAAGCCCTGCTTCAGTCCTGGGCTATCTACCCTTTGACGACCATAGAAGATCCAGTCCGGAGTCTTGTTCCCTTGAGCCTGGTGGGGTCAACCAGCTCATCTTCCACAGCCAGAGGATCCTCTTCGTGGTCAAAATCGCTGCACACTGCTGTAGTGGTCTGGATGGCCACCTGAAGAGCCTCTCCTGTTTTAAAGGAGCACACCTTTTATTCACCGTCGCTGCTGCTGGTTTCATCCCTGTGTGGTGCATACCCCCCCAGACGTCCTCCTTCTTGCCAAAGCTCCAGGAACCATGGGTCTGCAGGAAACCAACAGAAACAACTGCTGTGGCACCAGCTTCTTCATTGAATAAGGTGCTGTGTTCTGCTTGAGGAACTAGGGTGAATCCCTTTTCTCCTCCTCCAAGGCTTGCCCTTGTCTTCCCTCCTTCTTATAACTTTTGCTTCCTCTAACGACAATATCCAAGTACTCTTGGCAACGTTGAATCTTGAACTGTCTGACTGTGTGATCCTCAACAACAGGAACCCGGTTCCACTTGGTACTGGTTTATTGACTTGTTTTATATTTCGGTCAGCGAGTGTTCTCTGATTCTGTCTGCCTTGACAAAAGTATTGCATATGATGTTTGCCCCCAACTCTCTCTGGTTCTAAGTGTGTTTTTGCCCCAGTAACATCCCTTGCTGCGGATACGCGTTTCTTTAATACGATCGAGCTGTCAAAAAGTGATCGCATATGTGTTCCCAGTAACATCTATTGATTCACAACACCGGTCCACCAAAACAGAAAACTTGCCTTGAGTGATTCTGTGCCAAGAGAATTGGTTACTTGTGTATTTTACGTGTGGTTTTGAATTTATAGAAGTGTTGTGTTTTACAGATGGTTTCAAAATAAATGTACTTATATTTTTTACCTGAAACCTTGAGTCAGTGTTTGCTTGAGTCACAGTAATTGTGGTCCCTTTGTTAATCTCTGCTACTGCTCATATACTCTTGAGATAAGCCTGGCTGCTGCGCTACTGCTACCACTTTAACATAGTAGAACATGCTTGTAACAAAGGTGAACTTGTATTACCACTTGTAGTCTTAATTGTGTGTAGTGGTCCCTAAGGGCACTGCACAGGATTCTGCCTAACACTGGAAAAGAGTTGTATGCTTTGTTTTCACAGGGTTTGTCACCCTGGACATACATTTTTAGTTTTGGCTATTAGGTGGCATTGAATGGGCTACCTATAAACCCAAAACTATTGTCATTAAAATAAGAGCTTTACCATGAGAGTTTGAAACAGGGGCTTTGGATGCAAGTTTGTTGTAATGCTTTTCAATGCAGGTTGGCATATGAGGATGGATACATGGTAGTTTGAGCATGTGTCCCACAAATTTCACGTCCATCGCTTAGTGAAATCAATAGGCTTCTCCATCCCTTCCCACCCATCTCCACCCACCACAGACCTCTTTTTGCACTCTTTGGCTGAATTTCTACTGTGTGTTGAATTTGTGAGCCATTTTTACTTCCAAAATGGCGGCCGCCATTTTTTTAATGTTATACAAAAGTTATTTGACTTGATTGATGCTATTAAAAATATTTCTCCAGCATGGGGTCTGGCATGGATTCACATGCTCATGAATATTCCCCGTCGTCAGGCTGGGAATCCTCGGTAAAGAAAAAATCAGTTTCAGTTTCGTTTCTGAACTGTCTTTCTACTAATAACCAATCACTGGTCTCTGGGTCATACTGCCCACAGCCAATGACTGCCCTCTACCTAAGCCCCTCCTCTGGCAGCCATCTTGAGATTTTTACCGCACGTTCACGTGTTGGGAGTCCTCGTGCTGTAGCTCTCGAGCTTTTACTGCATTTTGCGTTTTTTCGAAGAGTTTACTCTTATACTTTCAGTCAATCGAGCCTCAAGCTCCACCGATTCTACTTCCGATCAACAGGGACATGTTTTCGGAATTTGCTATGCCCCTCAAGGGTATCTTTTCGTCGAGTTTCCCACTTCACGGAGGATTCCAGAAGATCTTTGAGGCCTACCCCGAATGGACAACTCCCCAGACAAAGGAAGCATGACGCCTGCTGGACCCAAGCTGTTCAGGAGCTGCCCTGGATGCAGACTACAGAACGTCTTTAAGGCGGATGAGCACTCTCGGTGCCTCTACTGCCTTCACGATGACAAATCGCACGTGGAGAAGGACTGTGCGTTTTGTAAGAACATGTCTGAACGGACAATGAAGGATCATCGTACTCGACTCACCAACTGGATGGAGGGGAAGAGCCCAGCAGCAGGTGAGAAAGAAGAAGAAATCCGAGCGGTCTTCTAAGACCTTTGATGGTGCTCTGGCGACGGGTGCCCAACAAAAGGCAAAGCATTGCGAGTCCGCGGGCACCAGGAGCGTTGATCGGTCGGGCTCCTTGGCTGCAGGCAGGGCGCAGTATCACCGACGACATCAACCAAGAGCCAAAGCTCTGGCTCGGTGAAGAGGAAGTCGGAGAACCCGGGTAAGCTTTGGGAGAAGCCCCAGTCGATCCTGACAGAGACAGCTGAGGGGGAGCAAGGCTGCGACCCTCACCCCAAGGTGAAGGCCTCAGGCACGCCCAAGGTCGTGAAGGCCCTGATTCACTCGACTAAGGCCTCGATTGAAGGAGTCGTGGCGGCCGTGGCAAAACCTACGGAGGCTTCCCCAGTGGAGACGGCTTCAGGGGCCAGAGTTTCCCTGCCACCCCGGAGGGAATCTTCTTTTCTGCCTATCGAGAAGACCCCTGTGAAAGCCCAGCAGGAGAACGAGGGGGGGCACGGTAGCCATAACAGACACGGATACCACCTCTGACAATGAGTTGGCTAGTGTACAAAGGATCTGGGACAGGAAGTCTGAGGAATCCAGGGCCCACAGGAAGGATCCCTACGAGGCCGACAAAGAGAGCAATGGATGAGCTGATGAGGAAGATAGGGCCACGGAAGGCCCCACGCCCCAGCTGTCGGTCCCGTTGCAGCCGGTGCCCGTACCAGGGGACAATTCAGGAGCTATCTTGATGGCCATACAGGCCCTGTGTACGGAGATAAGGACAAGGATGCCCTTACCCCCCACCGACGACCCAGCAGAACTGGACCGTCGGGGAGCCCACCTAACAAGAAGATGTGTCCATCCTCCTCCCCTCTTCCAGCCTTCAACCCCATCCCCTCCTCGGAGGGATGAGACGGGAACGGAGATGGCGACGACGGGGATGGACGACGACAGTGGTGACGACGGTATGGACCTCCGAACACCACCTCCTCGGGCCTCCCCCCGACGAAATTGGCTCCTTCTAATCCATGATCGCCAGAGCATTGAGCTCTTTCGGCTCTGCGCTGAAGAACAGAAGAAGGAGGGCTTTCTCTACCAATGACGGGAGGCCAAGAGGAAGACTGTCCTCTCAGTCCTGTTACTGGACGACAATGGGACGAGGGGCTGGCGCTCCTGAAGAACCTGTCCACGGCTCCTGCTAAGAGAGACCGGTACGAGAAGAAGTTCCGGGTCCCGGACTCTGCCCCTATGTGCCTCAGAGCACAGCCGTCCTCGGATTCAGTGTTCTCCGCGGCGGCCAAGAAGAAATCGGCGGGGGCAACGGCCTCTACTTCCACTTCCCCCCCAGACGGCGAGGGGAAGAAGCTGGACGCCATGGGACGACGGGTCAACTCTTCAGCGGCGACGACTATTAAAGCAGCCAATGCCCTCGCAATCGTGGCACGCTACGACATGGAGCTGTGGTTCAAGATCGCTCCCCTCCTGGACTTCCTCCCAGGCGACAAGAGGGCTGAGGCCCTGGAAATCCTCCAGGAAGGTGAGGTGGCTTCGGATCACGCCATTACGGTGGCCACGGACATCGCTGACACTGGCTTTCGCCAGATGGGCAACAGTGTTTGCCTTTGCCGGCGCATTAGGCTCAAGGCCACCGATTTCCGCCAGGACGTGCAGACCGGGTTCTGGACATGCCCTTTGATGGGAACAACCTGTTTGGAAAGACAGTGGATGAGTCACTGCAGGCCATCAAGGCGGACACCGAGACGGCTCGGGCCTTGGGGGTTCTACAACAACAATGGCCGTCCTTTCGGAACTCCGGAGGCAAGCAAGGTGCCTCCAAAGGATTCGGCGGTGGCTCCTCGTACCTCCAAGCGGCCCGCTCCTCCTCACAGGAAGCCTACAGGGGACGCAGCAAGACCGGAGAATCCCGTCGTCATCGCCAAGGAGGCCAAGGCGGCAAGGCCGCGACGAAACAGGACTGAACCGGCCGTGCCATCGGGCCCCCATCCGAGCATGCCGGTGGGAGGCCGGCTGGCGAATTTCATCAGCGTGTGGGAATCCATCTCCACCGACCATTGGGTGTTAGATGCCCGGGCCTGCGGGCACACTCTGGAGTTTCAAAGAAGGTGTCCCCGTATTCCACCCATGGCCAGGAAGGAAAACCACGTCCCAGAACTACTTCTGGAGGTACGAGCGATGCTAAGAAAGGGAGCCATAGAGCTCGTCCCAAAGAGACTGAGGTGCTCCAGAGTATACTCGCGGTACTTCCTCGTCTGGAAGAAGACCGGCAGTTGGCGACCCATCCTGGACCTTCATCGTCTAAACAAGTACATCAAGTCCCAGAAATTCTGGATGGTCACCCTCCAGCATGTGCTGGGACAGCTGGAGGAAGGCAACTTCCTGTCGTCGCTGGACTTGGAGGATGCCTACTTCCACATCCCCATTCTAAAGGACATAGAAAATTCCTACAGTTTGTGGTCCAAGGGCGACACTATCAGTTCAAGGCCCTTCCCTTCGGATTGAAGTCGGCGCCCAGGGTGTTCACCAGTGGCGGCGCGGCTGCGCCTGCAGGGTATCCATGTCTACCCCTACCTGGACAAATGGCTAATCCGAGCAAAATCAAGGGAACTCGCCCTCGACCAGACAGCGAAGACCGTCCAACTGCTCATGGATCTGGGATTCTCGATCAACTTTGCAAAATCCCACTTTGTCCCATTGCAAGATGCCCTGTTCCTGGGAGCCAGACTCGACACAGTGGCGCGATTGGCTTCGTTGTCAGAGGAAAGTACGAAGGCTATCCTGGGCAAGGGACAACGGCTGTTGACCATGGACATGGCCAGGGTGAGGTCCATCAAGTCCCTACTCAGCATGATGTCATCGTGCATCTACCTTGTGCGCCTATGCAGGTTGCAGATGTGACCACTGCAGGAGTTCCTCGATGCCCGTTGGATGCAAGCGGCGGGCAGCTTCGAAGACAGGACCTCACTCAACAAGATTTTCCGCAGAGCGATCCGGTGGTGGGGCACCCCCGCGCATCTAGCGGCGGGCATGGACTTCCAGACTCCGGCACATCAGGAAACGGTGACGACGGATGCCTCCCTGGAGGGATGGGGAGCACACACCGGAGATCTCCACGCAAGAGGCCTTTGGCTCCCGGAGGAGAGGTCACTACACATCAATGTCCTGGAGCTCCGAGCCATGTTCTGGGCCCTCAGGTCATTCCTTCCGTCCCTCAAGGGCAAAGTGGTAAGGATCTTCACCGACAACACCACCACAATGTTCTACATCCGGAAGCAGGGGGGGCACCAGATCCCGAGCCCTATCCAAGGAAGCGCAGGATCTGTGGCACTGGGCCGTGCCCAAGGGATGTTTCTGGTACCCTTCCATCTGGCAGGAATAAAGAACACCATTGCTGACTCACTCAGCAGGGAGCTGCGCTCGTACCACGAGTGGGAGCTGCGGCAGGATCAAGTGGATCTACTATTCCGTCGATGGAGCAATCCCCAGATCAACCTATTTGCGGTAGCGACGAACGCCAAGTGCCGGAGGTTCGCCAGCAGGTTTCCCCGGCCGGGGAGCATGGGCGATGCCTTCTCATTCCCCTGGGACGGCCTATTCCTGGATGTGTTCTGACCGTTGCTGCTGCGACTCATCAGTCAACTTAGACGGTGCCGGTGCAGGATGATCCTCATCGAACGTGGATCTTCTCGCCAGGGAATGAGGCGCCATACTCCATCACGACCCAGGATCACTGAACCTGCAGGCCTGGCTCCTGCAACACTAGAGTTCGGAGGGTACGATATGCCGGCGGACTGCAAGGAGGTGCTTGCAAAGGCCAGGGCGTCCTCGATTCTCAAGTGCTATGGACACAAATGGAAGAGGTTCTCTGTCTGGTGCTGTGCACAGAAGATTAACCCTCTGCAGATTACGGCCCCTCAAGTGCTGCCGTACTTGCTGTCGCTGGCCAAGGCGGGGCTGGCACATGCCTTCATCAAGATCCATCTGGTGGCTATCTCCCGCTACACCAGAACTCCAGGGCGGTCATCTCTATGGTCTCATCGCCTGGTGAAGGAGTTCATGAAAGGACTGTTCTGATCTTTCCCACCGGTGAAGGCTCTGGCCCCAGTGTGGGAGCTCAATGTGGTGCTGACCAGGCTCATGGGGCCACCATTCGAGCCTCTGCATTCAGCACCGTTGAAGTTCCTGTCGTGGAATACAGCATTTCTTGTGGCCATCACCTCCGCACGATGAGTGGGAGAGATCCAGGCCCTCTCCAGTAAACCTCCACACCTAACATTCCACGAGACAAGGGTAGCGCTGAGGATGCACCCCTCCTTCATGCTTAAAGTGCCGTTGGGCTTCCATCTCAATGAGCGCTTGGTGTTACCTGTTTTATTCCCATCACCTTCGTCACCGGCTGAGAGGACTTTGCACTTGCCGGATGTGGCTAGAGCGCTGCAGTTATACGTGGGCCGCAAAAAGAGTTTTCGGAAGGCATCACAGCTGTTTGTGAACTTTGGACTTGTGAACCAAGGGACGGCCCTCTCGAAGGCTTCCATTTCCAGATGGCTCTCCGGCTGCATCGTGCACTGTCACGGTTGGCAAACTGACCATTGTCCGGCCGTCCGAGGGCCCACTCAACCAGAGCGATCGCTGCTACCACAGCGTTCCTGTCTGGTGTGCCCCTGCTGGACATCTGCAGGGCTGCTACATGGAGGTCGATGCACACCTTCACGAGATTTTACTGTCGACCGGGATTCCAAGGAGGAGTGCAGAGTCGGCCAGGCAGTGCTGCGCAACCTGTTTGCTTGAAGGTGAGCCTGGTGAGGAGGTAAGAGATGCTTAATGTTGAGTTGTTGAAATGCTTAATTTTGAGCCTGGCCACCTCCCGTGGATGTGCATGTGTGTACTGCTATGTATTCTTGTATTCATGAACATGTGAATCCATGCCAGACCCCATGCTGGAGAAGGAACAAGTTATTTACCTGTAACTCTTGTTCTCCAGCATGGGTCTGACATGGATTTGCATGCAAACCCTCTCACCAACCCCTCTTCGGCTCTTCTCTTGGTCCTACTGCCACTTTACATGCTACCAAATCTGAAGATGGCTGCCAGAGGAGGCGCTTAGGTAGAGGGCAGTCATTGGCTGGGGACAGTATGACCCAGAGACCAGTGATTGGTTATTAGTAGAAAGACAGTTCAGAAACGAAACTGAAACTGATTTTTTATTTACCGAGGATTCCAAGCCTGATGACGGGGAACATTCATGAGCATGTGAATCCATGCCAGACCCATGCTGGAGAACAACAGTTACAGGTAAGTAACTTGTTCCTTACAGCATCTTTTAAGATATGCTACATATTTTGATGTATTTGGCTTTCAAAATAAAAAAGGTTTTGTTGAAGATACGTGTTTAGCAAAATAGTTTTCAAATTCTCCATATACTGATTTGTGGGTGGTGTTTCTAGTGTCTTGTTATGTAAGCACGACCATATTGTCTGTGCAGATAATGAAGTCAGGAGGTTGCCATTGGTCTGCAGTCTGTGTTTCTGTACGTAGGATAACCATTTTATTTCAGCATTTGATTGGCAGAGGACAACAGACCAAGGGATGGACGACATAGAGGAATGGTGGTGGTGAGCCATTCATGTGGGGAGGAGAGAAGCACTGGGAAACGTTGCATTTTGCTAGATCAAAAATGCTATTTAATGTCAGCAGCGGTTTGGTTTTCCATATGCCCCCGCCGATTTTCACTTAATTTTATTAATGTTGCAAATATGTCCTGGGGGCAGATTAATGCTGTTAACCCGCCACTGTGACCTATTTGCAATGTTAGTTAAACAAAGTGAAAGTCTTCGGCATCGGGAAAGCTGACTTTCATTTTGTTTTACTAAAGTTGCACTGCATTTTTTTATGTGTGTCACGCCGCTGTTGCATAAGGTCCTTTCCTCAATGCTGCATTCCACCCGTTGCTTCTCTCATGCTTTTGCCGGGTCCCGGAATTAACTATAGAAACAGCAGGCCAGTTGTACTGCTCTAAGTCAGGGCTGCAATTCAGGCCATCTCCATGGCAGCAAATCGGCGATCCGAACATCTATTTTCACAATGTCTGCCCGTTTAACCAGCGCTTAAATATAGATGTTCTCATCACCCAACTCAAGCGTATTTATTATATGGACGTGAAACAAGTGCTGGGGTGGCCTATACCCTTAAGATGCAGGCATCCCACATAGTGAGTTTCTGACGTGAGATTGTCCCCAGTCTCTTTAACGTCATGGTCTTTTAGGAGACTGGGCTTGAGAGGCAGGTTGGCATGGTCAGTACGCAGCACTGGCACATGTAGGATCTAATAACGCTTGGGAACTGAAACCAGAACTAAAGCACACAAATGGATTCCTTATTCTGATCAACATTCACTAAAATCCATGTGTGGAATACAACCCTATAAGCATGAGGCACAAAGACCCAGAATAACCTGATCCGCTGACACATCCATGAGATCATCTCCTGTACTTTGGTCTGGCTTTGGGTTTCCTGTCTCACGTCCCGACGATTGTGACCAGATGTCCCAAGTCACCAAACACCATGCCCCCAGTCTTGGGCTTTTATTTTCCGAACAATTGCATTATGGGAGTTGTAGTCTTGGATCATTTCAAATGAATTAAAAAAGAAAATAGACTAATAAAACGAAAGTAAAAGCAAAGGCCATGATGGGAAATGGGAGAGCTTGAAGACATGCAGTGATCTGGTAACCCTAATCACAAGTGAGAGAGCGGATCTGGGGCTTTGACAGCCCTGCTAGCCCACTAATGCTGTGGCGCCATCGTTATTCAGTGATCCCAAAATGGCTGACGGTCTGTTAATGTATGTTTTTCAGAATGGTAGGAATTTCAGTGGCTCCTTGGGACATTTTTGCGGGCACCTTCCCCTCCACCCCTCTCGTTCTGTGTTATGCTGATGCCATAAATTCAAGTTTGCTGTTCGAATGATTGTGGGTTGAGGTCTAGTGCAAGGTGCTTGAAAAATGCTGTGTGAAACACACAGAAGGATAACCAATGAGATGAATTGTGTTTTGCTCGGATTGGCTCAACAAGCACTGTGTGGAGTTAGGCCATTGAATTTGCACTTCCATATAGCCCTTTCGACGTAGTTTTATTATTTTGTTTCTATTGATCTGCAAAAGTCTTTATTCTGCATTATCTACATTTTCTGAAGTGTGTTTATATTTTTCACAATAACTATTTTAGAGACACGGGGCCGCACATGGCTGCCTCCAAACCGGGCTCCATTACCGGGTTCCAGAAATGGCGACTTACCGGGTCATTCCGACATAGGAGGACCCAGTAATTCCTCCTTGCAGGAACCATTCCCCATTCCCATTTGAGCCCCCATAGGGCTCAATGGGAATGGGGAGGGAGGTAACAACGGGCACATTACAAGTGTCCCGTTGTTACCTCCCTCTTCCCCTCGCAGGACCTGGAAAAGACGTCTGGTAAAACCATCCGGGTCCTGCAAAGGGAACCTTGTAATCGGCCCTGACGAAATGAAGGGGGCCGGTCCCGTACCGGACCCCTTCATTCCATCAACGCAAGGGTTGTAATGAGGCCCACAGAGACAGAAGTACGCTTTCATTGAGAGGAAAAAGAGCTGAGGCCCAGCAGGATTTCAGGTCTGATTACACAGAAGACCATTCTGGTCAGTGGCCGAGGGTGCTGCCAGTGGATGGTTTCAATCGGGCACAATTTTGACTTTAAAAACATCAAATCAGGGTTTTCTAAGAGGGGGTTCGCATGGTACACATACTGGTTTTGCACATGGCTGTACCCTGTATAATTCCTGATGCGTCAGAAAAGTGAAATGAGCAATTTTGGCTTTTGTGTAGGTATAAGAGGGGTATTTGCCAGTCACTGCTACTGCATGCTCAGCTACTTACACCATTATTTTGCAGCTGCTAACATTAATGGCCAGGTAGTGCCATTACGCCTTTCTCATCTCTATACAAGGGCCAAAACTGTTGGCTTTCCCAATGCTTGTTTGGGTAAGTTATTGATACTGGTTTCAGCCAAGAAATTGTACTGTTTGTCTTTCACTTGCTAGAGAATGTGTGAATCACTCTAAAGTAGAGTTAGTCGCTCTAACCTTCTACCCCTTTCTTTTATTTTTCCTCTCCACTTCCCAATCCCCTTAGACTTCACATGTATAGTTGCTGTCAGGGGATAGAATGATTATGAATAATATAATGGCGGTCATTCTGAGGTTAGAGGTAAGGGATTACCAGCACCGGTAAGGGTGCCGATGCAGGTAATCTCTTACCTCCGTATTCCAAGGTCCCTTTGCGGATCCTACCTTACCTCCTGCTTTTAGCATGAGGTAAGTACGGGACCCGCAAAGGTACTTCGGAGGTAATTACGGTACCGTAATTTACGGTGACGTAATTACCTCCTTCCCCATTCCCATTGAGCCCTATGGGGCCGAAATGGGAATGGGGAAGGGCAAAAGGTGAATGGGGAATTACCGGTCCCTCCAACCCTGGAATGGGCCGGTAATTACTCCATTCACCATGCCGGATTTGGGACGGTTTCGGAGGCAACCATGGAGCTAATTACTCCATGGTTAGCTCCAAACCCGGAATCAGGCCCATTGTGAGATTTTAGTTATTTATTTCATTCATATGCATTCAGCCAACAAAGGCTTTACATATATCTAAACAAGAAAAACAGCAAAACAAACTTTTCAAAGTTAAAACAGCCCTGCACTAAATAAAACATGATAGCTAAAAAGGGATAGTGTTAAAATATGCCATCAGACAATTGGCTAAGAATGTGCAAACATAGGTCATAAAAATTCATCATATGAAAAATTAAGTTTATATCATGTCCTTTTAAAAGTATTTCCCACATTTCATTAACATATTCAAAGTCACACGAATAATCATATGCCTTCAAATATTTCAGACTTAGAGTGGTAAGACTCTCACAGTGACATAGAATGAGTTCAGCTGTTTCGATTTTTTAAATCCCACATAGTCTACACCACCGACTATTTCCGACAATTCCACATTTAGCACCGACAAATTCCAACGTATCAGACATGTTAAATTTGAATAGTAGATATCGTCTGTTCGATTTACTACCTGGGAACGCAGACACGTATTTGCGGGTTTCGAGGCATCCCAGCCATTGTTGTACAAATGTACCACTGTTCACCTTTGTTGCCAGTTGTACATGTCTCTTTCTCTTCCTGAATCAAGTATGACATATTTCAATTGGTGCTTTATTCTTGAGTGTGTTTGATTTAACCACTCATTTGCACTCTCCTTGGCCCATTTAGTATCAATAGATCTAAGGTATCCCAGCACACAAAGGTTATCGCTGTTGTCAATTCCTCTGAATGCTCTCAATAATTCAATAATGGTAGTGTCATTATCTAAAGTGCATAACTTAGCATATATCATTGCAACTTTATATTCCATAATGTCGCCTTTGCTCATCATGTTACATTCTAGTAATATAAATTCACAAAGAAGTGATTTAGGCATTCTGAATAGAGTTTTAAACATTTTCCCTTCAAACCTATTCAGTTCGTGCTTGAATTTTTTCCCCCATATTTCGGCACCATATAGAAGACAGGCGACAACTTTAGCAGAACATAACACTAGGATGGTACTTAAGGAACATCCGCCTTGTGTTCCAATAATGTGACTTAGTGCCATTTTAATTTTCACACACTTACTTTTGGTCTCGAACCACTGTTGGTTCCAACTCAACTTCTGATCTACCACAACACCCAGATATCTATAAGATTCCACCAGTTCAATTTTCTGACCAGCAATGGTCCATCTCAGATTATTTTAACCTTGACTTTTTATTTTTCCCAAAAAGGCAATAATTTTCGTCTTTCCTAGGTTGATTTTAGGCCAATTTACATGTGTAAACTTCTCTAGCGCCACCACTTTAAGCTGTAGGCCCTTGGGGGTATAATCAAGTAACAAAAGGTCATCTGCATAACCTAGCCAACTGAGTTTTAACGGGCCTATTTTGATATCATTTGACAGGGTGGCGTTTAGTGCTACAGCCAAATCTGCTAAATACAAGTTAAAAAAGGGTGGCAGCTAGAATGTAACCCTGTTTAACTCCTCTACAGGTCGGGATACGATTGGTTACTGTGGTATCCTTGTATGATTGTTGTGACTGCCTGAGTGAATGCAGGATCCTTTAGAATGGTGAAGTGTAGCTGAGAGTGTTGGAGGCATAGGGGTTCCACAGAGTGTCGGTTGGGACTTGGAGTATGGCAGGGAACCAGGACAGATGCTAGTTACCTTCTCTCCTACCTTTCATGAACTATGGCTATGTAACTAAGCACAATAAAGCATCTTCTGTTTGATACTTAGCTGAGTCAGCCTGGTTCCTGCTCCATGTCATCCCTGGCTCAGATACAACAGTTACTTTACCCTCTCCATTGAGCCTAACTCTGTGACATTTTGAGATTGCCAACATCTTCTATCTGTATATATATATATTCACTGAAAAAACTTTGTTATAGGGACGTTATGGTTACAAGTAGAACCAGAAAACCTCTGAAATTTGCCAGTTATGGTAAGCTAAGCACCCATAACTCTCACCACCACTGTTTACTGCTAAGACTAACACCCAGGACTTCACTGGTGTCATCACAGATGTAATTGATGACATCACTGATGACATCACGTATTAAATTAATATTGATTAAAAGTCCCTGCAAGGGGCTGTGTTTATTATGTTGGTAAAAAGATGTCAGGGGTGATCGGGAGAGCTATCATGAACTACTTAATCTATTAAAGAATGTACTCATCTAAACAAAACATTATATTGGAGTGTTGTTGTTAATACAGGAACACCTCAGAAATGTGCCATTTATGGTAAACTAAGCAACCATAACTCGCACCACCACCTTGCACTGCTAAGACTAACACCCAGGACATTAATGATAGATGACCTCATACATAAACATAGCCAATGGATACATCATGCCTCAAAGAAGAACAATATTTTTAATCTTGTAATGTTGGATAGTAAAATAATGAATGCTACCTTATCAGAGATTTGAGTAATGTTAAACATGTAATAAATAGCTAACAATTCAAGACCTACTATACAGTTGTGCTAGTACAAACAATACACAGGAAGACCCACAATGCATACAAATCAGAGTCACATACAGGGAAACTAAATTAAGGAAGAAAGAAACAGCATCACCAGAAACTTATAATATAATTAAAGTTCATCTTCATGTATACAAATGAATTGTGTGTTTGAGACCTGCTTATTGCCCCATCTATGTGCACCATGAGCTGAGACCAAACCCTAAGGAAAGTACTTTAAGAAAATATGACAAGGTTAATGTCTAGATATATAGCACCTTTTTAATTTTAATATTCTGAATGTCAGTGAACAAAACCACCTGTCCTAGATATGTCAGTGAACAAAACCAAGTGGCACAGATATGTGATGTCATCAGTGACATCATCAATGACATTTGTGATGTCATCTTTGATGTCCTGGGTGTTAGTCTTAGCAGTGCACGGTGGTGGCACGAGTTATGGTTGCTTAGCTTACCATAACTGGCAAATTTCTGAGGTTTTTTGGTTTTACTTGTAATCATAATGTCCCTTTAACAAAGTTTTCTCATTGAATTTCATAGGTTTTTATTAGTGCAACTTAACCATAACAACCCTTTAACAAAGTTTTTTCAGTGAACTTTATGGGTTTTTACCAGTACATGCTAATTTCCTTCAACTTACTAATATCCTACTTACCCCAATACAGCAACATTTTTGTCCAATCTACAAAGTTTCACCTTCTAGCATAATTTTTAACACCACTATACACTTTTTCCACTGTTTTTGTGTTCATCGATGTTCCTGAATGTCTGATGTCATCGCAGACGTTTGGGACAGTCTGACGTGACCTTGTGCGCGTGGCATGATGACATGTTTGCGAACGCATCTGCACTTCGCGATCAGGCCCGTGCTTCGCAGACAGTTCGGAACTGATTTTCTACTGATCTAGGAACTTTCAAGCAATACATTTGCCCTTGTAAAAGCTCCTACACTTATTCTTACTCATTATCCATTAACAATCTAGTACAGAGCACATACTTGGAAGAATATTAGCAAAACTGCTATTTATCTTAAAAATGGCACCAGCTATTGTCATCCATCCACCCCAAGAGCCACCCCCACCCCCAGCTGGAGGATCTACACAACTAAAAAAGCACAGTACTTCCAAAGACAATGAAGAGGACCAAGAAGATGAGGTAGAGGAAGTGCTTACCTCTAGCACCCAGAGAGAATCATGGGTGTGGCAGTTGTTACCACTGTTGGGAATGTACCAAAGGCTAAAGCTACCAAAGTGAAATGCACTGAGTGTACTCAGTCGCAGACTACCTAGACCGTACTACAGGACCACCTCCATGCCCCACCCACACCAAATCCAACCACACGAAGCTCTCAGAAAGATTGTTCCTTTCTTAGCAAGTAGTAGGGTGTCTTCCTCCACCTCATCTTCCACAACCAATACTTTAACTACACAGCCTACTTCTGTAAGACACAAAATCCCACCAGTATCCTTGCAAGCAACAAAAGAGGCTGTTGATTCATATCTGTCAAAGTAAACAGTCATCTGTATATACTGCAATACACCATTGGGGGTAGCAATTTCAAAGTGCTTTTAAAGCTGTAATCAAGGAGCATAAGAAACACTGCCCCCTACCTTAGATGTAACACACACACAACATCTTGCCCTGTCCACCTGCTCCTCCATATTATTGCTTGGTGCCTCTTCCCTCATTTCCCTCGCTACCTTACTTTCTAACCTCTCATGCTAAACAAAAAATAATAAAAAAAACAACAAAAAAGGTTCCTTTAGGAACCACCTTTCACAGTTAAAAAATAGAACTAAAAATAATAATCTTATAGACTCCATCTACTTTACATTTCTCAGTAAAGTACATAGGGCCTCATTACGACCCAGGCGGTAAGTTACCGCCTGGGTCGTACCTTTACCACCATGGCGTAAACTATGTTTACGCCATGGTGGTTGGCGGACTTACCGCCCCATTCCGAGGTTGGCGGGGCGGTAAGTCCCCAATCCCCATTTACCCTTCCCCATTCCCATTTTTGCCCCATAGGGCATAATGGGAGTGGGGAAGGCGTAAATTACGCCACCGTAAATTACGGTGGCGTAATTAACAACAAGGTCCCTTAGCGCCATGGATTTTAACACCTGCTAAAAGCAGGTGTTAAATCATCCATGGCGCTAAGGGACCTCGGAATCAGGCGGTGAGGGTCGGCGCTGTTTACGCCACCGTAAACCCCTTACCGCCTGGGTCCTAATGAGGCCCATAGACTCAATAAGATTTTCCAACATTTCCATTTGCATTTTGTGTTATGCTAATGGAAATAATGTGGAGTTCATCCCCGTTCCAGGGACTGGAATGGGGGATAACGGCCCAACAGCCCAAGTCATCAGCCCAACCGAAGCGAGGGTGCATAACAAGGTCTCTGGACCGTTAGCCCCCGTTCCAGCCCCTGCAATGGGGGATGAAGTCCATTAGCACCCCGGGTTGTCAAAGCGGTAACGCGGGATGCTAAAAAAAAGGACCTACAGTGGGATGCGCACAGCGTCCCACTGTAGGAAGGAAGATCCTTTCCCAAGATGGCCACCATGGAAAGGCAAGGCGGGGCCCCGTGCAGAGTCTCTCTTCCCTTTCCATGGCGGCCTGCAGACGGCAAAGATAGAACCCTATGACCATATTAAGCTTCCACACACCAACTGCCACTTAACAATCTTTCACAAATCTTTTCCATCTACATTTCCCTTACTTTTCCAAAAACCTTGTACACAATGCTCCTATAAATACAAATATGAATTGTGCAGTGATAGAAGTGCATAAATACAAAAGGCAGTACGGATGGGCAAGCGCTCATGCGAACCCAGGAGGGAAATGCCAAGGTATGACAAGGTGGGACGCCACTGTTTAACTACTGGAACAGAGGAGTACCAAGGGTGGGGTGCATCTTAACCATAACATCCCTTTAACAAAGTGTTTTCTGGCAATTTAATAGATTTGTATAAGTGAAAATGTTTCATGATGTTGCATCACTTTATATAAGTTATTAATAATTCCTCTTTTCACACATATGAAAGAATTTAAAAAAAAGATATTTTCTGCAACACATACTTATGTATATTGTTATCAGCAGTGCAGGCTGGGGATGGCAATCATTGTTCAATTGCCTATGGCATAAGTCTCCACCATGACCCCAGCTGAACCAAACCACCCCTATTCACTGCACCTACTCTGCTTCCTAACTCAGTGTCCACTAAACGATAATAATGTAACCAATGGTCAGTGCTCATGGCTTGCAGCCATGGCCAGTCTCCAAATCCATGGGGCATAGGCTTTTGCCATGCTGCATTCCCCAATAAGAAAATCACATTTTGTGAGTAGACATTTGTGTGTGCCCAGGGCCAGGCCCATTGCCCAGACACTATGTATGTCACTAGTTTTTCTACTTACATTGTTACACTTTTGAAAAATAAAACACAAGACATATTTCCAAAAACATGCCTGCAGGTCCTTGCTTATACTTGTCGCGCAATTTGTTGTAATCTAGTCCACCATTCAGGCTGTAACCGCAAGCAGAATATTTTTTCCCATTCGAACCTACCGCTTTGGCCCTGCGGCATGCCCCAATATGCAAATTACAGTACACATTTCTCCTTGCTGACAGCCAGGCCCATTGCCCAGACACCAAAGTTATATCACTGTGTTGTGTACTTACTATTTACACTTTTTAAAAGAAAATATCACAGGACTGAGCGTAGGGCCCTTTGGGTATCGTGCATGCAATGGATGGGGTTGCAGAATAACTCTGACAACAAATAATCAAATCAACTCAGGAAGATGGCAAAGGTTTCTGTTTTATTAACAATTATCTAACACAGGGAGTTACAACGGACATCAACGGATGTTCACTCGAGCTCTCAGAATATATCATTAAAAACATTCTTTTAAAGAGAAAATATGTCAGATGTGATGTCATACTACATGGCAAATAAGAAAAACCTACGAGGGTTTGTGATTGGTTGAAGGGGAACATCTAAGAATACTTTCTATAAGGTAACGGATTGTGATTGGATTTCTACTGACAAGTGGACAACTTATGTCTACCTCTAAAATATGTCATCCTCAACACTTTTAAGTACACAGTATATCATTGTCTCTCAAACTATAAGGACCTTCGTTATATGGCCATCTACAATTGGTTGGCACGCTCATGCCATTCTGGAACATTCGGCTCACTTAGCAGCACGTAAACTCAAACCCAGGTGCCAGGAGGTGGACTTGACTGTACCTCCCCACCCAATTAGCCCATCATCTGTCCTCATCCATGCCTTCTAGTATGAAGATTGTCTTTGAACTTGGCCTTTCAGAGTATTCTTTTCTCTGGGAATATAAGGGAGTACATGCTTTCACTATCGTTGTTCTGGAACTCCATGCTCAACTCTATTTACATCCTTGGCTCATGTGACAGGAGACCACGATTTGGTCCTTTTTGCAGCATTTAAATGTCTTTGTTGAATAAAAATTGGCACGCATGGTGTTCTTTCTTTGCACCTTAACAAGGGATGACTCAGTATCTCACGTTCACCGCCTTCAAGAATAGATAACCGGCCTTGGCTGCTTCAACTTTGACACCAGGCCAGACAGCCCTCCTAGACTCTTCCACGATCTCAGCTAATTTGTGCTGCGACACAGCTTTCCTCGCCATGGGTCCTGGCTTAATAAGATCATGATACCGATGTCCAGCTTCTATACAATGGCGGTTTCACCTGCAGTCTATTCGCTACTTTTAGTCAGCTTCTAAGATTACTTAATCTACTTGCTTTACAGCATCGGTACAGTTATTGAATGGCATTAATTTTCTGTAGGGCTTCTCACACATGCAATCTTCTTTTCGCATATGAAAGTTTACTCGATTCTTAACTTCGTCATCAGTTTCTATAAGGTCCATGCATTCTCCTCAGCCAGTATTCTCAGGGCGTCACGTTTGTCTTTCGTGACATCACCAGCTCCTCTTTCTGCTCTTTTTCGTATTCCTTTGGGAATTTCCCCCCTCAGATGGTCATCTCTTCGGGGATACATTTGATAGGGTTTTCTCAGTGGGTACCTTCTTTCGAGTATTTGATGCGGAATTGGCAAAAATTCAGCAGAGCAGCATTCTCACATCTAATTGCTAACATCTGGAACAACATGCCCAAAGAAATTAGAACCAAAGAAGACCAAATCACCTTTTGGAAACTGCTTAAAACCTGGCTATAAAGCAAACAATGACAGCCTCAAAGGGACACCGGCAACACCATCACCACAGACAAAGAACTAGAGAGGAGACGAGATTGGGCAAAGAACCACAAACAAGAACCTGGCTAGATACCGTCAAGTGGCAAGACAAGAGCCGTGCCAGAGGCTCCAACAAACTGACCGACCTACAAACCCATTTCCCCATCCTACTCCTCCAACATAACTGACGCCACTACACCAGAACTTGGACTAGCCACACTACACATAAACAAACAGAGAATCAATACTTTGTTCACACGCAGCATCTCTAGATGTTGAAGCACATCTAGAGTGAACCACCCAGATAGTCCATAAAATCATCAACAACGCAACTACACACCAAGATACTGCATTATCTTACAGATACAGCCACCTGTGACTCTGGATCCCTTATGGGCACTATCGAACCAGTGCGTATGACCAAACCCACCATAACCCACACAACACACTAACACCAACACAAAACACTACCCCACATCCGAGGCACTGAATCTTACCATTACGGTTACAATGCATAAGGCCTCTCCACACACTACCACATGCAAGTCAACACTCACAGATGCCAGTTCCGCCTGGTACTGAACCTATCCTCTCACCCTATCCCCACTAACCTCCCCAGACCCCTGTCTTGCAGAGCCACGTGAGCACCTGAAGACTGCCCCGGGGTGGTAGTGGTGCGTGGTATAAATCAACATAACATAGCAAACGTAGATTCCTGGGCTGCTTGAACTTGAAAGCACTATAGCACTGCATGGAATTTCTGATCTGGTAAGTTTATGGCAAGGGCCCCATGTATTGTGTGAGCTCCTTCTATAACTCTTTCAAACACCCTGTTTGAGATTCTTGAGCAGGTCTTGGTCTATCAGGCTGTTAAAACCCGTAGGCCAGCTGTCTTGGTAGCCCATGCACTTTTGGGTGTTCTGAAGATTGGTAGTGACTTGGATGTCTGTCAGCTTCTCAATGGCTTTTAGATTTAGTGGCCACCAAAGTTTCAAATTTGAAGAGTACATTTGAGTTTGTTTTGAAGGCATCGAGGCCAAGAGCTAAAATCATATCAAAGCCATAATGGCAGGAAGTATACTTTGATATGATCTCCACCAAAGAAAATATTTAGATATCTGCCATAGAAATTAGTTGCTAACACTTTTTCAAATTTTAAGTCATTTACAGCACTCAATAAATCACGGTTTTAGTAATGACATGCATGCTTTACATTTCAACTAAATTGTATGGTATTAATTGCCTGTATTTGATAAAAGTACATTTTCTAACTGTGGAATAACCACATTTTATTTCTCATTATAACCTTACAATTTTCATTTTTACAGCCATATATAGTGGGAATAATTATGTAAGAAATACTATTTGAAAAAGACACTTTTACAACACATACCCACATGGACAAATGATCAGTCAATAATTCAGTGAACTTTTAAACTATGCATTTAACGCCGACTTGAAATTGGCATATTGGAAAATTAAATAATTCTATTCACGGAACAGTAGTCAGTTTTCTGTATCAAAATCGTTCATTACTTTAATTGCTGGTTTTCATTAAGTGTAATAAATGGACAGACAAATACGATGACATGTACTTATTAAGTGAAAACATATTTTAGTAATTGCATTTCTCTTTCTTTTTTTAGCCTGTTTAATAAGACAGCTTCACAAATTTTAAAAGGTTTAGCAGAATTCTCACAAAGATGAGAAGACCTGTCACAGAACAGTGCGAACATTGAATGTACCAATAAAGTCATGAACACTTACGCAATGAAACCAGTATGATGGTAATGGTAATTTGAACAACAAGAGCCAAGGCGTAGATCTTGACAAATTTCATCCAGAGTTGGACCTCATCAAAGTCTGGAAAAGAAAACAAAAAATTAAAAGGTGCGTTGGCATTGTCATACACAAGATGTAAATTTGATGGCTCCGCTATCTACATTTCACGTTTTATTTGAACTTATGTAAAGTTCCTCCAACATTATGATATTTGGTCGCTAATGTGAATGCCTGGAGTAAACCATGGAACAATCAAAAGAAGAAGCTAAGGCTTGGTCATCATGACTTCTCATCACTTAACGGTCCCTTTCTGTGCATTTGGGGTGCCACATCCGGTCCTCAAGAGCCCCAAACACATAAGGCTCCGGGATAACCATTAACTATGTAAAGACCTCACATTAACATTCAGCGTTTGCAATTGTACTTTTGTGTAACTGTCCTGAAAATATAGAATTAATTTGCCTCTTGTTAACTGGACTCAGGGAATGGCCATTATCAGTCCTTATGTTATGTAAATCCGATTTCATGCGTTTGTTGTTATAATTGTACATTGTAAATATTTAGTGTCTCTTCCTGTATTAAATTCGTATTAAACACCATTAAGTCACTGTCATTTTATTGAATTACCAACTTTCTGTTTATGACGATGGTGATGCAGAAGGGAGGTCCTCACCTGTTATTTAGTGATCAACAACAAGAGTCCAGGCGTTGCCTATTTGGACAGAGGGTTTACATGCAACACTATTTAGACAGATGATTTCATGGCTTTGAAATCTGCTTTCAAGACAGAGCCTCATTACGACCCTTGCGGTAATCCGCCGTCATTACCGCCATGGCGTAATGAACGTTAACGCCGTGGGACGATGGCGTAAAGTGCGCCACATTAGGACCCATCGCGCACGAGCATTACGCCATGGCGGTAATGTAAACAGCGCCATGGCGGTAATGCCCCCAAAACGGCACCTACCGGCATCGTATGCGGCGCAAGGTGCACCACCGCCACCGCCGTACATAGCGGTGACCGTAGTTAGCGGTCACCGCAATTAGCGGTGACCGTAGATAAGCGGAACCGGAAGTAGCGTCACCGCGGCGGAACGGGAAAGAGCACGGCGGCCATCTTTAAAAACACAATCCATTGCCATCCTCCGAAACCACTGGACATCCGAGCCTGAGACCCCGCCAATACCGTCTTCAACCTTCTACCTGCAGGAAGATGCCTAAAGTTTTGAAAAAAGCCTGTGACCGCCAGCGGCAAGACCGCTTCTCCAGAGAGGAGCTTACCATTCTAGCGGAGACCCTCCAGGAGAACGCTGCAGTGGTATTCTCCAACCAACTGACAAGACCGGCCATATCCAAGAAGAAGGCCATATGGGCACTGGTAGCTCAGCGGGTCAGTGCCGTGGGAACAACACCCCGCAATGTCAAACAGTGCCGCAAGCGGTGGGACGATCTCCGGCTCAGAGTCAGGAGCATACTATCAGCCAACATGAACCTGGCAATGGCAACTGGGGGAGGATCGGAGTCCCCTATAAAATTGCAGCCATGGGAGGAAATCTGTGCCTCCACAATCGGAATGCAGAGCATTGAAGGAGTAGGAGGAATGGAGAGAGGAGCCCCGACATCGGGCGATGCAGGTAGGTGGCTCAAATCAAGGCATGCAAATCTCACCTAAGTCCATTCATGTGAAGTACAATGTTGGCCCATAGTGTGAATGCAACACATCAGCAGGAGACTGCCCACAGATACATCCGATCTGCACCCTGTACACATGCAGCACGCACACCCTAACTGCAGGCACCCACATACCTCCATGCTACTTCCACACAAAAGGGAGACAACTTTTTTCCCCTGCATGAAATGTGCCACATGTACTAACTGATGAGATGCCAGTCGCCACAATGCCCGGCCAATGTCCGCAGACCCATCAATAACACTCTCCCTCCTCTGTCCCACCACAGGCTCAAATTCCGACCTTGAGGAAGAGGACACCACAGCCTCCACACCCACCAAGAGGGCCAGGCCAACTGTGCCAACGCCACAACCCTCCACCTCTGTCGTCCCGAGGAAAACACCACAGCAGGCAAAATCCCTGCAAGGGAAACAGGACAGGGCACAGACAGCCACCCCAGCAGGCAGTACAGCAGCAGCAGCAGCAGACATCACACCAATCATGCCCACAGAAGCCACAGCCTCTGCTGCAAGCAGCACAATTGGGGAGAATGCTGCCATTGCTGCCTCCTCCGATAGCGAAGCAGGGATCTTTGAGGAGAGTGATGTCAGAAGCCCCACAGGCCACCCTCATTCCCCCTACCTGTCCCTAAGCAGCCCGCATGCGGATGCCACTCAGGGTCAGCCAGAGGATGACGATTGGCCAGCCACTCCATCCCCGCTGCAGGGGCAGATCAGCCCAATGGGAATACCACTGCCATTAGCCATGGGCCAGAATTCCAACCATTCTCTGGAGGCGATTGCCACCCGGCAGCAGCAACTTTCCTCGCTGCTCGAAGAACATGTTGCTGAATGTGGGGGGTCAAGTGCAGCAATGGATAAATGTGCTGAGACTGTGAAGGCAGCTATAGAGTCGTCCACAAAGGACATCTGCGCGGAACTAGCTGCTGTGCGGCACGCCATCACTGACCTTGTGCAGACAATACGGGCCATGCGTCCAAATGAGCAGGCAGGATCCTCCTCGGTTGCCAGCTCGACACCGAGCAGCCCCATCCGCCGATCGGGGAGGAACCTCCGCAGCACAGGCAGGGGTGCCCCGGGGGCCAGTGGAGGGGGCTGCCAATAGTGGCCGGACAGTGTAGGAATCCTACTACTGACACTGCTGCACAGACCAACTCACACCTTTGTTGGGATTCCAGGGGGGGGGGGAGGTGGGAGGTGGGAGGGGGTGTGTTGGGGTGTGCAGGGGGGTGGCGGGGTGGTGTGTTGGGGAGTTAAGGGGGGAGTTTGGGGGGGTGTGTGTGCAGGGGGGAGGTGGGAGGTGGGAGGGGGTGTGTTGGGGTGTGCAGGGGGGAGGTGGGAGGTGGGAGGGGGTGTGACACGACAGTTCATAGTTCAAATACACTTTTTCGTTTCAAAAAAGGAAATGTGTGGACATTTTCATTGCGTATGTGTGCTTTATTGGTGTCCAGTCCTCAGTGTGCATGCCCCAGAGTCACACAGTGCCCCAAGTGCAGTCTCCATGCGATGAACACCAGCCGTGTGTGCTAGAAGCAGTGGTTGATGATACTTTGGCGCATGGCACGCCCCTCCTGTGCATCGCCTCCTCCATGTGGTGGCGCCCCTTCTGCACCCTCCTCATCCTCATCCTCATCGTCAGGTGGTTGCAGTTCTGCGTCAGGGGGCAGGGGCACATTCCGTCTGACGCACATATTGTGCAGCATGACACATGCCATGACGATCTTTGCCACCTTCTCATGGCCATACAGGAGTGCCCCACCAGACCTGCTGAGGCTTCGGAATCGTGCCTTCAGGAGGCCGAATGTCTGCTCTATGACCACACGAGTACGTGTATGTGCACGGTTGTAGTCCTCCTCGTGCTGGTTCTGCGGGTTCCGGACTGGCGTGAGGAGCCACCTCTTCAGGGGGTAGGCTGCATCACCTGTATGTAGGCGAGAATGTATGTGTCAGTCATGTTGTCTGATCAGGAACATGATGTCCCACCATGGCTGGCATGGAACTGTTACCTTGGCTCACTTCTACATGCACTAATTGATTCACACTATGCAACCAGTATATGCTCATTGCTGTCATGGCCTGTTTTGCATGCCATCACCCTATGTATGCAGAGGGGTTTTGTGCATTGTGAGTGGCCTTCCTCTGTATCCGTTCTCTGTGTTACTCACAGCCAGGTGGAGTATGCATCATCCCCCCCCCCCTTTCAGCCAGGTGGAGTATGCATCATCCCCCCCCCCCCCTTTCAGCCAGGTGGAGTATGCATCATCCCCCCCCCCCTTTCAGCCAGGTGGAGTATGCATCATCCCCCCCCCCCTTTCAGCCAGGTGGAGTATGCACTGGTACGTCATTCCCATGCCCACTTCCATGACATCGCACTCACCGAGTAGCCAGGATCTTGGGCCTGCATGTCGCTCCATGTAGCGTGGTATTGTGGAGTTCCTCAGGACCATGGAATCATGGGTTGATCCGGGGAATCGGGCACAACAATGTGTGATGATCTTGTTGGAGTCACAGACCATTTGCACGTTGACAGAGTGGAACTGTTTCCGGTTGCGGTACGGTACCTCCATGGCACGTGGAACCACCAATTCCACATGGGTGCAGTCGATGGCACCAATGCAACCGGGTATGCTGGCTAGTGCATGGAAACCCACTTTGGTGTTTGCAATCTCCTGGGCAGTCCGTGGTAATGAGATGTGGTCGTCTGTGTGCTTGAGGAGGGCATCGAGCACTTGGATGAGTGTTCGTGAGAATAATGGTTGTGAAATGCCATGCAGGTGCCCCACTGTGTGCTGGTAGGTGCCTGTGGCCAGGAAGTGGAGTACAGCCACTACCTTCAGTAGGGGGGGGATGGCGGTTGGACTTTCTATCATGCTGACGATGTCGTTGTGTGTCATGTCTACGATGGCGGTGATGGTGTCCCTGTCCAAACGGTACAGGGTGTGGATCTGCTCAGCAGTGAGGTTGTTTGGATTGGCTCTGATGCGTGGGATTGGGGGCTGCCTGCGTGGTGGCACTGGCTGTGCTGGTGGGGCTTGCTGGGCCTGCCTTGCCCTCCTTCTCCTCCTGCGTCTCCTCTGTGCTGCCTGTTGTTGTTGTTGTTGCTGTTGCTGTTGTAGTAGCACATGCATTGCTATCAGGTCCTCCAGCCCCAACATTGCTAGTCGTATTGGCATCATTGTGGAGTGTGACTGGGTGTGGGTAGGGGTGGGGTGTGCTCTTTTTATACTCCCCTGAGTCTGTATTGCCTTCACCTGTGCTGTTTCTGTGCACCTGTGGCAGCTGCATTCACTTGAATTGGCCCTTTACGGTTGGTTCGCGATGGCGTTATTTGCACCATGGCGGTAAGGTACTTAGCGGCCTCATTGATGGCGTTAGGTGCATGTCCGCTTGGGTCGGCATTTGCGTGCCTTTCCGCCATGGCGCTAAGTACGGTGTGGGCGGTCGCGTGCGCGCACCCTTAGCGCTGTTTGCGGCAGCGTTAACTACGATGCCGCTATTGGCATCGTAGTTAACGGTCACGGGTCATGATCGTACCTGGCGGAAAACGATGGCGGTAAGCATTTACCGCCATCGTTTTTCGCTTAGCGCCAGGGTCGTAATGAGGCCCGAGTTTGGAGGTAGCCATGGTGCTATTAGCGCCATGGCTGCCTCCAAACTCGGGTCCGGGTTCCTTCAATGAGGAATTACTGGGCCATTCCAACCTTGGAGGACCCGGTAATTCCTCATTGAAGGAACCCATCCCCATTCCTATTTGAGCCGCCATAGGGCTCAATGGGAATGGGGAGGGAGCTAATAACGCCTGTTAATAACGGGCCCGTATTAGCTCCCTGGTCCACTAGCGGGACCCGCAAAGGACGTCTGGTCTGACCAGACGTTCCGAGCGGGGTCCCGCTAGGGAACCTCGTAATAGGGCAGAATGGGTTTACCGGCACCGGCACATTACCGGCGCCGTCAAACCCATTCCGCCCACCTCGTAATGAGACCCTTAATGAAGGGTTGTCCATTTACTTTTATGAGAAAAGGCTATTTTCACTCTCATCATTATCTGGCTAATTTCTCATTTCATACTCTTGTAGTTGCAGTTGTTCTTCTGGGTTTCTTCTGGGTTTCTTCCGCTTCTCTTCTCTGTCATTTTCCCTTGCCAGTGCTGGAGCAGAGTGTTCCTGCTGTGTCCCCTCTAGGTGCCTCATCTCTTCTCGTTCTGACAGCTCTTTGATATTCTGCTCTTTCCCACTTCTGTCTTTGTCTACAACCCATCACTCTACTCCCTCTTCTTGCTTATTTTCTTTATGCCACCCGCTATACTCATCTGTCTCTCCTCAATTCCTCTCGGACCAAACCACATGAATTACTCTGCCTGTATTTGATCAGTCTACAGCCCATGACATCCCTGAATTCTTCATTTGCCAATGGGCATTACCTTTCCTTATTCCCGCTACCACATTGAACTTGCCTTTCTTTTACTTCTACTATTTTATTTCTCATCCATCAGGTATCTAGTCAATTCATCTAATCCCATTCCATTGAAATGTCTCCATCTAAAAGGTTTCCATCTAATGCATGTTTTTTGGACGGTAAAGGGTTAATGTTTGTTCAGGTGCATTTTAAAGGGTAAAAAACAGGGGTTGGGGGGTGGACCCCCCAAAAAAAAAGAAAAAAAAAGAAAAGAAAAAAAATGCATTAGATGGACATTATTTAGATGGAAAAATGTCGATGGAATGGCATTAGATGTAATGGTTTTAGATGAAATTACCATAAACCCTATCTGGTTAATTGGCATATGTCAGCATGTATGTCACCCTGGGACCGTGTGCTGAAAGAAACTGGTTTATCCTTTCGTTACTTCTCGATCTTGCTCTTGCCAAATCATCCCTTGATCCTCATGCGCCAAGACTGCAGGCAGAGGGCAGCCGGTATGGATAAAGCCGAGTAATGGAACAGAAGAGGAGCTTCTGTATACCCCAAGTGGAGCACAATCTTGGGGAGCTTGCAAATGGAGTGTCATGATGCACATTCGCCTACTTCTAAGAGGCATGAATGAGAAACCCCCCTAGCATTACATGTACCCTGTAGAATAGTGGACATGTGGTACAATATTTTAAGTAGGATAACATCCCCAAATAAATGCTTAGAGAAGGAAATGCACATACAGGTTAGTCAGTGTAAGCAATTTCATGTGGCTGACTACAGAAGAAATTCAAGCAGAACATTGTTATTGATTGCAACTTACGAAGATGCCTGAATTCTCCTCAGGCACATTTGCTCTGGACCAGAAGCTTCTTACAAAGGCATATTTCCTTTGTGGTACCGATTATTACCCTTACACTATAATGTTTCATTTAACTGTGAGTCTAATGGCGTCCATTCCAAGACTGTTCACTGTGGATTTTGTGTGGGATGGATGCTGACCTCTGTGAGTGCTGCTCCCCTGCCTGGCTCCGCTTGCATAACAGAAAGAGCTGGGGAGATAGTGTTAATCCCCCCATAAATAATATGCGCCTCTTGCTGGACTGTGAGACACACTGGGAAATAATGGAGCTGTGAGCCCCCAGGCTACAGCTTAACCTTGAGAGCATGGAAGGCTCACAGAAATCACTTCATAAAAAGAGCCGGAGAGTCTTTTACATCGCTGCAGTCGAAGGAATAAATAGGAGGAGATGCAACCTTGGGGTATAAAACATTCAGAATCCCTGAATGACGAACAGGCCTGGCAACTGATTTTAGAAAGAGGACTGGAATCATGAAAGTCCTTTGGCTTCACTTTCTGTCTGGAGCTGCATTTTTGTGTGTTAACCTATTTTATTTCCAAATGTTCTAATAGGAACAGGGTTGGACTTGCTGAAAGTATGTCCTATGGGGACACTGAAATTAGTTCCAGGACCTCTTTTGGTTCCATGTCCACTCCTGAGCACCTCTCTATTTGTCAGACTTAATGTCGCTATGCTTCTACATCTTGCTCTCTTTCTATTGCTCTTTGGAATGCACAATCTGTCTGCAAGAAAACCTTCTCCCTTTATCATTCTCCTTCTCTTGACCTCATTACCCTTACTGAAACCTGGATCTCTCCCTCTGATTCTGCAACCCTTGCTGACCTTCATGACCCTTCCTACACATTCACTCACTCTCCCCTCCTTACTGGCAGGGGTGGTGGTGTAGGACTATTTTCATCCCCCAAACTTCCTACATCTCCTACTTCCCAATCTACTGCTAATTCTCCCTCATTCAAATACACTATCTTGACAATCACTGCACCTTATGGCATACATATTATCTCTCCCTACCAGCCACAAGGCCCGGTAGGCCAATTCTTCGACCACCTCTCCCAACTAATTGATCTATCCCTCCCGATCACCACCTCATTGTCATTGGTGACTTCAACCTCCCCTCTTTCTCTGCTGCTCTATCCACATACTTTAACTCACTTCTACTTAACCACTCACTGTCTGATGTCCACACTCTGCCACCCATTTACATGGAAACTCCCTTGACCTTATTCTCATCTCCTCTCAACTCTCCACCTCAGGTTTTTCCACTGTACCATCTCCCTCAGATCTCTATATTGTCTTTGCCTGAATCTCCACTCCTGCTTCTTCCTCTATCTCTCCATCTACTTCAACTATTATTAAGCACAAGTTTTCCTCCTCCAAACTCCCTGACTACCTCTCTGACCTACACCGCTCCCACTCTTGCTAAACTGAACTCACCTTTCCATCCACCGAAGAAGCCTTCGCTAACTTTAACACTGCACTTTATGCTCATTATGCTGACTTTTCCCCTCACTACACTGAGTCCTAAATCCTCCCCTACACAGCCCTGTATTACACCTCTCATCCACAACCAGAAAGCAACAATGTAGAAAATGCTTTGCACTTGGCAAAAGTCCAAACACCCCTCTGATCCCCGACTCTATCTCACTGGTCTTCACAACTATTCCTCTACTCTTGACTTTGTCAAACGCGGCTTCTTATCTCTCTCTCAATCCTCTCAACCTAGGTGCCTCAAAATATCTCTCAACTCAATTCTCTCACATCCTAATCCCAGCTCCATCTCCTCTACTCTTTCTGCGAATTACCTTGAACTCTACTTTGCCTCAAAAACCTCTACCATTCACAATACCCTTGCTAATTACCTTCTATCCTCTCCTGGTGACTATTATTTACCACTCATACCCTCCTCTCCCACTACTATGTCTTCCCTTTGTCCCCACCAATCCTGATGAGATTATTGCCCTACTCCTCAAGGCTAAAACTTCCTGTGCCCTCACTTTCCCACAGTCCCCACACATCGTGAAGCAAATAGATTCCAGTGTTGCACCAAATCTTACTTCCCTCTTTAAGTCCTCTCTTGACAATGACACTTTTACCTCATCCTATAAGAGACCTATCATCATCCCTCTTTTTAAGGAATCTTGTCTAGATCCTAACTGCCCTGTCAATTTTTGCCATGCCTCACTTCTACCACACTATTCCAAAATCCTAGAACGAGTAGTATTCAATCGACTCACTGAGTTCCTAGATACTTACAACCCCGGACCCTCTTCAGTCTGGCTTCTGAGCTTTGCATTCTGCCAAGACAGCTCTCCTCAATGTCAGCAACTTCATCTCTTCCACTCGGCATGCAAACCTTTAATCCATTCTTTTTCTTCTTGACCTCTCTGCTACCTTTGTTACTGTTGACCATTCTGATATTGTATCTACATCATCTCTCCTTAGCATCAGAGAACCCTTGATTGGTTTGCTTCATACGTTGCCTCTACACACTTTCAGGTGTCCTTGAACAGCCATACCTCCCCATGTCACCCCCCTTACTGTTGGAGTTCCCCAAGGGTCTGTCCCTGGTCCACTACTCTTCACCCTCTATACTCCCGCTCTTTGTGCCTTGATATCTTCTTATAGCTTCTCCTATCAACTCTTTGCTGACAACACTCAGATCTTCTTCTCCTTTCACTCTTTATCCAACAAGCTGCTGTCAACATTTTCAAACTGTCTCTCCGCCATCAAAAATTGGATGGCGTCTGAATCGCTCATGCTCCACTCCACTAAGACTAAGAAGTTCTGCACTTCCCAGCAAAACACGCTATCTCTTCCTCTCCCTCTCTTCTTCTCCTCCGCTCCCCTGACTATATTCCTTAATCTGCTTCCCTTGGTGTCATCTTTGACTTATCACACAACGTCTGCTCTTCATCTTCAAATCTGCCACTGTAGCCAGAATCAATCTCAGAACAATCTGCCACCTTCTTCCTTTCAATAATGCTAAACAGCTGACCTCCTCCTTAGTCTTTCCTAGATCTGACTCGATAGGACTATTGTGCCAGTCTCCTCTATGGCCTTCCTAACTATGCTTTCTCACCTCCGAACAACTTTGTGGTCTGCGCACTTTTCAACCTTTGTTGCTTTACCTCTAGATGCACACTGCCAGATTGGCTGGCTATCTACCAAACACAGGGTTAAGTATAAACTTCTTCTCATCATCTTTAAAACTATCCATGGGCTTGCCCGACCTTACCTATCTGCTCATCTCACCGCTGACTCTCCTCGCTCGTTAAAACCATCCTCAGTTCACCTCATTGCCACCAGTCGAGCGCCGTGTGCTCACTCTTGTTTCCGCTCTCTTTCTCTCCGTGGTACCCTATTCTGGAATGCTCTCCCTCTCTCCGTACTACTCAAATCCAACCTCACAGCTCACCTTCTTTGTGAAGAACCTGTTTCCTCACACTCTATGCTACTGCATCACCCTGTTTTCCTCTTTCCCTACACTTCATGGATAACCCTACAGCAATTTGCAGTCACCCCTCCCTCCTTAATTCAGCATTTTCCCCACCATCCCATTCCTATGTCATTCTGTCAGTCCTCGCCCCTGATTTATGTTTCCAACTTCCACTGTTTTCAAGTCACATTCTCGCACACCATTGTAAAGGATCCATGTCACCTGTTATCAATGTTACATTATTTAAGTGTTTTTGTACCAAAATTCATTGCTTTCCCTGTGATTTTTGTACATAAATAAATCAATAGATTATGCCTTAGCAGCAGTTGAAAAGGAGTGTGGATTGCAAAGCTCTGAATCCTGGAACTTGCAGGAAAGTTCCAAGTGGACATTGAAAAATTGATCGATTTAAAATTCTCAGACTGCTGGAACATCAAGCACAATTTCTCGTACCACCACCAGAGAATGATTCAATGGAGATGCAATGAGTTCTAGAACTTAGAGACAACGTTCCTAATCATATTTGATCAATAGTCTGAACTGAAAAATATTGAATCCTGGGTCTTGGAGGCCAATATCCTTAAATAGAAAGCATACACTACACTGAGCCTTGGATACCACCCTTGAAATTCCTATGTGAACATGTACTGTGGCTAACCAGAAGAGAGAGATTAGTGTTCCAGATCACATGAAAGACAATAAAAAACGAACAGCTGGCTGTACCACCTACCTGCATTTACAAATATCCAATGTTGGTTGTCCTTAATCTATGTATGCCACTTATGTATTGTCCCCAGTGACTGTTCCATGTACTCCCCTCCATAGACTGGTCAGAATGTCCCTCTAACTCACCCCATTGTAAGAATCTCCCTGGTTCCCGTCAAATCTGATTTCTTATCTATTGTACGTTCTTTTGTAATCAAAAGAGCATTGTTCCTCCTGTATATAAATAAACAAATAAATAAATAACTGTACTTATTTTATAAACTTCCAAATTTGAAGAATTTGATGCATCCATCTAACACTGCTAACACTTATCCCATACTGAAGCTTTATGATTGAATATGGAAACACAATTTCTAGATGGTGAAAGTAGTTGATTTATTTGGGTTCTGTGTCAGGGACCAGACACCCTCTCCTGAAGTATACTTTACTTATAATACGGAGGGACACATATACAAATGTCTCTCGCCATTAGAGCAACCCTCAGTTCCAAAATGAAAACATGAGCAATATAGTCCTCAACATAAGCATATTTTCATTAAATATCTCTGAGACACTCACATTTGAATGAACACAGCAATAACAGGCAGCATCTCCACAAATTAAATGGACGTATCAAAACTCATCTAGGTATCTTGCCAAAAGTTCACAAGAGACTTATCAATCCAGGCAAATATTTCCCAATGAAAATGGATACATACAAAATGGTTTCAGCAAAAGTTGCTCCAAATCAGATGCATATTTTTTATTACAGAAAGTACAGGTTTCATTCCTACAGATTAGAAATGCAAAATCTATAAACATGTGGGAACCCTGCTTCTGAGAATGAACAAAAAATATAAAACCTGTTTTATGGGATGGATCCCACTTAGGACCACAATTTTAGCTCACTGTACCTTGCCAGAGGAAAAATAAAAATGTGCATATCAGTCTGGTCTGACCCACTAAAGCAATCCAGAAAATAGTAGTGCATTTCTCTTTAATAGCTTAGTTTGAGCAAGAATAATAATCATTATTTCTTTGCACCTAGTTGTTCATGCACATTAAAAGATACAGGTTTACTTCTTCTGATCGAGCAGTAATAATAATATTTTCTTCCTGTGGCAATGTGTGCACTACTGGCCCAAACATATCCATGGAGCTGTGTGTGTGAAAGCAGAGCCACAAGGTTCTATGGGCCTCATCACAAGTCTGGCGCTAACCCTTAAATGAGGCGGTAGCACTATTACCGCCGCATTTAAGGGTCCGCCAGATCATGGCTTTGGCTGATTTTCCCCCAGCTGTTAGCTGGGGGGAAATCTGCCGAAATGTTGTGCTCATACCGCCGGCGGGAAATCCGCCAGCGGTAAGAGTGCGAAATTTCCTCATTGAGCCCAATGGGGAATGGGGCATTCCCGAATGGGCTCAATGGGGAATGGAGATTTCCAGTTCCGCCAAACCCGTGATCCGGCGCTAATAGCGCCGTTGGGTTTGGCGGTAGGGCAGATAGCGCCAGCACTATTAGCGCCGGCGTTACTGCCCAACTCGTGATGAGGCCCTATGTGTCTGTTTCCTAATTTTTGTTGGGAGTATTTGTACACCACTTATCTGTTGGGCTGGATCCACCCCTACTATTTTTGTTTTTATAGGCAATGAAGGATGTGCGCTGCCTTCAGGAAAGGCTCACGTCAGTCCAACAACACTCCACTCTTTTCGATGAGGATATTCCACTTAAAAAATACATTGCAATAGTAATACTGCAATTCTTCGGACAAACATAGCAATAAGGTTTGCTAGATATTTAGGCTCTAGCATCAAGCGGCAACTGGAGCAGGTAGCCATGGGAGAGAAAACAAGGCTGTTAATTCTTGATGAGATGCACATACTTAACCATTACCAGGAAAATGTAGCACTGAGCACCCTCCAGGCCCCCCCCCCCACCCCTTCCTTGAAAATCTCTGGCAGAGGCTACAGGTATCTGCTCAGATGCAGCCATGCTCCAATGACTGCACTAATGATAGAGCAATGCCAGTATGTGTGCAGAAGAATGTTCCACAAGAAGCAAAAGGTGCAGGCTGGTTATTACATAGAAAGTCTTTTCCCAAAACATGACTAAATCTACATGGAGGTTCCTGGGGTTCCTTTCTTAGAGCGGGAAAGTGCTAATAAGGTCTGCACAGGCATCGTTACTCACGATTACCCTCCCTAAAATGCTAAAACCAGCCAAAAAGCCAGCATCAGATACTAAACTATTTCCTACAAATGAAAATCTACAAGCAAACATTGTTCGATGCAACGGACACATCTACCTTCTCTCTCCTAGCTGAGAATGACAAAGCTATCTCCATACACGGTCCCCTGACAGAGAAAGTTAGAGATAAGGCTCGATCAGTAAGAGGAGTTCATAGACGATTTTGGCTCATTACAACCTGAACAAGGCATCAGACTGCCACGATAATACCTATTCCAGTGGATGAGATATAGTCAAACAGGTTGTAAACGAGTAGGAAAAAACTATTGGCGTAAATGGGCAGACAGATTCCTATCTAAGGGCTGAGCAGGTTTTAGAAGATTTTAAATCCTGTTTGGGAATAGTCTGCAAGAAAAACTCGGCTAAGTATCCGTACACACAGAAAAACTATGTTTAACCCAGTCAAGTCAACGGTTACCTACTTGCTCCTCCTTTGCGTCAGAAAGTGGGCGATGGACTAGGGCAATCAAATCCAGGCTCGTCACAGAACAAAAAGTGTCACTAGTCAACCAGAGGCACCTACGGAATTATATGTTAATTGAGTGAATAGAACCTGACGTTCTTTCATGATGGTGAGCAACAAAATTAATAGGCACATTCTATGGATGTTTGACTGGAAATAAGACCTCCCATCGAAGGGGTCTCTTGTGGCCGTCATGGAACAAGCACAATCTGGATACTTGGAATAGGGGGGTTTATTGCCAGCAGGTACACAACATATGTCACAGTTGCCTCACTGTGCTCTGTACAGGTGAATAATGATCTTACTTGGTGATGCAGGGAATGGGGGGAGGGATGACCTGCAGTGAAGACTGTGGTCCCGGGTTCAGGAGGAGCAACAGGGCTGCGGTGGCATATGTCCGCTGCCCACGCTGAGAGTGGTGCTTCTTCAGCCATGCTCCACCTTCTGGGTCCCGGCATCTCGCCAGAGGTCGGCTGCAACTTCTCGTGAGCTTGTAATCTCTACAGGGTCTCATCCAAGCCCTGAATCTTCCTCAAATTTCAAAAAAGGTCATTGCAAATTTACAGTTTCTGTCGGACTACCCAAACTATCAGAAGCGGAATGCATGTGTCTCTTTTTCCAATCCCAATTCAACCTTTGCCTTTGAGCATAGGGGAGGATGAGGTAGAAATGTATGAGGACAGACATTTTCAGTTGTGTCATCTAAGTAATGCCTTGCCTCTTCGAAAATGTGCATCTCTTCAATCGAACCCTCCAATATTAATGGGATATCCATAGAAAATGTAAACAGTAGACCCCAGTCCCTATGTGTGAGTCTCAGCACATTATGATCATGCCACAAAGAAATTAAATTCTAGGAGCTACAAATATGTTGGTTTCAAACCTTGCACTGCACTGAATCCATGCTTGTAGAAAGGGAGGAACTGTGCATAGTAGAGGCTTGCTTATCCAAAGGTTTAATCGTGGAAAGAGGTACAAGTTTTATCGTGAAACATATGAGGCATTTAAAAAAAAACATATTAGGATTGGCCGGGAAGGATGGAGAATGCGGATATGATTAATTTGATGACCAGTTTTCAGATTATAGCAGCAGTTTTTGTGTCTGGGAGTACATAGAGAATAAAAACGATACTAAAAACACTTATACACATGATTTTCACCGACCATGCGATTTTGATGGATTGTTGACTTGGAATGTGAGCATGGTTCGGAATGATTCCGCTGCCACCATCGACCTCGGTTATCAAATTTGACGGAATCTCCGGCTGCATTTGATTTTGATGCCGGTCGAAACGCTATGGGAAACCTCATAATTTTTATATCTACAAAATCCAGACAGCATGCATAAAATCCATATAAATTCCCCCCCCCACTCCTCTCATCATAAACAGACATGGCGATCAGCATTTGCAATTGTTCACATGTTCGCTTTGAATACGCACGGAAACCCAGGACCATCCAGGTATGCATGCATGCATACCTTAACATCCAAATCATTAATATTTCACAAAGATAACTACTAACTAATGTACGCCTAAACATGACCAGTCTTCTCTCTGTAATATAGCGTTCAACAAAAAATGAGCCCCTATGTCTTCAGGAAACGTGATCCGGGGCATGTCCCATTTTCCTCAGAATTCCTTAAGGTATTAACTAGCAATTCAATATAAAAGGAGAGATTAAAAGGAGTATGGTTCATTGTTTGCATAATTCACTCTACTGTCAATCCGTTAAAATAGAATCAGTTTCCAATGAAACTCCTTTTGAATTAGTCTGTTTTATTAATTAATGACGTGCAGGCTCAGACTGGCCTATAGGGTAATAGGGCATTGCCCGAACCAAAAATGCAAAATGCTAGTGTGGGCCTGTTCTTTTGTCAAAGTGGGACACTTCTTTGGCCAATGCTGGACAGTTGGATGAGTAACTTCACCATGCGGCTGGTAGTTTTAACCAGTGTTGCTGAATAAATATTCTTTAAATTGCACAATTTGCATCACATTGTATCAAAAACTCCCCCCCTGGTTACTATTCAAACAGTCTGTCACAAAAGGAATGAATTGCCTTTTGCAACTGTGGGCCACTTTTTCATTAGTGCCCAAAACAATCTCATGCCCCAGCCTAATCAAGATTACACTTGTTTACCAGGTTCACTGCAGTTGGGTAAAGGAATAACTATTATTATGCTGGGAGACTGTAGTGCATGACTAGCCATGGACCAGATGACCTCTGCCTGTCAATCCATTATTGAGACGTGCTTAGCCATTCCACTTCCAAACTCACACGTTCTTTCCCCAGAAACAAATAGGCTCGCGTTTGGCTTGCTTGATGGGAAAACACATTATTTTGCAATTAAAATGGAGGCTCCCTGCTGACTCCCCAGAAAGGCCAACCAGAAGGTAGAGCTATATGCTATCAATAATCAATTATGTGTTAAATGACGCACCACTCTTCATACAGATAGCATCCATGTCGGTGTCTTGTTGGCCTGAGACTGATCATGAAACACTGTTGGTTGATATTTACCAAATGCCTGAGCAGGACCGGGGTCGGGCAGCTGCTGAGCTTTGGGTGTAGCAGCCATTGTTTATTCCTGTGTGCTACAACCTATTGACCTGATTATAAAATCATTGTATGCCCAGGATTGGCTAGTCAATAAATAGGCTATTTCTCAGTCGGATCATGTTTTCCAGGTGTACAAAAATATTTTGACAGAATCCTTGAGAAGTGTTGAATAAACCCCTCATAGCAATCCCCAATCAAAGCCCAGAAATGATGGGCCATGGTGCCATTCTGTGTCTTGGGGAGTGAGAGTAGAGTTTCTCAAAGTAATAATTACAAGAAACCATAGAGTTGAAATCTTAGTGTCGCGCACTTCTGAAAGGAAGAAGCTTGCCCCACGTAGTACTCAATGCACAATGGAGTAGGTTGCGTAGGGTAGTTGACTCTAGAAACTGGTAGCAAACGGTGAGGATGTATCCAGCACTGCCTCAGCAAACGTATCCCTCCTGAGCCCTGAATTATGTGGTCACCATTTTCAAAATATTTGTAAGGGAAATGTGATTGAGCCCTCAATATCCTGTACACTGGTACGCCACACTGATTCTTCGCCTCTATCCCCTATTTTCCTCCTCAAACTTCTCTACACTTGAAGTACATCATCTACCCTCACACAGCAACTTTACCCTGCACATTGACCAGCATGCCAACCCCCTCCCCACAATTACGCCACCCAACAGGAAGCAAATTGACCACCCAGAGATAACATCTTGCAGTATATACCTCGGCGTATGTTTCTTAGTACGTGGATGCTTACCCGTGCACGGAGCACATTTCCATTGATCTTTACTGCCAGTTACGCAAAACCAACCTCCCTCTCTTCCTGCCAGCACACTTCCTGCCCTTCCCCCGCATCCCTGCACCCCCCCACAGGACCCAAAGGCGAATGGAAGTGTGCTATATATTCGCCCCAATACAATAACATGCCACAGCTTTTTCCATATGATTCATTGTTTTTGATTATCATGGCCAGTTGGGGGGGGGTGCATATGATGAAAGACTTCAATACATATGCCAACGTGTTCTCAAATAAATATTTTATATCCCTTCACTTGTTCGCTCATGTCACTTAATATCCACATATCTCATTCTAACTACATATATGACTGATATAAAAAGAATACATAACATTGTTATCCACGTTCCCTTTGACATGTACACGAATTACCTTGACGGTATGGCCTTATTAGATCATAATTAGTAAGGTAAGAAATAACTCATCAATCCCAAAATGTATTTGCTAAATCTCCATTCAAAAAGAGGTTTAGTTAGATTAGCCCAGATGCCCTGCACAGAGGACCACGGCCTTATGCACAAAATAGATGACGTGCTATTTCTTGAAAGAACGACAGAAGCACCTCACGGAAGTATCGTGTATTATCTGAATTGAGTAAATATTTCCGGAGGGGCATCGCTAGGCTATAATGTTTCAGGTAATTAAACTATAATTGTTAGAGCGGCCTGGGTTTGATTAAAAAGACTTCACTAAATGGTGCATTGTGCAACAATTAAGGTCAATTCAACGTCAACATCCCTTCAAATAAAAGTGCTTTTCTTCATAGACAGTTGGACAGTTCCTTGTGGCATCAAATCTTATTTGTTACACACACATCTTATTATTTAACAATCCCGTTATCATTATGGTTAGTAATAATGATAATAATAATAAAATAATAATGATAATAATAATAAGCTTTCTTTTCTAGTCATGGGACTAGCCCTATTAATAAACACCTCGAGTAGTTTTTGAAAAATCGCCTCTGTTTAGCATACTCAAATATCGAAGGTCTTGATTTGGAAAAAGTTCTTGTAGGGAGAAAATCGCTTTGTAAATCAGGCCGAAAGATGAATTCGTTGCATGCACTCTCTCGCACTTCTCTGAACACACCGTGATTTCTCTAATGATGAGCGATGACGTCAGGGATTGTTAATTACCTTCTGCTTCCACATGGTTGCCCTTGGCATTGCCTTTCAAGAAGGTTCTGGCCTTTTCCATCTAGGAAGTCTTCAAAACCCCAACGACGTACAAACTTCAATGAACAAACAGGCACTCGCTGATCCTGGCAGCTCTGAGGAGCGAGCACTGGGAGGGTCTCTTTCTAGCAGATACAGTTCCAGGAAGTTGCGCATTAGGCAGCTGAGCATCGCGTCGCATATTCTGCACACTCGGCAAAAATAGTGAGAAGCATCTTCATTTTATTTATTTTTGCATTTTTAAAGCGCTCAAACAGCCAGCAGGCGCTGTTACAGGATTTTTTTTTTTTTTTGCCTAATTGTTTTTTTGTCTTAGTTGCGTATTTATAACGCTCTTAAATACCTATATAAATCAGGCCCAATGTTTGTTTATTTCTGTTTACGGATGGTAAGATTGCGCAGCAGCTTAAAATTATGTCTGTGATCTGTAGGTGGCAGGTTCGAAACCTCACAAAGTAAAATTCTCTCATCATCTTTCCGGGGTAGTTAAGTGAACCGCAATAAAACAACGATCCCTCTTTTTCATGCTGAACACTAGGGACTAACAAGCGTGTGTACCTTTAAAAAAAAATATATATTTTAAAGATTGCGACAGCGCAGTTACAAAAATTTGTAGAAGAGAATGAAATCCTGCATGAACAACAATCCGGCTTCAGATCGGCTCACAGTACAGAAACGGCTATGATAGACCTGTTGACCCACATGCTGAACATCAGGCACGGAGGCAAAACAGCTTTATTGGTTCTGCTTGACTTAAGTGGCGCGTTCCACTTGCTGGACCACAAGCAGCTCCAGTGGGTCCTAGAAAATGTAGCAAACTGTTCTCCAGAAGCCACTAAATGGCTGATCGCCTTCATTTCAGGCAGAAAATCCAAAGTCCACTGGGGAGATGAATTCTCCCCGAAGCGCCCATCGAATGTGGTGTCCCACAAGGCGCTAGTTTCTCCCCGCTATTGTTCAACCAATACCTAAGGTGTTTCTGTATTGTGCTCGAGAACATAGGAACATATTTTACCAAGTATGCAGACGACACCCAGATGGCGGTTGAACTATGCAGGAGTTACATACAGGACTGCGCCAAGCTGGGAGACATATACAACACCATTGAGGCATGGATGTTGAAGAACTGGATGTGCTTGAATGCGAAGAAGACTCGAGCTGATGATTTTCGGCTCCACTCAAGCCAGAAATAAACTCAGTCCTCAGTATAAGTCTTTTACCATCAAGGACTCGGCCATCCGAGTTAGAAAGGAATTGAAAATACTAGGTATGACCCTGGAAGCATTGCTGCGGGCCGAGGCACATGTCATGTATCTACAACCAAAGTTGCCATACTACACATGATTACTCCGGTCTATTAGACCGTACCTAAGTCAAGAGAACACAGCAACCATTGCAAGAACTATTATCTTATCACGGCTGGACTATGGAAATGCATTGTTGCTTGGTGCTAGTAACAGTTGCCTGACCAAGTGTCAAACTATTCTAAACAACTGGGTTAAAATAATAAAACAGAGGCCATGGAGTGAACACATTACAAAAGATTGGATTTATCTCCACTGGCTTGCAGTGGAAGAAAGAATCATCTTTAAGAGCATGACTCTGGCATACAAGTGCTTATTTGGACAGGCTCCAAGATACCTTAAAGAAAGATCACTCTATACACACCTACAAGATCCCTAAGATCAGAAGGCATGAACCAGATACAAAGCACCCCATTCAAATGCTCACTGGGCAAAGTACCAATCGGGCTGAGACCGGAAAGGAATTGCAACAGTTTCCGGAAAATGCTGAAGACTCACTTAAGTGAACTAGAGAAATCAGCATTTAATTAAAATCTCTCATACCAGTAGACAAAGCATAGTATTAGTGGCCCCTTAAATTGTTTTGTTTTGTCTGGTCCTCGTTCTTTGTTGCACCCTGATGCCTGTTGGCTACGGCGCAGTACAAACCAATAAATAAATAAACAAACAAATAAATAAATAAATAAATAAATAAATGTTGTGTAGCTGTGTGGGGCCGGGTGAACAGCGAGTCCCTTAAGTGGGTTACAAAATTGAAGGGGGGCTCCAACTAGGGTGTGTGGCCTGATTGTTGGGCCCAAATAGTGATGGATTATGGCCTAATGGGGGCACTACCTGACCTAAGCAATCCACCACGAGACCCTTCAAACATGTACTTTGAGTCATTTTGCATAGTTACAGAAGGTGTTGTTTGTATCTTGTAATGAATTTCTCTGTGGTTTGTAAATGAATAGCTCTCTCACACAGTATTAAAACAATTTAGACAATGAGTAAATAAATCACCCTCATTTGGTAAACAAATCATGCATGAGAAAGGGGAGTAGGGCAAACAGAACTAATGTGGTTTTCTAGGAATTTGCATAAAATCGAAGAGCAATTTCGGTATATTGAAATAACCAAAGAATATTATATCTTAAATATGTCTGTGATGTGTCTTTCACTGAGACGTGGTTCAATGCCAGCTCTGTCACTGCTTATGACACTCTCCTTCCCGAGGGTTACAAGATCATCTCCAAGCCCAAGTCTAACCTGTCTGGACACAGAGTGGCTCTTGTCTATCCCGAATGGATCCCTGCTTCCATGATACCCACTCAATCCTTTTCCTCATTTAAATGTCGTATCTGTAAGATTTGCATCTCTCCTACCCTCTTGCTCACACTAGCTACAATCTACAGGCCTCCTGAGCTGATCTCCCCCTTCCTCTTTGAGTGGGCCGACCTTAGCTCACTTCTTACCTCTTCCTCCAAGCTTCTCCTCCTTGGTGACTTCAATATCTATCTGGATTCTCGTGATTTTACCACTCTAATCTTTTACAACCTCTGTGACCCTCTCTCACTCACCATCCTTCCCACTGGCCCAACCCACTCCGCCAGGCACACCTCAGATGTGCTCATCTCTGCTGATATCTCCTTCTTTAACCCTCTCACTGCTCCTCTCTCCTGGTCTGACCATTCTTTCGTCTCCTCCCATCTGGAGCTCTTTGGTCCCCCGGCTAAGCCTCTGCCCGCTCTGCCAGTCACCTTCTCCGTCATCCGACTGATGAAGCAAGTGTCAGTAGTTGTTTTTGCTGCCTCCCCCCACTCCCACTATACACCCTCACATTGACTCTGCTCTTGCTAACCCTCACCTCTCCATCTCCAACACCCTTGATATCCTTGCCCCTGCCATGAGGGTGCATGAAGCCTTCTTCCAAGTGCAATAGTTGCTATTCCTCATTGAAACGCAAATGCAAATGTGTGGAACAGAAGTGACTGGTTTCTAGAGCACGCTCTGACAAACTGGGTTGTCGCCTGCTCCAAAGGCAATATAGACTCTCTATCTGGTCCAGGAAATGGGCCCATATCCAATCCTGCATCTCTGGAGGCACAATGAAAATGGCTGAACTTTTCCAAATCTGGAAGGAAATGGCCAATCCTACTGCAGTCTCCACCTCTCCTCTTCATTCTCAGGCCCTCTGCATGGTGTTGGTCACCCATTTCACAACCAAGACCCATGATATCCTGTCCTCTCTCTCGTCTATGTCCCTCCCTCCCCCGCCTGCATGCAGGACTCCCTACCCCACCTCTCCGCCCCCATACTCTCCTCGTTCTCACACATTGCACCTGAGGAGGTCACCAAGACAATCTGCTCTATAAAAGTCTCCTCTGAACAGGTGCTTCCCAGCTCCTCTAGAACTATCAAGGAAAACATGCGTCTCTTGCTCCCTCCCTGGCTGAGTTCTGTATCTACCCTTTTGTCACTGGCTCCTTCCTTTCACCCCTCAAGCACTCCCTTGTACACCCTCTCCTAAAAAAGCTGTGTGCAGACTCTTCCTGCTCAGCTAACTACCACCCTATCTCCACTACCCCTTTCTTGGGCAAACTCTTGGAGAAGTTGGTCATCTCCCAACTAATCCTTCATAGGGAATCTGTTGGCTTGCTTCACGACCACTAGTCTGGTGTCAGAGAATCCAGAGGCATGGAAACTGCTCTCCTGAACACCCATGATGACCTGCTCTCAAATCTCGATTCCAACTCTGCTTCCACCCTTATTCTCCTCAATCTGTCCCCTGCCTTTGACATAGTCAACCATTCTATCCTCATAAATAGGCTCTGTGATACCCTGGGCATCACGGAGTGGGCACTGGACTGTTTAAACTCTTTCCTCTCCAATAGACCCTCACAAGTGCAACTGGGCCCCATTCTCTCCTCTAGCTCACTCTCGACTTGTGGCGTCCCTCAGAGCTCTATCCTCTCGCCATGGCTCTTCAACATATACCTTGCCCAATTGATCTTCACCTTCTCTCCTCATTTCCAGTGTTATTCTGACGACACACAGCTTTCCTTTAAGCTTCCCTCATCTTCCTCCTCTCCTTCGTCTCTCATTCCTGACTGTCTGACCGCTACTCAGGCATGGTGTGCTGCTAACATTCTCTGCCTTAATGCCAGTAAGACTGAGATCCTTCTCATCACGACCCCTACACCCTCCTTCCTGTCTACTCCCTGGATGCTCCTCCCTCAGCCACCTCTCTTCACCATCATATGAGGCTCAAAACTTGGGTGTCATCTTTGACCCTTCCCTCTCCTTCTCACCTCATCATGCTGGCCTTGCCAAGAAGGCCCAATATCAAGCGGTTCGGGCTGGACTGCCCCTTTTGGGGTGGGACCAAGCCTGATTTGCATATGGTTTTTCCCCCTTTTGTAATGGCTTGGCAGGCGAAGAACAGTGCCCACTCTGTGATACCCTGGGCATCACGGAGTGGGCACTGGACTGTTTAAACTCTTTCCTCTCCAATAGACCCTCACAAGTGCAACTGGGCCCCATTCTCTCCTCTAGCTCACTCTCGACTTGTGGCGTCCCTCAGAGCTCTATCCTCTCGCCATGGCTCTTCAACATATACCTTGCCCAATTGATCTTCACCTTCTCTCCTCATTTCCAGTGTTATTCTGACGACACACAGCTTTCCTTTAAGCTTCCCTCATCTTCCTCCTCTCCTTCGTCTCTCATTCCTGACTGTCTGACCGCTACTCAGGCATGGTGTGCTGCTAACATTCTCTGCCTTAATGCCAGTAAGACTGAGATCCTTCTCATCACGACCCCTACACCCTCCTTCCTGTCTACTCCCTGGATGCTCCTCCCTCAGCCACCTCTCTTCACCATCATATGAGGCTCAAAACTTGGGTGTCATCTTTGACCCTTCCCTCTCCTTCTCACCTCATCATGCTGGCCTTGCCAAGAAGGCCCACTATCAAGCGGTTCGGGCTGGACTGCCCCTTTTGGGGTGGGACCAAGCCTGATTTGCATATGGTTTTTCCCCCTTTTGTAATGGCTTGGCAGGCGAAGAACGATGGTCTGGAGTGTTGCCCAGAGCAATGCCAGAGGTTAAGATGTATTCTAAACCTTCCAGCCATCACCCTTTTGTTTTGCTATAGTCACCGTGAGTGGGGCGGGTATGCCCAGATGTGGGTCCCGTGCCGGCTGAGCCTAGGGACCAGAGCTACTACTCACTGTTGAGGTCCAATGAGGCCAAAACATGTTTGAGGATCGTTGTGGTCTCGTGCAGAAGGGATGTGACCAAACAGTTCAGGCTGCACTGCCCCTTTTGGGGTGGGGCCAAGCCTGATTTGCATATGGTTTTCCCCCTTTTGTAATGGCTTGGTAGGTGAAGAACAATGGTCTGGAGGGTTGCCCAGGGCAATGCCAGAGGTTAAGATTTATTTTAACCTTCCAGCCATCTCCTTTTTGTTTTGCCACTATCAGCTTCGATCCTCAGAGGCATTCTCTCCTTCCTCACCTTCCATGAGAAAATCAATGTCTCCAGAGCTCTGGTTCTCTCAAGGCTTGATTACTGCAACAGCCTCTTCCTTAATCTTCCTCTCTCCTCACTCTGCCCTCTTCAACTAATCCAGAATAGGACTGCAAGACTTATCCTTGGCCTCAAGCCCAGGGATCGCATCTCTCCAGCCCTAAAATCCCTTCACTGGCTCCCGGTGGTTGCAAGGATCCAATTCGAGACCCTCTGCATCATCAACAAGGCTATCTGGGGCCTGGGACTTCACTAAATTCAACTCTCTCTCTCCCTAAATACCTCCCTGCTGGAGTCATTCGGTTCTCTAGCTCCAACTCTCTGCAGGTCAGACGTTTCACCAAGCAGAGAGTGGGGGGTAGATCCCTCTCTTCGGCTGGAGCTTCCCTCTGGAACGGCCTCCCTTCCCCTCTCCGTCTTGATTCACACATACGACCATGAAATGCACAATGGGTTATCTACTCATTTCATTTGTCACCAAACTCACCCTAACAGTAACATTTTTGCAACTTGCAAGCTCTATGCATTCATTTGGATAGTCTTAGCTTTTGGAAATGATGTTTGGAATTTTCTGCTTGAACAGTGTGTAAATCACGCGCTCAGTCCCCCTTTCCTACTGCAAGTCTCCTGAATTGTGCTCCTACAAATAGGAGAAATAACATGGCTGTATATTGGGGACAAAGATGGAGCCCAGGGTTGTCCGGAGAGATGCTTTTTTATTACCCCACCAGGCATAAGTGGAATAAAATGGCAGCACCTGGATTCGTGGGGCTGTATTTAGCACCCGATGACTATCCCTGGGGTCGGGACATTCAGCAGCATAGCTTGGCAGCAATCCTGAGTGAAATCTTGTTTTTTTAAATTTTAGAATAAAAAAAGATCATTTAAAAAAGATTGCTCTGAGACCGCTCAGAGCAGTCTTTTCTGAATAGGTCTGTCATGCCCCTGCCACACACGAGTGGGCACAGGGGCTGACAGGTGTGGCCGGATGAGGTAAGTCACAGGGTGAAGTGTTTTTCTTGCTTGTGTGTGTGTTTGTGAGTTAGTGGCTGTGAGTGGTGGATTTGAGGGGGAATATTTTTTGTGTTCAGCCTTCAAAGTGCAGAAATATCACACAGAACCATGGCAGCCACTGCAAACATGCAGCTGTACTAGGATATGAAGGCAGTGCCTCTTGCATCTCTTGATTCGTCTAGATTTTTCCATGCAATAACATGAAATGACATCATGACATGCAATACCATGACATGCATTATGACTTAAAATACAATCTATGATATGCAATGGCCTATGAAAATTAAATCAATCACAAACAGTTTGTACAAGGGCTCACACATGACACAATGACTGAGGTGCTGTTTACCACAACCTATCTTCCTGGTCTATTTTGTTCATAAAGTTTATAGTCATTACTTGTCCTGATTATCCTCCTAGGAAAGGGTCCTGCTCACTATTCATTCTTGTCCCCTCCTCTTTTGGCTCATAAGGGTTTTTTCTATTCCTTTCCTTATCCTTTCCTTGACTGGAGGTGCAGGTTTTCCACTCTCTGAGGTTCTCTCTTTTTCATTTCATTTGGCATTCTGTTCTATTTTCCCCTTCATTCCCAGCGGGCCAAACTTTCACTTTCTTAAGGTTGGTTGCTTCTTGTCCTTATTTCCTCAACCTTAGAGTTCACTTTCTCCCTACACCTGCAGTATTTTTTTCTGCTTCTCGCTTCTCTAGCGGATCTACCTGGTCCCCTCCTTCTCTGTCCCCTATTGCACACCCTACCTTGGAAGTCTCTTAGGTTGGTCTCCTTTAGGAATCACCTTTGTTCTGCCTCCCCCTGAAAGAACAAAGAAATATCGAGGCTGAGTTTCACAAAGGAAATACACTAATCACAGGCTAAAAATAAACAGGTAGCTATCTGGCTCCCAACACCTCGCAGTGTGTACCAGCCGTCAAGGAGAGGTGAGAGAGTACTGAACACTAAATATTCGTGCTTTTATACAATTCGTGTACTATTGTCCAGCCTATCTTCACGTAAATAATTTGTGGTCTAGAGTTCGTGCCTACTTCACATACAGATTATACAATATTATCCAAAGGATTACATAGGTTTGCATTTCCATGAAGACACAATAGCGATGTATGTTCTCGATTCCGCGGTAAGCCTTGTTCCAAGTTTCTTCTCAATGTAGTTCAGCTAAAGCATACGCTCGAGGTTTGTTCTTCATTGTCCCAATGTTTGTACAAGGATGAGGATTGTGAGCGCAGACAACACTTGAATGACAGTTCCTATGAAGCACAAGGTCTCTTTGCTCAATCTAAACAGTCGGCTCTCGGACAACCTAAATATTAACAGAACTCAAAGGTCAGAAGGCTTGGCTTCAAGTCGAAAACATAGTCCACCATTTTCGAATGTAGAACTCACAAGTGGAAATCAAAATGGCGGATGAATCTTAAAATGGCGGTGAGGTTAACCCAAAAATCAGAACTTTGCAACACGGTTTTCCGTGTAGCGCGAATAGGCTTAGGCCAATATAAATACTAAGGAGTCACTATATAATTACCGTTTAACAAACCCTCCTTTTGGCCTAAGCCAACAGCCTTACTAAGCATATTCGCTTTACTCGTAAATCCACGTTTCAATGTCCATACATCCTGAATCACATTCATCAGATATATCGATTGCCATCAAATCTTTGACAGTAATATCCTTCATTACAAAAACATTAGTCATCTTCTCAGGTGTGTGTATTTTTGGTCCTAATGTTCCTACAGTTTGTGCACAACATCCCCCTAACATCGAACATATGACAGGAAGACATTGTATGCAACAACAACAGAACAACACAATAACAAGGAATACCATTAAGACTGAAAAGAGTTTCCATCCCCAAGACTGTAAAAAGCCCCAGAACCAAGTACTTATATCCCAGTTTCCCTCAGGAACATGTACTTCTGTACTTAGGACGTGCAGATTTTGTATTGCCTTGAATATGGTATGGGAGGAGTCAGGTACGAAAACACAACAAGCAGATCCCACCAATTTACATACTCCACCACGCTCAGCTAGGATGACGTCTAACACCATCCGGTTCTGTAGAGCCACTAATCTAATTGCCTTTTGTTCTAGCGTCATGTTGTAAAGTATAACGGTGGTCCGGTTGATGGTTCTCTCCAATACTCTTGCTAGTCTCCTAATATCCTTGGAATTCATGACCTGTCCCCAAAATGGCACAAAGGATTTTGCTACATCACCCATGACTTGTGAAGGAGTATCACCGTTCTCGTCCTGCCTTGGACGAGCTCTAGAGACCTCAGAGGTGCTAGCTACATATACCCCTGGTAGCAAGATACCCAACTAACAAGTACCCTGCCAATCCCTAGGTTTCCAAGCATATGCTTCATTGCCACAGATGAAGTAAACAGGATTACCTATATACAAGGGTCTGTCCTCACTAGTCAAATTCGCAATATTGGTACAACCCTCAAACGTACCCATTGACCGATAACCATTCCTTTGTATGCAGAAGGAAACAGAGTTGGGGCTGTGATTGATAGTATAGGAAGGAGGCGTGGCATCCCGGTTTCCTACGGGAGCCATCTTTAAAGAAATTAGCGATTGGAAATGTCTAGAAAGTCTATCGGAAGGCCTAATAGAAGCAACATTAAGCTTGCTCCTATTTGCAAAAAGGGAGCATCCCAGAGGCATCAGGACTCACATTTAAAATTAATTTAAATTAGTCCCGTCAAAGCTTCCCTGAGATGCTATCATTCCAACGACCAAAGAGTAATGCCCTTAAAGAGGCATAGCATGCAGTAGTAAGAGGCAAAGGATGAATATACCAGCCCAACCCTTTTCCCCCGTGTTGTGGCAGATGCAAACATATCCAGCAATTCGTTTTATTCAAAATTGCATGAGTCACATTAATGATTAACAAAAGCGTATTGTTGTGATAACTCTGTCTGTGTTGGTAATCCCTAGGCGATAGAATGTGCAGGTGCGTGAAAGGAGAAGACATAGTGGGAACACTCTCAGTGGGTATAAAAGTTTCAAGTGGACGTACCTCTTCAATGTACCAAAACCCAAGAGCAATTACTACTGTCAGACCAGTTAACATAATTACAAAAAAACAATACGTCCTCAAGGAGCATGTATTTTTCTGTCCAATGTCTTTGTTAGCCACACAATCGATCGGTTGCTCCGTACGAGTAGAGAGAGCGACAGCCATTGTTCCTCAAAGCTCTTTACCGAAATGTTTCTGCGATAGGCACTGTAGTTCGTTTGCTGGTGATCTCCTGACCACGTGATCTTGATTGAAGATAGTTTTTGTCGGTCCCAGCCACTTACTTATGTTTCAGTGCAAAAGTGGCTTTTGAGTTAACTGGTCACAGTATTCAGCAAGGAGCAAATGCTCGGTCCCGGTGGTCTCTCCTCTTCCAGCCAGCTCCCCGCTTTCCTTCCCCTACGTGTCATAACTCTCTACTTTTACATCTCGGCTTCTCCTACTGGCTACTGTTCACCTCTAGATTGCAGATGATGCATTTCCTAATACACTTACAGAAATGTTCTAATTCGTGTTGTTTTCTTTCAAAATACAGCCAGGAAGACTGACGACGCCTCAGACCCATCTCTCCAGAAGCATTCATCTGTGCAAGTTCCACGGACAGTCAACATTGCCTCCATCTCCCAGTTACGATCTGTGTTCCAAATTGATCTCATCAACAAGCACAACAATATACATGTTTCTGTTTTTATTGATTTTCTTTTCTTTATACATTTTTTTAAAAAATGTGCACACTCCCAAAAATCGCAGAAACTGCATATATTTAAATTTCTGGACAGTTCTCTATGATCAAGCCTAGGCTACAACAAGTCTCTTGGATCCTGCATGAATAACTCAATTTATTGTCAATGATTTCAATCGTATCTTCTTCCTCACCACGATGAGTGGCAGCATTGGGGAGGAGGGTCATTTCCTGCAGGGGCAATGAAAATGGTGAAGTAAGTACCACTATGGTCCCCAATATATGCCAGGTACATATAGAAACAAGCAAAGCAAACATTGAACATGGACCCAGGCCCAATTCAACGTGGTTTAGTACGTTTCAAAGAGATGAGGGAAAGAGTTAGGTCAGAGCAATGTAATCAGTGACAAGCTGACTGGGTCAACCTCATGACACTCTGAATTTCCATAGATTTGTGTTTGTATTTATGTACGCAGTGGGGTGTTCTTTCCACAAGAAATGACGTGCATAGTAGCCATCAACAGTAGGAGCAGGCATTCCCGGGGTAGTGCTCCTTTACAATAAACGTTATAGTCCTGAATGAGATAAACCAGGAAATCAAGGGGTAATTTATAGAACATCATGATCTCTCATCCCATGCTTACCCTGCTAGGTGATCTGAAAATCTGCTTAGACACCCTCTCCAACCCCATGACCTGGTATCTCATTGACAACTTGGAAGCCCTCAATATGACCAATTTATAACAGGCCCCACACACATTGCTGGTCACACCCTCAATGTAGTCTTCAGCTCTTCCAATTTGATCTCATCCCCCCTCACCCGGCCTCTTATCTGGACTGATCACACTGCTATTTTTGTGTCAGCTCTGACCCCTACCCCGCCCTCCTCCCTGAATCTCCCCTTGCCAACTCCTCCAGGATCCCGCTCTGGAACCAGGTAACTATCTCCCTGTATTCATGCTCCTACCTACTCTCATCCCTTCCCTCTCTCCATCTACAAGGAGGAACCCCTTCCCCATCCCACTTTGACCAATGGCTCTCCAAAGCGCTAACCCACCTAACCCTCTACGGACCCCCCGCATCCCCCACACAGGTCCTTCCCCCAGGTGGTTCAGCACTTCCCTCAAACCCCCCAACTATCGCCGAGAAAGCCATTGGCATAAAAACCCTATCCCCAAAACAAAGGCAACTTACAAGACAGACCAGAGCCTAGATTTTGGAAATTAGGAAAGCCAAACATTCCACATCTCCAATGCCACCAATCCCTGCAAAGAACTCCACAAGATTATTACTGAGTTCAAGACCCCTTTCCATTCAACCTCTCCCTCCTCTGCCTCCCAAGCACTCTGCAACGCCCTCTCTGACCACTACTACAACATAGACATTGAAAGGAACCTCACCATTAATTTCAAACTATTACCTCCCGCCCCTTGCTCGCCACCCCCATCCCTGCTACCAACACGCATCCTCTTTAGCTCCTGCTCTGCAATCTCTCACCCTGAGTTCTTAAGGTTTCTGTCTAATAACCACACCTCAGGATCCCCTGGAAGCCCTTGCTCACCCACCCCCTGGTCCTCCTCAAAAACATTCTCTCTCCACCTGCACAGGCAGCTTCACCAGATCTATAATCAACCTCTCACTGACATCTCGGATCTTCCCAGAAGCATACAACACCTCTCAAGTCAAACCTCACCTCGCTTGACTCCCTCCTTCCCTCAAAACACCACCCCATCTCCAACTATCACTTCATAGCCAAACTACTAGATTGGACAACCTATTCCCGTCTCAGCCTCTTCATAGAATCCCATGGCCTTACTGACCCTTCAATCAGGCTTCAGACCCCTCCATGAAACTGAAATCTCCCTTGTCTCAATCTGGGATAACCTGAAAAGAACAGCAGACTCTGAAGGCTGCACCACACTCATCCTCCTTGACCTCTCGGCAGCTTTCGACGCGATGAACCACTCCACTCTCACAAACAGACTCTTCACCTAGGCATCAGGGAAACCGCTCGGAGATGGATCTCCTCTTTCCTTTCTGACCGTTCCAAATAATTTTCCTCCATCCGTTCCCCTCTGTCCCCCTCTGAGTCCCCCACAAAGTCCCTCAGGGAGCCTCCCTGTCCCATCTCTTTTTCAACCTATACCTTTCACCCCTCCCCATGCTCATCTGCTGCCACAATCTCACCTGCTAGAACTACGCTGATGATACTCAGATCATCTTCAAGATCCCAAATCCCTGTTGTCTTCACTCCACCCAGACCTTGCATCTTGCCTCTCAGGCATAGAATGCTGGCAGGTGAACAACCACCTCCTCCTCGATCCTGGAAAAACCAAAATCCTAATATGTGGTTAAACAGCTCTCCTTCCCCAAACTACCCCTTGGACGCCTTCCTTAAGACTCCCACCCATTGCATCACCCTCAGTCAAAAACCTAGGATGCACCTTTAGCTCGGACCTGACCCTTTCTTACCACATCAATGCTGTCTCCAGATCATGCAACTTCAACCTTTGCATTCCCAAGCAGATCTTTCCAAATCTCTTACCACCATAGAGTTTCTGCAATCATGGCCATCATCCTCTCTCACCTAGACTACTGCAATTCCCTTTATCTAGGTGTGCCAGCATCTTAACTCAGAAAGCTCCAACTGCTTCTCCTCACACTCTCCCCTAGAGAACACATCTCCCCCGCACTCAGGATACTCCACTGGTTTCCCATCAACCAATGTGCCGCCTTCAAAGCCACGTGCACCAGCGACCGTGAAATCAATTGGAAAGGGCCTGAATTCCTCCAAAACAAACTCCCATACTACCACCACACCCGAGTCCTCAGATCAGTTTCAGCAAACCTCCTGGTAATCCCTCCTTTCAAGTTCTCCAGAGTAGGAGGAACCTGCCTCTCCTACCTTGCACCCAACTTTTGGAACTCCCTCCGAGTCTCATAGAGGAACACTTGGCTTTCAAGAAGGCCCTCAAAACCTGGCTGTTACCTACCGCATCCTGAACACCCCTGCACCTCCCAGACACACAAGCACCGACCAGCAGTCAGACCCCCTTCCCATGCCCACCCCCTCCCGTCTGTCTGCCATTCATTACCTTCCTTTGTCTCTCATTTATTTTCTCACCAATTCTCCCACACACTTCCCCCCTGAGCCACAGCCACCCCACGCCACCCCGCCAGCAAGCAGCCTGGGCTCACGCCCAAAAAAGTCAAGAGGGCTTCCACTAACCTTCACTTGATAAGAATCCTGAGAGTGAGCCGGGTATTGCACTTAAATTGTTTCTGAGGGTGGGCAACGTATCACAATTAAACACACCTTTAGGTCAAGCAATTGGATCAATTTAAAGGAGAATAATTAGTTGAATTTGAAACATTATTAAAGGTTGGCACTCTATGAACGTCTAACGCATAAGAGGGTGGGAATTGGCTCTGGAATTAGATACTTAAAATGGGTATTTGATCACACTTGAAGGACCAGGGACCAGGGATGGGCAGTGATAACTCTATGATCAACACAGAGGGTGGGTATTTATTGCACTTAGATTGTATGCAAGATTAACACCACTCTTTGAACCTAGAAGGAACCCAGGGGGTAGAAAATGTTGAATGGATAGCTAACCCATTTATCCCTTTCACACTCTGACCTTCGGAACTTAGCCGAAGAAACTGCCTTACTACCACAACCATCTGCTCTCACATGTAACTCAAACACTGTTGCACAAAACCCTAGCCATAAAAAAAATCAAACTGTAGCTACTCACATAACTATCCATCCTCTTATACATACCCTCCTGCTTAGCTCCTAGTATACTTCCTTCCACCCATCCACATGCCATTCAGACATGGGTGACTAGCAGGGTTTTGGTCACCCGATCATAACTTTAATGGCAAAAATTCACACATGCATTATAGCGCCTTCCAATTTTCCCATTCTTTGGACTTCATTCCCTCTGCGGGCGCTCAACCACTAGCTTGTTGGGTCCATAATTATTGTGAAAGGCTCTATACAAATGATGAAAAATGAAAAATGCACATTTTGAGGAAGTGCTTTTGAAAGTGCTGTCGGCTGTGGAGGTGTTTGGAGTGGACCACACTGCTCATTTGTTTCAAGAAAATACCTTCTTGATATAATTACCTGCAAGCTCCGCCCCCTTGCGAGAATCCCATTTATCCAGCAGGCGGGCGCATTTTGCACGCACATATTTTGTTGAAGTGCATTTGAAAGCACTGTCGGCTGTGGAGGTGTTGGATGTGGACCACTGCTCATTTCCTTCAAGAAAATACCTTCTTGGTATAATTACCTGTAAGCTCCGCTCCCCTTCCCAGAATCCCATACATCCAGCGGGGGCACAAATTTTGCGCACGCGCATTTTGAGGAAGTGCTTTTCAAAGTGCTGTCGGCTGTGGAGGTGTTTGGTGTGGACTGATGCTCATTTTATTCAAGAAAATACCTTCTTGGTATGGACACTGAATATGGACTTCAAAGGACTCCTTTTTTATAATTTACCACCTTTACAACCTTTTAAAGTATTATATACTCATACACCCCAGCCCCCACCACCCGTCCCCCCACCCTGCAGGCAGCCCTCTCCACGTGGGACACCCCCACCCCGGCCCCCAACACCTGTGACCCCACCCTGCAGGCAGCACTCACCACATGGGACACCCCCAGCCCAGCCCCCATCACCCGTGACCCTACCCTGCAGGCAGCCATCTCCACATGGGATTCCCCCACCCCAGCCCCCATTACCTGTGACCCCACCCTGCAGGCAGCCCCCTTCCTCCACATGAGTCATCCCAGCCCCCATCACCTATCACCCCACCCTGCAGGCAGCCCTCTCCACATGGGACACCCCTGCCCCCATCACGTGTGTCCCCACCCTGCAGGCAGCTCCTTCCACATGGGACACCCCAGCCCCATTACCCATGACCCCACTCTGCAGGCAGCCCTCTCCACATGGGATACCCCAGCCCCATCACCCGTGATGCCACCCTGCAGGCAGCCCTCTCCACATGCGACACCCCCAACCCAGCCCCCATTACCTGTGACACCACCCTGCATGCAGCCCTCTCCACATGGGACACCCCCACCCCAGCCCCCATCAACCCCTATCCCACCCTGCAGGCAGCCCTCTCCACATGGGATTCCCCCACCCCAGCCCCCATTACCTGTGACCCCACCCTGCAGGCAGCCCCCTCCCTCCACATGAGTCATCCCAGCCCCCATCACCCTTCACCCCACCCAGCAGGCAGCCCTCTCCACATGGGACACCCCCGCCCCATCACCTGTGACCCTACCCTGCAGGCAGCCCCCTCCACATGGGACACCCCAGCCCCATCACCCATGACCCCACCCTGCAGGCAGCCCTCTCCACATGGGATACCCCAACCCCAATCACCCATGAACCCACCCTGCAGGCTGCCCTCTCCACATGGGATACCCCAGCCCCCATCACCCGTGATGCCACCCTGCAGGCAGCCCTCTCCACATGGGACACCCCCACCCCAGCCCCCATTACCTGTGACCCCACCCTGCAGGCAGCCCCCTCCCTCCACATGAGTCATCCCAGCCCCCATCACCCTTCACCCCACCCTGCAGGCAGCCCTCTCCACATGGGACACCCCCGCCCCATCACATGTGACCCCACCCTGCAGGCAGGCCCCTCCACATGGGACACCACAGCCCCATCACCCATGACCCCACCCTGCAGGCAGCCCTCTCCACATGGGATACCCCAACCCCAATCACCCATGAACCCACCCTGCAGGCTGCCCTCTCCACATGGAATACCCCAGCCCCCATCAACCGTGATGCCACCCTGCAGGCAGCCCTCTCCACATGGGACACCCCCACCTCAGCCCCCATCGCCTGTGACCCCACCCTGCATGCAGCCCTCTCCACATGGGACACCCCCACCCCAGCCCCCATCACCTGCGACCCCACCCTGCAGGCAGCCCTCTCCACATTGGACACCCCAGCCCTCATCACCCGCGACCCCACCCTGCAGGCCGCATGCTCCACATGGGCACCCAGCCCCCATTACCTGAGATGACACCCTACAGGCAGCCCCCTCCAGACAGGACATCACCTGCATGCTGGAACCTGACATAGTGACACATCATCACTCCATCGATGGTGTGTCATGCACCTTGACTGCCGTGTTGTGACACCACCCAAATATCCACTGGAAAATGTATCCTACAAACACAAATAAATGCATACACCTGTCCCACATCCATGAGTATGGCAGCTGCTCAAACATAATTGCTGTCTGTAACCATCTCCCAACATACACATGTAGCAAGTTAATGGTAAAGTGAGGACCTGCTGTTGTAACGTTCACCTGGTATCCACGGGGATGTCACTCAGCCTGTTCTGACCTCTTACCACCTCGAACCCTTCCCGGGAGGCTTTTCGACTGGAGACTGGGCCTGAAACACAGGATTGGTAGAGTTTAACTCCCTATTGTCTCTGTGTGCTTGAACCCCTTCTTCCCCGGGGTCCAACCCTTTCCCTTTGATCCACAGCTCACCTTGTTTTCTTGGATAGTGTGCTCTCCGTCCTGCTTTCAGCGCAGGGGTGCGTTGATTGATGCGGGCTCATTGCCGCCTAGTTACTTCACTGGCAAGAGTCCGACAGATAAGTATAATGAGTCTTTTGAACAGTTCTCTAACTTCGTTCCTTTCCTTCCTTAGATGAAGGCCGGGGTTCGGGGATGGCGGCGCGCTGCTGAGATGAGTAGCGCTGAAGGTGAGTGAGAGCGTGATGCGCGATGCACCCCTTTCGTATTTGCATTGAACTGAGTTCTTTTTCTGTGTCTTTTAGGTGCCGCAAGTTTTCAGCGTGGATGCCGGTTATGAAGAACAAATGCGTGGGTAAGCGCGGTATGCGGCACCTCTAGAGGTTTTCACGCTAACCTGGAGTGTCTTTTCCCTCTTGCAGATGGATGAGAAGTTCAGGAGACAGAGTTCCCCCAGAGCGGCTGGGATTCAGGTAAGCGTTTGAAGCTCGTACAGTATTTAAAAATAAGTGAAGATTTGCAGAATGCTTACTAATGCCTTTTTTCTGTTCTTTTCCCTTTTCCTTAGGAAGCGGCGTGCCGGGATAGGAATGACACCGCTGAAGATGCCTGCAGAACAGAAGAAGCGATGAATGATGGGCAGAAGCGCCGCAAGGTAAGGCTGTTCCTAATGGTGTTCTTGTTCTTGCAGGAACTGAGCGCAAAAGAAAGATGCAGGCCTACTGGAGACCGATCCGAACACGGTGAGTGTCACGCTGCAGGTGCAGAAAACGCAAAGCATGTTTCTCAGCCTGGGTGTGGCTTAAATAGTCTCTGGGTATCCCAGGTGTCTCTGGGCTGAACCACACCCAAAAGACTAGACTGGACATGCAGTTCTGGGAACCGAAATATGTGGGGGCATCCATCTTGTCCCCATCAATGCACTACAAGTCCAATCCCCAATGTTATCCTATGGGAGTGAGTGAGTCTGGTGCCACAAGCGCCAAGTCTGACTCCAAGTGGGTCTTTGGAGGGATGGAGAGGCCCTTGAGGGCCATGTAGGTGATCGTGGCCTGGCTCCAGCCTGACATCTAGGAGGGCTGGGGACATGAGGGGCAGGAATCATGACAGCACTCCCCCCCAAGGCCCCTCTCAAGGTGGCTCTTCTGTCTGGTCCTGGTTTGGTTGGATGGTTTTGATGAAATCATCTAAGCAAGCGAGGTGCATGGATGTACTCACAAGGCTCCCATGTCCTGTCTTGTGGACCATACCCCTTCCAGTCTACTAAGTAGTATGATTTGGATCTGAAGTACTTTGAATCTAGGATGTTCTTGACTTTGAATTCTGGCTCCCCGGCGACTACTACTGGCTGCGGTGGTGTTGCTACCCGGGTCCCAGGTTGAACAGGTTTAAGGAGAGACACCTGGAACACAGGATGAATCTTTATGTTTGACGGCAAAGCAAGTCTGACCACCACAGGATTTATCACGGAGGTGACGGTGAATGGACCCAGGTATCTTGGACGGAAACTTGGGGCTCCTTTAATGGACACGTGTTTAGACGCCAGCCAGACTTTGTCTCCCACCTGGTAGTTGGGGGCCTTTGCTCGTTGTTGATCAGCAAACTTCTTTTGGCGATTCTTAGCTTGAAGTAGGTGTGCAGCTGCCCTTTTAAAGGTTTGATAAATGGTCGTGTGCAAGGTTTTGACTGCTGTAATTTCCAGGGTTGTAGGAACGTCCAACTCAGAAGTACGTGGGTGCCTGCCATACATCAGTGGTCGAAGTGAGCGGGAGTGGGTGGGAGCGGCGCTCCTCTACTTTTTTAAATTACGTTTTACAGCTCCTATACTTTATTTTAAAAAGAAACCGTTCCGGAAGGGTTTCCTTTTAAAATAACAGTGTAGGAAGAAGTTGAAACTTGCACTTTCAGTGCACTGCACTTGAACATTCCCTTAAACAGCAGGCAAAGGTGTTTGGAAGTTTCTATTGTGTGTGGGAGTGGCAGGGCAATGGTGTTTGTGAGGAGCTGGGCAGGTTTGCAGGGAACATAGTTCCACTACTTCTCTTCTTCCACTTCAACCACTGCCATACATGGTATAAAAGGGTGTCTGCCCAGTGCTGGTGTGTAGGGAATTATTATAAGCATATTCAGCTATCCATAATAGGTCGAACCAGCTTCCTTCAGATTGGTGTAACATGCAACGCAGATACTGCTCGAGCGTCTGATTCGTCCTCTCACTTTGACCATCCATTTGGGGATGGTGACTGGTGGATAGCTGGATTTCGATCTGGGCCATAGAGCAGCATTTTCTCCAGAAGTTAGATACGAATTGAGTACCTCGGTCTGTGATGCTGGAAATGCATCAGAGGGACAGGGCATCCGTATCCTTGTCCTTTACTGCCTTTTTATCGTGGGTTCTGCCGTATTTTCCGCGCAGGAGTTCATGTGGGAATCCTGGCGGTGCAGCTCTCTCTCTTTTGGTTTGGTGAACGGACCCGTGGGATACCTTATGGCACCCATGGGTGGGGGTACAACCCTGTGCCCCTAGTGTATGTTTTTGGGCACCTGTGGGTGGCCCGCAGAGCAGGGTATGGGCTGGTGGCAGCTCCATGCTGAATTTGACAGGTGCGCTGAGTATCCTCCATTTTGGGATCCCCAGGCCCTGCCATTGGAATCAGTTGATTCCTGATGGGAAACAAGATGGCCCCTGTGGCCTCTTGCTTTCTATTACCTATTACCTTGTTTCCCCAAAGTCCTGGGAAGCCCTGACTCTGTCCCTTCCCCCTGACTGGCTGTTGGGTGGAAGTTCCATATATGGTGTTGTTGTGAAGTCCAGTCCAGACTGACTGGAGCCTTCCCAGTGACTGTATGTTGTGGGTACGCCCTGTGGGTGGGACCCGGGTGAATGGAGTCTGTGACCAATATGCACTTCTTGTTGGGGCTGTCTGGTTTCTGGGATGAGAGACAAAGACTGAGACAGCCCTGCCCGAAACGGGCCTGAATGCAGTGTGTAGTGTTGAATGGCTGGGTACTTGTCCCAATCCACATTCCTTGATGTGAGTGTGTGAGAAGGAGGAGGATGGCCTGAATGCACTGTGTGCCTGATTAGCTGACTGACTGCATGAATGCCCTTCTGTATGATTGGCTGCTGAGAGTGACCCAGCAGTGTGGATGAGAGACAAGATTGTATATCTGGGGACTTCTCACCACTGGAAATTGTTCAGAAACGTTCAGAAGCTGTGTCTACACTTTCAGAGTAACTGGAACTTCTGATCCTCGACGCCCAGCTGGAGGATGAAGACTTGCTGTTGTATTTGCTTCAACCTGATTGGAAAACTGCTGAACTCGTCAAGGACTGATCTGAGAGAGGACCTGGTAAGGCGCCCTCTTCCCGTGCTCCGAGGGACCATCGAGCACCGCTAACCTTCGCCGAAGCTCCCTGGAAGTCAGACCCTCGAAAGGCTGCCGACCCGAGACGGGACCGCTGACGAGAAAGAAGCAAAGCACCCATACTTCACCGCTGTCGAAGTCCATTGCCGTCGACCATGGTTTGCAGGTTTGTGTAACCGCTAGAGGCCCATCGAAGTTGTGTTGCCCAGCCTTGGGGACCCCCTGGGACACCCCTGCTCCCATCATCTGTGACCCCACCCTGCAGGCAGCCCCCTCCACATGGGACACCCCAGCCCCATTACCCATGACCCCACCCTGCAGGCAGCCCTCTCCACATGGGATACCCCAACCCCAATCACCCATGAACCCACCCTGCAGGCTGCCCTCTCCACATGGGATACCCCAGCCACCATCACCCGTGATGCCACCCTGCAGGCAGCCCTCTCCACATGCGACACCCCCACCCCAGCCCCCATTACCTGTGACCCCACCCTGCATGCAGCCCTCTCCACATGGGACACCCCCACCCCAGCCCCCATCAACCCCTATCCCACCCTGCAGGCAGCCCTCTCCACATGGGATTCCCCCACCCCAGCCCCCATTACCTGTGACCCCACCCTGCAGGCAGCCCCCTCCCTCCACATGAGTCATCCCAGCCCCCATCACCCTTCACCCCACCCTGCAGGCATCCCTCTCCACATGGGACACCCCCGCCCCATCACATGTGACCCCACCCTGCAGGCAGCCCCCTCCACATGGGACACCCCAGCCCCATCACCCATGACCCCACCCTGCAGGCATCCCTCTCCACATGGGATACCCCAACCCCAATCACCCATGAACCCACCCTGCAGGCTGCCCTCTCCACATGGAATACCCCAGCCCCCATCAACCGTGATGCCACCCTGCAGGCAGCCCTCTCCACATGGGACACCCCCACCCCAGCCCCCATCACCCGCGACCCCACCCTGCAGGCAGCCCTCTCCACATTGGACACCCCAGCCCTCATCACCCGCGACCCCACCCTGCAGGCCGCATGCTCCACATGGGCACCCAGCCCCCATTACCTGAGATGACACCCTACAGGCAGCCCCCTCCAGACAGGACATCACCTGCATGCTGGAACCTGACATAGTGACACATCATCACTCCATCGATGGTGTGTCATGCACCTTGACTGCCGTGTTGTGACACCACCCAAATATCCACTGGAAAATGTATCCTACAAACACAAATAAATGCATACACCTGCCCCACATCCATGAGTATGGCAGTTGCTCAAACATAATTGCTGTCTGTAACCATCTCCCAACATACACATGTAGCAAGTTAATGGTAAAGTGAGGACCTGCTGTTGTAACGTTCACCTGGTATCCACGGGGATGTCACTCAGCCTGTTCTGACCTCTTACCATCTCGAACCCTTCCCGGGAGGCTTTTCGACTGGAGACTGGGCCTGAAACACAGGATTGGTAGAGTTTAACTCCCTATTGTCTCTGTGTGCTTGAACCCCTTCTTCCCCGGGGTCCAACCCTTTCCCTTTGATCCACAGCTCACCTTGTTTTCTTGGATAGTGTGCTCTTCGTCCTGCTTTTAGCGCAGGGGTGCGTTGATTGATGCAGGCTCATTGCCGCCTAGTTACTTCACTGGCAAGAGTCCGACAGATAAGTATAATGAGTCTTTTGAACAGTTCTCTAACTTCGTTCCTTTCCTTCCTTAGATGAAGGCCGGGGTTGGGGGATGGCGGCGTGCTGCTGAGATGAGTAGCGCTGAAGGTGAGTGAGAGCGTGATGCGCGATGCACCCCTTTCGTATTTGCATTGAAATGAGTTCTTTTTCTGTGTCTTTTAGGTGCCGCAAGTTTTCAGCGTGGATCCCGGTTATGAAGAACAAATGCGTGGGTAAGCGCGGTATGCGGCACCTCTAGAGGTTTTCACGCTAACCTGGAGTGTCTTTTCCCTCTTGCAGATGGATGAGAAGTTCAGGAGACAGAGTTCCCCCAGAGCGGCTGGGATTCAGGTAATCGTTTGGAGCTCGTACAGTATTTAAAAATAAGCGAAGATTTGCAGAATACTTACTAATGCCTTTTTTCTGTTCTTTTCCCTTTTCCTTAGGAAGAGGCGTGCCGGGATAGGAATGACACCGCTGAAGATGCCTGCAGAACAGAAGAAGCGATGAATGATGGGCAGAAGCGCCGCAAGGTAAGGCTGTTCCTAATGGTGTTCTTGTTCTTGCAGGAGCTGAGCGCAAAAGAAAGATGCAGGCCTACTGGAGACCGATCCGAACACGGTGAGTGTCACGCTGCAGGTGCAGAAAATGCAAAGCATGTTTCTCAGCCTGGGTGTGGCTTAAATAGTCTCTGGGTATCCCAGGTGTCTCTGGGCTGAACCACACCCAAAAGACTAGACTGGACATGCAGTTCTGGGAACCGAAATATGTGGGGGCATCCATCTTGTCCACATCAATGCACTACAAGTCCAATCCCCAATGTTATCCTATGGGAGTGAGTGAGTCTGGTGCCACAAGCGCCAAGTCTGACTCCAAGTGGGTCTTTGGAGGGATGGAGAGGCCCTTGAGGGCCATGTAGGTGATCGTGGCCTGGCTCCAGCCTGACATCTAGGAGGGCTGGGGACATGAGGGGCAGGAATCATGACAGCACTCCCCCCCAAGGCCCCTCTCAAGGTGGCTCTTCTGTCTGGTCCTGGTTTGGTTGGATGGTTTTGATGAAATCATCTAAGCAAGCGAGGTGCATGGATGTACTCACAAGGCTCCCATGTCCTGTCTTGTGGACCATACCCCTTCCAGTCTACTAAGTAGTATGATTTGGATCTGAAGTACTTCGAATCTAGGATGTTCTTGACTTTGAATTCTAGCTCCCCGGCGACTACTACTGGCTGCGGTGGTGTTGCTACCCGGGTCCCAGGTTGAACAGGTTTAAGGAGAGACACCTGGAACACAGGATGAATCTGCATGTTTGACGGCAAAGCTAGTCTGACCACCACAGGATTTATCACGGAGGTGACGGTGAATGGACCCAGGTATCTTGGACGGAAACTTGGGGCTCCTTTAATGGACACGTGTTTAGACGCCAGCCAGACTTTGTCTCCCACCTGGTAGTTGGGGGCCTTTGCTCGTTGTTGATTTGCAAACTTCTTTTGGCGATTCTTAGCTTGAAGTAGGTGTTCAGCTGCCCTTTTAAAGGTTTGATAAATGGTCGTGTGCAAGGTTTTGACTGCTGGCATTTCCAGGGTTGTAGGAACGTCCAATTCAGAAGTACGTGGGTGCCTGCCATACATCAGTGGTCGAAGTGAGCGGGAGTGGGTGGGAGCGGCGCTCCTCTACTTTTTTAAATTACGTTTTACAGCTCCTATACTTTATTTTAAAAAGAAACCGTTCCGGAAGGGTTTCCTTTTAAAATAACAGTGTAGGAAGAAGTTGAAACTTGCACTTTCAGTGCACTGCACTTGAACATTCCCTTAAACAGCAGGCAAAGGTGTTTGGAAGTTTCTATTGTGTGTGGGAGTGGCAGGGCAATGTTGTTTGTGAGGAGCTGGGCAGGTTTGCAGGGAACATAGTTCCACTACTTCTCTTCTTCCACTTCAACCACTGCCATACTTGGTAAAAAAAAGGGTGTCTGCCCAGTGCTGGTGTGTAGGGAATTATTATAAGCATATTCAGCTATCCATAATAGGTCGAACCAGCTTCCTTCAGATTGGTGTAACATGCAACGCAGATACTGCTCGAGCGTCTGATTCGTCCTCTCACTTTGACCATCCATTTGGGGATGGTGACTGGTGGATAGCCGGATGTCGATCTGGGCCATAGAGCAGCATTTTCTCCAGATGTTAGATACGAATTGAGTACCTCGGTCTGTGATGCTGGAAATGCATCAGAGGGACAGGGCCTCTGTATCCTTGTCCTTTACTGCCTTTTTATCGTGTGTTCTGTTGTATTTTCCGCGCAGGAGTTCATGTGGGAATCCTGGCGGTGCAGCTCTCTCTCTTTTGGTTTGGTGAACGGACCCGTGGGATACCTTATGGCACCCATGGGTGGGGATACAACCCTGTGCCCCTAGTGTATGTTTTTGGGCACCTGTGGGTGGCCCGCAGAGCAGGGTATGGGCTGGTGGCAGCTCCATGCTGAATTTGACAGGTGCGCTGAGTAGCCTCCATTTTGGGATCCCCAGGCCCTGCCATTGGAATCAGTTGATTCCTGATGGGAAACAAGATGGTCCCTGTGGCCTCTTGCTTTCTATTACCTATTACCTTGTTTTCCCAAAGTCCTGGGAAGCCCTGACTCTGTCCCTTCCCCCTGACTGGCTGTTGGGTGGGAGTTCCATATATGGTGTTGTTGTGAAGTCCAGTCCAGACTGACTGGAGCCTTCCTAGTGACTGTATGTTGTGGGTACGCCCTGTGGGTGGGACCCGGGTGAATGGAGTGTGTGACCAATATGCACTTCATGTTGTGGCTGTCTGGTTTCTGGGATGAGAGACAAAGACTGAGACAGCCCTGCCCGAAATGGGCCTGAATGCAGTGTGTAGTGTTGAATGGCTGGGTACTTGTCCCAATCCACATTCCTTGTTGTGAGTGTCTGAGAGGGAGGTTGATGGCCTGAGTGAATGCACTGTGTGCCTGATTGGCTGACTAACTGCATGAATGCCCTTCTGTATGATTGGCTGCTGAGAGTGACCCAGCAGTGTGAGAGACAAGATCGTATATCTGGGGACCTCTCACCACTGGAAATTGTTCAGAAACGTTCAGAAGCTGTGTCTACACTTTAAGAGTAACAGGAACTGCTGATCCTCGACGCCCAGCTGGAGGACGAAGACTTGCTGTTGTATTTGCTTCAACCTGATTGGAAAACTGCTGAACTCATCAAGGCCTGATCTGAGAGAGGACCTGGTAAGGCGTCCTCTTCCCGTGCTCCGAGGGACCATCGAGCACCGCTAACCTTCGCCGAAGCTCCCTGGAAGTCAGACCTTCGAAAGGCTGCCGACCCGAGACGCGACCGCTGACGAGAAAGAAGCAAAGCACCCGTACTTCACTGCTGTCGAAGTCCATTGCCGTCGACCATGGTTTGCAGGTTTGTGTAACCGCTACAGGCCCGGCGAAGTTGTGTTGCCTAGCCTTGGGGACCACTTGACGCCGTGCCGCCGACGACCGGAGCCACCCGCTCCTTTGCCTAAGAACATTTGAATCCAAGGACTCCCTTGTCTGCAACGTTGACCGCTTTGTCCTGCCAGAGAAAGTCGAGGGCGACCAACGTGCCGAGGAGAATCCGCTGGTGGGTTTCCCGCCACCCGAAGGCTACAAAGACTTTGACGACTCGATGCCCTTGCTGGGCCACAGTTCTTCTGAAACTCTTTGCGGTCCTGAAAAATCCATCGCCGAGGTGTCCCGCATACCTCATCCTCGCAGGATGTTGCTGCCGAGAACCGCCTGGATCGACATCGCGGTCTCGGCACCCTTGAACTTCTCATCACCGCCGTCAACGCCAAGTTCACCATCTTGGACGCCTCTCGACGATCCGTGGCTACTGCTTTAAAGGGAGTCACTCAAGAAGGATCCTTTGACACGTCTTCGAAGAACTCTGCTCCACCAGGTACATTGGGGGGGGGTAAAACCTTAATAGGAGGAAACAAGGCTATTGAACAATATATGGACTGGGCTTGTGCTATATATCTTTATTTTACAGGTTGCCCAGGTGGGGGGATCTCCACACAGAACTGTGTCTAGGTAACGGGGCCAGTATTCTGCCAATTGTGTCAGCCATCTTGCTTTCCTTCCTATCTCTATTGCTGGTTTCCTCGTTATTGATCTGTGTGACATTTTAACCGTACAGTTGATGCACTTTAATGAGATTCGATAACATTAGTGGTACCACTTTAGAATTGTATATATTTATCATTGTTGATTTCCGAGTACAAAGTTCGTTATTGTGATCGTGTACATACCTTTGAATATTAATTATATAAAGACTGTGTTTTCAGTAATACATTGTGTGGACATTCCTTTGTGGGGGCTTGGGGACTACACTGTACTTAAGAACCAGCCTGCATCACCTCCTGAGAAGCTAGGCCTTGATTGCTCGTCCATTGCTACCGTAATAGAGAACCTTTGCTGGGGTCTTCTGTGCCTCTCCTCTACCATATAGAGAGCAGAAGTACAGACACCCTCCTCCAGTCTTTACACTGGTGGCAGCGGTGGGATGCTTATGTTTTTAAGAATCAGTGTATAACCGTGCCACTTACTAAATATCTGCACTTTATTAAATTAAAATTTGGTTGTGAACAAAATAACTGCATTACAAGCAATGGAGTCTATTGCAAATGGTAAATTGACTAGGATGAGCTTAGAGGCTCTTCAGAGTGCTTGTGAAGCCAGGGAGTTAGACCTTGTGGATAAGTCTAGGGCTGAGCTGATAGCTGCCCTGGTGGACTACCAAACTGATGGTGAAACTCTTGATGAAGGGGGGAATGCAACCAATGAGGATTCGGCCCCTGGGGTTTCTACTGAATCTGTTTCTGGGAATGCCACCATTCCTGCTGCCTCTGATCCGAACCCCAGCAATTCCTTGGAGCTTGAGTTATTAAGGATGAAATTGGCCTTTGAATATCCTAAGTTGGAAATAGATGCTGAGCCTAAGAAGGAGGAGTTGGCTCAACAAGTGGAACTCAAGAATAGGGATCTTGAACTCAAAAATAAGGACCTTGAACTCAAGAACCAGGACACTGAATGTCAGAGAATCCAGCTAGAGAAAGCTAGAGTGGAGACTTCAGCTAAACCAGTTGAGAGTGGCAGGTCCCCAGCCACCAAGTTTATGAAAGATTTGGTTGGTGTGTTTGTGGAGGGTTCTGATATCCTCCAATGGATTGAAGTTTTTGAAATGGCTTGTGCAATTCATGATGTTGAGAGAAGAGATTGGGCTAAGTGTTTGTTAAGCAGAGTGCCTCAGACTGGGTATGACTGTATTCTGAAGCTGAGTGTGGAAGAAAGGGGTCAGAATGAGTGTATGAAGTCTGCTTTAATTGCCAAGTTTGGCAAGACACCTACCCAATACCTTAAAAGGTTCAGGGATTTTAAGAAAAGAGAGAACGTGTCTTGGGTTGACTGGGTGAGTGCTGCGCACATGAACATGATGGGGTGGATTGATGGTTACAAGGTGAAAACATTTGTTTAATTGTCCCACCTGTTGTTTTTTGAGCATTTTTCTGAAGCCTGTTCACCGGAGCTGCGTCAGTATGTTGCCGACCAGAACATTTTGGATAACTTTAAGCTGGCTAGTCTGGCTGACAAGTGGGTCTCCCACCGGGTGTCCCCTAAGGACTCCAGTGGGAAGGACAAGGACAAAGAAAAGGGGGCCTCTCTGAAAGCTGAGGAGTCCCAAAAGCAGTCACAGTCGGGTAAACCTAAACCCTCCTCTCCTAAGACCCAAAAAATCTAGTGGGGATAAGTCATCTCTGGGTGGGAATAAGAGTAGTGGTCCACCTGCTGCAAAGCAGGCTCCCAGTGGTTCCAGTACCGTACCCCGCACTACCGGCACTTGTTGGGATTGTTGGGCTCTGGATCACAAGAGGCGTGACTCCAAGTGTAAGGGTAAGGCACTTGGAGTATAGGCTGTCAGCCTGACCTACCCTGACCCCATGTCTGAGGTGGAGGCCACTCATCCTCTTCTTGCTCTGAAACTAGCAAGGGACATGAGACTTCTATTCGCCTGTGGAAAGGCTTGAGCCTATTAACATGGAATACCTGAGGGGCTACCCCTGGGATTCCCATGTCAACCAGATAATTGACTTCGCCCATCTTGGAGATTATCCTGAAGGGTCCAGTCCATTTATCTGCCAATGCCTGAGGCTTGGTAGGCTCCATCACGAGGACCTCCTGTCCCAGAGTCCAATCCACTTGTGATTAAGGTCATGCCAGTATTTGTTCAATTCCTGGCTGGCCTTGAGATTCGCTGTTGCCTGACCCATCATCTGTGTCATCCTCTGTCTGAGGCCGAACACATAGTCCCCCACTTGCTTGGAGGGACCTGGAGGGGCGGCTTCCAAACCTTCTCTGATCAAGGCAAGGGGCCCCCTCACGGGATGTCCAAAAAGTAACTCAAAGGGGCTGAAACCAACACCCTCTTGACGTACCTCTCTGTAAGAAAACAGCAGGCATGGCATGAGGATATCCCATTTCCTCCTTAGGGGCTCTTCCAAAGCACCTATCATGCTCCTGAGAGTTTTATTAAATCTCTCAACCAGACCATTGGTCTGGGGATGGTAAGAGGTGGAGAACTTGTAGGTTACTCCGCAAGAAGAGGATGAGAGTGAGCCCCTTCCTGATTTGCTGTATCGCAACCCTCAGGATGGCTCAGTGGAGGGACTGCATCTCTCTCCAGATTTGACAACAGATGATGAGCTTGTGGACAACATAGGTGCTGCCAAATTTGTGAGCACCTTTGACCTCACCTCAGGCTATTGGCAAATAGCTCTGACGGACCATGCCAAGGAAAAGATGGCATTCTCAACACCAGAGGGACTCTACCAGTTTAGGGTCATGCCTTTTGGGTTGAAGAATGCCCCTGCCACCTTCCAGAGATTGGACAATCATGATCTCAGTGGGTTGGAAGCCTTTTGTGTGGCTTATTTAGACAACATTGCCGTCTACAGTTCCACTTGGGAAGAGCATTTGACACATCTGGATAAGGTGTTGCAGGCCTTGAAAAGGGCTAACCTCAATATCAAGGCCACCAAGTGCCAGATAGCTCAGGGGAAAGTCACATATCTTGGTCATGAGGTAGGAGGGGTCAAATCCAACCTCTCCCTGGTAAGGTACAGGATGTACAGGACTGGGAGACTCTCACTACTCAAACTCAGGTGAGAGCCTTTTTGGGCCTCACTGGGTATTATTGCAATTTCATGGTGGACTATGGAACCATAGCTGCACCACTGACAGCTCTGACTTCCCCCAAACAACCTAGGAAGGTTAATTGGACGGAAGACTGTCAGAGGGCCTTTGATGGCTTGAAAGAAAGTCTGTGTAGGGCACCTGTGTTGTGTGCGCCTGACTACAGCCGACCCTTTATCGTCCAGACGGATGCCTGCAACACTGGAATTGGAGCTGTCTTGTCCCAGTTAGATGACAAAGGGAGGGAACACCCTATCATCTTCATCAGTAGACAACTAAAGGGTAGAGAACTTCGGTGGGCTACTGTTGAGAAGGAGTGTTTCAGTATAGTTTGGATCCTTAGATGTTTTAGGCCCAACCTTACCGGGTCTACCTTCAAGGTCCAAACAGATCATAAGCCCTTGAAGTGGCTTATGCAGATGAAGGGTGAAAACCCGAAACTGCTCAGGTGGTCCATTAGCCTGCAAGGGCTATACTTCACCATAGAGCACAGACCAGGGAAGAGTCACAATAATGCAGATGGCCTTTCCAGAAGGTATGTTGACCGTCTGGATGAGGGTGTCTATACCGTGGGAGATTAGGCACCCTGCATCTCAGTCTGGGGGGGTGACTGTGATGCAGGAAATGCATCCGAGGGACAGGGCCTCCGTATCCTTGTCCTTTACTGCCTTTTTATCATGTGTTCTGTCATATTTTCCGCGCAGGAGTTCATGTGGGACTCCTGGCGGTGCAGCTCTCTCTCTTTTGGTTTGGTGAATGGATCCCATGGGATACCCTTATGGCACCCATGGGTGGGGGTACAACCCTGTGCCCCTAGTGTATGTTTTTGGGCACCTGTGGGTGGCCCGCAGACAGGGTATGGGCTGGTGGCAGCTCCATGCTGAATTTGACAGGTGCGCTGAGTATCCTCCATTTTGGGGTCCCCAGGCCCTGCCATTGGAATCAGTTGATTCCCGATGGGAAACAAGATGGCCCCTGTGGCCTCTTGCTTTCTATTATCTATTACCTTGTTTTTCCAAAGTTCTGGGAAGCCCTGACTCTGTCCCTTCCGTCTGACTGGCTGTTGGGTGGAAGTTCCATATATGGTGTTGTTGTGAAGTGCAGCCCAGACTGACTGGAGCCTTCCCAGTGACTGTATGTTGTGGGTGCGCCCTGTGGGTGGGACCGGGGTGAATGGAGTGTGTGACCAATATGCAATTCTTGTTGTGGCTGTCTGGTTTCTGGGATAAGAGACAAAGACTGAGACAGCCCTGCCCGAAACTGGCCTGAATGCAGTGTGTAGTGTTGAATGGCTGGTTACTTGTCCCAATCCACATTCCTTGATGTGAGTCTCTGAGAAGGAGGAGGATGGCCTGAATGCACTGTGTGCCTGATTAGCTGACTGACTGCATGAATGCCCTTCTGTATGATTGGCTGCTGAGAGTGACCCAGCAGTGTGGATGAGAGACAAGATCGTATATCTGGGGACCTCTCACCACTGGAAATTGTTCAGAAGCGTTCAGAAGCTGTGTCTACACTTTAAGAGTAACTGGAACTGCTGATCCACGACGCCCAGCTGGAGGACGAAGACTTGCTGTTGCATTTGCTTCGACCTGATCAGAAAACTGCCGAACTCGTCAAGGACTGATCCGAGAGAGGACCAGGTAAGGCGCCCTCTTCCCGTGCTCCGAGGGACCATCGAGCACCGCTTACCTTCGCTGAAGCTCCCTGGAAGTCAGACCCTCGAAAGGCTGCCGACCCGAGACGGGACCGCTGAGGAGAACGAAGCAAAGCACCCGGACTTTGGCGCTGTCGAAATCCATTGCCGTCGATCAGGGTTCGCAGGTTTGTGTAACCGCTGGAGGCCCGTCGAAGTTGTGTTGTCCAGCCGTGGGGACCACTTGATGCCGTGCCGCCGACGACCAGAGCCGCCCGCTCCTTTGTCTAAGAACATTTGAATCCAAGGACTCCCTTGTCCGCAAAGTCGACCGCTTCGTCCCGCCGGAGAAAGTCGAGGACGACCAACGCACCAAGGAGAATCCGCCAGTGGGTTTCCTGCCACCTGAAGGCCATAACGACTTTGACGACTCGACACACTTGCTGGGCCACAGTTCTTCTGAAACTCTTTGCGGTCCTGAACAATCCATCGCCATGGTGCCCCGCACACCTCATCCTCGCAGGACTTCGCTGACGAGCACCGCCTGGATTGACATCGGGGTCTCAGCACCCTTGAACTTCTCATCGCCGTCATTGACGCCAAGTTCACCATCTTTGACGCCTCTCGATGATCCGTGGCTCCTGCTTTAAAGGGAGTCACTCAAGAAGGATCCTTCGACGTGTCTTCGAAGAACTCTACTCCACCAGGTCCATTGGGGGGGTAAAACCTTAATAGGAGGAAACAAGGCTATTGAACAATATATGGACTGGGCTTGTGCTATATATCTTTATTTTACAGGTTGCCCAGGTGGGGGGATCTCCACACAGAACTGTGTCTAGGTAACGGGGCCAGTATTCTGCCAATTGTGTCAGCCATCTTGCTTTCCTTCCTATCTCTATTGCTGGTTTCCTCGTTATTGATCTGTGTGACATTTTAACCGTACAGTTGATGCACTTTAATGAGATTCGATAACATTAGTGGTACCACTTTAGAATTGTATATATTTATCATTGTTGATTTCCGAGTACAAAGTTCGTTATTGTGATCGTGTACATACCTTTGAATATTAATTATATAAAGACTGTGTTTTCAGTAATACAGTGTGTGGACATTCCTTTGTGGGGACTTGGGGACTACACTGTACTTAAGAACCAGCCTGCATCACCTCCTGAGAAGCTAGGCCTTGATTGCTCGTCCATTGCTACTGTAATAGAGAATCTTGGCTGGGGTTTATGTACCTCTCCTCTACCATATAGAGAGCAGAAGCACAGACACCCCCCTCCAGTCTTTATACTGAGACCAAAACTGAAGGAAACCCATGGAGCAGTACGATGCCTTCAAGAAATACCTTTGCCAGAGTGGAAGCATTTGGGAGCCCCTTAAGAGGAATGAAATGTGCCATTTTTAAAAATAGGTCCACGACCACAAGAATAGTTTTAAACCCTTGACTGGGTGGTAAGTCAGTAATAAAATCGAGGGACAACGTGTGCCAGGGTGCTGGTCGGATTTCCAATGGTTGTAATAGCCCAGCCGGTTTCTGCTTGGATGACTTGTTTTGAGCACACACTCCACAAGATAGGATGAATTGGATAATGTCTTTACACCACGTGGGCCACCAATAATTTCGTTTTACCTTGGCTAGGGTTTTAGCGATTCCGGGGTGGCCCTCGATCAAGGAATCATTATAAACGGACATGACTTGTTCTCGTAGTTCTTGGTTTGGTAAGAATAAACGATTCCTGAAGTAGGACAACTGATCTTTTATCATGTAATGTTCTCCTTGTGCACTCCACGCTTGTAATTGCTACGGACTCATCAGGTTTTGGATTTCTTCATGTAATTCTTTCTGAGTTATGGTTGCTGTGGTTCCTAGGAGCTTGTCACTCGGGATGATTGCTATTGGGTCAGGGGGTCTGATACCCTTTCTCTTCCACCCCCATACGGGAATGGGCATCAGCCTTCCCGTTTTTCACCCCTGGTCAAAATGTAATCACGTAGTCATATTCAGCAAAAAAAAGAGCCCAATGTAGTTGTCGTGAGGATTGGGCCTTTGCCGTTTACTACTGGAGGTTCCAGTGGTCAGTTATTACGGTGATTGTGTGTCTGGCGCCCAAGAGGTAGTGCTGCCATTCCTTAAAGGCTGACTTAATGGCTAGGAGTTCTTTGTCTGTGATAGCGTAATTGAGTTCAGGGGGTGTGAATTTATGCGACCAGAAGGCAACACGGTGTAACTTGGCCGTTTCGGCGTCCTTTTGTGAGAGGATGGCTCCCATAGCCATGCTTGAGGCGTCCGTTTCCACCAGGTATGTGAGATCAAGGCGAGGGTGGCGTAAGATTTGGGCAGATGTGAATCTTGCTTTGAGTTCCTGGAAAGCCTCCTCTGCTTCTGTTGTCCACTGGAACTTTTTGTTGCTTGTCCTTAGTAATGACGTGATGGGATGCACGATTTGCAAAAATCCTGGGATGAACCGGCGGTAGAAGTTTGCAAAACCCAGCATACTTTGAACCCCCTTGACTGAATTTGGGGATAGCCAGTTCAGGATAGCATCCACCTTGTGTACATCCATTCGGGCTGAGAATAAAGCCCAGGAATTCCACCTCGGAGGTGTGGAATGAGCACTTTTCAAGCTTGGTGTAGAGCTGGTGTTGTCAGAGTTTCTCCAATACGGATCGGACGTGTTTAACATGGCCCTGCTTTGATGCGGAATATACTAGGATATCATCGATGTACACTAGAGCACAGACATCAATCAATTCCCGTAGGACATCGTTCATGAAGTATTGAAATGCAGCAGGCACGTTGCAAAGGCCAAAGGGCATTACTTGATATTTGTACAAGCCGTATTTGATGCGAAAAGCGGTTTTCCATTCGTCCCCCTGTTTTACATGAACAAGGTGATATGCCCCCTTAGGTCTAGTTTTGTGTAGATTTGGGCATCTTTGACTTGATCAAGCAATTCAGGGATCAGTGGCAGGGGGTAGCGATTTTTTACGGTAATCTGGCTCAGTGCGTGATAGTCGATGCACGTTCTCAAGTCCCCCTCCTTTTTCAGTACGAAAAATAGAGGACTGGCTGCTGGAGACTTGGAGGGACGGATGAACCCGTTGGCCAGGTATTGCTCAAGATAGGCCTTCAGGTGCTGGTTTTCTGGTTCCGTGAGTGCGTAAATTCGCCCACAAGGGATTTGTGCGTCAGGTATCAGGTCAATTTGGCAATCGCCTGGTCTATGCGGTGGCGGGGTATTAGCCTGTTCTTTCTTAAAGACATCTTGAAACTCCTGGTATTCACTTGGTAGGGTGCCGATTGCCACAGTCGCAAGCGTGGAGGTTCTGGTGTCTATTGGTTGTTTCTCTTGGCGATAACATGTGTGGGCGCAAGTCTCGGGAAAGGCCAATTCTTTTGCTCGCCAATCGATTTGAGGATTGTGAGCTACCAACCATGGCATTCCCAAAATCAACCGGAACTGTGGTGCCTTAATAAGGTCAGAAATGATAGATTCTTGGTGTCCATCCTGGCACAGAAGGGTTAAAGCTGCAGTGCATTGGGATACTGGACCAGAATCTATTTCTGTGCCGTCGACAGTGGTAACAGTGTCAGTGGTTGATTTAGGGCGTAACGGAAGCCCCATCTTGGCCGCAAGATCCTGGTCGATGTAATTCCCAACGGCTCCACTGTCTATGTACGTTCTTACTGCATGCATCCAAGATGGTTGTTGGTGATTGATCAAGACCACGGATGGTGCAAAATGGGAGGTTTGTAGTTCACTTTCTTCGCTCGACAAGTGGACCCCTACACTTGCCGGGCTGGGGAGCTTTCCGATTCCTTGATGATATCTTCCTTGTCCGTGGCCCCTACCATCCTCCTCGGTGGCTTCACAGGGCACTCTTTAAGGAAATTACCTGACCTTCCACAGCACAGACATAACTGCTGCTGTCTCCTTTTATCCCTTTCCGCTTTAGTCAAGGGGGATCTGACCCCCCCGATTTGCATTGGTTCTCCTGAACCTTCGGTTGTTCTGGCAGTATTGTCCTTTGAACGCACATACATAGGGAGAGGGTCCTGTCTGGTTCGATCTGCTCTTCGGTCCTGCAACCTATGCTCCAGTTGAACAACAAGGTCAATGAATTCTGAGCAGTCTTTTGGGGGGTTCACTACTTGTGCGAGAACATCCTTGAGCTCCCCACACAATCCCTGAAATGAAATAACGTGGTTCTCTTCTCCACTGCCCATTCTGCTTCAACTACGAGTCTATTGAACGTGGCTATGTATGTTAATAGGTCTTGATTCCCTTGGCGTAGGGACAGATGTTCGTTGTCTAATGCCTGCCCATGAGTATGACGGGCAAACAGCTTTTCCATCTCCTGCTGAAAGCCCCTGAAGTCATGCAGCAACGGATCGTCTTGGGCCACAAAGCATACAGACCAGTCCGCGGTGCTACCACTCAGGTAGGATAGCACAAAAGCGACCCGTGATTGCTCATTTGGAAAGGCCTTGGCCTACAAAGGAAGTGCAGGCGGCACTGGTTCATGAACATAGCAAACCTCTTGGGATTCCCCGTAAATCGTTTGGGCGGGGCCAAGGGAACTGCCCCAGGAAGGGTTATCTGAACGGGATTGGCTGATGGCGCTGGCATCGAGGGCACGCTTCCCGGCAATGGTGCATGCCCCGCTTGTGACTGGAGAAGTTGCCGGCTTAAGTCATCAGTGCGTTCTTTGGCTACTATCAGATCTCTCCGCAGGGTGTTGGTCTGCATGTACTTCAGAACGTAGCTGCCCCAACATGTGGGCTAACTTGTCGGTTTCAGACGTTTCCATGACGCCCAGGTGGATTTTGATGTGAGGGTTTGCGTTCTGTAACGCTAACATGGTATCCACGGGGACGTCAATCAGCCTGTTCTGACCTCTTACGACCTCAAACCCTTCCCTGGAGGCTATTCGACTGGAGACTGGGCCTGAACACAGGATTGGTAGAGTTTAACTCCCTATTGTCTCTGTGTGTGCTTGAACCCCTTCTTCCCCGGGGTCCAACCCTTCCCTTTGATCCACGGCTCACCTTGTTTTCTTGGATAGTGTGCTCTCCGTCCTGCTTTCAGAGCAGGGGTGCGTTGATTGATGCAGGCTTGTTGCTGCCTAGTTACTTCACTGGCAAGAGTCCGACAGGTAAGTATAATGAATCTTTTGAACAGTTCTCTAACTTCGTTCCTTTCCTTCCTTAGATGATGGCCGGCGTTTGGGGATGGTGGCGTGCTGCTGAGATGAATAGCCGCTGAAGGTGAGTGAGAGCGTGATGCGCGATGCACCGCTTTCGTATTTGCATTGAAGTGAGTTCTTTTTCCGTGTCTTTTAGGTGCCGCGACATTTTCAGCGTGGATGCCGGTTATGAAGAACAAATGCGGTGGCTAAGTGTGGTATGCGGCGCCTCTAGATGTTTCCACGCTAACCTGGTGTGTCTTTTCCCTCTTGCAGATGGATGAGAAGTTCCAGAGACATAGTTCCCCCAGAGCGACTGGGGTTCAGGTAACCGTTTGAAGCTTGTACAGTATTTAAATATAAGCGAAGATTTGCAGAATGCTTACTAATGTCTTTTTCTGTTCTTTTCCCTTTTCCTTAGGAAGCGGCGTGCCGGGATGGGAATGACACCGCCGAAGATGCCCGCAGAACAAAAGGAGCGATGAATGATGGGCAGAAGAGCCGCAAGGTAAGGCTGTTCCTAACGGTGTTCTTGTTCTTGCAGGAGCTGAGCGCAGAAGAAAGATGCAAGCCTACTGGAGACCGATCCAAACACGGTGAGTGTCACGCTGCAGGTGCAGAAAACGCAAAGCATGTTTCTCAGCCTGGGTGTGGCTTAAATACTCTCTGGGTATCCCAGTTGTCTCTGGGCTGAACCACACCCAAAAGACTAGACTGCACATGCAGTTCTGGGAATGGAAATATGTGGGGGCATCCATCTTGTCCCCATCAATGCACTACAAGTCCAATCCCCAATGTTATCCTATCGGAGTGAGTGAGCGCCACAAGCGCCAAGTCTGACTCCAAGTGGGTCTTTGGAGGGATGGAGAGGCCCTTGAGGGCCATCTAGGTGATTGTGGCCTGGCTCCAGCCTGACATATTGGAGGGCTGGGGACATGAGGGACAGGAATCATGACAGCTGTCCATGTGACAATGCCATGTCACAAAACCCCATGGAGAAATAGTCAGACAATGACAGAATAAAAAGCAGCCTCAATGTGTGCCACATAAACATACACTGCCCAGGCGTGTCACAGCCAGAGACTCAATGAGCTGCTATTACCAGAACAGATTTCCTAATAAACACATCACTGTTACTTCCATGTGTGTAGGATATGATATGAAATCATACAAAATTATATGGCATTCATGATGCGCCTATACACAAGTGTTTGAAGGCGCAACAGTTCAGGGGAGGGAAAACAGAGTGAAGACAGAGACAACGATCTTGCTAGGCCAGGTGACCTTGAGATGGCGCAAGTGCATGGGAAGTGGGGAAGGTGAAAAGTGCGGGAAGGACATCATGAGAAATACAACAATGAAAACATCAAAGTGCGGCCAGCTGGTGGCAAGTGCAGACATCAGGTGTCAAGTGAAGGTAGGGTGCTGTAGGAATACAGAAAAACATTCCAAGTGCGGGGGATGCCAGGGAGGCAGTGGGGGTGTGCAAGTGACAGGTGAGGGGACCTTGGCCTGAGATCAATGTACTGCCCTGCCTTCTGCCACTCCCTCCTCCAAGTCTCCCCTTCCCCCTTCCCCTGCACTTGCGAAATCTCAATGTCACCTGACCTCATAAGATCAGTGTTTCTGGCTTCACTCTATTCCCCCACCCTTGCCTCGTCGCACCTTGTAACACTTGTGTATATTCACTTTATGAATACCATATCATATCATGTCAAATACATTGTACATGGATTTGGGACAGTAGTCATCAAGAACCGTCTCATGCTAATAGACAGTTCCGGCATGCCTATACAATGTGGCATCTGGGTATTTACATCAGGGTTGTTAGTGACTCAACTACGCCAGTCAAGTGCTTGTGTCTGAAGCAGGTGCTATACACCATGCACTGCATGTGGTGTTAAGTCCATTCACACATGTCCATGGGTGGTTTCATGTTATCCATACCTTCCATTGACAATGGCAACGGGCGGGACATTGTGCCATGAGTGACATAGCTTGTTAATGTGTTGCAGGACACCATTGTGATACATACGTGTGTGGGCTATGCTATTCACATGGCTCTTTTTGTATTTTTCTGTCCAAATGAGGCACTGGATGCAGAGGAGGAGGTTGAGGAGGAACAGGATACTCAGCCGCAACAGAGCACCAGTGGATGATGTGTTATGGCAGCACATGAAAATCCACTGGCGCTACAGGCCACCCAGGGCATGAATGAATGTGAGTCCGCCTCTGATGAAACCAGTGGCTCTGGTGGTGAACCGGAAGTGAATTCCTCTATGCTGTTGCAGGTGAGTGCATCAAGTGTTGGTCCTGTTGTAGCCCAAGCATCTGCAGGGGGTCACGTCCCCTCAAAGGGTCAGTCAGTGTTGTCATGTACGTCTGTGGTGGTTACAGCTGCAGGGTCACGATCCACAGTATTGGTTCCTGGTCCTGGGGCAGCTGAGCAAGGCAGGGATGCAGTCCTACAGCCACAGACAGCAGCATCACATCAAGGGCCATGCTCCCTTGGGTCAGGCAGGTGTAGGTCCTGCACACGCGGTGGCCGTGTTGCGGCTGGCGATACAGTGTGGGAGCAGTCCATGTATACTGTTGCACATTAACAGGGTGTTTAATTTGAGATGTTGACTCAGGCCATGGATAGTTTGGCCAATTCCATGATCCAACTGGCAACACAGGTAGAGCACCAGCTGCAGGCATTGCAGTCCACATGCCGCTCACACAGGCTGCACATGGAGGCCAGCAACAGTAGCCGATGGGCGGAACTGAGGTCTCTGCATGCATCCTTGCTTGCAGAGGATCAGTCCCACAGGGAAGCCCTGAGGCAAGAGTTTCTGTCCCTCAGAGCTACACTGGCAGTGCTTGAGGCAGCCTGCAGTACACAGTTTGAACAGCAGATGCAACTGTTGACTCGTACCATCTCGGAGGAACTCCGTGCATCCTGTGAGGTGTTGCATGCGGACCTCTGAGGCTTCATGCTGCAGATACATTCCTCTCAGTCCCGCCTGGGCGCGGCCATGGAGGACCAGGCCTGGGCTATATGTGGTGAACCGCCCTTACCACTACCACCTTCAGATGCTACACAGGAAGGCGGCGACAGGAGCAAAAGCCCTCCCAATCTATGATAGCCGTGCGGCCCACCAACCCTGGAGGGGTATTTTTTTTCTCAACATCCACACATGTGGGTGTTGACGTGCACCCTGCCCTTCAACCTTCCTGGTTGCCTCCCCCCCTAGTCCAACAAGGACATTTTTGATTTTTATTTACTTGATTTTCTCCTACTGAACCTTGCAGACTTTACTGCCAATTTCCCTATTTTCCCCTAGTTCGTTTAGCTGCCGTTCTTATCCTCACTTGTGCATCTGTTATTCCTTTGTTCAGAGTTAGGCTGCTGGGGTTCCCAGCAGGCAATCTGTGCACCTTTCCTTCCCTTGTCTTACCTGTGGTTTATTGTGAATTTATGTTACAGTGTGTTGCATTCTGTTCCCTCCAAGGGCCTCCACTGTAGGTTACGGCTGCACCCATACCGGCTTGTCTCATGTTAGTACACTCCTTGTTTGTATTTTTCTGTGTTTGGTACTGTACTGTGCACTCTCAGTGAGAAAGAACTATGAGACTGTTTTTGTCTTGAGTATTTTAACTCCAGACACAGAAGCCACTCCTACTTCCCCTTTCCATGGGCTTGCAAAGAGTGATGCCTGTAAAAGTAACTTACACAGAGGCATTGGGCTTCCCTTATATCTGTGGGCAGTCTTGAGTCCAACCTGTGAATACAACCCTAGTGAGATTCCTCATTGTTTGTCCAGTGCATGGTTCCCATCCCTTTTTGGTTGAACATTGAGATCCATCCTTTGTTTCTGGTCCGTCGTTATGAATTACCTTGCCTATCTCCATTCTTGTTTGACTTCCTGCTGTATGCACTTACATGCCCCCTTAAATTAGCAGAGCCATGCAGAGCCATGCAAAACCTACCTCGGCGCCCCGTGCAAGTTACAACACATTAAGGGACTTGTGAAAATATGATGAGTCACTGTCAGACAGATTCACTGTTAGGTCCAGTGTTTATGGTATGCTGTACTAGGGAATTACTGTTCCTGTCAACATTATTATGGAATTGTATAAGCTTGTGTTATTTCTAAACTTGTTCCATGCATTGTTGAGCACTTAGTGACAGTAGTGCTATGTGTTGGCCATTTATGTATCTCGTTTAACATTGCATGCCATGTCATAGTGTGGCAATAATTGTACATGATGTGTGGGAGGGTTTATGTGACACACCGGCAATTAGATGTGTACTTTGACATGGTGTTAGTGTCATACTCCCTCTTCTATGAGTTCCTTTTGTACACACCAGATTGAATTAGTTTAAGTTCTAAAGGATGCACACAATGTAGCACTTCCAAGGACACATTCTCAGGGTGGTTTGGTGGGCACAGATGATTGTCCCTTTGTCATCATTGAATGGCACCTGGAATGTGTCAAGGCTGTGTGCACTCTGCAGGGTTTGGATTTTAGGTGAAAAATGTAGCCACAAGCTGGGTACGGGCTGCATCGCCACGTGCCCTTTCCCCTACCATGCGCAGGCGACATGCATGTGGTTGGGGATGTGGGGGCACCGCCATGTCCACCGGTACGCCACACTGTGTCGCAACATTGTGCAGGACACATGCTGCCACAATGATGCTGAAGACTACTGGTGGTGCATATAGCAGCTCACCACCAGAGTGGTCAAGGGAGAAGAATCGTGACTTGAGCACTCTGAATGTGCGCTCCACTATGGCCCAAGTTGCAATATGGGCTGCATTGTATTTTACCTGGGGTGTTGTGGCAGGGTACCGTATCGGCATCATCATGCAGGTGCTCCGAGGGTAGGCACTGTCCCTTGAAGAGGTGAGAATATTTGTCAGTGGTGTGCGTTTGTGTGTGTGTGTAACATGCATGCATGTGCAGGGGCATTTATACTCACCAATGAGCCATGTGTTGCCATGCCTCCCAGCTTCCAGGGCCCGGTGTAGGGGTGACATTCTGAATTTGAAACTATCATGGGTGGACCCTGGACAGTTTGCATATACAGAAGTGATGATTCCCTTGGCATCACATACAACCTGCACGTTGATGGAATGTCAGTGCTTGCGATTCCGATAGATGTGCTCAGTGGCCCTAGGTGGACATAGAGCCACATGGGTGCAATCAATGGCATCAAGCCAGTGTTCTGGGCATGTAAATGTGACTGCGGACTGATGGGCGTGCAGTCATTATTGCCAACACTTGGTGTAGGCAGCGTGACTGCATGGGCAGTGAAATGTCCCCAACTATGGCAGTTGTCTGCTGAAATGACCCAGTGGCCAAAAAATGCAGTACATTGAGCACCTTTTCCAAGGGGCTCAGTGATTCCGTGACCAGGTCTAATATTATATGTGGTGGAAACCTATACCTGGCATAAACCATCCCAAAAAGACTAGTCCTGGGTAGAAAAATGTGGGTCCTGGCCATCCTCCGCCACCTGCGGTGTCCCACGATCACTGCTGTGAGAAATGGTACATTTCTCGTAGCTGTATCCGCGCTTTGGTTCTTTGCGCAACATTTTTATTTGGAGTGACGCTTACGCCAGCTTTCAAGTGACGAACGTGTTCCCGGATTTGCGCATCTTTATCTGCACGCTGGAGAGCCCTCAATTCCATGAATACCGGTTGTTAGCGTGCGTATGGGCGTTGCGAGGATTTTACTGTGGTACTTCCCTCATTACCCACATGTTCGCTTGTTGTTCCCGATTCCACGTGTTCCGCCCCCTTTTTAGGTGACTGCGCAAGACGGTACGCCCCTTCGCTAGGAGTCTCGCGCAAGGCATTAGTAGGTTGCAGTGACGTGTTGGACCTGCGCGCATTCCTCGCAAGTCTCTGGTAAGCCCCGCGCAGTGTGTTCCATGAATCAACAAACGGGCACTTGTGCGCGCTTTCACACGCAAGTCCCCCTTTTTCGGTGCAATTAATTCCATGAATTGGGCCCAGTGTTTCGTGAGGTGGTCTGGGCCATGTGCATTCTCCCTCCCCCCCTCCCCACAGCTCCCAACTGGTCCCACCCTCCCTCCCTCTCACAAGGAGGAAGACGTTCTCAGAGTAAAATGTTGCAATTTCCAGCACTGCCAGTATTCCGACTCATTGCTGCACTCAAGCAATTCAGTAACACTGTCTCTGGTGCTTTTTATGTTCCGCCTGCGTTGGACCTTTCGTCCTCTGCCCATTTTCCAGTGGAACTACTCTAACGCTTGGTGATTTTCCTTTCTATTACCTAACACCGCCCTCTGGTGGTGGATTTGTGTAAAACCCAACCTAGTTGCAAATCTGTACCCAGTACTCGATTGACAGAGGAAGAGCTGAACACGTTTGCCCTACATTATATGGCTCAGCCTGAAACTTGCGCTTTGAAAACAGACAGAATGACATTACAGCGGAGCCAAAAAAAGGCTGTATGACTTGCACAGCTCGATCTTTATGACAGTCACCTACAACACAGATGTCATCTGATATTTGTTGAAAGAGGCACGTTCGCCAGAGAGGCAGACCAGGGCTGTTTGAGCAAACAGAGTTTGTGAGACGCATGTATTTGCAGCATTAAGCTTATTGAGTAATCAAAACTACAAAGAGAGCGTCGAGCGACTTGCATGGCGTGGTTATGGGAAAATACAAAGGTAGGAATGACATTTATTTTCACAACCAATGTCTTCCGATTTGTAAAAAGAGATACATTTGTCTTTGAGACAGGGTACACAAAATATCTTGGATTAAATTTAGACGAGGGCAAGACAGTTCAAGCAAAACTCGAGCCTCTCCAATTGAGAGCAGGTCAAAACTTTCCAGTTTTTTTTGCGCCTCGAGGTTTGAGGCAAGCGACTGGAAACCTCGGACACTGCATAGATGGCCAGGGAAGAGGGAGGATCAATACTTCAAGTTACTCTGAGAAAGGTATTTTTTTCCGTAAAGGGGGAAGTTTAGGATTAGAAATAGTGTATGTTATGTTTGTTTTATTTATTTATTTGTACAGCGCACCTAACCCGAAGGCAACTGGGCGCAAGCAGTACAAGTAGGCGTTAGGCTTAGTTATAGAGTTACAGAGTTTATTACATATTATAGTTATGAATAATGTTATAGAAGCATTAGATCGATAATAAGGCCTAGGTATAGCCAGGAGTAGAATTTTGTGCGGGATTTGGGGGCACATTATTTGTGGGTGCAGTCGGAGTACACCAAACTATTGAGAGTCAAGCAGTGTTAGGCACACACGTTTTCAGTGGAGCAATACCAAGTTCAAATTAGCGACGACCTAGCAGTGAGAACGCCCTAAGCAAAGCCAATACAGTGAAAAGCCCATGCACATTTTGCAGAGGACAATGACAAAGCATTTAGAACCCCATGTACATTTTGTAGGCACGGGGATCCTCATGGCAGTGTTAGGCACACACACATTGTGTAAGCGAGGCAAGAGACCAACGCAGTGAGAACCCCACGTGCATTTCCAGGGGATGGAGAAGAGCACCAAGGCCGTGTTAGGTCCAAGTGCATATACTAATATGTAATTGGAGGAGAGTGCCAAAGCAATGTTAGAGACATGTGCATATTCTGTAGGCATGGAGAGCACCAAGGTAATGAGATGCATACTTGCATTTTGCAGGCAGGCGGGGTTAAGAAACAACGATGCGCCAAGACAGTGAGAAACCTGCATGCTTTAGCAGGTAGAGAAGAAGGCCAAAGCAGTGGTTGGCACACCTGCATTTGTTTGGCAGATGTCATCACAAAGTTTGGCACACAGGCATTTTGTAGGCAAAGAAGAACACCAAAGCAGCGTTTGGCATGCATGTATTTTATAGCAGAGGAGAACAAGTTTCAAGTTTTATTAGATATACATACAGCCAACTTGGGCTTTGTATAGCACATGACAAACAACATTATACATTTTCCAAGTTAAAAAGAAAGTCCAATACACCACACTGTAAAACATGTCACAAACATCTTCATAAATTATTTAATACATCTTAATATTTCTACTATCTTAAGGTAAAAAGCACGATAAAATATATTAGATTAATATCATTCCCTCTCATAAAAATCATCCATAAATTAGGGACTTCCGTTTTGTCAATAGCATTATTATAGGATTTAAAATACTTATTTCGCAGATACATTAAACTTTCACAATTGATAATCAGATGGTGTAATGATTTCATTACCTGATTGCGGCATTTTCTAGACCCAATTGATAGTCCTAATCTATCTCCTTTTGTCTCCAAGGCCTCAGACACGTTGAATTTTAGGAGTAGATAATGCTTGGATAGGCTAGAGTGTACATTGGTGGCTTTATTCTACTGAGGCGCTCCTCACAATACGCTCCTCTGTGCATGTGATGCTGTATTTGTCGTGTTTTGCACATAAGCAAAGTCATTAAGTCTCCTATTTAGATACCTTTTCAGGGCACTTATTGTGTGAACAGAGTCACTTTCCATTGTCCATTGTTTGTGTATTTTGTACAATGAGCCCATAGTGCCAAGCAACACATTGCCTTCCAACCCCAAGAACGCTTTCACATATGGCACAATTAACGTGTCTATTTGCAGGGTACACACTTTTTCATAAGACATCACACATTGACTGAGGTAAGCATACCAGATTCCTTTTATATTAAACTCTGCATACAGATATTCGACACTCACATATTGGTGAAGTCGCAGTCATTTTCTCAGTAATTTTGCTTCAAAGGTCACAAGACGCCTTTCATATTTATGGCCCCTAATCTCTACAGCATACAGAAGTGTTGCCCTTACTTTTGCCATATAAATAGCAAAGACAGCTGATACTGAGTAGCCATTGTTTCTTCCAACATATATACTGAGGGCATTTGCAGAGGTAAGACACCGTTTCTTCAGTGTCAACCGATGAGCTTCCCAATTTAGCTTCTCATCGATGATAATACCAAGGTATTTATATATGTTGACTTGTTCAATCATTTTGGACTGTAATGTCCACCTGTATCTCTTCGGTAGAGATTTTTCTAGTAAAGATAATTGTTTTACTTTTTTCAATATTGATTGACAAACTGTTAACCTCAGAATATGCGACTAAAGAATCGAGCATACGCTGCAGGCCATCAGGCTTGTAATCAAGAATTAACAGATCATCTGCGTAAGCAAGCCATCCTATAGTGACACTATTGATCTTTTCTGGATTTGCTTCAAGAAGATTAAATGCATCTTTCATAAGTAGATTTGCAGAGGAGAGCACAGCAGCAACGTTAGGCACATGTGCTTGTTGTAGGTGAAGAAGAATGCCAAGCTAGTGAGAATACCTCATGCACCTTTCAGGCGGAGTAGAAGGTCCAATCACTATTCGGCACACAAACACTTTGTAAGTGAGGGAGAAGACCAAAGCAAGGATAACTAAATGTGAATTTTGAAGGTAGAGGACAATACCTAGGTAACATTAGACACTGTTAGAGAATTTATGAGCTGAAGAATGTGTACAGCATTTTCAGTGTGTAGTCTAACATTTGAAAGTAACACTTAAAATTGGGGGGTAAATAGAGTGGGTTGGATTTGCTCAGGCCACAAACATGCTGGTAGCCTCAGGTGCACGAACGTGGTATGGTTCTGAAAATAAAGCAATATTTAAAGTTGAACATGAAGGAACGATTCATAGCTTGCAGAGCAATGCAACAGATGTGAGATGGTGATTGATTGAAAATAAACACTCATTGTTCGTGCAAAACTGGAAGGAAGGAAGGACAAGGGTGGAAGCAAAATGTGCAACATTAATAGGAGATTATGCTCAAAGGTTACAAAGGGGACAAGATGGGTGCTGGAATGTTCTGGCATGTGGTGTAGTCACAGGTGACATCAAGAAAAAGGCTGGGAAATATTAAAGAAAATGTACAGAAACATATAGAGGACATAGAGATGAATTAAGGGTCTGAAATAGAGGGAAAACAAAAGGAGCTGGGTCTTTTTGCTAAACTGGAGCTTTGGTGAGGCTGGACTCCTGGGCTGCTGATCAGTGTCGCTGGAGGCTACGCGTGATAAATCAACAGGGAGTTCATTGAAGGCCATTGTTTGACCTCGGAGCAGTGTTCTGGCAAAGAGGTGCTGAGGCATACGTAGTTGCAGGAAAGGAGATTGCTAGCTAAGGGTAAGACAGCTCTCCTAAAAGACAGAGAGTCAAGATTAATTTAGATGTTGAGTATCAGAGAGAGAGATAAGAATTAGGACCCATTCTGCAGGGTAATTGCCAGGGTGTCAGGCTGGACACGAATAGCAACACTTCCTTAATCTTTACAGTACACAAAGATAAATGAAGTAGGCCGAATTCAAAGTCTTGAATGGGAGTTTGTCCCTTTAGTGCAAGAGGGGTCATAATTTGACAAGGCATCCAATGATAAGTGGGAAAAGGTGAATAACAAAGAACTGAAATTCTAATACTCTTATATTCCTTTCATAAGAAATTATTACCGGGAAGGGTCTCCCAGGTTAAGAAAGAAAAACACAGATGGCATTCCAAAGTAAAATGTGTTCTTGCACATGTCCCCAATGATAAAGGTTTTATTCTGTTTGTATTCAAGTGAAATCATTGAGTTTTCTATTTCTTGCTTGCTTGATTGAATAGATAAAGTGCTTAACTCTGAAAGTGTGTAGAGGTTCTCATTGTGTCTAGAGCCTGTCCTCTTTGCATCTAGAGGTAGGTGAGCATTATGAATGAAAGGGACAGTACCAAGCCCGATGGTGCATTGCTAAAATCCAGAGGCGAGACACAAGCTAGCAACAAGAAAGAGTCAGACTATTGCTTCCTACAGGCAGGAATATGCATTAGAAAAAACACCAGGCCAGTGAGAACCACACATGCACTATGTAGGATGAGGAGGAGGGCAAATCCTTGTTAGACCTTCATGCATTTTGGAGGTGGAAGAGCAGGCCAAAACACTGAGAAGCACCTGTGCTTTTTGTGAGCCCAGGCGAATGAGAAAGCAGGGAGAAAGAAACATGCATTTTGTAGGTGGCGAGAACATCAAGGTAGTGTTGGGCACTCTTTTTATTGCAGGGCACAGGTCATTAAAAGCAATATGTCTGAACCAGCTGCAGTTTCCAAAAGTGGTAGGGGTCACCGTAGAGGTCAGGGGATTAATGTATATTTTAAGTATTTTTAACCGGCAGCAGCAGAGGCTGTGTGGAGCTATGTGCTGGACATGCTGTTCAATCTTGAGGTACAGAACTGATTTCCTCCTCTGCTTAAAATACAGTCATTTGTCTCAAATCTATCTGTTGCAGTGGGAAGAAACATAAATGTGCACCTGTTGCTGCCATGATTGCATCAAGAGACAGAGCAGGAAGATTAGTAGGAAAAAGAGGTTGAAGATGAGCGCCCACCATCTAAGGCACAAGATGGAAAAGAGATGACATCACCCCAGCAATAAAAAAACAATACACAGAAGATGATCAAGAGGCTATTCCTGGAAAATTCCCCATCACTGATTTCCTTTAAAATCTATGACAACCAAAAACATATAGTCCACCCCGGATTCAACATTGATACTTAGACCCATCTACTCTGAGGTTAGCACAGCTAGGGAGGGAGACAAACAGAACGAGGGGTGCAGGCATTCACAAATACATACAATTGCCAAGGGCAAGCACTGTACACAGGAAGCAAAGGCCAGGCAGCCCCTGTGTGGCAGTGCACAGATGTTTCTCAAAATCGCCTGAAAACACATGCCAGTGGTAGTACAACTTTGCAATCGGTCACATCAACCCCAATAGTTCGTCATTCAACAGTATCCATACAGCCTGCGGTGCAGAGTGCACCGAGCACACCCTTACAAACGAAATTGGCTGGGTCCTGTTAAACCACATCCGAAAAAAAAAACTGCATCTTGTCACCTGCCATATATGCAAAATAAATGTCCTGGAGGATAATCAGCAACCAATATGTGCGATGCTTCCCTGTATTTTCAAATAGGACAGCATCATCCACATACATTGCTAATGGCAAAATGGACAAGTGAGCCCTCACCATTCCACACCATCATACAAGGCAATCCTGCTGACTCACAGATATTATTAGGCCCTGTCAGAACACATCCTCTGCCTGCAGATCCTACAGCATGAAGGCAACTTATTTCGCCCTCAGTGTGCTAACCCACCATTGCTGTGGCTTTTGCAAGTGTTGCAAAATATCAAAAAATAAATGAAAAGCTTTGACTACTGAAGTACAGCCATGGTGTAATGTTGGTAGATTTATTGCCCTAACTCTTTATTGAAAGGCATTGCTTCAGACGACTACTTGGCCTAGTTGAACCCCACTTCAAAATTCAGAGCCATCACTACTTCATGCAAACTTTAGTATCTTGCAATGTGAAATTCATGCACAGGGCTGCTGCGAGGCTTTGGAAGTCCACCTGCCAATGGATATGTGCACCTGTGTGCAGGTCACAGATTTCATGGCCGTCACCAAAAACTGGGCTGCCTTTCCCTTTAGCTGACATCAGCAAATCCCAGTACAGCAGCCGCAGAATGCCATTCAACAGCAGGCAACCTATTGTCTGCAAGGGTGTAACGTTTAATTCCACTGACAAATAGTAAAGCAGATTGTGGGACATTGACTCTACCTGTGCTTCACAAATTGGTTTAGTGCCAACTGGCAACCGTTCTTATGTTCTAGCTTCCCTGCGATAGTAACTCTATGACGATCCCTTCCCTGCCATGTCCTCTATATTGACAGCAAGAGCTGAACCCACTTTATCTGCTACTACAGTGCCTGAAATATGTTATCAATGTCATTCCACAAGCCCCCATCCAACCAGCTAAAAACCACAAAACCGACTTCGTGGAATTTAAACCTCCACTCCTGAGGCATCTGCAATTACTGATTCCTGGAATAAAACAACTGAAGGGCAACTACCTGACTTTTACACAGTGGCAAATGTTGGACAATGTTTGGTATTTACTGGTGCCTTTTGAAGATCCAACTATCTCTGCTTTAATGCTAGTATGACAGAGGTCCTTCTCATCGGGATCCCTACCCCTGCTTTCCTTCTCTCACTCTGGCTGCCCGCCTTGGTCCCTCTTCCTTCGCCTTCCCGCGAGGCAAAACACCTTGGTGTTATCTTTGACTTCACGCTCTCTTTCTCTCCCCACATCTCGGACGTCGCCAAGAAGTCCCACTACCAGCTGCACCTCCTCAGAGGTATTGTTCCTTTCCTCTACTTCCCCCAGAAGCCACTGTCTCCAGAGCCCTTGTTCTCTCTAGGCTGGACTACTGCAAGAGCCTTTTCACAATGTGCCTTCCTCTACTCTCCACCCTCTGCAACTAATGCAGAACAGGACTGCAAGATTTATCCTTGGCCTCATGCCCAGGAACTGTATCTCTCGAGCCCTGAAATCTCTCCACTGGCTCCTGGTGGCTGCAAGGATCAAGTTCACGACTCTGTGCATTGTCCACAAGGCTTTCTGGGTCTGGGGCCCACACTACACCCAAAGCTCTCATCCAAAATACCTTCCTTCTCAAGCCCTTCACCTAGCTACCGCCAACTCTCTAAAGGTTAGACGCAGGGGGGCAGGTAACTGCAGGTGCCTCCCACTGGAATGGCCTCCCTGCCCCTCTCAAACTTGAGCCGGACCACCTGAAGGTCCGGAAGAAGCTCAAAACTTTCCTCTTCTCCTCTGCTTTCTCTCTCTCTCCTTCCCTTTCTGACCTATCTGACCTATCTGTCTGCTCTACCGACTGGTTGCTTGGCTACCCTCAGAGTCTGACTTGGTACCAGGCTCTTTCTTGATCAGTCACCCTTGCACTGCTTCCGGGCCTACCACACACTTAGGGGCTGTAACTGTAACCCTACAGTCCCATGTTCTCCTTGCACTACCCAGAGCCGCGCTGCCCTGGCTGCACTTACTCAGAGCATTGCTGCCCTGTTTTCCCCTGCCCTCTCCCTTGCACTTCCCCCTCCCTTTCCCCTCACACTTCTCGTTCTCACACTTGTACGATCTGAATGACACAAGGCCTAGTAATATCGTTTGTTTTGTCCTCCCTCTGTCTTCCCTCCCTTGTCTTGTTGCACCACTTGTGTACAGGCGCATTATCAATGACTTATCATATCATATCATAATCAAGAGGCCACCAAGTGGCTTATGCCTGTATGCGATGGCATTCAGGAAAGTGCTGCTGCCACCAGTGTTTCTATTGGAAGCTTCAACACAATACATGGGCAAGCACTACCTGGCGGTAGACTACTTTTCATGACCTTTTGCTGACCTCTCTAACAGGATCCACACATTTCTGAAATGAAGGAAGAGAAATATGTCATCTTTTCTTACATACAGTTTAAATTAAAAGTAGTCTCTTTTAAAAAGCATATGAATGAGGATGAAGAAAGTGCAAGTGGTTGTCATTGACAATAATACCTATTATCTATGTGTAAGTACACACAAGGAGACATAAAAGCATACATCCAACAAGAAGAGGTAAGAGATCAACAAGCCTGTGTAGGACGCCTCCAATGTTGAGAAGGTTTTGGGACAATGCACTGTCTTTCAACTTTTGATACTAATTCATGGGCACGACAATGAGCATTTGTACAGTAGAAAACCATTATAGACTGTCAGACAGGTTTCTCCCGCAGGCTGGCTGTTTGATACATCAGGGTCCCCAAAATCACAAACTGGAAGTTCTGCTTCAATGGGCCTCATTACGACCTCGGCGGTAGCCATGCCGCTAATGGCGGCATGGCTGCCGCCAAACTCGCGTCCGGGTCCAGGTTCCCAGAATGGGGAATTACCTGGCCATTCTGTGTTTGGAGGGCCCGGTAATTTCTTCCTCCAGGAACCTGGGCCCGGACCTTCCCTATTCCCATTTCACCCCCCCATAGGGCTGAATGGGAATGGGAGAGGGAGCAAAGAACGGGCCGATTACAAGTGGCCTGTTGTTTGCTCCCTCTTCCCCTCGTGGGACCCGGTATCGACACCTGGTTATACCAGGCGTCCTTATCGGGTCCTGCCAGGGGACCTCGTAATGTGGCGGAACGGGTTCAACGGGTCCGCCTCCTTTTGCGGAGCCCTTTACCCCATTCCGCCAGGGTCGTAATGAGGCCCAATGTGTCTCTACCAACTAGTGGATCCACCTAGTACCTCACTCAGTACTCTGCTCACCAATTTGAGGTTCTGCCTACATTAATTTGTCTATATGCACAAAAACCATCTCTGAGCCTTTTCAACCTTTTGATGGTAGGATGGTGCTGGAGGATGTGCTGTTTCATGGCACTAACCATTATCATGTGATCCAGCACCCCAGATTGACAGATGCCAAGCAATGCAGGCAATATATACCTGCATTTCTAATGACTTTGCCCATCCTCTCCTATCCAAATGACACAAAACCCTGATCTCTGTCACCAATAAGATCCTGCAGTGTTAGTGGTTGTGAAGTGGCCATGCTAGTGGATGGTGCCATCGATCCAGGCTTTTCTGGGCCAGACCTGGTGGGTGGGGAATTGTTTGTGCCCATAATAGGCATAATAGGAGGGGTGGGGATGTGTTTGCTACAGCATGATCAGCTATGAACTGGTAGGTTATCCAACACTGGAGAAGGGTGGTGCTGTTGCCGGGTCTGTCTCAGATCATGTGGTTTTGCTGTATATATCCTTGTGGCAAATGTTACAGTGCTTGTGCATCAATGAAGTTGCCAAGGCACTCATGTTTGGGTTACCCCTCTTAAATGCCTTATGGCACAGGTTGCATATTTCTGTAAATCCCTGATGGCAGTCCCAGACACATGAGCCATGATGGTGCTGTCCCTGCAGAGCTACAGTGGGTAGTGGTGGAGGACATAGCATGGCCTGAGGGTGACAATGCGTGCGAGTATCACATACATCACCATCAAAAAGAGATAACACAAACCATGCTAGAGTATGATTCGCATTTGATCTCCGATCCAAACACCAACAAACCAAACATTTCACCTGATGATCATGCAGTACAACATGCTGTTTAATTTGGCAGCAGATGAACACAGGCAGGGTCTTAATGGTGATGGAAACTATCGGATTTATAAAATTGGAGATTTTCTACACTGACTGGGATTGGGAATGGGGCTGCATAATCAAGCTATGTAATTTTGCCTTCATATGTACACATATACAGGTTGTACACACGCACACACACACACACACACACACACACGCGCCCCCCTAGAAAAAACATAAATAAATATAATAAATACTAGCAGGTGTACCCGTGCTTCACACAGTAATCCCTACTTCAGTCTTAGTTTGAAGTTTATTTAATATGGCTTTTCAACATTTACCTTGCCCCTCTTGTCCACTTGATCTCTATTTTCTCGCCTCATTTCCAGTGTCATGCTGATGACACACAGCTTTCCTTTAAGCTGCCCTTCTCCAACTCCTCTCCTTCTTCTCTCATTCCTGATTGTCTGACTGCTATTGAGGCATGGTGCGCTGCTAATGATCTTTGTCTTAATTCCAGTAAAATGTAAATCCTTTTCCTTGGAATTCCTGCCCCTTTGTTCCCTCCCAATCTCTGGCCCCCTCCTGGGGCCCTCTCCCTTCACCCTCTTGTGAGGCAAAAAACCTGGGAGTCATATTTGATTTCTCTCCCTCCTTCTTACCTCACATCAGGGACCTTGCCAGGAAGGCATACTTTTGGCTCTACCTCCTCAAAGGAATTCACCCTTTCCTCACCTTCCCCCAGAAACTCAATGTTTCAAGAGCTCTGGGGTCCTCCAGGCTGTACTACAGCCTCTTTCTCAATCTGCCTCTATCTTCCCTCCGCCCTCTCCAACTAATCCAGAATTGGACTGCAATACCTATCCTTGGCCTCAAGCACAGGGGCTGCATCTCTCCAGCTCTAAACTCTCGCCTGTTAAGGACTTCAATCAGGCAATAGAACCGGGTCTCGCCTAGCATGTAAAGCACAGATGAAAAACTAATTTATTATGTCTATAGGTTCAATATTTTGAGTGATATACCAGTCATAATAGACGCATCTCAAAATACCCCCAGGTCACAGTGGACCAGGAATCAGGCTGGTTGATAAAGGTAAATATTTATTTATTTATTTTAAATTCAAATCAAACACAAATTTTAATCTATATATATGGAGCAGCAATCACCAATGTGGTGCCAAAACAATTCAAAAAGTAAGTAAAGCAATTGAATTCACTTATAGTAAAGCAGAATAGAAAACAAAGGAAAAATAACAGTTTTGGCTTGTGAAAAGATAGCATTTAGGTTAATATTTCCCCAGCAAAGTTCTTAATTCACAAATGACCAATTCTATACAGATGTAAGTAATCACCAGGTATTCAGGAATAAAAGAACAGCATATAGAGTGTGAATATAATCTTCCCTCCCCAAACAAGAGAGAACATTTTTTTGGAACTTTGACACTTTTAAAAATGACAGTTGAAAATGGCATTGTGAAACAATGAAAAAGTGTGCAAAAATGCTTAAATTGATAAAAATTCCAATGGGAGCAACACTAAAAAGATTCTAACAAACATATGCTACAAGATGAGCAACAGAACACACTTTAAATCAGAATGGGAGTGTAATACTTTGAATGAGAAAAAGACACGTGTGGAACTTTTCCAAAAATGTGAATTCGCGCTTAATTTCCGCTATGTAAATTTTAATAAAAATGGGTCAATTATACTGTTCCATTTTAGTTGTGGATGTAGCTAAGGGTCTTAGGTTTAAGTGAGAGCTGAAATCAAGTTTCTATCTTTAAAATTGAAGAAGTTATGCAAGTTTAATAAGAGCCGTTTTTGAAAATAAAGATGCGAACATGAAAACAGAAATCAGTTTCTACATTGACAATTATGCTCTAAACTAGGGTATTCAGGCTGGTTACCAGTTTGAAACACAGTAAGCCCCAGAGTGGTCCACTGAAACCAACCCAAGCACCTCTGTGTCCGTCTTGGAGGACTCAGTCAGATTAGCTGTGGGATGATTTTAAGGGTTTGGGATTTTCACTAGACAAAAGGATTTTCAAGAAATGATCAGTAGCACAAGAAATCAAAACAAGGTTTCAGACTGGTTATGTTATGTTATGTTATAACAATTCTATAGCGCTAAAACCCTAAGGCATCCAAGCGCTCCTTCACAAGCAAAAAGGTCAGTGAGGATAACCGAATATAGAGTTAAATGAACAGTTCTGTCTTTAGGAGCTTCCGAAACGCCATATGATTACTTTCTGTTTGAAGCCCCAGCGGACGGTTGTTCCAGGCCTTAGCCACGAGCACAGGGAAGGAACGTCCATTTCCACGGGCTCTCTTTGTCCTTACCACCTGCAGACATAGGGTGGGTGTAGAGCGAAGGTTTCTTGCAGGTTGGTAAACCGAGATTTTGTCCTTTAAATAGTTTGGGGCTGTCCCATAAATGCATTTGTGACCCAGTGTTAGCATTTTAAAGGAGATCCTGGCTGATATCGGAAGCCAGTGTAGCTCCCTTCTGGCTGGTGCGACACTATTATGAGTTCTTAAGTTAAAGAGAGGATGGGTTGAGATTGGGATAGAACAAGGCAATTATACTATGGTTAATATGATTCCTGTTGATACTTACAGTCCACTGTAAATTAAGATTGGACCGTCAGGGTTCTGGTCATCACTGGTCGGGTCTACTGGCAGCAGGGCATTTCTGGAGGGATCGGTCAGCTGGGCAGTTCTGGTCAATTGTACTGCACCTCAGATTGGATTGGCCCTTCTGGTCACTGGACATGGTAGATTAGCGGGATTGCGAGTTCAGTAGGCAAGCTTGAATGGTGGCAAGCCTGACTGGATCAGAATTATTCTTTCCTGAAGTTTAGGATGGTTCAGGATTAGGGCCTAGTTGAAAAAGAGTTCAGCAATTGCTGGGCTTTGGTTTTGTAAAGTAGCTTGGATCACGACAAGATGAAAAGTTCTGGAACAGGACAAGATGAAAAATTCGGGAACGGGGTGTCACGCAGAAATCAGGATGGAGTCAGGAATCAGTGTCTGTGTGTGGTGAAGTTCCTATATTTATCATGCCAAGTGACATCACAACGTTTATGGTAGGGGCAGAATTACAGTCCACACCCACTTGGCTGTGATAGGTCAGAGGCACTTGCCCTGTTCTGGTTGGAGGCCAGAAAGAGATGTCATATTTTATGAGGTGATTTAGGAACCTCCCTCTGCAGGCGAGAAAACTGAATGAAACTCAGGCATTCATGACGAAATACCCAGACAGAAGACTACAGAGTATCTTTCTAAGAGCACGGTTAAAGTTGAACCTCCTACCATCTAATTAAATCTTGATGATCAGAGGGCTCTCGGAAACAAACAAATTTAGATTCTGTGACAACTCTCCCCAGATTGAATCATTACGATACCTTATATTGACGTGCCAGGGCACGAGAAACATCAGAGTCCCATATTTGACAAACCACTTGGTCTCAGCACGAATCCATGAAGAGAATCTCTGGTGTGCTCACCTGATCGGCAGGGAGAAGGCCTCATGGGTGACAGCAACGGCAAAAATCTTAGAACAGATTCTCCTTTTAGAAATATGACAAACTTGATGTCTACTACCCCTAATTTTCAGACCTTACAACACAAACAAATCAGGAGATTATTACAAGTGCCATCAGAGGAGCTAGTTAACTTATTCTTTTTTTATTTTTTATTTTGTTACCTGTCTTGTGTTCACCCATTTTGCTCCACTCCCAACTACCTTGTACTTTCTTTTCTGCATCAGTACCTTGTAGAAATTGCTAAGGTGATTAAATCAAGTAAATAAAAAAAAGAAAGTCAGTGACTTGACATGTCTGCCATGGCTGCTGGGTGTTGCTCAAAGCTTGGCATGCTTTCATTGCCGGAAAGGGGAATCTCATTACGTCTGAGAGCATGACATAGACCATCTGTGAATACTATAGTTGCATGATGCTTCATATCATTCAGACTTGCACTACATATGCAATGTGCCTGGCTGACCTGACAAATGTTGTAGATTTGTGTGATGGTGTCAGCTTAGGCAGTCGATAGACGCATCCCGATATCAGTGGCACTATGATCCACATGTTAATGTGTCATCTGTAATTCATTGTCTACCTTCCCCTGCCTCCACCCTGTTTTCCCTGTTTTCCCTGAAGGCACTTTGAAACAGTTTTGCTAATTGTATAAGCGCCTAATAAGTGACCAATAATAACTTTTAAAAAATCAATATGAGATGTAGAGGGTGTTTGGGACTGTGGCATGTGTGACTTCTCTCACATGCCTGTGGGGTGTTTCCAATCAGGTTAGATTGGCTGATTTGTCTTACCTTGTCTCTTGTAGCCCTGGAAAGGAGAATGGTAATGATCTGTTATTTATATAGCGCTTTCGCTGTAGTGCTGTACATAGAATATTTACATACAGCTACTGCCAGCCAACTGAAATTGGGACTCATTTATAGCTATTGGAAAAATGAAAGCCTTAGTTGGATTCAAATCTGCGACATGGCTCAGGATATACTGTGACACAGAAGCACCCTTCTTCTGCATCTTTTCTCTGGTGCTATGTGCCTGAAGGAAGCCAACATGGGCACCTGTAGGTGGACATCTCATTGCCTTTAGGACACAGTGCCGGCACTCGACACTTGGGAGGTTACCCCTTGCCCTGCAATGCAGCACACCTCAATTGGACAAGGCATCTCTGCAGGAGAGGGTCTACCCAATGGCATGCCATCCAGCATTCAGTTCATGCTGGCAGAATCTGTAACTCTTGCAGCAGCAATACTGGTTCTGACATCACCCCGATGTACACTGCATGCTAAGGAACCTAGGTCCTTCCACTTGTTTACTTAAACTTAGTTGTGCAAAATAGGAATGGGATGAGTGACATGCAGCTCTACACACTGAAAATCAAAATGAAGAAGGAATACATTTATAAAGCACAGGAGGACTATGTTCACTAGGTCCAATGAACATTTCAGGTTACTTTCACTACTGTTTTATTGCCATGTTATAATTGATCTGCAATAAATATTCCTTGACTGGGAGAAGTAGAACATTTATTTTGGAGAAAAAAAATACTAGTCAAGAGGAGCACCACATAGCTATATGCTTTTGTGGATGAAATACTCTCCTAAATTTGGCCATGAAAGTGAAGGAACTGCCTTAGAATGTATTCATAAATACATTACATATGCCTTTCCAGCCAGCCTTCAAGTTTCCAATGATACAAGAGTGAAAGATACTGCTGTTTGATACAGAAACAAAGATTTTTCTGCACCAAAATGTATATAAACAGTTTAATGTTTGCTGCTAGACACAGTTTCAAAGGTAAGTCTCTCAACAAAAACAAATATAATATCAACATAGATTAACATTACGATTCATGGAATTATTTTCGCCGAAAAACGGGGATTTGTGCGCCATTCTACCCGCAAATCCCCATTTGTTAAACAGGGATTTGCGGGAAGAATGGCGCACAAATCCCTGTTTTTCGGCACAAATAATTCCATGAATCAGCCCTTTAGCCTTCAAGTACTTTAGTGATTTCAATCCCATAATGTGATCCATCTCAAATGCTGATGTAGACATTCAATTTGCCACAGAAAATTCAACTGCATTCAAGAAACATCACAAAACGTGAGAAGACCGAGTTAAAATATCTGTGGAGTGACATTTCATCTAACAAAACCTTTTGCAACCACTGTAAACTATACAGCTTCATCATCATAAAAATGCTCCCCAATAAAAAATGTGGTTCATGCAAAGCATCTGACTTTTTAATAGGCACACCTTTTCAAGGAAAACCTGAAAATATTTTCTGTCTAAGCCTTGCTCCAGTTCCATCTAAAAAAGTGTACTAAAATAATTTCAAGAAATCAGAGGTCTAGCTGAAGAAAATCTCAACGGTAAAGACTTTCCAAAACCAAATCTCATCAGCACATGATATCAACAGAGAAGTTCTTCTTTTGAAAGCATGTGTTTTTGAGAAATAGCACATCACTACTCATAGAAAAATGCCTCTGCAAATGAAACAGCTGGTAGATATGGAGATTTAATTTGTGATTGATATATACGGAGGCATAACCATGTTTAACCATCCTTCCATTCTGCAGACCAGAAAGAATTCTATTACATGGCTCTGCTGCTGTAAGGCAAACATTGGTGAAATGTTTTTTGTTACAGGGCAGTAAGATACATGGTGAGCTGTTTTGATGAAACTGAAACCAGCTTTATAAATCACACATTTAAACAGTAAGAACAAATGTAAGAAGATGAGCTTTCTCAAGAAGAAAACACACGTATATAAATATATATATATATCAATGAAAAAACGTTGTTAAAGGGACGTTATGGTTAAGATGCGCTACTAAAAACCTATGAAATTCAGTGAAAAAACTTTGTTAAAGGGATGTTATGGTTCTAAGTAAAACCAAAAAACCCCTGACATTCGCCAGTTATGGTAAGCTAGGCAACCATAACTCACGCCACCACTGTGCACTGCTAAGACTAACACCCTCAACATCAAAGATGACATCACAAATGTCATTGATGACATCACTGATGACATCACGTGTATGTACTTTTCATGAAATATGTGTACAGGGGATTCTTATTATAATGTTGCGAAAAAAGTGTCAAGGATCATTGCAATAAATATCTTACCCTAATTAGTGCATTGAACGATGCATTGATATAAATAACATTCTGTTATGGGGTTCTATCTAGTATACTAAGCTACTCATGCAGAAACATAGCATTGTGCGCAGCGTACAAGATGAAGGTATAATATTCGTAATGTTAATATGTTGAATAATGAAATGATAATTGTTTTCTTAATAGATTTTTGTGTACTGTAAAATATGTAATAAGTAGCTAATAAAACCCATGTATTACATAATTGCATTACTATAGACAAAACACAAAGAGACAAGAACACATACCAATATGGGTATATAGAGGGAAAGTGAAGTTAGCAAAAAAGCACAAGTAGTAGCAGAAACAATTCATAACCTAACTGATTATTTTCATGCAAATAAAGGATTGCTCTGTTTCAAAGCTGCTATTTACCCTATGTATATGTATCACTTGATGTGATTGGACCCTAAGGAAAGTAGTGTGAGTACAATGTATACAAATATGACCATATACAGGGACAGTACAGCCATAAAAAAACAACAGAACTATCAGAAAGTTCTGATAAGTCTATTGATTATCTTTATGCAGAAAAAGGATTGCTGTCTTTAAAGCTTGTGTCTTCCCCTATGTATATGTTTCATATGATGTGACAGGACTCTAAGGGAATTACTGTAAGAACCTACTTGAAGGATATGTCTACAAATAAAATAAAATGTTTAGTTTCTGACTGTTACTGAAGATAACCATGTGGCCTAGATATGTCAGCAAAAGAAAAAAGAGTGAGCCAGACATGTGATGTCATCAGTGATGTCATCAATGACATTTGTGATGTCATCTTTGATGTTGTGGGTGTTAGTCTTAGCAGTGCACGGTGGTGGCGCGAGTTATGGTTGCTTAGCTTACCATAACTGGCGAATTTCAGGGGTTTTGCGGTTTTACTTGGAACCATAAAGTCCCTTTAACAAAGTTTTTTCACTGAATTTCATAGGTTTTTAGTAGCGCAACTTAACCATAACGTCCCTTTAACAAAGTTTTTTCACTGAATATATATATATTCGCAAAGGGACCTTGGTGCTAATTACGGTACCTTCACAGTAGGCAAAACCCTAATTAAAGAAAGCAGTCATCTTTTCACCATTCAACATGGCAAGATTATGAATATTGCACCTTCATCATGTATGCTGCACACACTGCCTATGTTTCTGCATGAGTAGCTTACTATACTGGATAGAACCTCATAATAGAATGCTATTTATATCAACGCATTGCTTAATGCACTAATTAGCTCATGATATTTATCTCATTGATCCTTGACAGTTTTTGGTCAGCATTATAAGAATCCCTTGTACAGAGTTTTCATGAAAAGTACATACACATGTGATGTCATCAGTGATGTCATCAATGACATTTGTGATGTCATCTTTGATGTCCTGGGTGTTAGTGTTAGCAGTGCACGGTGGCACGAGTTATGGTTGCTTAGCTTACCATAACTGGCGAATTTCAGGGGTTTTGCGGTTTTACTTGGAACCATAACGTCCCTTTAACAAAGTTTTTTTGTATATAATATATATATATTCAGTGAAAAAACTTTGTTAAAGGGACGTTATGGTTAAGTTGCGCTACTAAAAACCTATGAAATTCAGTGAAAAAACTTTGTAACTTTCATAATATCCCTGACTTCATATACATGTAACATAGAACATACTAACCCCCTCGTAGTGATTTTCATGTCCGCGGACTACCGCCATGTCCGCGGACATATCGAAAATCTGAGCGTGGTGAATGTAAATTTAAATAGTGTGCCCCATTTTCCCTTTGAAGTTGGCTCTGAAAAGAGCCGTTTTCTTTGGTTTTTTTTAAAGATCCTTGACAGACACCTGTTATTTTGTATTTTTTTTCTTGGTTTTTTTCTTACTTTACTCCTAAAATCTTCACATAACCTTCTCCAAAGCAACCCTTACATTCCAAAATAGAAAGGCATTTCCCGTAAAAGATAAAGAGATGCCATCGTCTTTAAAATTAACAGCATTACTGGCATCAATATTCACATTATTACAGAAGAACATACCAGCTTTAAGCATGAAGGCACACATGCCTCGGTTGATGACACACCTAGCAATGTTTTGCTGAGGACAAAGAACTGAACTATTGTCCCATATTGCCCTAGGTAGTAATCCAGAAAGAATGACTTTCGCATTTGGAAGGATCTTCATTACGGCTTGAACCAAGCATTCCAAATCAGCCAACAAAGTAGGGGCACTGACGTTGCCCAAATGGAAAGCACCATAGTGCAAAACTACCACATGCGGACTGTTCATCGTGGCCATATCCTCACAAACTTGTACAATTCCCTGTATATTGCAATCAGGCACAGTGCTCCACACCACCCCCACTCCGTTCACAAACATATCTCCAAGCACCAACACCCTGACTTTCTCTACTTCTGCCATCTTCACCACACACAGTCTCTTTCAACACAAATCCACAACCTCGACATCTGATTGGCTGATCCGTACAGTCTTCTTTCCATGTTGGATTTCCTGGAAAAACCCGGATGTAGCACGCCCTGTCCACGAACAGCCGCGGTCTCCGCGGACCGCGTCCACTTTACTCTCTGTGCCATTCCCTCATTGCATACAGCTAAGCAATCACACAATACGAATAACATCCTCAGAACACCCCCATTTTGTGAATTTTTGAACATTTCAGGACAATTATCATTTCATTATTCAACATATTAACATTACAAATATTATACTTTCATCTTGTACTCTGCACACAATGCTATGTTTCTCCATTATTAGCTCAGTATACTAGATAGAATCCCATAATACAATGCTATTTATATCAATGCATCGTTCAAAGCACTAATAACGGTATGATATTTATTGCAATATCATTGACACTTTTTTCGCAACATTAGAATAAATATCCCTAGTACACAAATTCCATGAAAAGTACATACACATGTGATGTCATCAGTGATTTCATCAATGACATTTGCGATGTCATCTTTGATGTCCTGGGTGTTAGTCTTAGCAGTGCACAGTGGTGGCGCGAGTTATTTTTCATAGCTTACCATAACTTGCGATTTTCAGGGGTCTTTCGGCTGTACTTAGAACCCGAAGAGGCTCACGAAGCGGACTATAAGGTTGTATTGTGTTTTGAGCTTGACAGACAGAGATTGTGATGAAAGACTTCTCTTGAAGGAGTGTTGCTAAAACGTAAGAGAAGATAAGGATGAAATTTCTGAAACGAAACCACTTTTATATATTATATCACTATGCGAAAGATCGTTCGCACACGCAGAGTCGTATTTTGGGACTGCACTACTCGTAGACAATGGAAATTGCAATTGTATTGTAAGTATAATTACAATAGCGTAGCATTAAATACCGCTCTAGTTGAACTTGTCCGTTCAAAGTGGCATAATGTTTTCTACCGTGCACTATCACCGCCGAATTGATCCCCTGTCGTTTAGAGGGCTCTGAAAAAGGCAGACGACACAGGGTGGGTTAATAGAAATAATGTAACTGGTCTATAGGCGGTCAAGCGCTCTACTCGCTGTGCCACTTCACTGTAGCCTGTGAAGTGGCACAGCGAGCGCAACGCTCGCTTTGACATCCATGCACAGCTTGCTAACGCAAGTTCGAATCCCGGCAAGGCCAAACTCAGCCTTTCATCCTTCCGTGGTCGATAAATGAGCACCACACACTGTGGGTATTAATAAGCACTGCTTAGATACCTCACGGTTCTTAGCGCTATATGAATGGGAAAATATTATTATTTTATTATTATTAACATACTCCGTTGCACTATCTTCAATAGCAAATAGTTTCACGCCCTAATAAATAAAATGATGATTTTTAATGAAGATCGGCTGGTGAGACTAATTTATGTTTTTTAAAACAGGTATGTCGCCCCATTTTGCCTATGTCACGATTTACAGACTGCAGCGGATGGGGTCTTCAACTGCCAGGTACAGGTCCAAATATGCAACTTCATGACCCTCACCATTTTATGGGACAATCGCCAAGGACCAATATGCCCTTACGCAGAACTAGCGGCTACAAACAACATACCAACCAATAGGGTGGTCTAATGGCTTGTTGTTGGAGCAACCTTCTGATTATCAGAGCGACCATTTACTGCTTTTATCATAAACCAACACCCTATCTACCGCAAAGGAACAACGCGTGGCTCAAAATAAACTTTTGCTGATCGACAGCAGAGACAATAGCAAATCGCTGAATATTCACTAAACATTTCATGTGAAATAAATGTACTTTACCAAATGTACAATCCTGCTGTTTACTTTTAAACCACATTTTCATATTCCGAATTGTGGCGCACTGAGTTGTAAGCTGATCTAACACCCTCTGTACCGGAAAGGAACATCGCGTGCCTCAACATGAACTTTTGCGGATCGACAACAAAGACAAATGCAAATTGCTGAATATTCTCTAAACATTTGATGTCAAATAAATGTACTTTACAAAATTTACAATCTTGCTGTTTGCTTTTAAATCACTGTTTCATATTCCGAATTGTGGCGTGCTGTGTTGTGACATAATATGTGTTGTCTTCTGGGTTCTGTGTAAAGTCACTTAGGACTGGAGAGGTCTGGGCGCGTTTGATGACGTACCCTGTAACATCACGGAGAGAGGCGAGGAATATGAATGCTTTGATAATATCAGGCTTAGGGGCGGGAGATATGATTTAGTGTCGCAAAAGCAAGTCAGCCAGGTCAATAGCGCCAGTCATAGGATTATCACATAATGTCGGCGCACACCAGCCGGATTTATCGTTCCTTTAGTGGACAAAAAGTCGGTTGACGCCCATAGGAAATTGTACTATTAGCGGACAAAAGGAGTGGTCTTAAAACACTTTCACCCTGACAACAAACAATACAAACAACGTTCTCAGAACACCCCCATTTTATGTAATTTCAACCATTTCGGGACACCGCAAGTGTTCTTAGAACACATTCAGCTAGACAGATTACAATACGGACAGCGTCCTGAGGACACCCCCAGTTTGTGTATTTACGAACAATTAAGTACACCGCGAGTGTTGATAGCTCATTTTTACCTTCCTTGCGAACAAAAATGACACATACTCTGTCCTCTAAACACCCCACCATTTAGTTTATTTACAAAATGTCAGAACAGCCGTGTTCTCCGCGGACAAATCGAACACAACAAAAACGTCTAGCACATAAAAAAACAAAACATTGAACCTATCTCATACTCCCCCACCCTCCCCAAACACTCTTACACACCAACACACGGCACTAAATACAATTTTTTATCCACGTTTCACCGAAGTCAGCCATCCTAGCAATTAGTGATATGCAAAATGCTATTGTATAATCCAAGCAATATGAAAAACGAATTATCAGTGCTTGTATCATAGCTAAATGATGAACAACTCAGCATCTACATGGAAGTCACTGAACAAATCAAGCATGGATTACAACGTGAGAACAAATCATGTACCTATAATGTTCACTAACCCCTTCTTTTATATATTAGTGGTGAAGCAGGATACGGCAAAATTGCATAGTTGAACCAATCCATACATTTAAATGAGAAAAGACAAACATAAGCCCCTCCTGTATCGGCATAGCCCGACAGGGCCAGCTGCTTACACTAAAGGGGGTGGGGATAACCTTACATTGATTCCCAATGCTCCCTGTGGATCATCAAAACAAAATAAATTATAAAAAACTGTCTTCAGAGGCAGCATTTGAAGTAAGCAGAATCGCATGGTAAATCTAAGTTCTCTTAATAGATGAGGTATTCATGGTTTCTAACTTAATGCTAGCTTTCCTTTACCTCGGAATGCAGGACAGCCTTGAGATTGGACATGAAGAACTGTAAGTATGAAAAGATATCATTGTATTTGGAGATCCAAACCGATAACTACTGATTCAAATGCCAATTTGTTTAGGTCATAAAAATATTGTACAACACTTTGAAGGATAACAACTGTAGACCACTGGGTTCAGTTTCACTATAGAGAGCTAGTGCAGATGATGCATCAAGCAACTTAACCTACCTATGCTCAAATACTAAAGAACATCAGAATTGGTATATTTTCTGAGCAGGCTCAAAGAAGCCTAAAAGTAGACTTTCAAATAAACTTTATGGAAAAGCAACATACGGTCCTCAACTGATGGACCAGTTACCTCACCAAAATGACCAATGTGCAGGTGTATAATTTCCACCCTAGCAGACTGTGTCCAATTTAATGAAAACAGCTTTAAAATGATAAGCAGCCCACAGTTCACATAAATTGTACAGACAAATTAGAAGTGCATGTTATGCCACTCCTTAGTTTTGAACAACCCACTGCATGCCTAAAGCAAATAAACAAATCTGAATTCAAGAAAGCCATCTTCTTATTTTCCCCCGACTGCAAAGTTATTCTAAGATGCAACCTGGATGCGGACCTGGGAATAGTGAACAGAGCAATGGGTACACTTGTTGGTTTCCGAATCCATATGATGTTCAGTTTGTTATTATCAAATTTGACAAACTATAATAATCTCCAAACAATCAGTGCAGATTAGCATGTTTCCTTCTTTTTAAAGATATCTATGCAAGAATAGAACAATTCTCGCTTTCGCCTGCATGAGCTATAGCAATTCATAAGTCTCAAGGTGTAACCCTCAAACATTCTCTTGTAGACATTGTGAATAAAATCTTTATAAGGAGGTATGAGTTATGTAGCACTATCACATTTGTGTTCTCTCACAGGTCTACTTATATTACATTCCGATGCAGGCAAAGTAAAAGCAGGCGTCCCTTGCACTCTAAAGGATAATAGACTTCATACTTTGTACACTCGACAATTGGAGATCTGCCCAGTGCCTGAAAAATCTAAAGCTTCCAAAAGATTACTTTTAGAGTATGAAAGCACATCGGATGTCCTTGTAATAGCCATTACAAAAAATAGAATCATCACATAAGCCTCAAGAACATCATCGTCCACATCTACTGCTCCCTTCAAAGTAGAGAACAGCACTTGAGAAGCTCAGTATGCAAATGATGCCATCAAGGTGCTGTTTCAATTGTTACCACTTGTAAGTAATATTTTGCATGACCTACAACAGCTCTTGCACATCTGCACAGAAATGCAACAAAGAATCCTGACAGAAATCAAAGTATATCCTGGATAACAGACATAGGGCCTCTTTACCTCTGTTGTGGTAAATCAGATGTATTTCAATGGAATTACCACTAATTACTACCAAACCAATTTACCATTACCATACTCAGTCCTGTGGATTTATTGTCACGTTATGAGTGGTGGTTAAGGCACTGTTAATCTCCATTTTGGAGCCCTTAGGTCTCCCTGCTGATTTTTGTCAGATTTACCACAAGCTGTAATTCCATGCAGCAAATCTGTGGATTTGGACCCTTATACTGGCATCTTGCTGTAGGAAAATCCTCCAATTCAAGGTCACATTTGCCATTGCAGTGAAAGAAGTGGTAATTACATCACCACCGAAAATAGTGTCATTAGTGAATACGATATGTGGCTAATAGCACTGCACATTGTCTTATTGTATACATCTATTCATAATAATGAAGGCTATCATGCCCTAAATAGTTTTTCAAGACAAATCTGTTAATTATTTAACAACATTACCACATGCTGCTGGATATGGTAAACTTTGGCTACAGCATTATTTTTTGTAAATGATGCCAAACAGCTCATGTTTCAATCCCTATTATGCTTTATGCTTATCTGATTGTTCATTAACAGGAACAGACAGGTTCCTTTGCCTTGAATGTGGAAAAGTGGATGGATAGCTACTTAGTGTGTCTACACAACATGGGCGATATGCTGATGGTATAGAAAAGCGATGCCAATATGTTGAATGTTTGAATTCCTATAATGTTAACTTGAAATTCATGTATGACTGTTCAAGAAAGACAATCAACTATCTTGATTTGAAAATCAATATTCGGGAACGTCAAGTGGAAACTTGTATCCTTCGGATGCCGCCATCATGTAGTTCAAATTTACATGCAAAACATCTTCACCGTCGCCCTTTAGAACAGAATATTCCATATGTGTAATTGCTCTGTGTGTAAAGAATTGCAGCCTGGATAAAGGTTTTGAGGTTGAATCTATTTGGATGTGTTTGAGGTTCTGTGCTAGGGGCTATCCATAATGAAACTTGTATAGAGCCCAATGTAAGAACAATCATGTGAAGAGGGAGGAATTATTGAAGGTGAAGTCATAAGAAGTATATACTAATAATTAATCTGTACACTTTCTAACCAATTTCTCAAATCAGTACAGCAACATAAACAAACATTGGACTATATTCAAATTGGATAAAGATCCACAAAACCTGTTTGATAGTTACCAAAGCACAACATTTAAAATGTATGGTGCCTTACACCAGTAGACTGGGTAACACATGTGAGAGGTGTCTATCCTTGTGGGGTATATTTGCCAATTAGCTCTTGACAACCAATCTGATTTCTGGAATAAGGATAACATGGTTAGCGCTATGATCAAAGCAATTCAAAATTCTAACAGCTATGATTGTGTATTTATGTAATGTGTCAATGCCCCATGAAGTACATAGGTATTCTGATTAGGAAAAGAAAACAATTAATTCAGAAGCATACCCATGCTATTAAAAATAGTGATGCATAATATGAAGTAGCAATTCAGTAATATTTGTTAACTGTTCTTTTTAATAAAAAAAAAGAAATTGATGAGCCATAGTTATGAGGAAATTATATTTTGTGATGCGTGAGGGGTGGTAGATTTAAGTGATGATAGATGATAATTGCTGCTCTTAAGTATTTAAAACATATTTGATGGTATCATTTGGGTAATGCAAAAATCCTTCATCATGACAGCTACCTATTTACATATAAATCTTGTTACAATGTTTTTGGGGTGTTTTCAGACTTTCATGACATTATTGTACAACGGCACTGTCACATTTGTAGCTTCAGACACATATGGTGCTTTTCCCATTCATACAACTAACATAAAACATATTATCACTTAAATATACTGTCACCTTCAAGCATCCTAAGGAAAGTAACAAGTGTATACAATGGACTTAGGAGGGAGGGTTAGCTCCACCTTGCACAAAAATGTTTGAAAATGTAATAATAACATGGATTATTAAATGATTCGCTTACTGAGGGGCTGAAGTGCTGTTCAATTCGTGTGAGAGTACCTTTGTTGATGGAGGAGGAGCAATTAACATGATAGCCTTGATGCATTTTTCCATGGCTGAACCAGAAGTAGTAGGGAACATGCACAAAGATGACCCGCGACATGGGGCGCACCATTGCACTTAGTATAAGAGAGACCCTATATCACCCTGGGTATGCTAGCTTGAAATGAATGGGGCTATTTTTGAGGGGCCATTTTTCCCTATGTAAACTAATGAGCCAAAATTATTGAAATGGATAGGTGCATTTGGTATCTCAGGGGCCCTTTCGTCTCTCTGAAAATGGCATACTCATTATCATGAAGCCACTGACCAATCTTCACTGAAAGTTGACAGTATCCTGCCATATTTTGTGGGAGGTATGTGTGCGTTGCCAACGCATCAACATATGTTTTATACAGAGACGTAGAACGTCACAACCCCAGAAATTGCACAAACGTGACAAGCTAGCAGTGGATAAGGTGTCGGAATCCATTGTGCCCACCTCTCTTTCTGTGTTTGGGGCCCCTTTAAACAAGGTAGATGTGGTTTCTGGAAAATACAGAGGGGTGCCATTTAGGAGGCGAAGGGAGATGTGACAGATGTGTTGTACACTTTTGGGGAGATTGGGGGTAAAGAGGAGTGGATTTGTTTCCATGATCATTGTTTCTTTCTTTATTTTATTGGAATGAGTCGATTGACTTTTTACAGTTACTTAAAGCACATAAAATACATATAATAATTCACGCAGTGAATTAGTAAATCAATCAATCCATAGCAACCATAAAAGGAACCCATCTAAAACATCAACCAATTGGCAATTTCATAGCAAGTGGCAGATAAAACCAACACAATTAATATCATACATACAACATTTATATCCTAAAATTCATATGTTAAATTCCTATTATAATTCCTAGAACAATACTAAATACTTCTTAGGCAAATGGTCAGTCATTTTGGTCCAGACACTAATTCCCTACATTAGGAGCCTTTTACCGTACAAAAATACATTTGGGGCATGTGGTCAATTATTCAAGAAATTATCTGGTCCAGACACTACTTCAGTACCATGTGTCACTTACACATGGCTCACATGAAAATTACAATAAGGCAGTCCCAACTGTGCAAGAATTCAAACAATAGTCGCAGAAATCATCAGATTTAATGTAGTCAAATCGATGCACAAAGTTCTCATACGTGCACATGTATACGGGGGATACGGGGGTCAAGTTAGGATGCTCAGTATATAAATGCTTCAACATTTCCAAGCTATCTTTGTTCTTACACATATGAGAATGTCTATCTTATAACAGGATTCTCAACTGTGACCCCAATACAGACAGCAACAAAATTTGATTAATACGAAGACGCAGCACAAGCCAGCGCACTTCTGGATTAGGAGACAGTACGATATACCGTTGGGGACTCTTGTATCCATGAACCACCTTAGATACATGGCTCAGGCTCTTCAGAGTGGCAATATGGCCGTAGTCCTTGTTCCAATCGCATAGGTGAAATTTAGTTTTAAATGAAGCTTTTAGGTGTTGTTATCCACCCCTGATAGACCAATTTGGATAATAGTTTATCTTGCGGAAAGTCCGGGATCAGAGTTTCACCAGGGAGCAATTCCACAGATGTTGAGGCACTATGGAAAATCAGGACATTGTGCTTAGCAACCTGAATTAAATGAGCATGTGGACTGACAAAATGGTGCCCATTAACTGTGGACCTAAATGTTGCTAGAAGGAGTTATCCGCGGGTTGAATATGCACATGATGGTTCCAATTGTTGTTCTTTAGGTATATCCCTTAATCATGTCTCACTGGTACACATACACCTCTTCTCAAATCTTTTTTCCTCATATTCTGGTGTATTTAAACATTTCAATTTTGGGTCAGAGACCTGTATGAGATGATGCACACGGATGGAGGCCTTCTGCCTTTGAATTTATATTATCTTGATGACTAGCCTTCTGTGTCCTATGTAACCTGTGGTTCTGGTTACCTGTAAAACATTGTATTAACACAGAAAAGGGAGAAGAAGCAAGTGGAGACCAATGAGTGGTCCAGTGGAGATGGACTGGTGAAATGTGGGATGATCATTCACACTCCCCTTTTTTGTACACATTCTTGGAACCTTTGTCTGCTCGAATCATGCTGTAAGCATCATGGACAACTTTACATTGATCACAGCCACAAGAAGTGAAGGGAAGTCGAACTAATTGTTGTTAGGGAGATCTTTTTTTACCAATGACACCTGATGAGCTTGCAATGGAAACACAATTTGCGTGTTACTAAATAAATTATCTTGTTTTAATAAATTGGGTATTGAAAATTTTATAATTGTTTCTTATTTGATGATTTATTTTAATATTTTATTGAGGTAACCCAAATCCCACAAAGAATTCAAGGGAAGGGACAAGGGCATGTATATCAGAGAATGTTTGCATAAAAGAAAAGAGTCAATCAATAGTTGATTTTTGAAGCACTTCTTAATCATTTAGTCAAAACAAGATATCTTATAGAAACAATTGCACAGGAGATTTTGTGGACATTCCAGAAAAATTGCTCACTACGATATGAAGACTATTGTACTATTAAATTTGCACAAATACAAATTATCTCTGAGCACATTATGCAAGCGGTGTTGAGAAAAATGTATAGGTGAGCAGGCTAAATTACCCCTTCAAAGTGCTTTCATTCAGATGTATCTGTTTTCGATGAATTGTGATTAAAGTGTCCCTTTGTGTACCTAAAGGGTGCATTTACTTTGATATGTGTTGGCAAGACAAGTGAGTGAACCAAAATCACCTCCGCTGCACCCTACATACACCATGATTTTGCATTTGGCTGGTAATGGCTGTGGCACTGTCAACAGTTGTCGCAGTCTTCTAATTTAAACGTGGGGTCCTGGCATTTTTTAAGAGGTGCCGTCCTGTCCAAAACACACAATTGTCTAACATTTGAATCACTTTCTTTAACTGCTAGCAATCTTTAAATTATTATTAATGTTAGGACCATGCAGAACAGTTTCAACTCTCCCTGTAATCTCTCTGGAATTCAGTGTTTATCATGTCAGTAAATTGGTCCCTCTGCGTAAGAATCCTCCACCTAAGGAGAATTGACGTAACAATGTTTGTGAAAGAATGATTGCACACACTTGAGATGTAAGCATTTCAAAAGAGACTCTGGTGAATACATGATGGATTTGGATTCCAACAAGGGAGTCTTTTTAAACTTTATTTCCACTTTGCAAATCCTTTGTAGTCTAGTGCTGTGTGGCAATTATACCCGTGTCTCCAAGAATATGAGTTTGGCAAACTGCAAAATAAGAGATGGAAATAATGTATAGCCCCTTGAGTGAATGCAACAAAGAAAGCAAAATGAAATCAACATTTGCTTGTGTAGGGTGGGTCAGATGCATCTTTCATGATACTTGCAATACAAACATTAATGGGAACGCCTGAAGATTTAGACATTTTTCATGGTGTAATTTTGAAAAGCAGACAATGAAACAAATTAACGGCAAATAGTAATTAAAAAAAAAAAGAAATAGAAGTAAAATTGAGATAGATAATAACTGTGATGAGGAGAAAATGTAGAAGAGACAAGGAGTGATGTCTTGTCAATCGAGAAACTCAATCACATCAGTGTGATCAGAGAATTTCATGTCAAAATATTGGTGTCTTTCATGAACTCATTTTGCAGCAGCTAGCAGCATAGTGTCAACGCTTCCACTATTTGGGTATTTTAAATCCAGTCAATCTTTGAATAGTTGTCAAACACTACTAAGTATTGATACTGTACTGGTGTGATGAACCTTACATACTTGGGAATCAATTTATTGAATGAATAAAAACCATTTAAAAAGGAGATGTCAACCCCACTCCTCCAACCTGCTGAAGAATTTTGGCTCTAACACAAGGCTTTTCCAAGCATTTGTCTGCAAATGGCTCTTTGCATGATTATTGATCTCTTCTAAAGAGGGCTGTCATTTCTAGATGGACCAGTATTCTCAAATTTCCAAATGTGACTTCTAGGAAAATCAAGAGGCAGCTCTGAAATGTATTGCATAACTTCTGATGCTCCTCACCAACCACAATCTGTGGAGTTCCACGTTGTTCATTCCCATCACCTGGGCTTTAACGCATAGTGTCGTCCAACAAATATATGAGAAGAACACTCTGAGAGGTTTCAACTCTATGCCAATGACACTCATCTGCTGCTTCGGAACCTCAATAATGACCATCAAAGATTTGATTTGCCTGTGGTGACTGGTAGCAGACTCGGGCAATCATAACCATGAACCAAAAGATGGAAGTACTGCTACGCAGAGGTTCTTCCCATATAAATAATGTTCTAAACAGAACATCTATGTTTCGGGGAACCCTTTTTGATTACTAGTGGAACACATCCCAAAGTATATAGCCCATGGTAATGTCCAGAAAGAAACACACAGAGAGGGTCTGCATAGTGAATATAGTTTATTGTAATGAAAAAAGCAAGTTGTTCTCTTATATATACTTATACACATAAATACGGTTTGCTGGAAGCAGGAAATTTGTATGGTTAGCATAAACAAAATATCATACAGACTACAGTAAGCCCTAAACTAATATGGTTTACTAGAGAAACCGAATAAAGACATAAAAATCAGTACACAAAAAACAATACATATATCTGTATATTCATGGTAAATTATTACCTAAAAATCAGAAAAGAAAAAAAATATATATAATGCCACATAGATCGCATTAATACATCTATAGAAGTCAGAATTCTCGTAGACAAATGTCAGATGTTCTGATACTTAGATGCCCAGTCTCTATTGCAATGAAATTCCTGATAGACATATATCAAAATTCCAATAGACAGATGCCGTATCTGTGGCAGTGAGAAATCTAATCAACAAATGCCAAACCTTCATTCAACAGGCGTCAAATGTATAATGCATAGAAACGTCTAGTGTGCATCGGCCAAAAACAGATGCCCTAATGTGCATCGGCCATGAACAGATGCCGGAACCTCAATAATGACGACAGCAACTCCATCATCTCAGAGTTACAATTCGGTCCCAGAAAAAAGGTCTATTTTCAAAAACATAGAGGATCGATAAAGGACACAATAACGTGTCACATATCACTTTCATTTGGCCAACAGAAGCGTGAAAAGCCTAAGAATCCAATGTGGCAATTGCCTTTCTCGCAGCACACAAAACAACTAACCTTCAGCTTTGCTCCCTTAAAATTAATTCACCTATACTTGCCCACAGCTACAAGGAATAGCTCATTCAGGCAGTAGTCCTACTCAAACTCAACTATTGTAACAGGCTCTAACTGCATCTGCCCAAATACCAGTGAACCAAAAACGACAGTTCCAGAAAAGGGATGCTAAATGTATTTTTTCAGCTTAAAAAAACAATATCTCATCTGCCTTTACACGTGCTCAAATGATGTCCCATAGTCAAGACAGATCAACTGAAAACACTATGCATCATGTACTGGAGCATATGACCAAAACATCTAAGAAACCAAATCTCCTATTATCTTCCCACCGGCCCACTCTGGTTAGGGAAAAAACTACAACAGCGCAAGGCAAAGAAATGAAAGAATGATGATAAAATGCAGAATTCCAAGGTACTTGCATGTGGAAAAATCTCCACCTGCATTTAAAAGAAGTGCTAACATTTCACAGGTGAGTGGAACAGATGCTTTTAGAAGGTCAATCATCCTAGGGGCGCAACAAGGTTTTTCTTTGAGATGGAGCTACTTTCAAGATCAAATAGAACTCCTAAACATAATCAGAGACCTTTCCCTCTGGAGGGCTCAGACCTGCATTCTTATGTTGTTGAAATTATCCCCCTGCTTTTATTATGTATGTTCTTTCCTGCTCGCTCCATCTTATCAATATTTTGAGCACAGACGTGATTGTTCATGTGCCACATCTACAAATCAAACATGTTAACATGTTAACATATAAATACTGTAGAGGTGCAGACATTATTTTTCTAGAGAAGCCAATGAAAGAAAGCAAAGATCCTGATTCCCAAAGTCAAAAACTGTAGCAAATGAGGGGATGCCTAGAGCATATCTGGGTGGCCCTCAGGCAAACCTTTATGAAACATGTTTGCATGTGAGCATCTCAAGTTGATCCTGGGATTTCCATTTTGGCCTCAGTGTTAAGTTTTGTGAATCAGGCATAAGGTTGCAGGCGCAATTCAGAGATTTTCACAGACAGCACCTGAATTAATCCACTGTAAATATTTGTGAGAGCTCCAGATGTTTTAGTATTACTTTTTAAAATAATATTTTGTATGGGGAACTTCGAAAAGGTATATTTGTGTTACACTAGTGCTTTCCAACAGAGGGTCTAGCATCATAGCCCTGTTATCAGAGCAGCAGCCCATGCATAAATCTGGAAGTTTGGTAAAGACCATTGTCCCCATCAATTTATGATGATATAGTATCTTCTGGTATATGCAATGGGTTGTGAATTTCCCAAAAATGTGTTAATTGCATATTGAAGTTTTCGCTGAACTGGGTTCATCAGATGCAGTGGAAAGGTTCAGACAGAAATAAAAGTATTGGCAGGGATATCATTATTTATGTTCATTTTGATCACCATGGTGAGATTGCACATATTCCACTGCTCCAAGCCTATAATCACTTTCTTAACAAGTGTTTCATAATTTATCTTTAAAAATGTCTTCTGGTTAGTCCACTGTAATGACAATTGGGTGTCATATTCCATTCAATTAAAGATTACTTACAAATGTTTATTTTGAACCTGAAGCATATGTGGATACAGTATTTTGTTTTTGTATGTAATTCCATTTATTCATGTACATTTGAGTCAACATTAACTTATTGTTAGCATAAATGGGAATGTCCGTAATAATGATACTCATGTGAACCCTTGCAATACAGGTTTCTGTCTTATTCTTTGTGCTAAAGATTCCATAATGATGGAAAATAATATTGAATTTGGGGGACAGTACCTTTGGGTGTCTCTGTATACAATTGTTATTGAGATGGGTATGCTATTGTGCCGCAGGCCCCCACCAGTCATAATTCAAAGAAACCTCATCAGACAAGGGATCTGTCTCACACAGCAAGGTTTATTCTCAATCACCTCAACACCAGCACATTAGCCACAGGTGGTCAGTCAAAAATGCTGGAGCTTCAGCCTGCTCATGTTAAACACACTGTTATAGCAAATACAGGATTGCACAATATTTATATGCAAATCTGGACCTTACTATTTTAGTACAGTTTCACTGTTCCTCTACTAAGGGGTCAAACTATCAATGCCTCTCCATTGGACAAAAACACCTCCTGTTCAGGATGACTTGCATTTCCCACCTCCTGAATGACAATCAGTTTTAACAATTAGAAAATGGCAGTTCTCAAACACATGACTCCTTATGCAAATTAGCAAATCTAGGTTATTTCCCTAATTTCACTTGACTGTGCAATACGTGTTGCAATTCTTAACAAGCAAGTTGCTGAGATGACACATTTTGTTCCAGACTAACTAGTACACTATGTTCAGAACAGGGACTTTCTGTATCTTATCTTTTTTTAATATACACCAATTCTGTTTCATGAACCGTAGCTCTGAAAGACACATATTCTTGCTGTTTAAATACTGAATTGTTCAACACTTGTTTTTCAGCTGATTTCAGTGAACCTTGAATTTCTGCACACAGCACTTCCCCTGTGGTTGCTCAATATTTTTAAACTCCCATCAGACTTAAAGCCTTTATTTATTTAGGAGGCAACTGTGGAGTCCATTTTAAAGTGATGAATGTCTACTGAATGTGAATTACAGTCTTCATATTTAAACACGGTGTGGCCTAATGTCTTATATTATGCTTTTTTTATACGCAATGTAAGCACAGCCTCCATATAACATGCCACCCCAAACAAGTGTGCGCAATGACCCCTATTTCCAATGTACTTTTACCTTTAATAAGGACAACCTAACTTATCTAAACAGATAATAATCCTGAGTTCTACAAGGTTGGACAGGAGAGTGAAATATTGGCCCTAATTGCCATATTTGTCTGTCTACCATTAGAGGGGGCTATAGACCTCCTCTACATTCCCCCCTCTGGCCAATAAATATTCAACCACTACTTAACCTCATACCTAGTGTTTACCATCTCCTGCATGCAGTGTGCATATGCATCCCGATCTCGGTAGCCCCCCTCAACGCAATGCTCTATCTCAACATTGGATATATCGTGAAAGACACTTTTAAAGAACGAATAGTGTCTCTAATCCTATTTTATTCTCCTAGTCAAATGTATATGTACCCCTTTTTTGTCAAAGGTGTGGCATTTAATCACCTCTTTTATTCCTTGTATGTATGTATGCATCCCCAAACAAAAACTTTGTTTGTTCCCCATTTTGTTCCCACCGCCTGTTACCCAATTAAATGTTATTTTACATGCACAAGTGATTTCTGCCACCACGAGAATTGGGAGATATCATTAAATGACATTTATATTTCTTGAGGGAGACCCACCGGCATATTTTTCATATTTCCATGTATGTACATTTGCATGTGTTGTTATTTTCTCTTTTCACCCATTCCACAATGCTTCCTTTGTCCCTGCCTTATTCCCCATTCACCAGTCTCTCAAAGTGTATTCTTTGGCCGTCATATGATTTGTTTTCCATCTGCGCATCCTCGACTCGATTATTTGTTCCTCTTTTATTACAAGTCCATGGACCCTTCAGTGGTCAATTTATTATTATTGATTATTTTGACTGCTTTACAGCAAGTTCAAGGGCTCTTAATTCATAGGCCATGTTTTAGGATACATTGTTTTGCGACCACTTAGGACTCAAATCCTCAATCTTATGATTTGAATACAATATGTAGTCAAGAGGGCATTAGATGTTCTGGGGGACAGTAATATTGGGGAGTTCTTACAGAGAATTGTTTCTTCTTTTTTTAAATTAAATATTAAATCGGCATCTGGTTTGGTCCCCTTGAATTCCCTTTTTGCAACAATTAGTGCTTTTGTACTCTGCTAGTAGGTTCGGTTGATTTGGATCAATTGTCATGCAGGTGCTGTCTGTCCATCTGAAATATAAATAAATGGGTGAGTTTCTTGAAAAATAAGTGCATTTTATCATCAGTTCTTCCTCCTAAAATCTAAACATTACTATTTTAGTGCTTCTTTCACTAAAATGTTACTCCTATCTCCTAAAATATTCGCTACTAAATTTCCTCTTCCTTAATATAATTGAATGGCTGCATTTTCTCCCTTTCATGCATACCTTTGTGCCACCTATGTACATCTATGCCTATACCTGGATGTGTCTGTTATTTGGGACCAACAAGCACACATATACGTTTGTTTACCCTCACTTGCCCCACATTTTTCATAGATTTACACCTCATTTTATCTTTCTTAGTGCCGTGCTAATCTCTAAAATCATCCCCAAACTCCTCTTTTAAGTGAAAAAGGAAACATTTCTCCTTCATTCTTGATAGAGATTTGTACACGTGCTTCTCATTTTTCACACCACTGGTGTTAGAGTGTCCCCTTCTCTATAATAAAAATAATAAAAGACAAAACAGACAACATAACAAATCCAAAAACATATTAAAAAAGGGAATCTTCTTCTTTAGCCACTCTTCTTCTTTCTTTTTGGGGCATCCATCAATAACATTGTCCTTTGCTTCTTGCAGAAACCAAATAAAAGGCACAAAGTCATGGTAAACTGACAAGAATGGTACTTACCTAAAATAGGCCTTGTTGTTTGGGCATTTCCTTCATGTGATGGGCCTGGGGTCATCTCTTTATGTCCATTGTTAAGTAAGACACAAACTCTTTTTTCCTTAAGTAAAACAATGGTGCACGTTGATTTATTATTATGAACATGATTCGGTGGCAGGTCTGCTTTAAGTTTTCTCTGCTATGCTGAAAAATCTTCTCTGTACTTTTGCAGTCCTTTTTCCGATGGCGTGGGATCGTGGTCCCTTCTTTCTTTGCTGTGTTTATTCTGTTGAGATATAATTAACATTTGTGTCACCCCTCCTACCCTAATCTACTTACCCATGATGCTGGGAATAAGCGCTGGTCCTATTAAGTCCATGCAAGTTTGGCATATATGCATACAATGTTTGCCTATCTTTAAATTGTTCTTCTCAGGAGGTGATGCAGGCTGGTTCTTAAGTACGGTGTAGTCCCTGAACCCCCACAAAGGAATGTCCACACACTGTATTACTGAAAACACAGTCTTTATATAATTAATATTCAAAGGAATGTACACGATCACAATAGCGCACTTTGTACTCGGAAGTCAATAATGATAAATATATACAATTCTAAAGTGGTACCACCAATGTTATCAAATCTCAATAAAGTGCATCAACTGTACGGTTAAAATGTCACACAGATCAATAATGAGGAAACCAGCAATAGAGATAGGAAGGAACGCAAGATGGTTGAAACAATAGGCAGAATGCTGACCCCTACCAATAGGCACAGTTCTGTGTGGAGATCCCCCCACCTGGGCAACCTGTAAATAAAGATATATAGCACAAGCCCAGTCCATGTAATGTTCAATAGTCTTATTTCCTCCTATGAAGGTTTTATCACCCAATGTACCTAGTGGAGTAGATTTCTCCGAAGATGCGTCGACCGATCCTTCTTGAGTGACTCCCTTCAAAGCAGGAGCCACGGATCGTCGAGAGGCGTCGAGGAACTCGTTGTTCGGTGTCGGGGAATCGATGGCCCTTCTTGAGTGCCTTCCCTTTAAAGCAGGAGTCACGGGTCGTCGAACGTCCAATGGTGAACAGTTGGAACTACGGCAGTGAAGTGGCAGCTTTGTTCCTAGCGGTGCTCGTCGACGACAGAGCGTTGGTGTCCTGCAAGGAAGAGGCGTGCGGGGCACTTCAGTGACGATAGTTCTGGAACGCAAAGAGATGATGAACTGTGGCCCAGCAAGGGCGTCCAGTCGTCGGCGTCTCTGTGGTCTTTAGGTGGCGGGAAACCCATCGGCGGATGCTCCTCGGCACGTCGACAGTCGGGCCTTCTCCAGCGGGATAAAGCGGGTGACGATGCAGACGAGAGCGTCCGATGATCAAATGAAGTTGTTAGGCAAACAGGAGCACAGCGGCTCCGGTCGGCGATGGCGGTCGTCGACAGTGGCGGACAACAGTCTGAGTGCTTCTCTTAGAGATTCCGCGGCAGTCCCTGTCTCAGGTCGGCAGCCTGTCGAAGGGCTGTCTACCAGGGAGCTTTGGCAAAGATCAGCTGTGCACGATGGTCCCTCGTAGCTCGGGAAGAGGGCGCCTTACCAGGTCCTCTCTGGGTCAGTCCTTGGAGGCACAGCAGCTTTCAGATTGTGAAGGAGAGCAACAGCAATTCTTCTCGTCCAGCAGGGCTTCAAGGTCAAGCTTCAGTTACTCCAGTTACTCGTTGTAGTGGACTTCAGCTTCTGAACACGATTCCTAGCAGTGAGAGGTCCCCAGATATACTGTTGATCTCCCATTCATTCTGCTGGGTCACACTCAAGCATCCAATCACGACTAAGGGCATTCATGCAGGCAGGCAGCCAATCAGGTACACGAGGTATTCAGGCCATTCACTTCTCTCCAGACACTCACAACAATTTATGTGTATTGGGACAAGTACCGAGCCGTTCAACACTCCAAACTGCATTCATACCGGTTTCGGGCAGGGCTGTCTCAGTCATTGTGTCAACCACCAGATACTAGACATCCACAACACAGAATGCATATTCGTCACACACTCTATTCACCCGTGTCCCACCCACAGGAGGTACCCACAACATACATCACTGGGAAGGCTCCAGCTAGTCTGGCCAGGCCTTCACAACAACACCATATATGGCACTTCCACCCAACAGCCAGTCAGGGGGAAAGGACAGAGTCAGGGCTTCCCAGGACTTTGGGAAAACAAGGTGATAGGTAATAGAAAGCAAGAGGCCACAGGGGCCATCTTGTTTTCCATCAGGAATCAACTGATCCCAATGGCAGGGCCGGGGTATCCCCAAAATGGAGGATAATCTGCGCACCTGTCAATTCACCATGGAGCTGCCACCAGCCAATACCCTGCTCTGCGGGCCACCAACAGGTGCCCAAAAACATACACTAGGTTCACAGGGTTGTACCCCCACCCATGGGTGGCATAAGGGTATCCGACGGGTCCGTTCACCAAACCAAAAGAGAGAGAGCTGCACCGCCAGGAGTCCCACATGAACTCCTGCGTGGAAAACATGACAGAACACACGATAAAAAGCAGTAAAGGACAAGGATACGGAGGCCCTGTCCCTCTGATGCATTTCCAGCATCACTGTCATGATCTCTGCTTCCAAAAGGTCAGGGTTTTCCCAACTCCCTTGGAAGCAGATCCATAACCCAGGTTCCGAGGGCCAACCAGTCCCAATTGGGACCTTTTGGACCCAGTCCTGGCGCCAGTGGCACCAGGCTCATAAATGTGCCCAGTCCCAGCGCTGGAAGCGCCGGGCTCATGATGCTTGGGTGGACTTACCTGCAGCAGACCATGCTGCTTACTTGCCTGCCAGCTGAGCCTCTGATCCTCTTCTGTTTGGAACTACTTTTCCTGTTGGGTGGGGCAGGAGCCACTCCCTAGATTCAGAACACTGGAACTCTTCTGGAAAGCAGGAACTCTTTTCTTACCTAGGCGTGGCTGTGGAAGGAGACACCTAAGCACTACAGGAGGCTATTTAAACCACACCCGGTGGATGAATCTTGCTTTGCGTTATTCTGCATCCTCTGCAGCAGAACGCTCATCGTGTCTTCTGCATCGGATCCTGGGCCTAAGGAAAAAGGCTTACCATCCTGAATCCAGTCTTCAGCAACACCTATAAAGACAAGAAAGAACAGGTTAGCATTCCGGCATCTGAAAGACAAAGGCTTACCTACTCTTCGTGCGCTCCGGAGGTCTTCACACTGCATCCCGGCATCTGAAAGACAAAAGCTTACCGACTCTTCGCACGCTCCGGAGGCCTTCGGCGCTGCATCCTGCATCTGAAAGACAAAACAAGGTGCGTTTAAAGACATTGGGGAACTTTGATACTCACGTGCCATTACTCCTTTCCACATCAACCCCAGTGGGTATTCCGGCACCCTGCAGCCGCTCCGAACTCGTACCTGCAAAATAAAAGACAGTTAGAGCGCATCGTGAAGCAGGCAACAAGCGCTTACTTACGTGCTTCCAATCGCTTCTATTCATCATACGGACTCCATCTTCAACTCACTTCAGCCCGTCATCCGCCATCGCCGGAACCTGCAAAACAAGAGACATCATTGCTGAAGACTTTAAAGACAATAGAATTACTCGAAACTTACCGTTCGTGCAGTAAACGACGGACAGCAGTCCTCTGAAGTCAAGAGGCCTGCGCTACCGATCCAGTGAAGAAACTGGTTACAGCACCCTGCCCCGAGGCAGATGGAGAGCTCGGCATTCACTTACCTAAGGTGAGAGCGTTAACCTTTGGGGGTCTACAGGAGAGCAAAAAAGGGAAGAGATAGGGACACCCCAATAACCCCAGTTCATTAATCCCATATTTTCTGTCTGCAGACATCTTACTCTTGAAGTCAGGCATACAGTGCACAGAGGTCCAGCCCAAAGAGCCAACCGGGTGCTACACATCACCTTTGAAGATACGGTAGTCGCCCAGTCAAGACCGGCGCCTCTGCGAGAATCAGGTGAGCGTTACAGAACGCAAAGCCTACCGCAAAACTCTCGCCCAGGCGCTATGGAAACCTCGGATACTGACCATCTAGCCCGGTTACTTGGGGAACTAAGGGCAGAAGTGCATGCAGCTCGTCAGGAAACGAATGCTCTAAGAAGGGAACTAATTATTTCCAAGGAGAGAACAGACGGTCTTGCTAGACAATTGCTACAGTCACAAGCCGGACAAACCCCGTTACCCGCATCAGGGGCAAATCTTCCTTCAACATCCTCTATGAATCCAGTGCAGATCAACCTACCTGGGAATGTACCTCTGGCTCCGCCCGAACGATTTTCTGGTGACCCAAAGAGGTTTGCAGTATTTATCAATCAGTGCCGTTTGCACTTCTTATGCCGGCCAGCAGCCTTTCCAACTGATCAAGCTAAAGTAGCTTTTGTACTTTCGTACCTTAGTGGCAATGCGGCAGACTGGTCGATCCCTCTAGTTAATCAAGATGATCCGGTTCTCCATGATTTTCAAGCCTTTCAGCTTAGTATGGAAAAACTGTTCGCAAGACATTCACAGGGGCAGGCCTTGGACAATGAGCTTCTTTCATTGCGACAGGGTAATCAAGACCTTTTGGCTTATATTGCATCTTTCAATAGACTAATAGTGGAAACTCAATGGCCTGAGGACAAAAGGATTACGCTGTTTTACAGAGGTCTACGTGGAGAGCTCAAAGACGTTTTAGCCCAAGTAGTGAATCCCCCACAAGACTGTTCGGATTATATAGACTTGGTCGTTCAAATAGATCATAGACTGCAGAACAGGAAGGCCGACCGTTCCAAGTTTGATGCTCGAGTATTTTCCAAACCGCCAACTCCTTCCAAAGGAGTAGACTCCGGGGAGCCCATGCAAATCGGGGGTCTGAAAGGTCCTCTAACACAAAAGGAGCGGGAAAGGAGAAAACAGTTGCAATTATGCCTATATTGCGGAAACTCAGGGCACTTTCTTCGAGACTGTCCGGTGAAACCTGCCAAGAAGGCAGTAGGAGCTGCAGTTACCAAAGTTACAAACTCTGAGCAGGGAAACGACCTCGCCCGACAAGAATAGAGGTCCTCTTGCCGAGCGTGAAAACCAGTTCCGTGACCTCGCATTTCGTGATACCTATGGTCCTCATTAGCCCTGATAATCCGGATCGATTACATGCAATTGAAGCTTACGTCGACAGCGGTGCCATCAGCAATTATGTGGATCATGAAATGGTTTTGAGGATGAATTTAACTCTTTGTCCCAAGGCTGTAAGGACGTCATTACTACAGTGGATGGTACGGAGATAGCCTCCGGGCCAGTAACGCATACCACTCAAGAGGTGACGCTAGTAAGTCAAGATGGACACCATGAGAAGATCGTTTTCGATGTGATCAAGGCCCCTCAGTTTCAGATTATTCTAGGAATACCTTGGTTAGAGAAACACAATCCTCTGATCGATTGGCGAGCAAAAACGGTCCAGTTTCCAGAATGTGTCTCTACTTGTCACCCTCCACCTGGTGTTGCACTGGCAGAAATTTCTTCAGAGACTCCCCAGTTACCTCCCGAATACCTTGAATACCAAGATGTTTTCCGGAAGGATCAGGCTAACACTCTACCTCCTCATAGGTCTTATGACTGCCAGATAGACCTGATACCTGGATCTACTCCTCCTTGTAGTAGAATTTATGCCCTCACCGAGCCTGAGAACCTTCACCTTCGACAATACCTGGATCAATACCTGGCAAATGGGTTTATTCGTCCTTCCAAGTCCCCTGCTTCTTCAGCTTTGTTCTTCGTTCCAAAAAAGGAAGGAGACCTTAGAACTTGTATCGATTATCGCTCCCTGAACCAGATCACCGTTAAGAATAGATATCCGTTACCTTTGATCCCTGAACTCCTGGACCAAGTCAGAAAAGCATGCATATATACAAAGCTGGATCTTAGAGGAGCTTACCACTTTGTACGAGTAAAAGAGGGCGATGAATGGAAGACTGCCTTCCGCACCAAGTATGGGCTATTTGAATATCAGGTCATGCCCTTCGGACTTTGCAATGCCCCGGCCGCCTTTCAATATTTTATGAACGATGTCCTCAGAGAGCTCATAGATGTGTGTGTTGTTGTTTACATTGACGACATCCTCGTTTATTCTTCATCGGAATCTGAACATCGGAAACACGTGAAAATGGTCCTCGAAAGATTGCGTCAACACAAACTTTTCGCTAAGTTGAAAAATGTGTTTTCAACGTGACTGAAGTTGAATTCTTGGGATTCATATTATCACCTGGCGGAGTACGTATGGATTCAAAGAAGGTCGATGCAGTTCTCAAATGGCCATCACCATCCTCCGTAAAAGGTGTGCAAAGCATGTTAGGCTTCGCTAACTTTTACCGCAGGATTATCCCCGAATTCTCTCGAATAGTCCAGCCCATCACTGCCTTGTTAAAGAAAAACAAACGTTTTGAATGGTCTACCGAGGCAGAACAAGCTTTCCAGGATTTGAAGAATAAATTTATCTCTGCACCAATCTTAAAACACCCTCGCCCCGAACTCCCCTACATCGTGGAAACTGATGCTTCAAGCCTTGCCATGGGGGCAGTTCTATCACAAAAGGACCCGGTAACCAATCAGTTGCATCCCGTGGCATTTTGGTCCCGCAAATTCTCGCCGCCTGAAATCAATTACACGATTACTGACAAGGAACTTCTGGCTATCAAGTCTGCCTTTAAGGCTTGGCGGCATTATGTGCTGGGGGCCCGACACACCGTTACTGTGATTACGGATCACCGAAACCTGCAATATTTGAAAACCGCAAAAGCCCAATCCTCTAGACAACTCCGTTGGGCATTATTCTTTGCCGAGTTTGACTTCATAATTACCTATCGACCTGGTACAAAGAACGGTAAAGCTGATGCCCTTTCTCGGATGGGAGTGGAAGAACACTTGATCAACCCTAAACCTGTACCAATCATTCCCAAACAAAGAATTCTGGGTGTAATCGCCACAGAATCCATAGAGGAAGTTAAGGATAAAGCCAGGCAACTTGTAACTCCACCAGACATACAGAATTGGCAGTTGCAGGGAAAGGACTTTGCAGTAAAAGACAACTTATTGTATTTCCAAGAACAATTATACCTACCCAGCACAGATTTACAGAAAAAAGTAATCTCCTGTTATCACGATTCTTTAATGGAAGGTCATCCCGGTATGGCCAAGACCTCAGAAAAGATCAAGCGCTACTTCTGGCGGCCGTCTTGGAAAAAAGATATTAGAGACTTTATAATGTCATGTGGAGTATGCGCCCAAAACAAGAGTCAAAAGGAAAGACCAGCAGGCCTCTTACGCCCTATTGACATCCCACCTCGCCCTTGGCATACGCTTTCTATGGACTTCATCACCGATCTACCTCCATGCTCCGAATACAATACGATTCTAGTAATCGTGGACTTATTCTCCAAGATGGCGCATTTCATTCCGCTCAAAGGCTTGCCAACAGCAGCAACTCTGGCCCGAGAATTTCTCGAAAACATCGTCCGACTACACGGTTTTCCTTCGGTTCTAATTTCGGATCGAGGTAGTCAATTTATTTCTCATTTTTGGCGAAGTTGCTGTCGGTCGGCTCAAATTGATGTGAGACTATCGACCAGTCACCACCCTCAGACCGACGGACAAACCGAGAGGACCAATCAAACTCTGGAACAGTATTTACGCTGCATGCTGCAACAAACTGAAAAAACTTGGAAAGACATCCTTTGGATAGCCGAATATGCCTACAATAACTCTGTCCATTCGGGAACTGGGAAAACACTGTTTTTTCTTTTGTACGGCAGTCACCCTCGAACCTCGGAGTTGGATCCCCTCCAAGATCTTGAAACACCAGCAGTAGACTACCTGCATTCTACAATCACCCAAGCCTTTAAGGAAGCTGTTTCTCACCTTCAAAGGGCTAAAGAACAATACAAGAAAGGAGCAGATCAACATCGGAAGGAAGCCCCTCAATATCAAGTAGGGGACCAAGTCTGGTTATCCACCAAATATCTACCTCTAAAAGGGCCACACACATTCAACCCAAGATACCTTGGTCCCTATTCCATCACTACCATAATAAACCCAGTAGCGGTCAAGTTGGACTTGCCCCCTCACATGAAGATACATCCGGTCTTCCACGTCTCTCTATTAAAACCCGTGCAACCTCAAACCCGACTAACTAAATCTCCAAAACCCATCCTAGTTGATGGAGAACTCGAGTTTGAAGTCAAAAGCATTCTGGACTCCAAGATCTCCAAATCTAAACTATTTTACCTAATTGACTGGAAAGGCTACGGCCCCCAAGAGAGATCCTGGGAACCTGCTGAATATGTCCACGCTCCTCGCCTAATCAAAAGATTTCACCGAACATTTCCTGACAAGCCAAAACCCCCGGAGAAGCCCGGTTTGGGAGGGGCCTTGAGGGGAGGTACTGTCATGATCTCTGCTTCCAAAAGGTCAGGGTTTTCCCAACTCCCTTGGAAGCAGATCCATAACCCAGGTTCCGAGGGCCAATCAGTCCCCATTGGGACCTTTTGGACCCAGTCCTGGCGCCAGTGGCACCAGGCTCATAAATGTGCCCAGTCCCAGCGCTGGAAGCGCCGGGCTCATGATGCTTGGGTGGACTTACCTGCAGCAGACCATGCTGCTTACTTGCCTGCCAGCTGAGCCTCTGATCCTCTTCTGTTTGGAACTACTTTTCCTGTTGGGTGGGGCAAGAGCCACTCCCTAGATTCAGAACACTGGAACTCTTCTGGAAAGCAGGAACTGTTTTCTTACCTAGGCGTGGCTGTGGAAGGAGGTACCTAAGCACTACAGGAGGCTATTTAAACCACACCCGGTGGATGAATCTTGCTTTGCGTTATTCTGCATCCTCTGCAGCAGAACGCTCATCGTGTCTTCTGCATCGGATCCTGGGCCTAAGGAAAAAGGCTTACCATCCTGAATCCAGTCTTCAGCAACACCTATAAAGACAAGAAAGAACAGGTTAGCATTCCGGCATCTGAAAGACAAAGGCTTACCTACTCTTCGTGCGCTCCGGAGGTCTTCACACTGCATTCCGGCATCTGAAAGACAAAAGCTTACCGACTCTTCGCACGCTCCGGAGGCCTTCGGCGCTGCATCCTGCATCTGAAAGACAAAACAAGGTGCGTTTAAAGACATTGGGGAACTTTGATACTCACGTGCCATTACTCCTTTCCACATCAACCCCAGTGGGTATTCCGGCACCCTGCAGCCGCTCCGAACTCGTACCTGCAAAATAAAAGACAGTTAGAGCGCATCGTGAAGCAGGCAACAAGCGCTTACTTACGTGCTTCCAAGCGCTTCTATTCATCATACGGACTCCATCTTCAACTCACTTCAGCCCGTCATCCGCCATCGCCGGAACCTGCAAAACAAGAGACATCATTGCTAAAGACTTTAAAGACAATAGAATTACTCGAAACTTACCGTTCGCGCAGTAAACGACGGACAGCAGTCCTCTGAAGTCAAGAGGCCTGCGCTACCGATCCAGTGAAGAAACTGGTTACAGCACCCTGCCCCGAGGCAGATGGAGAGCTCGGCATTCACTTACCTAAGGTGAGAGCGTTAACCTTTGGGGGTCTACAGGAGAGCAAAAAAGGGAAGAGATAGGGACACCCCAATAACCCCAGTTCATTAATCCCATATTTTCTGTCTGCAGACATCTTACTCTTGAAGTCAGGCATACAGTGCACAGAGGTCCAGCCCAAAGAGCCAACCGGGTGCTACACATCACCTTTGAAGATACGGTAGTCGCCCAGTCAAGACCGGCGCCTCTGCGAGAATCAGGTGAGCGTTACAATCACATCGTGTTAACGCTGTTCTTCTCTGTTCTTACAGATGCCGGGGAAGAAGTCCCGTCTTGACTGGAGATAGCTGCGGCGTGGAGTAAGAACCAGGTAAGCTGAAGCTGAATGATCCAGAGTGGGTAAGCAGAAGTAGGATGATCCGGAGCAGGTAAGTAGAAGCAAGATGATCCGGAGCAGGTAAGCAGATGCTGGCTGATCTAGGGCACGGCAAGTGTGTTGCTGATACAGCTCACAGTAAGCAACACAAAGCACTGGAAGAATCTTGGTTGTGGCTTATATAGCCAGCCACTCCCAAACACTAGAGAGCTCATGAGTTATCATACACTTCCTGTTTGGCAACAGGAAGTGCTAGGCAGGAAGTTACTACAAACACTAGGAAGGAATGAAAGGAGGGATTTGTTATGGGTTCTTTGTGTGCCTATGCCAGGCCTGCCAAGCCTCCACCCAGCTTGCCCCAACTACCTGCCTGATACCCTTGATAGTCTTCCCCCTCAAGACCCCTCCCAATGGTGTATATGAGGGCTTTGGTTTATCAGGATGGTCCTGATGGAATTTTCGCACCAATCGGGGTGCATGCACGTGTGTGCTGGGTTCCCATGATCTTTCCTGGGGTCCGTACCCCTTCCTGTCAAACAAATAATACAGGGTCTTTCGTACTTGTTTGGAATCTAATATGTTCTTTACTTCATATTCTGGTACTTCTTCACCCACTTGTATGGGTGCGGGAGGTGTGGAAGTTCAGGTTCCTGGGTGTGCTGGTTTTAATAGTGACACGTGAAATACGGGACGTATACGCATATTTTGAGGTAACGCCAGTCTCATGGCTGCTGGATTAATTACTTTTTCTACTGTATACAGGCCAATGTATCTAGGCTGAAATTGCTTGGGACTCTTTAAAGCAATGTGTCTAGTTGCCAGCCAGACCAAGTCTCCCCTTGATAATCTGGGGCTTTTCGTCGATGGCGATCAGCATTTCTTTTCTGTGTTTCTTCAGCTTGCTGTAGGTTCCTGATGGCTTCTCTGGCTGCTTTCATGATGCTGGCATGTAGATTATTTACTGTGGGCATTTCAATCTTTTCTGGCGGATCGTAGACCGACGTTCTGGGGTTTCGACCATATATAGTAAAAAAGGGTGTTGCTTGGGTTGATGAATGTGTTGCGTTGTTGTAGGCATACTCTGCCATCCATAGAATTTCTGTCCAGCTTTGGCTTGTTTGGTGTAATAGACAGCGCAAATACTGTTCCATGGTCTGGTTCGTGCGCTCGGTTTCGCCGTCCGTTTGAGGGTGGTGACTAGAAGACAGACAGACTTTTACTCTTGCCAGGGCACAACATTTTTTCCAAAAACGAGATACAAATTGGCTGCCTCTGTCACAAACGATTATGGTAGGGAATCCATGTAACTTGACGATTCGGTCTAGAAAAACCTGGGCCAGGGTCTGAGCTGAGGGAATACCCTTTAGAGCTATGAAATGGACCATTTTGGAGAAGAGGTCCACTACTACGAGGATGGTATTAAAGCCTGAGTTAGGAGGTAGATCAGTGACGAAGTCCATTGATACTGTGTGCCAGGGTGCTGGCGGAATGGTGATTGGCTGAAGGAGGCCGGCTGGTTTTTACTTGGATGTTTTGTGTTGTGCACACACCTCACAGGTGCCTATGTAGGTGGAAATATCTTCTCGCCAAGTTGGCCACCAATAAGATTTACTTACATTCTTCATGGTTTTGGCTATACCCGGATGGGCTTCTAACAGCGAGTCGTGGTAGTCTGATATGATTGCTTGTTGCAGATCCTTAGATGGAACGTATAGGGGTTTTTGGTAGTATGGTAGTTTGTCTTGAATGGTGAACTGATCTCCCTTTGTGTCTCAAGAAAGTAGGTCCTCTTGAGACATATTTTCTTTTATTGTTTCCTGCAGAGTATTTAACGGAGATGGGCTGATGCAGAGGCTGAGAATTTTGTGGCTGGGTATGATCTCCACCGGGTTAGGGGCATTGTAGACTTCCTCTCCTGTGCCAATGCGGGATAACACATCTGCTTTCCCGTTCTTAACTCCGGGGCAGTGGGTGATTACAAAGTCGTATTCCATTAAGGAATCGGGCCCAATGGAGCTGCCTAGAAGGCTGAGCTTTTGCTGAGCGTAAGTATTGCAAGTTCCGATGATCTGTTATTATTGTGATGGTGTGTTTTGCTCCTAGTAAGTAATGTCACCATTCACACAGTGCGCTTTTGATTGCTAGGAGTTCTTTCTCAGAAATTGCATAGTTTAATTCTGCTGGGGAAAATTTCTTTGACCAAAAGGCAATGGAGTGAAGGCATCCGGTTTCAGGATTTTGTTGAGACAATACCTCCCCCATGGCAATGCTTGAAGCGTCCGTTTCAACGATGTATGGTAAATTGGGCTATGGGTGTTGCAGAATTGGGGCTCAGGTGAATATTTCCTTGAAAGCTCAGAAAGCTTCTTCCGCCGCTGGTGTCCATTCGAACTTTCGGTGTTAGCGCAGCAAGGACATTTTTGGATGTACGATATGTGAGAATCCTGGTATGAAGCGTCGATAAAAGTTTGCAAACCCTAGGAAACTCTGTACTCCCTTTACAGACGTGGGTGAGGACCAAGTGAGGATTGCCTCCACTTTTCTATTGTCCATCTTGATCCCCTGCGGTGTCAGTACATATCCCAGAAACTCCACCTCAGTGACGTGGACGGAGCATTTTTCTAGCTTTGCGTACAGTTGGTTTTCACGCAAATTGCGGAGTACAGCTCGCACGTGGGTTACATGCTCTTGGGGAGGGATGGAATAGATCAGAATGTCATCGATGTAGACGACTTCGCAGACATCGAGGAGTTCCCGTAACACATAATTCATAAAATGCTGGAACGCAGCCGGGGCATTGCAAAGTCCAAAGGGCATGACCTGGTATTCGTACAAGCCATAGCGGGTACGGAACACAGTCTTCCACTTGTCCACTTTCTTCATGCGTGCCAGGTCATTATGCGCTGCATAATTCTAGCTTGGTGAAAATCTTCGCTTGTCTCACCTGGTCTATGAGTACTGGTATCAGAGGTAACGGGTACTTATTTGTTATGGTGACTTGATTTAGGGCCCGGTAATCAATACACATTCTTAAGTCCCCCTCTTTCTTTGGTATGAAGAAGAGTGGGGAGGCGGCTGGTGACTTAGATGGTCTAATGAAGCCATTGGCCAGGTATTGATCCAAGTAGGTCCGTAGATGAGTGTTTTCTTCTTCGGTTAATGCATAAATGCGGCTGCACGGTACTTGTACCCCTGGTTGCAGGTCGATCCGGCAGTCGTAAACTCGATGTGGTGGTAGTGTATTAGCTTGCTCCTTCGCGAACACATCCTGGAACTCCTGGTATTCCTCTGGTAAAGTGCCCACCAAGCCTAAACCTGCTATCTTTTCCTGTGAAGCTAACAATGGGCTTCCTTTAATCCCTTTGATGTTGTAACAAGAGGCGCATTCCGTTGAAAAGAGTAAGGTTTGAGCTCGCCAATCTATCTTTGGGTTGTGCGTCTCTACCCAAGAATCAGCTGGAATTGGGGTGCAGCGATTAGGTCGAATCTAATACTTTCTTTGTGGCCATTTTGGCAGATTAAGGTGATGGTGGAAGTACACTGTGTTACTGGTCCCGAAAGGAGTTGTGCGCCATCCACAGCTGTCACGCTTTCTGCGGTGTCCTTACGGTGGAATGCTAATTCCAAGGTCTTTGCAGTGTTTATGTCCAGGTACTTCCCAATAGCCCCACTGTCTATGAAAGCCTTGAGGGCATGCATTCGGGTGGGCTGTGAAGGGTCTATCAAAACCACAGTAATACTGAAATGTGAGATCTGAGTGCTCCGTTCCTGGCTCGACAGACCGACCGCTACATCTGCCGGGCATTGGAGTTTCCGCTACCGCACCTGTTTCTTCCCCTATGTTATCTAGTACCCCCATTGTCTTCCGTGGGGGTTTAATCATACAGTTCCGGAGGAAGTGACCAGATTGGCCCAATATAAGCACAGTTTTTCCTGGTGCCTCTGTTCCCTCTCCGCCTTGGTGAGTGGTTCCCTGAGAACACCCAATTGCATGGGCTCTGAGTGTATTTCTGAGGCCTGTCCATGGGACGCTTCCTTGGGTTGGACATACACTGGTCTATGCTCTGATCTGCTTCGGTCAGCCTTGCGATCCTGTAACCGGTGGTCTAGTTGCATAGTTAGGTCGATGTATTCACTGAAATCTTCGGGAGGATTATCTACTTGCACCAAAACATCTTTTAATTCTCCTCTAAGTCCTCGATAAAATAATGTTATTCGTTTCTCCTCTGGCCAACCTGATTCGGCTATTCAGAGATTGAATGTGGCGACATATGAGATTAGTTCCTGACCACCCTGTCGCAGAGCGAGTAGCTCATCATCCAGGGCCTGACCTCGAGTTCGATGGGCAAATAGTTTTTCCAGTTCACGCTGAAAACCTGGGTAATTTCTCAGTAAAGGGTCGTCCCTAAGCACTAACAGGACAGACCAGTCTGCCGCGTGCCCTCCTAAATAGGAGAGGACAAAAGCTACTTTAGCATGGTCGTTCAGAAAAGTGTCTGGTTTGCATATGAAATGTAGCCGGCATTGATTCATGAACGCTCCAAATTTCTTGGGATCCCCAGAGAAGCATTCCGGCGGTGCTAAAGGGATGTTGCCTGGAAGCAATACCTGAACGGGTGTGGCTACAGGTGCCACAGTAGGCTGCCTCTGTGGAACTCCACCTGGTAGGGGTGCTAGGCCAGCTTGGGTCTGTAGGAGCTGTCTTGCCAAATCGTCTGTTTGTCCCTGTTGACAACCAGTTCGCGCCTTAAGGCATTTGTCTCTGAGCGGGCTGCATGCACCTCAGCCTGTAGTTCACCTAACAATAGGGAAAGCTGGTCTACCTCTGAGGTTCCATCGCTCGGGCAGAGGTATTGAGGATGGCTTCATGTTCTGTCACACTCACCTGTGTCTCTGCAGGAGCGATGGATGAGCATCCTTTGACCCCAAGTCTTCACTTCCCCTGTTTCACCCCGAGAAATACCTGTCAAATACAAGGTGTACACTCGGACCTGAATTTACCCGATTCCCCTGGGCCCTTCCCTTCTCTTTACTGTGTGCTTGATGTCCCACCTATGGGCTTACCTTGATCTTTAGTAGGGTTTGCACTCCATCCTGCATTTGCAGGGGAGCGATTCACTCATGTGATTGGTGCCAATGTCTGTAGGCTGAGTTCAGATGCCAAACGCTGTTTTATGTCTTCACAGCGAGGCCGAGAGTTCAAGGCGCCAGTTTCTTCACTGGCTAGAAAGTCCTTCCCACAAGTGAACGTTGCGCGGAGAATGTTGAGTGTCCAAAATTGTCCGTATTGTCTTTGCCAGTTTTTTGTGGGTGAGTAGTGTTGCGTGTAGAAGCTAGCTGCTGATATGTTTGCTCAGCGTCTTCAATTTGAGCATGCCTGGTAATGTCTCTCCCTTTCCGTTGCAGGAGAAATTATGTGGTATTAGCGCCTCGAGACCAGGTTCAGCGCTACAAGAGACTTGGAGGTTAGGTAAGTTTGCATGGAGGCTTTTGGTAAGTATGCACTGTGTAGAGAGAGAGAGCGCAGTGAAATAAGTGTCTGCGTTATTGTAGCGAGCGCAATGAATAATGTCTCTTCTTTCTTACAGGGGTTTGTGCGCTCGTGCAACTAACCTGGATTCCAAGATTCAGTGATTATGCACAGCGTTACTGATGTGCGCGTGTTAACTCTGTTCTTCTCTGTTCTTACAGGTGCCGGTGTAGAAGTCCCCTCTTGACTGGAGATAGCTGCGGCGTGGAGTAAGAGCCAGGTGAGATGAAGCTGAATGATCCAGAGTGGGTAAGCAGAAGTAGGATGATCCGGAGCAGGTAAGCAGAAGCAGGATGATCCGGAGCAAGTAAGCAGAAGCAGGATGATCCGGAGCAGGTAAGCAGAAACAGGATGATTCGTAGCAGGTAAGCAGATGCTGGCTGATCCAGAGCACGGCAAGTGTGTTGCTGATACAGCTCACAGTAAGCAACACGAAGCACTGGAAGAATCTTGAGTGTGGCTTATATAGCCTTCCAGACCCAAACACTAGAGAGCTGATGAGTTATCATGCACTTCCTGTTTGGTAACAGGAAGTGGTAACCAGGAAGTTACTACAAACTCTAGGAAGGAATGAAAGGAGGGATTTGTTATGGGTTCTTTGACTGCCTATGCCAGGCCTGCCAAGCCTCCACCCAGCTTGCCCCAGCTACCTGCATGATACCCATGACAGATTTGTTCTTCATTTACATTTCCTATCAATTTTCTATTATATTGTTGCTTTAATATTTATGTTTTAAAGTTATTTTAGCAGGACATAATGTTTCTGACTAGTGTACCTAATGTAAAGAGAGGCCGCCTATATGTGTGTGTGTGTGTGTATGTTCATGGGACTATGCATGTGTCTTTGAGCTGAGGTTGTGATCTGTTGATTTTGCATGTATGTCTGCCCTAGGATGAGTGCATGTTTTTTACTGGGGTGTGTGATTCATTGAGAGAAATCGGTCATTCATTTCAGTGTGTGATATTTATTGTGTCAACAGTTGTCTATTGGTGTATTCGCGGGGCTTGAGTGAATGATTAGTAGATTGAGTGCGTGTGTGTGGGTTCCATGAGCTGTTAATAGTCCCTTTATGTGATCAGGGATTGAGTGGGTTATATGTTGATTGTCTTTCAGTGTGTTAGCTTGAAGCACTGTGCTTGGGGGTGTGTTAGCATGTACGTTCACAGAACTAAGTGCATGATCTATTAATTTCCTCCAAGGTCATTGTCCAGTTGTCTTTAAGCGACCTCTCTTGCTCTGGCACTGGGTAACAAATTCTGCAAGTGAAATATTGTTTCACCTGACATTTCACCACCACTTATTCCTATGAAGTGAACTCTTGCCAAACAATCTGAAAGAAGGCCCTTATGCCCTTCAATAGCCTATATATTAAGCTACATTTTAATGTCTGGGTGATACTATCTACTATTATGGGTGGGGTAAATTCATGTTCAGTGTGTGCGTGCGTGTGTATGTTGCTCCCACCCTCTTAGTAACCACATCATTAAAAACTCTAACCTTATTATCCCTGTCTTTCCAAACCTTGTGCATAATGCCTTCTCTTTCCATATCTCCACATTACACTTCTCTTCACTTACTCTAATAAGCCAATCATTATAAATACTTAGTGATCCAAAACATGCTAAATACTTGACCCGGATCCTCCTTGTTTCGATTTGCAATCCATAACTGTTAAATACAATTCCATTAAACATACCCTTGTTTATCACATTAATCTATCTGTCTTCTTCACCAAGAACCATTAATGTTCTTCAGTTTTATTCCCTCCCCATTAGTGCAATTCCTAGCCTGTTTACACTCATCTGTCCTTAATTTATCATTCAAAAATATGTTCTATCTAAATAAACCCTATCACTGATCTTAATAATATACTCTTTTTTTAACGCATTTTAAAAACATGTTTTTATTTGTATGTGGTTTCAAGAACCTTTAACAAAAAGCATTTACATAGAAATTAAAAGCAGACATAATCATAATAAAGGCATTCTAACAAAAACAATACATTTTGCCTTACATTATGCAGTAATGGCCCACAGTCTCTGGGCTTTTTGCCTAAATAACTAATAAAACCTTTACGATGGGAAGTGGCTTGTTTATTATTTTTTTTAAAGGGATCTAAAGGGATCTAATGGGACCAAACTAATCCATATATGTGTAATGACTGGGAACACATTGTAGTATAAAAGAGTGAGCTCAAAATATGGATAGTCATGCATATATTTTGTGGCCAAAACAAAAAAATATGCCCCTATATATGAAAAATAAAAAGACTGAAAATCAGTCGAGAAACGACGGCATTCATCCATTATTTATAAAATCATCACTGACTCCTTGGGTCTCTGTGCATGGTCCTTTATTTACATTCTGGTGGACAAGAGGGAACGGAGAAAGCCACAATAACGCGTTTCACCCAGACAGGCTTTGTCGGATTGTGTGGACAATAGCATTTCCGGTGCATTTAACATTTGAACAATGTGTGGGTTGATGGCATTTTCCATTTTCATCTGCTAGAGAACGACTCTGTTGTTGCCTATTGTGCCATTAGGATCTGCCATATTGCAGTGTGCATAGTGCCGCAACCTAGGCTGAGCCTACACATGTTTGCCATTGTAAGCACTGTGCCTTATAGACCCATTTTGTACAAACAAAATTTTGAAAGGTGCAAAATGCAATGGACAAGCCACAGATTTAAGGTACTGTAATAAGCTTATATAGTTAATGTCCTCTGCATACATGTTTCAAGGTAATGTGCACAGTCCGGCTATTAAGCCTCAGATTTGAACCACTGTATTCAATCAAGGGATGGCACCAAAGGGTGCACCATAAAGTACATAATGCTCTGTTTGGGGCATGTATAATCACATGCGAAGAATAAAAATCAAGTGCAAATTGCAATTAATATTGTGATAACAATGCTTTGGTTCTAATCCAAAACATGCATGTTCTGAAATAAAGTGCAAAATGCATTTGTTGTACCTCTGACTGAGATGTCATAGTGAGGTGCAGTTTCCCATCTGGGAACTCCCCATAAAGTGCATAGTACTCCATTTAATGCAGACTATCAGATGCCTGTATTACTGAATGTTCCCAGAGGGACACTTGGCATATGATGCCATGAACAGCGAAACATGATGTTCTGCCCTTAACTTCACAATAATAAGCTCATTGTTTATGGCTTATAACATTATAAATAAAATTCAACATGCTTTTCTGGATCCTCAAAATGCGAGGTTTCATGATAAAGTGCTACATGAAGCGCTTGTGTACCCAATACAGTGCATAGTGCTTAATTTACATGTCGGCTTTCTAGGCTCATCAAGGTTGTTTCATAGTAAAGTGCTACACAAAGCGTGTGTGTACCCAATAAAGTGCATAGTGCTTAATTTACATGTCAGCTATCTAGGCTCGTCAAGGTTGTTAATACACAATATAGTATTCAACATGTTGTGCCCCACCATATAATGACTAGTGCTCTATCATTAATTGCCCTATTTTGAAGTCCCCTCAAAAGATTACTCAAACTGCCATGACCTGCCACAGGGTGTAAAATTATCTACTTCTGTCTGTCCTGTTTTCAAGCCCATAACCAGCTGGCAAGTCCCTATTAACCTTGTAAATATTTGTTAAAATTGATGCAGAAAATAAAATACTGCAGTCAAATAAATCATACAACTTGGAAGTGCTGGATGCTGGCTATCTAATTTGAAAACCAGATGCAATGGTAAGTACCCAGTCACGTAATTATCACAACAAGGTGCATAGTGCAAATTGTCCAAACAAAAGGGCAACAAGAATCACCCCATGCATGAGGCAGTCAAGCAGCGCAAGGGGTATAATGTATTGAAAAGGTAAGGCTCACCTATGCCATCAGAATGTTAACATATTGTTCTCAAAAGCAAAATGGAAATGGAAAGTGCTACCAAAAACTAGTCTAACGTGTGAATTTTTTAAAAACACAGCAAAGAAAAAATATTATCTTTTTTGTGTAGTAAAAAACAGTGATATAACTCCCCATTCAAAGACAACATTTGTAATGCAGCTATAATATAGCTTATCCCAAGGCATCCCTATGTGCCCATCTAACTCAAAAGGTTCACATACATGAAGGATATTTGGAAAATGTCATCCATTTGAAACATTGGTTTAATCTCCCACAAATGTGTAGAGTTCATAATCTTTATTGTGGCCATTGGGAATCTTGGTATCACGGTCTATGATGTACAGACTTTTATATTGTCTCAATTTTTGCTCCCAATGCCCTCCTCTTGGATGTCGAAGTATTGTATTAATACCAAAGTACTTCAGAGATATTTCCACCATGTTTCTTATCAAAATGTTTGGCAAGTGAGTATACTGTGTCATGGTTGTTGATCTCCCTTAAATGCTGCAGTATTTAGATTTTGACTTCCAGTTTGGTACTTTGTTTTGTGATCTTAATATTACGTCCTGTGCGTGAATGGATATATTGTTTCATGTTCAAACCAAATCTGCAAGCCTTACATTTGGCACATTTCTGAAAGCCGGTGGTTATATTTGTAAGCCAGTTAGAGGCAGGTAATGGACGAGATTGGAATAAGCTGGCTGATAGTTCTTATTGTATGAATTTGGCCTTTTTGCACATTACACTTGTATTAGCTTGTATACATTCCTGCATATCTGGATCTTTTTGTAGCAGAAACCAGTGTTTGTCAAGATCTTCCTTATTTCTTTGGCTCCATCATTAAATGTGGTAATGAACCTGGTGCTTTCTGTTGAGTCCTTGGGTTTTGACCCTTTTGGCCCACTCTGCTAAGAATATCATCTCTGGTCCAACTTGAACATTGATCATATGCCTTCTTGATAAATGATTTTTGATAGCCTGTGACATTAAGTCTAGCTGCTGTGGTTTTTGCATTCTCGTGATAACTTGTTTATTCACTGCAGTTTTGTTTCAGGCGTAGGAATTCACCATAGGTTGTACTGTTCTTCAAATTTGTGGGATGGGCACTAGTTGCATGTAAAACAAGTTTGTGCTTGTTGTTTTTTTTTTAATACTTCTTTGGTGATGAGTTCATTGATACATTTGATTTTTATATCTAAAAATACCACTTCAGTTCGATCGTGATGTTCGGTAAACCTCAAACTTTCAGTTCGAGTATTAAGGAGTTTGAAGAAAGTTAGCCACTCAGTTTCTGTGCCTTCCCATAAGATGACCAGGTCATCAATATACCTGCACCACAGTATTACCATATCTGTGTAGATATCCATGGTGTCAGAAGCAAATAAATTCTCTTCCCACGCCCCCAGGAACAAATTGGCATAGGGCAGGGCAACTGCTGTACCCATGGCCGTTCCACATACTTTATTAAAATATTGACTGTCATACATGAAAGAGGTGTGTGAAAGGCAAAATTACAACATATCTATTAACATCTGGGAATGCTCTGTGAAACTCAAAGGTCTTGTGGATGAATACTGTCTGACTGCATTAATGCTTTCTTTGTGCGAGATACACGTATGTAGAAAAACCACATCGTGAGTTACTAAGAAATAACCATCTTTCCATGGGATTTGGTCCATATGAGGGCAAAGTATGTATTTTTTATTTGTTTTATTCAGTGTTTTCCAGTTTACAAGAAACATTTTACACTTAAAATAGAAACAATACAGAACAGCACTTCAGCAGCAACTTGCCCCATAATACAGACCTCACAGGATCAGATGACACTTACAGAATCACCCTTATTACTAATCATCCTAAACATTCCACCACTCTTCCTCACCTTCCTGTATAATCAGTTTCAGTTTTGCAAAAATGAATTCCAATAATATACACAATGCTAGAATCAAGAATTGATTATTCGTTGTCATTAGCCTGTCCCAAAACAGATCTGTAATGCGCGATTCTGTAGAATTCACAGAAGAGCCCAGTAGTCTAGACCACTCCACCAAAAATGCAGAATACTTTAGCACCAAGTGAAATACAGATTCCATTTCCATGCCGTCACAGGCTCTGCAGCCGCACAAGGATCTTGGGAGTTCCAGTTTGGGCCCAATAACCTGTAAAGAGGGCAGTGCATATCATCTAAGTTTCAAATACCATGTCCTGTATTTCTGTGAAGGGAATTTAAGTATGCATATTCTTAAACTAGCTTTCGGTATATTATGTCTCTGAACAGCTGCAGTCCTTCCAAATCCAGGACGTCATTACTCTTGTCCCATTGTCTCATTGTTTTCTTATTAACATAATCAGAGTCTGACATAGTTATTGGCATTAGGTCTTGAAACAGAGTGTACCTTTGCTGCATATTTTTTCAAATATGGTCATTCCTTCCAACCATTTGTGAAACCCTCACTCAGGTAAATCCCCAAATTAAGCCCTTCAGCCATTAATATCTTGCAGAATAAAGTCAGACTATGTTTCGTGTATTGTGCTCACCATGATGTAAGGCCCAACTCCAACCTTATTGCACTGATCGGTGTGGACTTTGTAGTCACGAAACTGCCTTCCAAATATTGCCTTCTAAGAAGTACAAAAAAGCTCAATTTTTAAAGTCAGCTGGGCTCATTCCAAGCATGCCGGTCTGGAAACAACGGTGCCGATAAGCTTAATGGCACCGTTGTTTCCAGATCGGCATACTATGAGTCTGCCTACCGGAACCGCTGTGCAATGCCAGACACAGCGGCCACAGTAAGCATACCGCCACAGAAGCACCAGCACTTTTGTTAACGGTGCTTCCGTGTTCTCCATTTCCATAGAGTAATATGGGATTCTATGGGAATGGAGAATTACAATTTACTGGCGCTGGACTTTCCGGAACACCGGGGTTGTAATCCCCCAGTGTTACTGGCAAGTCAGGCGCCGGTAAATCATTACGGGTCCATTGGCAACCTGCCAGTAGTACCGGCACGGTTACCGCCAGACTCATAATGAGCCCCAGTTAGTTCACAGCCATATAGCAACATTTCTGTTATTTTAAGTTTATTGAGTTCAATTAGTGGTACGAGGGAGAAAATACACAATTTCCTCTATGCTGCTTTCATGGGAGAGATACAGGACAGCATTTTCTCCCTCATTTTGTCCTTTTGTTTTTTTACTAGGTCCTTGGAGGAAATCAGTAGACCTAGGTTACTTATAGTAATTACTCTAGTGACAGGTTGATTGTTTAATCTCCAGGTGAAACTTCTGGTCTTCTGCTTTTTCGTAAAGGACATAATGTATGATTTTGTGGGATTTATCTTTAGTTGATTTTTGTGCAGAAAGCTTTGCATGCCCTCCAGGGAATGTTGTAGCCCTGCAGGATTGTAGTCGATCAGCACAGCACAAAATCATCACTGTAGGCCAGAATGTTAACCTTGAGATCTTTCCACTTGGGAGCAGGACTCTTCCAACCATTATTTTTCTACTGGACAATTCCCCCTGATTGTTCAATCTTACGTTGACTATTGTACCCGTGTACAATAACTGTATCATCTCCAGAAGGCCACTATCTACCTTGTAGTTTCTTAGTTTTTGCCACAATCTGTTTATGTCGATGTTATCAATGGCTGACTCTAAATCGATGACAGCAATGTATAGTGATTTGCCAAATAGTCCCATATATCTAAGCTACATGCACTTAAGGTCAAAACACTCATGATAGTCCCAAACCCCTTTGTAAAACCTGTTTGCAGAGGGCTAAGAATCAGGGGTGTTGCTAGGTCTGGAAAATATCCGGGGCTACGCTACTTTTGGGACTGGCGGGACTCGGGGCTAACTAGCATATTGGTTGTAGCCCCTGAGCTTCTATCCGGGGCTACAACCAAAAGACCCAGGGCTATAGCCCCCTCAGCCATCCCCTAACAATGCCTCTGCTAAGAATCCTGTTAGAATCTGCCCAAACAGTCAACTACCTCAAGATTAGCTTAGCAAACATGTTGGCAGATTAATCTACCAGGGCGATTGGGTGATAGTTGGAAGGAGAGGCTCTATCACCTCTCTTGAAGATAGGTAACATCACAGCGAACTACCAAGGTTTGGGTCAGATAGTAGTCTTTGCAATATGTGTGAAAAGCCTAAATAGAATATCAGACCACAAACCCGGGTCGTCATTGTACACACAGTAGGAGACCCCATCTGGGCCACATGCTCGGGACATCTTTAGATTTCTTTCTTATCGCCATTTCTATCTTTTGTCTATCAAAATGGGGGTCCCACCCAAACCTCGTTTCCTGAACTTCGTTCGGAAAAACTGAAACCTCCAGATTTTGTATTAAATTATGTGGTCAAATAATCCACCCAGGCTAATATATATATATATATATATCCCCGCCAAATCAAAACCAAGGGCTCCCCCACCCCCCACAATCCCATATATTCAAACACATCACTACAACATAACATACAACAAATATTAAAAAATATGTCCTCGAAATCTTCTCAATTTTGAATTTTTTCATCTGGTGTTTGGAGGGTGGACATAAAAATGAGCTACTCTATTCAAGACACACCATTATTACTAATATGGCTGAAAAGAAAACTTAAAAAAGAAAGTCAATTCCATGAGTTCTGGTTCTAGACTACATTTCCCATATCTCACTTAAAGCTCTGAATACAAATGCAAAATGTTCAAAATATATCATTAAAACCATTCTAATCCCTCTCTATTAATAATGTTGAACCAAGATCTTTCTAATATATATATATATATATATATCAAGAAAAAAAGAGGAGTGGGTGAACCGCACTCCCACTCCCGCGGACCAATGGCGGATGCCAAACTCCAAAACAAATTGACAAAACAGACACCATGTAATAAATACAGATGTAAAGTTTTAATGGTTAAAAGAAAAAAAGGTTGCGCAAAAAAAATGTAAATGCACAAAAGGCACCAACACATAAACACAGACAGAGGCAGGACACCGGGTGCAGGACCTGCAAACAACGCATTTCGCGCTACACTGAGCACTTGATCACGTGGGGGGGAGGGATGACTGACATAAGTATCGAACCAAAGTTAGTCCTTCTGCTCTGTCGATTGACTCTGTGGAGGTCAATACAATGGAATAAATGCGCTGGTGGGCATGATGGAATGGAGTGGAAACACATACTTAACAATGGGAAGCCAAAACCACATATAGCAACAAACACGTACTTAAGTGCATAGTGCACAAATACTAGTACATATAAATGACAATAAGGCTGAGAAAAGGCAAACAGAGCCGTCCAATGTAAAGTTACAGAAAAGGTGTAAATATGCCATACATCTATGTAAAATACATACTCAAGGTTGATGACAAATATAAAATGAATTGTTTAGCAAAATATGATATGGCAAGGCATGTATGTCCACAATATAGTAACAGTTGATGGTAAGAAGGCCAAATTCATAGATGGTAAAAATCTAAAAAATAAAAACCACCTGATTATAAGTAATGATAAAATGACCAACCTGAGGCCTGCATGCACATGGGACAAATGTTAAAACCCTAATGTAAGACAAGCAGCGGAAGGGTGGACTGTCTACAGCAACCAGAAAGGAGAGAAATGACTAAAGTGCTAGTGCAGGGTTGGGGATAAAATCACCACTGGTAAAAGTAAGTTATACTAATACCTACAAGCAGGAGTCAAAAACAACAACCCAGCCGTGCTTGGACATAAGGTATGACAATGTTGCAAGGTCCTGTATATGAAAAAGCACGATAATGCAAGTTCAATGCTAGTAGGGTTGGTTAGGAAAAAACTGTCTAAAAGTGTATCCCTCATGATGTAAAATAATTACCACAGTTTCATTCCACCGAGAGTACCAACAATGGCTACTAGTATACATAATGGTCATTACTTAAATAAAAAAAAGGGCAGAGTAAAAATATAACAAAATGCAAATGCGATACAATGCAATCCACGCATAAAGTGCATGAATGATAATATGACATAAAGTGCAAATTCAAGAACATATCTACCATGCTTAAAGTGCATACGTGGCAACAGGTAAAGAAAATATCTCTTATGAGGCCGCGTAATGACGGGGCCAATTTAAAGTGCTAGTGCAAACGCAGGAAAAATAACCCTGGGACAATCCCAAAAAACAAAAGCCACCATTAGCAACAGACTAAAGCATGTAATAGAGAAGAGGTCAAAAGCTGTAACACAAGGTCGAATGCAATAAATGATGAAAATATAATACCGACCACCAGTAAACAGAGAAAGAAGGTAAAAAAGAGAAGAACAAGTCAGAAATAAAACCCTTGTGAAATCCAAAATTTATGGAAATACATAGGCAAATAACATTCCCCACAGATTGCGATAGTAAGCAGCCAGATCGTGGGCAAAAAATAAACAAGATTAAAAGGATAAGATAAAAGTAAAGATCATATCCAAGAAATTCATACAGGAGCACAGAGTAAAGAATCATAAAAGCGTAATCAGGGAAAGAGCAAACAAAGAAAAAAGAAAAACAGGTGAAAAGAGTAAAGACAAGATGAAATCAAATACAGACTGGGGATAAAAATCAAGTCCCCAAAAAGGTGTACAACTCCTCATCTACATTGTGCCCCTTTGGAGACTTAGGGCCTGATTCATGGAAGTGTTTTGTAATGGCGCAATCCCATAGGAAAACATTCCATGAATCAGGCCCTTAGTGTCAAAATCCAAAATAAATCTTGTCTCCAGTTGTCTGAGTTTCAAAACACGGTCGCACCCTCTAGGATGTATGGGCACATGTGCCACTGCAAAGAATTTTAGCAAATTGGAATTGTTCCCATGTTCCTGTTCAAAGTGTTTGGCCATGGGGTACGCCGGATCCGAGTTCTTGATGGCTCTGAGGTGTTGAAGGATACATAGCTTGAGTTCACATGTTGTACTCCCGATGTACCATCTCATACAGTGGCATGAGAGCACATACACCACAAAGATAGTGTCACAATTGATGGAATACTTTATCTTGAAATCGAATTTGGTGACAGGGTGTACAAAAGATTTAAGCACAGTGGCATGTGCGCAAGCTTTACATTTCATACATTTAGTAAAGCCCATGGGAGAGGCAGGAAGCCAAGTCAAAGCAGACACATTTTTTCCTGTTGGAGACAGAAAGCTGGACACCAATTTGTCTCTGAGAGATGGCACACGTTTCAAAGTCATAGTGGGACACCTGGACGATACAAATCTGAGGTCATTGTCGAGAGTTAAGACACGCCAATGTTTCTCAACAATTTTTCGTATGTCATTGGAGGCAGTGTCGAAAGAGATGATCAGTCTGGGATCATCATCAATACTACGACTGACAGGATTGTTATCATACAAAAGTCTGTCTCTGGACATGCCACACGCCTTGGTGTAGGCCATTTCAATGGTTCTCTTGTCGTATCCTTGTTTAACAAAGTCCGCAGCTGCCAGTGCACAATGATGGTCAAACCAGGTAATATTTGTGCAGTTCCGGTGGAAACTGATAAATTCACCGTAAGGAATTAATTTTTTACATGCCGGAGGATGAGAGCTGTTGGCATGTAGGGGCAGACCAGTATTGGAGGGTTTTTTATGAAGTGCCGTATGAATACCTGAGCTGTCCAACATAACAATGACATCGAGATAAATAATCTCAGAATGGCTATGGCATTCAGTAAAGGCAAGATTGGCCTTGTTGGTATTAATGGTCTTCACAAAAGATAGCCAATCAATTTCTGTACCCTTCCAAATAATAAACACATCATCGATGTACCGCCACCAAGAAACGATCTGTGTCAGAAAACAAGACAAGAGTAGATCAGACAGAAAAGTGGCCTCCCACCACCCCATGGTGAGATTAGCATAAGACGGGGCAAAAGTACTGCCCATAGCGGCCCCTCTAACTTGACGAAAGAAAGACCCCTCAAACAAAAAGACATTATTTTGTAGGCAGAAAAGAAGCATCTCCAAAATCATAGAGCTGTGTCCCAAATAATTAAGTGAGTGAGTGTCCAAATAATATTTGCATGCGTTAATACCGACAGTGTGTTCAATAGAGGTATATAAGGAGACGACATCAAGTGTAGCCAAAATCAAGCCTTCTTCCCAAGGTGTATTAGTCACATGTTGTAAAAAATCCTTAGTATCCCTAAGGTAGGATGGTAATACTGATACAAACGGTAGAAGAGTTTCATCAATGAATTGCGCCAAATGCTCTAATAATGAGCCACATAACGTGACAATGGGCCTACCAGGGGGATGTCTAAGTGATTTGTGAGTTTTAGGAATTAAGTAAATGGTGGGAACTGTATGACATGCAGGGATGAGGAATTTGATTAAATCGTCCTCTAATAGATCTTCACTGGCCCACTTAGTACACAGGGCAGTAAGTGCAGCTCTTATTTCCAAAAAAGGATCATCGGAGAGTTTGGTATAGCACAGGCGATCATTCAATTGCCGATTAGCTTCAGCCACATATTTAATTCTGTCTTGTATCACAATGTTCGAACCTTTGTCGGCTGGTTTGATAACAATTCTGGACAACTGTTGAATTTCACCAATGGCCAGATGTTGAGCAGAAGTAAGATTATTGGTACTGGTTTTTTGTCGCAACTTTCTCAGATCACTAACACAGAGATCCTCAATACAACCGCCTACTGGAAATTGTGGGTTGAATCTTGATTTGCCCCGAGTATGTGGTGTTGAGTGTTTAGCCGGTGTGGGATTGGCAACAAAAAACTTCTTAAGTTTGATTTTACGCAGGAACTTATCCAAATCGATGCGAGTTTGTACATAGTCAAAGTTCATAGTAGGGCAAATATTGAGACCCAAAGAGAGGAACGATGTTTGCGATGCAGTGAGGACGTGGGACGATAAATTAATTATTTGACAACACTTCATGGTATCAGTTGTTAATTTTCTATCCCAGAGCGCATTGATCTGCCCTTTGGGCCGTTCCCCACGTCTGCCTCGGCTGATGATCCCCCTGCCTTGGATTTCTGTCCTCTTCCTCTTGTTTTGCCGCGACCCTTGCCTCTTTTTTGATTTTTCCCATCTTGGCACAAGAGCCGCATCTCATCTAAAAAATTCAGCCTGGGTGTAGGCTCATCTGTTATATATATGTATATAGCATATAGTATATTATTTTATTCAAAAAAACAAAACAATTACACATTTTAAATATCTGTCTTTATTCTCAATCTACACTAATTATATGAATGCCCACATATATATCATCTCTAGACCTACTCATTCTTATTCATTTTATTCATACATCTTTGTTTCTGTCTCATATCACACATCGAAAAAAGGGATTAATTTGTTTAATTTTTCATCAAATTTGTCAATTCTTTTCATCCTATTTTCCTCATATCTTCAAACAAAACATTCCCTACCTAAATACACCTATAACTGTTTTCTACATGCCTTCTGTGTCATTCCCATCCTAAATATTCTTTATTTATTTGTTCCCTCCTCAAACCATCATGCAAAAATTCTGTCCCTTCAATCAACCCATAACTACTACTATAAACCAAACTACATTTTTCTGCACATTGACTTCAGCATAACTATCATAGATCCTAAATTCAAAGCATGTTACCTACATCCTCTCATTATTGCCAAGTCATCCAACATTTCCTTCTATGTCATAATTGCAACACAGCTCAATCCATCTTCCTAATGAATCCAATCTCGTCATTTCTCCAAGTTTTCTTCATAAATATTCAATCATATCAATTATCTCTTCCTTACCAACATTTCTTAACACAACCTTTCCCAACCAAACTTTTGTGCATTCTAAATGCCTATTTCTGCCTTCAGTGTGGGACACTGAGACGTTTTGTACGTTAATCAGCTGAGCTACATTGAGTTCTCTGCTTTTTCTCTAAGCTCCCCTCCTCCTTCTTGCCTTCTGCCGAAGACTTGCTAGCTGCTATCTGTTTTCTGCGAGAGCCCATTTGTTTGAAGTCTGCTTGGTGCTTCATATCTGAAGTCTTGGAATTATGCCAGGGAATGTAGAGCTGCTGCAGGTCCAGCTGTTTATCTGAGCTGGATTTTCTCTGAAGCTGCCTTCGCTTTAATCAAAAATAATGTGGCTCTGTTATCTTCTTCAAAGGTAGCACGTAGAACAAAGTTTCTGTCTCTACCATGCAAAAGACAAGGATAACAGAAACATAATCTATATGTCTTCCCCTTAACTAAGCTATTAGAAAATCAAACTGTATCTCATACATTACCTACAAATTTGACTTCTGCGCCTATACTGCAAGATGCAGAGAAAGAAGGTTGCATCTGTTTTGAATGAGGTCAACTTACTCCTCCAGCCGTCTCTGCAGTCTGCAGTATCATCGCATGTCATCAGGAAAGCCTTTGGGCTCAGGTCCCTTCTCGGACGCCAAAATGTGCCAGAGGCCGCAGACAGTCATACTTCAAAAAAACCTCACCAGACAAGGGACCTGTTCACACAGCAAGGTTTATTCTCAGTCAGCTGGACACCATCACATCAGCCACAGTTGGCCAGTCAAAAATGCTGGAACTTCAGCCTACACATTTTAAACACACTTTTATAGCAAATACAGGATTGCACAATATGTATATGCAAATCTGGACCTTACCTTTTAATATAGTTGTGTTGGTCATCTACTAAGGGGTCAAACTATCATTGCCTCTCTGTTGGAGAAGAAACACTTTCTTTTCAGGATGACTTGCATTTCCCACTTCCTCAATGATAAGCAGTTTCAAAAATGAGAAAATGCACATGACTCCTTATGCAAATTAGCAAAACTAGGTAATGTCCCCAAATTCACTTGACTGTGCAATATGTGATGCAATTCTGAGCAAACAAGTTTCTGAGATGACACATTTTGTTCCAGGCTTCTTAGTACACGATGGTCTGAATATGGACTGTCTGGCTCTATATCTTACCTTTTCTGAATATAAGACAATTCTGTTTCATGAACCATAGCACAGAAAGACACATATTTTTGCTTTTTAAATACTGAATTGTTCTATACTTGTTTTTCAGCTTATCTCGGTCACCCTTGAACTTCTGCACTCCTATCAGACTTAAAGGCATGGTCTAGTAAAATTTTTTATTGTCCCTACGGGTCGGCCATGTTTTTTTAAGCCTAAGTGGCTCGATTTTAGAAAACTTTCCTATGGACCTTACCCGAGTTTTCGTCCATTAAATGCACGCGAAAACAAGCACCAGGGAGCCGCCATTTTCTGATAATCCTATCTTTTCCCCGATCGCCCTGGCTGACCTGCTTTTGCGGCGCTAAATCAATTCCCCTGCCCCTGAGCCTGTCATCAGCAGACTCGTACCGCCCATTTCCCAACGCCAAAGCACGTCTCGTGTCAACATTCGCTGCGCTTCAGCTAATGACGTGTCGCCATGGAAATGGCAGGACGCCTCTCTCCTCAATAAGTATAAACAGACCGTTTCACAACACACAGCAGCAGATTTTCGATTCCATTCCTCTCTCTGTGTTACTTTGAGTATTCTGTGACTCGTTCCAGTGCTCTGGTCAGCTACCTTCGCCGCTTGTAGCCCGTGTGAACAGATACCAGTACCACCGCTATAAATTATTTTAGTTTGTTTAACACACAATGGCTACAATAATGCCCTACATGTACGAGCCCGAGTATACCGAGGAGGAACTACTGGAAAGGGAAGCACGCGAAAACGATGGGGATTCGGACGGCAGTTGGCAGGACGAATCAACAGATGAAGAGCCTGGGCCTAGTCGAATGGACGGCGTCTCCACCTGGTGCACATGCAATCGGTGCGAGCTAATGCCAACTGAGGACGAGAACTGCTGCTGCCGAGAAAACTCGGGATGCCTGGCCTACATTTCGGAAGGCGAGCCATGACCGCAATGCATCACCGAGCTGCCAGACTTCAGGGCAGCCTGCCTCACATGGGCCGTGTTGAGAATAATGATGGTGCTTTTTTGTCTCGATTTTTTAAATGAATCAAGTGTGTCTCCATTCAAGGATGGACGTCAGACATCTGTGCTCCGAATGGGTGAAGGTCTGGTCGCTGTGAAGCAGGGTGGTCACTATCTATCTAAGCTAACATAACATATTCTCGATAATGCATGCACTAAATAACACTTGTTCAAAGTCTTTCAGTAGGTTATGTCTCTATAAAAGTCACACATATATCTATACTAACAATTACCATTGGATTATACAGGCCTTAGGGTCTTGACCACTATAATACACCGGTTGAAGTGTGGGTCTGTGCTCACAAGAATCTCCGGTATGTGGCATTTGTTATTGATCAGCAACAATATACTATCATTGATATAAAGGCGATATACTGTATATTGATATAAAGGCGGTTCGCGCCAGTGGATGAGCGCTGGCATGGGGGGCTGTCAGGGGCGCGAAAGGCCAAGGCGCCAAACTACATGTACACTTCAAAAGGTGTCCCACGCCAAGGGACCATCGCTCACATGGCCTCCTCAGACCTCGTGTCTCCAGCCAGGCCTCCCCTCAGGCAGGCCGCCCCCCTGCAATCCACATAAATGTGTCTCCATTCAGCAGTCTTCCTGTGCCTTATCTGCACGCCCCAGGGCCATCCATCCCACCCCCCTGTATCAAAGGCGGTTCGCGCCGGTGGATGCGCGCTGGCATGGGGGGCTGTCAGGGGTGCGAAAGGCCAAGGTGCCAAACTACATGTACACTTCAAAAGGTGTCCCACGCCAAGGGGCCATCGGTCACATGGCCTCCTCAGACCCCGTGTCTCCAGCCAGGCCTCCCCTGAGGCAGGCCACCCCCCTGCAATCCACATAAGTGTGTCTCCATTCAGCAGTCTTCCTGTGCCTTATCTGCACGCCCCAGGGCCATCCATCCCACCCCCCTGTATCAAAGGCGGTTCGCGCCGGTGGATGCGCGCTGGCATGGGGGGCTGTCAGGGGCGCGAAAGGCCAAGGTGCCAAACTACATGTACACTTCAAAAGGTGTCCCACGCCAAGGGGCCATCCCTCACATGGCCTCCTCAGACCCCGTGTCTCCAGCCAGGCCTCCCCTTGAAGCAGGCCGCCCCCCTGCAATCCACATAAGTGTGTCTCCATTCAGCAGTCTTCCTGTGCCTTATCTGCACGCCCCAGGCCCATCCATCCCACCCCCCCTCTATCAAAGGCGGTTCGCGCCAGTGGATGCGCGCTGTCAGGGGCGCGAAAGGCCAAGGTGCCAAACTACATGTACACTTCAAAAGGTGTCCCACGCCAAGGGGCCTTCGCTCACATGGCCTCCTCAGACCCCGTGTCGGGGGGAAATTCTGCCGGGGTCGGCCGGGCCGTCCGCAGACCTCCGGGCAGGGAGGCCCCAACTCCTCCTGTATATCCCAGATGAGATAGATGATGAGACACACGCAAGAAGCAAGGTGACTCTGCTGTTTATTAGACAAAAACGGCAGGGATGGGTCAAGGAGCGTACGCGTCCGTCCTGACACACACACAATCGTAGGGCTCGCAGGCCCTTTTTACCTTGATATGACACGCTACTTGCGTCACATTGGAAAGTTAGCAAAAAAACCTATCGCCACTCTTAATTGGTTACTCGAGTGGTAGGGTTAGTATGGCACACGTATAGAGAACAATGTTAGTGGTCGAGGGTTAGTCAGGTGATATATCTGGGTTGTCCCTACGATTAGATACATGAGAATTGTTACATGAAGACCCCTGATGATTGGTTAAAGTTAATGGCGTCAGTGATAGGAGCCCCATGTTCTGATTGGTGCGCCCGCGAGCTTCCCAGCCTGGGACCATCGCTGTTCCCAGCTCTCGGTGTACCTGTCATTTGCAACAATGTTTCACTATGGGTACGTGCAGACAATGTGAGGATTTATTCATAGCTGGAAGGCCGACTGCTCCCACTGTCGCAGATGTCCATTGAGCCTTTTTAATTGTATCTGCTTATGTCTTGTAACGAGAGATCCAGACGCTTTCTTTCTCCTGGGCTTGGCATCCTGTCAGGTTCGGCTTGTTCACGTGAGGTGGGACCGTGTTTGAGGCATAATTCTGCACAATTAATATAGTTTTTCCACTGTGTGTCTGGTTTAATTTGCAGGTGTGACTTTAACGTTGGTGCGCGGCGTGCGAGGTTGCAACATCGTGCCCTTGATGATTTGCTCTTGGAATGTGGGTTTGCAACATTGCGACCTTGGCTGGTTGCTTCGCCGGGCTCATTCTGCAGGATCAGCAAGCTGACTCTTGTTCTTTTAACGTCCATGGAAGCTCTTGCTTGCGGCCTACTTAGACCTGGTGTATAAGTGGGTCCGTCGGGTGCACAGGTGCTTTAGGTTACAGTACCATATAGTTTCATGACCAGTATCGTGTCTTCATTATATTTCTCATGGTGGCAACTGGTTTTAGGAGAAGCGTGAGCAAGCTTTTTAGATGAGTTCATGACGCGTCTTGCGTTTCTGCATTTTGAAAGCCTATGTAGAAAATAATAAAGATGCACGTCCGTGAGTATGTCTGTCGCCTACGTCATAGCACTGGGTATATTCTTCGTGTAGATTGGTGCGGGAGTGTCCAGTGTGTATATTTGTACAGGTGTGCTAACCGTTGGCTAGGTCGTCATGGCATCTCTAACGACGTGTAGGTTTTAGTCTAGTTGGTCCGTGCCGCAGGTGTCGGCATGGCTAGTGCGGGCTGCTGGGCAGGCAGGTGGACACATCCGTATGTTCCTGTACCAGGGTATCTGGTCGTCTGGTAGATGGACAAACTCTTCTCGTGGCGGGTGTCTGGGTCGTGACCCTTTAGGCCAAGCGCGAGAGGTGAAGGACGGGAGCCTGGTCTTCCATTCTCCCACTTCAGTCCCCCCTCTGGTCGACTTGTCGACCACAAACATATCCTTTTCGTTATCTCCTCTTACTCGCCATATCTTAGTTATTCCTCCTAAATGTCCATAGTGGTTCACATGATCTTCAAATGACCAATACATATATTCACAGGTTCCTCCAGGAGTACAGTATACCCATTTCCCTATGTAGCTCCTGGGGTTTCTTGGGTTCTCGATCTTCACCGATGGTGGGTCTAGATGGTTGGTGATGATTTGGTTGCGCAACTTCTCCCTCTCCTGTATTATTACGCCTGTGTGTTGGCCGTCATCTGCTGGCATCAAGGGGTGCATACCGACCATTTCAAGCAACTCGTCAGTGGTACGTGCCTTCCGGGCCTTCCAAAATCTTATTATGATCAGTGTAGCTCCAGCCAAAATAGTACAACCAACTATAATTTTCAGTCCATCTGACAGCCAGGATGGCATCCATGACCATAATAGTGAAAACCAGCTCTTATCCTTGTTTACACCGTTACTTTCATCCATCATTTTGGAGTGCATCTCGGCCAATTGTGAAACTGCTTCTGTCAGTGTACCATTGTCAGCATCGTTGGCAGGAATGAACGTGCAGCATGATTGTCCTATCTTTGCACAAACTCCTCCTTCCATGGCTGTGAGAAGGTCCAATACATATCTGTTCTGGAGTGCTACCATCCTTATAGCTCGCAGCTCCTCTTTTATTGCGTTGAATCCATTTACTGTAGAATTGATGGTCATCATTAGTTCCCATCTAGTTATCTGGAGCCATTTTGCATTTGCGTAAGCCTGCAGTCCCGGATGTATTATTGAGGAGAAGAACATTGCTGCTCTGCTGAATAGTCTGTGTTCTGGCGGTATTGAAGTGAGTGCCGTTTCCGACCTTCCCCACAGGTAATTTCCTGTCAGAGGTTCTCCTTGTCTTTTCCTTCTATTTAGGACAGTATCATTGCTATTGGTCCTGTTCCTTTGCTCCTCCTGAAGTGGTGCAGATCTCTTTTTTCTCTTGTCCCCTTCATCCATTTTGGGAATATTCGCCACATTGACATGCTTCTTGGGTACCACTAGTGATGGTACATTGACGTGCACCATTGTGCACACACCATTCCACAGGGGAGGCAGTGTATGGTATGCTTTTTCTCCACAGGCCCAATAATGGTCCATTATTACTGCTGTTCCTGCTCCCCCCTCAGGTAACTCCATCACGCTTGCACAGTTGGTGTTATATCCTACGTCCACCTCTCCTTTATGCTGGTAGCATACCTTGGGCGCAGTCAGCGGCAGTATTGTTATTGGGTCTTCATCCGTCTCCACCCACGTGAGCATGGGTACGTACTTGATCCACGTCGTCCAATATCGGTGGTTGTGTGCCTCGATAGTTGAGATAGTTTCTTTTGTTACCACGTTGCTGCCAATCACTCCTATCTCCCAGCTGTTGTCCAGGTACACCTTCCCGGTTATCGTCACCAGTGGCCTCTCCCAACATCCTTGTTTACCCGGAACTTCAGTGGCGTACCAATCACATGGTAGATACTGCAGTGTTACTTTCTTTGTTTCTCCTTTTGTAGGACCACTTGTTATGTATTTGAATGCTTCAGCATGTAAACTGCTCTTGTGGTAACTCAAATAGGTCTTGAGGAAGTTGTTTTCATATGGGTATGAGTCTCGTGTTTTCCATGCCATATGCACCACTGTCCCTTGAAATCTTCCTTTCGTTTGGAACAGTGCCAAGTATATTATGCACCGTGCTGTCTTTTCATCTATTTCTGTGGCAACAAATGTTCGAGAAGCACTCATGGCATATGGTATTAATGAGCAAACGTAGCAGCTGTCCTCTGTTGTCTGCTTACCAATGCGGGTCATGTGTTGGTACCATATGTTGTTTGAGACGTGTGCTGAATCTTGTATATAATTATCAACACCTTTATTGTCTGAGTATGTGCTGCGTTTAACTCTATTTTGCTTGGGTGCAATTTTACTACTATCACCTGACGTAACACCTGTTGCAGCAGGGGACGGGGGTGTATTAGGTTTGGGTGCAGCAATAAAATGAATAGCATAGCTGTACTGCCATACAGAGGCAGCCAAGAACCCGGTGATCATGAAAATCCCTATTAGTTTTATTACATATGCTAATTTCACCGGCATTTTGCTCTTACCTTGCTGCAGTCCTGGCAGCGTATTCTTGCGACGTTAAAGTTGCCCGCCTGAAAATTCTCAAAATGCTGGTTATTAAATGTTAGTTGTTGTTTTTCTTTAAGCTCTCCCTATCAAATAGTCATTCAGTGCCCAGGCGAAGAGCTGTTCCCACGCTACTCTAAGTGATCTATCTCTTAGGACCGGCAAGTATGGGTGGAGGTGGGGCATTGAATATTCTATGGCCAAGAGGAATGCTGTGTAGTAGACACGTACCCTTCTCCTTTTCAGGTACGTTGGCCTTTTTATTTCGTATACAAATTGGTGTGACAATTCTTCCGGGTAGTTATCGTCTGGGAGTACCATCTACTCCTGGGCAGTGAATTTGTTAGTTATCTATTTTCTTAACAATACAATAATACGCAGTTCCTGTATGTGCGAGAGAAGAGAAAAGAGAACATTCACGTGTTTACATGTGTACTTGTGCAGGCAATGTCCTTCAGTTCGGGTATTACTATTTTTGGGGGACAATGGCCAGGGGGTTTGGGCTCAGCTGGCGGAAGTATTTTTACTCTTTGAGCGTGTGACCATGGGGTGGGCAGTATGGGGATCACCCCTTTCTTCGTCAGTTATTGCCTCCGGGGAAGCTGGGGAGTGACAGGGTATGGGAACAATTGGGTCGTTGGCTGTGGTAGAACTCTCTTCCGCCGTTGGTGATGTTGTTGTTGTTCTCCCAATGGACCTGTCGGTGGCGCTGGGGCGGGTCTGCAGTTTGTAGATCTTTACATCATGTAGGTGGTTCCAGGCACGCTTGTCCTTTAGCTTTACTGCTCTTGTTGATACTTCCTCTACCAGATGGGGGCCAGTAAATCGTTCATTATTCCATTTCCTGTTGAAATTGCGAAGTAGCACGTGGTCACCTTTAGCAAGTTTACACAGGTTTTCCTTTTCCAATTCTGTATTCGCGCCTTCTTGTTGATTGCTGTTAGACCCGCCCCGTGTGCGCTCGAGCTGTTGAGACACAAACACAACACTAGTAATCAAAGAAGACACATATTGGTACATTTCATCACCTAGAACACTCGCTGTATTTCGTGGTCAGTAAATGCTCTTGACGTTGGCGTTAGGGGAAGGCGCATTTGACGTCCGGTAACCACCTCGTGTGGGGTGAGGTGGTGGTCGGACCCTGGTCTATTCCTCAGTTCAAATAGGGCTAATGGAAGGCAATATAACCAGCTTTTCTTTGTTGTTTGTAGTATCTTTGCAATTGCCTCCTTTAATAGGCCATTCAGGCGTTCACATACACCGTTGGCCTGTGGGTGGTATGCACTTGCAAATTTGTGTTTTATGTTCAGCAAGGATGTGATATGCTGGAACATTTCGTTTGCGAAATGTGGGCCATTGTCTGACCTTAACACCTTGCACACTCCCCACCTGGGGAAGACCTCCCTCACTAGGAATTTAGCTGCTCTAAATGCATCTGGGTGTGAACAGGGCCCTGCTTCAATCCACCTAGAGAATGGGCATACTACTACAATCATATACCTATTACCTTGACATATGTTGATCATATCAACATAGTCAATATGAAGATGCCGAAAAGGTCCCTCTGGCCGGGGTATAGTACCTCTTATTACTTTTAGGGTATGACCGGCCGTAAACTGTTGACATGTGAAACAATTGCTGATAAAATTCGACACATGAGAATTTAACTCGGGGCAGAACCAATCTTCTCTAATTCGTGCTGCAATTACTTCCTTGCCTGTGTGGGCTGGGTGATGTAATTGGCTCAGGGCGGTGTTCAAAAGTGCCAATGGTATTATAACCTTTCCAGTGCCACCCTGGTGCCATAGTGCGTCGGTTGGTGACATTGTGCATCCTCTTTTTACCCATATTTCTTTTTCGGCCATTGGTGCAGCCGCTTGTAGCTCCATAATCTGCGTGGCTGGGAGATGGGTGTACCCTTCTCTTATCAACATCTCCTTAGCCATTCCCCTCCCTCTCCCTCTCTGTGATTCTGGGGGGTTCCATATCTCACCAAAGTATGCAGCATATTTCGCATGTGCGTCTGCTGCTGCATTCCCTTTTGAGACGTGGTCTTCATCATTGGTGTGTGCGGTGCATTTTACTAGGGCTAATTCTTGGGGGTCATTTATTACTTCAATTAGTTCAGCCAATAAGAGGGCATGTTGCACTGGAGTGCCATCAGCTCTCCTAAACCCTCTTCTTCTCCATTTCGACAGCCCTGAGTGGACAGTGGATGTAACATATGCACTGTCGGATTATATGGTTACTCGTTTGTCAAAGCTTTCCTTCAATGCCAATATTAGTGCAACCAGTTCCACGGCTTGAGCGGAGTAATGCTGTGGTAATTGTACACATTTCATAGCCACACACACCGGTACCTCCATCATTTTTACCACTGCTGCCCCAGTTCTCCTTATCACATCTCCTTGATCAATAGTTGATGACCCATCAATAAACAAAAGCTCACCTCCCTCTAGTGCGTTTTCTTCAACTTTTCTAGTACATGAGTACATTTCAGTTATTTGTGTACAGTCATGGGCATAATCTCCCTCCTCAATTACTTCTGCTAGGAACCTTGCAGGGTTAACCGTGCTACCTCTAACAATTGCCAGTTCAGCTCTAGACAGAATGATCTCATAACCTGATGCCCTCTGCGTGGTTAGGGTGGACTTAGGTTTATTCAATATTGCAAATAGTGCATGTTCCACAAACAGTGTAGTTGGACACCCCATGGTTATTGCTGATGCTTTTTCCACTGCAAAAGCAGCTGCAGCGAGACCTTGTTCGCAAGGGAAGTGACCTAACATCACAGGGTCCAAGTGACCGCTGTAAAATGCTACTGGTTTATAGCCCATGCTTGTTTTTTGGGCCAATACTGCTTTCATTACTGCTGAGTCGCAATGTGAAAATATAAAAAATTGTCGCTCATAGTCTTGGGATGCCAGTACTGGAGCAGTTGATATCGCATCTTTCAATTCATCAAAGGCCTCTTTCATTTCCATAGTCCACCCCAACTTTTTCTCCCCTTTATTAGCTTCCCTTAAAGCCTCAAGCAGGGGTCCTATGTATGAACTGTAATCAAATACCAATGCTCTACAGTAGTTGCACAGCCCCAGGAATTGCTGCAGTTCCCTCACAGTTTGTGGCATTGGAGTGCTTGAAATGGCCTGTGCTCTTTGTGGTGCAATCTTTCTTCCATGTTGGGATATGAGTTGGCCAATGTAAAGTACCTGTTCTTGACAGTATTGTATCTTTTCCATGTCTACCTTGTACCCTTTTTCAGCCAATATTGTCAACATCTTTAAGGAGTCCTCTCTGCATTTACTTTCGTTTGTACTGCAAATTATTATGTCATCCACATACTGCAACACTGTGCTTTCCACTTCAATGTTACCCAAATCCATCTGTATTACTCTATTGAAAATTGAGGGTGATTCGCAATACCCCTGTGGCAATCTGGTATGTTTCCACTTTGTATTTCGGTAAGTGAAGCTTGTCAGATCTTGTGAGTCTGGGTGCAATGGTATTGAGAAAAAAGCATTTTTAAGGTCGATCACTGTAAATCGTGATGCTTCTGCTGGAATGCCACACAATATTGTGGCCAGGTTTGCTGTTACGGGATATTCTGCTTCTACTATGTTGTTCAAGGGCCTGAGATCCTGTATGAAGCGCCAAGACCCCCCTTTAGCCTTGCGCACTGGGTACACAGCCGTGTTGCATGGTGATTCTGAGGGGACCAATATGCCATTGTTTATAAGGGCCGTTATGGTTTCATATATGCCCTCATCTGCCTCTTTTGACAGTGGGTACTGTTTCACTCTGGGGAGTATGGCACCTTTTTTCAATTTTATCCTTACTCCCCCTATGCTTTTTATGCACCCCACGTCATAAGGGCTAATAGTCCACAATGATTTGGGTACCTTTGACATATCCTCCTTAAAGAAGGGGACTGGGGTGCATGCGGGTGCCTCAAGTGCCATCGCAATTTTCTGTGCTACTTGTTTGTGAGCCACTCTTAGCCATATTTCTACACTCATCATGAACACCATTTCACCTTCCTCCTTTTCTTCTGAGAACAGCTCCTCATCTGACACCTGGGTTAGCCTACATCCTTCTGCTAGTGCTATCACTGCCCTCCATGCTCTTCCTTCTTTATCTTGGGCGTGCACAGCAATATAATCAGCTGTTGCAATAATGCTCTCAATGTCCATTAGAACCACCTTTCCTTCTGGTTCATTAACAGGTGTTTCTGGTCGGAACAGATAGGCTGCTGGCCTCCTCCATATTTTCCCTTCTATCCCTGGCATCCATGCAAATGCCATATCTGTTCCATACTGAAATAGCTCGCCATCTACTGGCTCCGCCCTAATCGCTGTCTGTCCGCAGTATGCTTGCATAATCTGTCGTGCTGCGAGCATGTTAATCCCTGGAGTAGAGCAAATTATGCCGTCCTCTGTAAAGGAGATCGTCATATTCAACCTGTTCATTATGTCTCTCCCCAGTATATTTACTGGTGAGGCACTATAATATAAAAGTGGAACTGACAGATCATAATCTCCAATAGATAAGGGAATGTTATCAGTAAAGGGAACCAACCCTCTAGCCCCAGAGAATCCTTGGGTGTTCATGGCTTCGCCTGACATCTTAAATTTACCTTCCCTTATGCAAGACCGGGTCGCCCCGGTGTCAACAAGGAATGATAATTTTTTGTCACCTATCGTTACCTCTATGCATGGCTCCTCCACACTATTAGGTGTTACTGACAGGATGGGACACACCAAGGCCGTCTGTGGGCTGTCCTATTGAGGGTACAATGATTGGCCATTTCCTGTGTAAGGGTTGTGTCCCAAGACCGTCACCCTACCCAATTGTGTTTGTTGTGTTTGGGGTTGTTGTGTTATCGCTACCTGTTGTTGTGGCAGTGAATATGTCTGTGGCTGTTGTTGTGTTATTTGTTGTTGTTGTTCACTTCCCTGTTGCAACGTCTGCTGTTGTTGTATGCCCTGCTGTTCTTGTGAGGTCCTAGGTTGTCCCTGTTCATTCCATGCTGGTGTTCCTGGCCTAACCCTACACGTGCGTGACATGTGTCCTAATAATCCACAACTCCAACACACGGGTGGTTCCCTACTCTGCCATGGGAAGCTCCCTGTGTTGTCCTGGTATACTGGTTGCCCTGTGGGGTAGGAATTTCTAAGTCCTCCCACCTGCTGTTGGGTGTTATATCCGTATCCTCTCCCTCTCATAAATCCTCCTCTCCCCCTGTTATAATTATAATACCCAGCTCCTTGCATTGGGTACCCTCCTCCCATGTTGGGTGTGTGTAATTGCAGTGGCGGCGCTTGTTGTGTTATAGTCTGTGAAGGTGGTATTTGGGCGGGATCTTGTGCAGCCACTACTTGTGTGGGGCTTTGGGCCATTGTTGTGGGCGTAGTTATTAGTGCCCCTTCCATTGTGTATTTAGTAAGTTTTTTCTGTACTAGTTTAGCCTCTTCTGTTTTCCTGTCCTCTTCCTTTTGTTTCATTTTTCCTTGCCATGTCCTGCAGTGATGTACTATAATCAGTTGTATTTCTGGCCATGGTTTTGCTTCCATTCCCACTACTTTCTTTAGTTGTTTCTGAACTCCTTCTGGGAGCCCTTGTACTAGTATATGATAGAATATTGCTGGTGTTTTATCCCATTGCTCTCTAGTTTCCATACGCCACTTCTCTTGGATCTCCTGGATATAATCAACAGGATCCTCATTCTCACGCATCTTATGGGAAGTAATTGCTCCTATGTCTGATGTGTCTGGGTACTGTACCCTCAGTGCCTGCCATAGTGCATGTCTGCAGTTTGCGAATGGTGCCCCATCATGCGATGTGTTTGTTATTGTTACCCCATGAAATCCCGCTCTCTTCCAAATGTCATCCGCTCTATCCCCTAATATTGATATTAACAGGCCCTTTACATCTCCTACTGCTAGTTTCTGTCCTGCGGTGTGTTTTTCCATTTCATATATCCACTTACCCGCACCTCCACTTAATGATGGAAGCCTACATTTTATATTTTCTTTATCTGTATGCTTCCAAGGGACATACTGTGGTCTAACCCCTCCTCTCTCCAAAAGTGGCATTAAGTTGTGTCTCGTTTCACCCTTTATGTTCCATAATATCGAGTCCTCACACCCGTCCTCCTCTTCCGTTTCTTTTACATCTTCAATTTCGTCCTTATTACCCCTGCTCTTAACTCCTTCTTCTCCATCCTTTCCCCTCCTTTCATCATTTCCTGTATTTAATGTGGGCATGTGTATTCGTCTGTCCTGCCTGCGACTAGGGAGGTCTCTAAGCCGACATGCATAGGGTGTCAGTTCGTCTATGAAGGGCGCGAGTTTTATTTTGCGCAACGAGCGTGAGGTGGTTGAGCATGTAGGGTGCGATGGGGGAGGGCGTGATGGGGATGGGGATGGTGTGGTTTCATGTGTTTGTCTTTCCGCTAGTCCTTGCTCTCCCTCCTCACTTCTCTCCAGCTCCTCCTTTCTCCTACTGATCCATGGCGAGTCTATGTTGGTTCGGGTGAGGTATAGCTTATCTAAGCTTTCCCTTTCACTTTTTCTTCCTTCCCTCTCCACTCCTTCTTCCTCCTCACTACAAAAATCATTCATAAATGGCATCCCCCACTCGGTCTTTTTCCCTTTTATTGTTACTGTTTGTAAGTCTATTAGGTCTAATTCTCCTTTTTCTCCGTTACCAACTGCTCCCCCTAGTGCTGATGTTGTCGCTACTTCTCTGCTTCTATATACATCCCCCCATCTTTCACTCTCCCTACTCCTATCTTCTCTTCCTCCTTCACTTCTCTCCTCCATCTCCCTACTATTTTCCTCCCTTTTCCTTTTCAAATCCTCCATCACTTCATTGCTCATCTGTTCCAATATTCTTTCATCCTCTTTCTTCCTTTCCCATTTCACCCTTTCTCTTTCTACTATACTCTCTATTACCTACCCTTCTTCATATTTCTTAGTTGTCTCTGATAGTAACCTCCTCTTCCATATTGCCATTTCTTTTTCTTTTTCTTCTTCTTCCCTCTTCTTCTCTCGCAGCACTACTCTTGATACCCTATCTGCTGCTGCTTTTACCCTTTCAGCTTCTCTCCTTTGCTCCTCATTCCGCTCCCTTAATTTTTCCAATTCGTTCTTACCTTCTTTCCTTTTCCTCGCTCTCTCTCTTTCCTCCCTCTCGAGCTGTTTGATCAATTCATTCTGCTCATCCCTTAGCTTTGCTAATCGTTCCTCCAAAATCTCTTCCTTTTGCCGTAATAGCTCTTCCCCCCTCATTTCACTCTCTCTGGCACTATCCTCGTCTGTTTTCTTTACTACCTCCCTCTCTTCTCCAGTTAGTGAACCTCGTAATTTTAATAATATCTGTGCAGCTACCCACTCATCATTTCCTATCTCTACAGTCTGTTCTTCTCCAATCCTCCCCTCCCCCACTGGCATCTTCCTATGAGCCACATATGGTGGAGGGCTGTATGCCGGGTTCGAGTATCCTTCAGCCGCCCTTAACTGTCCTCTTTCTATTTCGCCTAATTCTCTTAAAGGGTACAGCCCCCCTCCCTCTGTTTTCACTTCCTGTGTTATGGGTATCTCGTTGCTCGGTTCCTTTTTTATGTCATCTAATTTATTATTCTTTACTCCTCCTTCTCCGTTCCCTGTGTTTTTTCTGCTTTCACTCCCCTTTTTCCCATCCTCTCCTTCCTCCTTAATCTCTTTTTCTTCCGGTTTTTCCCCCATAGTGAACATTCCATTTGGTCCTGGTCGGGACCCCTGGAACATCCTCCATAAGTTAAACACCTCCACATGGTTTGCCAACTTCTTCCCCTTGTATGTATTGTGCAGATGGTTTAGCAGTGAATGTTGGGCATATGGATCGAAGCTACCATTAGGCGGCCATGGTGTTAGCATTTTGTTATCCGTCCCCTGGGTCCATTCTATGCTGTACTTAATTAGTTTCTCCCTATGGGGTGGCAGTGTGGTGCATATGTGTTGTAGTGGGGTAGTGAGGGTGTTCCCCCACCCTCCCGACCCTGTCCCGTATGACATAGTAGCGCTCCACTTGTTACCCTTCCCCTATCTGGTAGCAGTTTATCTCACTAGCAGTTTACAATATACAACCTTATATTGTTTACCTGGCCCCGTAAGTTTGGGGACTTACGACAATCCTTTGATAAAATTATAAAATAAAAAAAAATATGGGGTTTTACATTTGTATATTCCCTTCTGTCTTTCTTTCTTTATACAACACCCTTACGGCCCCCTGCGGCCGAAGCGCACGCAGCCCCCTGCGGCTGCGTACCCCTTATGACGCTCTTATACAGTCGTCCTGTTTCCACGTTCTCCTCCCCCTTTTACACTTGCCGTGGCCGGCGTTCTCCGTGCGCAGCCACGCCCCTCCCCCCTTCTCCTTTCCCCGATCAACTCGTTTACCGTTTATCTCCGTGTCCACTCCCTTACCATATTTCTCTTCCCCACCACTCTCAAAACCAATGTGCCTTGTGCTCGTGATATCCTATTAAAGCCCTACTGGTGACGTCACTGATCTCTTCGAGCTACTGGTAAGTTCTTCATATGTTCTTTAAGTTCAAAATACACTTGCAATCTACCCCCGTTAACCCTACAGCTGTCTTCCTGTCACTCCTGGAACAAGGTAATCAAATCAATAATATAATCGGACTGCGCACGCTGCGTCGCCTCGCGTGTGATACGCCCCTCAACAGGAGGGCTTAACCAGCCAATTATCTTCCGTATTGGGCAACTAGCTAGCTACCGCCTACAGGGAAACGTCATCTACCTATCGAGTTTCTTGCTCGAACAATAGGGATCCTCATCTACTCATTGATCAATAAATGCCAAATCGTAGGAAACCACACACACCCACCCTTACACGTAGTCGCAACCTAGGCCAATCAGTGTCTACGAGCGGCCGCACGTGATGTTTTCGTGCTTCGCCCCCCTCTTTCGCGTGACGTAGCCGACTGCTCTCGCACTCGTTTCACTACCATTCATTCCATTGCCAACACTAAGTTGTTAAACCTTCGCCGCGCACCTGTGCAACACCTCCCTCCTCCCTTATTTACTTCCTCCCCCCCTCACAATTTCGCATTGCTTGTTGTGCGTGTCATGCTCACCAAGTTCTCTCGATGCAGGGCCGCTCGACTGCGTGCACCCCTCCAAGCGGCTCACCACCTCCCCTCGTCTGGACCACGTCTGGACACTCGCCAACCGCGGGCGGGATACTTCTCAACCGGCTCCCGAGGGCCAATATCCGGATTGCGCTGTCCGGTCTTCTCGCAGCTCCGCGATGGTCCTGTAGTCCTCAGAAGGGGGCAACGGCAGAGGGGGCCGCGCTGCCGGGCCTCCTCGCAACGGGAGTGCCTGGAAAAAGTAAAAATAAAAAGGTGGATCTTAAACAGATCTCAGCGGTGCATCCAACTTGTCGGGGGGAAATTCTGCCGGGGTCGACCGGGCCGTCCGCAGACCTCCGGGCAGGGAGGCCCCAACTCCTCCCGTATATCCCAGATGAGATAGAGTATGAGACACACGCAAGAAGCAAGGTGACTCTGCTGTTTATTAGACAAAAACGGCAGGGATGGGTCAAGGAGCGTACACGTCCGTCCTGACACACACACAATCGTAGGGCTTGCAGGCCCTTTTTACCTTGATATGACGCGCTACTTGCGTCACATTGGAAAGTTAGCAAAAAAACCTATCGCCACTCTTAATTGGTTACTCGAGTGGTAGGGTTAGTATAGCACACGTATAGAGAACAATGTTAGTGGTCGAGGGTTAGTCAGGTGATATATCTGGGTTGTCCCTACGATTAGATACATGAGAATTGTTACATGAAGACCCCTGATGATTGGTTAAAGTTAATGGCGTCAGTGATAGGAGCCCCATGTTCTGATTGGTGCGCCCGCGAGCTTCCCAGCCTGGGACCATCGCTGTTCCCAGCTCTCGGTGTACCTGTCATTTGCAACAATGTTTCACTATGGGTACGTGCAGACAATGTGAGGATTTATTCATAGCTGGAAGGCCGACTGCTCCCACTGTCGCAGATGTCCATTGAGCCTTTTTAATTGTATCTGCTTATGTCTTGTAACGAGAGATCCAGACGCTTTCTTTCTCCTGGGCTTGGCATCCTGTCAGGTTCGGCTTGGTCACGTGAGGTGGGACCGTGTTTGAGGCATAATTCTGCACAATTAATATTGTTTTTCCACTTTGTGTCTGGTTTAATTTGCAGGTGTGACTTTAACGTTGGTGCGCGGCGTGCGAGGTTGCAACATCGTGCCCTTGATGATTTGCTCTTGGAATGTGGGTTTGCAACATTGTGACCTTGGCTGGTTGCTTCGCCGGGCTCATTCTGCAGGATCAGCAAGCTGACTCTTGTTCTTTTAACGTCCATGGAAGCTCTTGCTTGCGGCCTACTTAGACCTGGTGTATAAGTGGGTCCGTCTGGTGCACAGGTGCTTTAGGTTACAGTACCATATAGTTTCATGACCAGTATCGTGTCTTCATTATATTTCTCATGGTGGCAACTGGTTTTAGGAGAAGCGTGAGCAAGCTTTTTAGATGAGTTCATGACGCGTCTTGCGTTTCTGCATTTTGAAAGCCTATGTAGAAAATAATAAAGATGCACGTCCGTGAGTATGTCTGTCACCTACGTCATAGCACTGGGTATATTCTTCGTGTAGATTGGTGCGGGAGTGTCCAGTGTGTATATTTGTACAGGTGTGCTAACCGTTGGCTAGGTCGTCATGGCATCTCTAACGACGTGTAGGTTTTAGTCTAGTTGGTCAGTGCCGCAGGTGTCGGCATGGCTAGTGCGGGCTGCTGGGCAGGCAGGTGGACACATCCGTATGTTCCTATACGAGGGTATCTGGTCGTCTGGTAGATGGACAAACTCTTCTCGTGGCGGGTGTCTGGGTCGTGACCCTTTAGGCCAAGCGCGAGAGATGAAGGACGGGAGCCTGGTCTTCCATTCTCCCACTTCACCCGTGTCTCCATCCAGGCCTCCCCTTGAAGCAGGCCGCCCCCCTGCAATCCACATAAGTGTGTCTCCATTCAGCAGTCTTCCTGTGCCTTATCTGCACGCCCCAGGCCCATCCATCCCACCCCCCCTCTATCAAAGGCGGTTCGCGCCAGTGGATGCGCGCTGTCAGGGGCGCGAAAGGCCAAGGTGCCAAACTACATGTACACTTCAAAAGGTGTCCCACGCCAAGGGGCCATCGGTCACATGGCCTCCTCAGACCCCGTGTCTCCAGCCAGGCCTCCCCTTGAAGCAGGACGCCCCCCTAATACCACGACATACATACGTCATTCATTCACAAACACACCCCAGTTTCTAATACTTTAAAAGCCACTCGATATGTCTCATGAGAACATCTTTGTGCTTTGCAAGTCAACTCCTGAACGTGCTACCTGGGAACCACTGAGATCTATGCTAATATGCTCGTCGTCGTGCTATCCGTGAACTTCTGTGACCGCTTCGAGCATACCCATCAGTGCGCTACCTGTGGTCATCCACCTATTCTCCCGCAACATACTGCTCTGCTTGCTGAATCCAACTGTTTGTTGGTTAAGGTAAGGCCATGTATCCTGGTCATATTTCGCAGATTTTTAAATTTCTATCTATTTGCGAGTAGAGTACCCAATAGTGCTATGTTCATTGGTCTCATTGCTATTGACTTGAATTTCCATTGCTATGCTATCAATAGACTCCATCAAAATACCTGTCTCAGAATCAGTCAAAACCCTTGGAGTCTACTTAGATTCCAACCTATCCATGGATAAACAAGTCAACGCTATAGCCTCTGCAGCTGCATATCATGCCAAACTAATCAACGCAGTCAGGCCCTTTCTCTCCAAAGAGAACTGCACTAACATAGCCAGAGCCATCACTGGATCTAGGCTTGACTATTGTAGTGTACTCTTCCTAGGTACATCCAACAAAAACCTAGAGAGGTTACAAATCATGCAGAATAGCGCTCTCCGAGCAGCCCAGGGCATTGCCAAAAGAGAACACATCTCGGAAGCCAGAAAACGAGCACACTGGCTCCCAATAAAAGAAAGGATCATCTTCAAAACGCTGACACTGACTCACAAGTGCTTTCACCTTACTGCCCCCGACTACCTCTCCCAAAGGATCCACCCCGTCTCTTCTACGAGGCCAACCAGATCACCATATACTAACATGCTTTCTGTGCCATTAGTAAAAAAAGCCAGAGCTGGCGGTTCCAGCTTCCCATATCTCGCACCCACTCACTGGAACGCCCTACCTCCTATATTCCGAGGTGAGGCCTCCCTTTGCACCTTCCGCAAATCCATAAAAACCATCTTATTCACATAAGATTCCTCGCACCAGTTGAATACATCTCTTATGTTCCAGTGCATAAACTGTTTTTAACGACCAACTGTACCAACCAAAATAGCAGCTCTATGCCTGTTGAATACATAATGTACTGCTGAATGCCTCTTTGCCTGTAACTAAGCTCTTGCAAGTAACAGCGCCTCAATGCCCATGGGTTACTTGCGCGCTATATAAATTTAAATAAATAAATAAATAAATAAAATAGATCTATTTATTTTCATCTTTGTCTATTGTCATTGAATTGCATCCTTCGGGGGTCCAGTCTATAATGTAAGCAAGTTTCCTTCTCGTGCAAGACAGAACATCCAAGGGACGAGTCACATGTTCAGATTTCAGTCACATCAATTATACATTTCTGCAACTTATACAAATACTAAGCCGCACATAATGAACTGGTATAGTTCCTGCGACCAAAACAAACCTTGCATTGATCATTGTATGATTCATTTACTTTTGTATCAAATCTTTATTCTTGAAGATTGTATAATAATGTCGATATTTACTTTTCAGATTTATCAACAATGCCTGCCTGTTCGATTAGCGGTTGCCCTTCGAAGACCCATGTGAAATCTGAAGGAACTACAATGCATGTATTCCCGAAAACTGTTGATCGAATAAGAGAATGGGTCAGACATTGCGGATATCCACTGGATGAGCTGGAAAGTAGAGTCCAACAAGTCTTACAGGACAAGAGGGGTGATCGATACCGCATCTGCAGCCGGCACTTTTCCTTGGACATGTACACAACTTCTTGGGTAACAAAGAAGAATAAACGGCGAACGACACGGAAATTGCGCGAAAACGCTATTCCCACTCTATTCGTCCACATTCCGCCACCGGTGAGTCAAGTGTCCGGATTTAGCTTTAGGCCTTGCGGTAGTGTGTAGGTAGCCGAATGGATTAATTGATATTGTAGGTGTTCTATCCCTTGTAATAATTTCGATATTGATTTGAGTGTATAGTTTTTTGAATAATGACATTCATCAATATATTCTTTTTCGATTTCATAACCCACAAACGCAATGTATATATATATGGGGACAGGGAACTGTGCTGTATTGAGCATTTTTCAAGTATTCTGTCGGCTTACATGGCTATTTTTAATATTGGCATTTCATTATCAATCATTAATTGACCTTTACAACTTCTTGACTATCCCTTCAATCTGAAGCAAGAACATTCTACATCCTTGACGTGGTCGCAGTTATCAACCACTTCTAGCGCGTATCAGGTAATCTTACTAGGCTAATCCGCTACATACTTGTTTTATGCATGTCAAGTAATAGTTTTATTCTATCGTGTAATTACTTTACCGAATGTTTGGTTACTGCTTTCCAATTGATATACACCTTAGTTATCGTCCACTGGTGTTTGTTTTCAGTTCTAATTAGTGTTATCCATACTAATGCAGGTACTGTCTTTCAGGGAGATGCTGAAGCGTCCGCCACATCTACAACATTTCTAGATGTTCTTCAACAGCAGGAGGTATGGATACTGACAGCTCCATCGAGCGTCATCATCAGAGCTGGAATTCTTGTCGTTTGATTGTTCTACACAATGTTTCATTCGTTGTTAGCCGTTGATATGTACCTGTGCTGTCGACCCCAGGTGTGTGTTATGTTTTCACTATTGTAATCCTCACTAATGCAAGTACTATGTTTCAGGCAGTTGATGGAGCGTCAACCCCTGCACTTGATGCAGAGCCTGACATTCAAGTAATTACAGGGGAAGTGGAAGCGGGACCATGCGTTTTCGAAACGGCGCAACAGCTTTCGGAAGTGCGCACTATATTTGCAACATCCATAGATATTCTTCAGCAGCACGAGGTATGGATAATGACAGCTCCATCATGCGTGATCATATAACGTGATTCCATTTGCTATACTTTCTTCCCTATTAACGCAAGTGCTGTGTTTCAGGGAGACGACGAAGCTTACACTACAATCACAACATCCAATTAGATGATGCAGATGTAAATAATTCGTTGAAAAAAGTCGATGAAATGTGATCATATTTAGATTTTCCTTGATTCTTTTGGACAATGCATCATTTGCGGTTATCTCTTTATATGTACCTGTGCGTTCGACCCCAAGTGTGTGTTATGTTTCCAATATTGAAAACCATACTAATCCAAGTGCTGTGTTTCAGGGAGACGACGGAGCTTCCACCACAATCACAACATCTCATTTAGATGATGCAGATGTAAAGGAATCGTTGAAAAAAGTCGATGAAATGTGATCATATTTAGATTTTCCTTGATTCTTTTGGACAATGCATCATTTGCGGTTATCTCTTTATATGTACCTGTGCGTTCGACCCCAAGTGTGTGTTATGTTTCCAATATTGAAAACCATACTAATCCAAGTACTGTGTTTCAGGGAGACGACGGAGCTTCCACCACAATCACAACATCTCATTTAGATGATGCAGATGTAAAGGAATTGTCGAAATAAGTCGATGAAATGTGATCCTATTTGGATTTTCCTTGATTCTTTTGGACAATGCATCATTTATGGTTATCTCTTTATATGTACCTGTGCCGTCGATCCCAAGTGTGTGTTGTGTTTCCAATATTGAAAACCATACTAATGCAAGTACTGTGTTTTAGGGAGATGCGGATGCCTCCTCTCCAATACAACCATTCATGGCAGTCCATGCAGAGCCAGAGGTATGGATACTGACAGTTCCATCGAAATAGATCATCACAGGTCGAATACTTGTCGTTTGATTGTTGCACACAATGTTTAAATCGTGTTTGGCTATTGAGATGTACCTGTGTGTTCGTCCTCACGTGTGTTTTATGCTAACAATATTTTGATACATAGTAATGAAAATACTATGTTTCAGGGAGACGATGGAGCCTCATTCCGTGCTGTCTATGCGGATACAGAAAATATAGTCGTTGCAGCGCAAGAGGAAGGGAGGACATGCGGAAACGAATCGGAGCTACAGCGTGCACATGTTGAAGGTCGAGTCAAAAAAGTTACAAAGAAAAAAAAACAAAAAAAGGTTAGTTACAAACAGTTCATAACTTTAAAAAAATGTTGTGTGCTGGGGACTATTTTATGTTTTTTTCCAGTCAATTCTACTACACTCCATCTTGTGTTTAAACTGAACATCCCTTTTCCAATCTCTCCTCCAGTTACCCGTGGGTGTCAGAACTATACACACAGAGACAGTGAAGCGAATGAGAGATGTGGCTTGCCAGACCGTGTACACTATGGAGGAACTATTAATTGAGGCGAGGCGTGTTCATGCTCGAGATGCTCATGTCCAATGGCCAGAACATGAATTAACTGTGTTTGGAGACTACATCAAAGTTGCATTGGACCATAGCTACAGTGCGACCGCACCACCACAAGAAGATGTTATTGAATGTATTGAAGATAGCTCTGAAGTAGTTTCAGATCAATTTACACAATCTACACCCGCCAAAAATTTGCCACCAAAAAACCTGTCGACATTGTTGTGTTCTCCCATCAATGTTGAAGTAATAGATGTTGAAATGAGAGAGAATGAACCAGCCGCAGCATCCATAGACGCATCAGAACTTGATATCAGCGATATTACTTTCCAATGTGTTGAAATCTCCACAACGTCACAGGCCGAAACAACGTTGACGCAGGATGACAGTCTAATGAAAGAGAGCAAAGACATTGTATTCGACAGTTGTTTGATGGAAATTATAAGTATGCTGAAATGTGTGCATTCCATTAGAGGGAAAGTTTGTGGGAAGCCATTGATTAATGTGACTCATCAAATAAAAGGCAGTAACGTCAAAATAAATGCCGCCTGCAGATTAAATCATAGGTTCTCATGGTCTGCACAACCGATGCTGGGGAAACTGCCAGCAGGCAATCTACTGTGTGCAGCTGCATCACTTTTTAGTGGCTCCAGTTTTAGAAAGTTAGAGGCTTTCTTTCAGTTTGTGGGACTCCATTTCATTTCTAAAGCGCTGTACTACATATACCAACGTGATTATCTGTTTCCGGCCATTAGTGATGCTTGGAAAATTGAACAATTGTCTCTAGCAAGTACATTCGAAGGCAAACGATTCAGGCTAGCCGGCGATGGACAGTGCGACAGCCCTGGATTTTCTGCCAAGTACTGCACCTACCACTTTCAGGACATGGATAGTAAGAAAATTGTGAGTTCGGTGGTCGTGCAGGTAACATAATGTACATCCTCAGTGGCCATGGAGAAACTAGGTTTTATAAAATCAGTGGAATATCTACAATCGAGGGGAATGCACATCGACCTCATAGCCACGGATAGACACGTTTCAATTGCCAAGACAATGAGAGAGCAGTTCCCACATATTAAACATCAATTTGACGTATGGCATCTTGCTAAATCAATCAATAAGAAAATCTCGGCTGCAGGGAAAAAAAAAGGTTTTGAAAGTATTTTGCAGTGGTCACATTCTATCACCAACCATCTTTGGTGGAGCTCAAAAACTTGTGAGGGGTCAGTGGAAATACTACTTGAAAAATGGCGGTCACTGATGCACCACTGTACCAACGTTCACCGCTGGACAGCAAATGAACATTTCCACCAATGTGAACATGGCCCTTTGTCCCCAGAGGAGGCACGGAAGAAGAAGTGGTTGATTCCATCTTCACCGACACACAAAGCCATTGAGAAGATTGTTTTCAACAAAACTCTATCAAGAGATTTGAGAGGACTGACAGAATTCTGTCACACAGGAGATTTGGAGGTGTTCCACAATATGTGCCTAAAGTACAGGCCAAAGCGCTTGCATTTTAGCTTTCGGGGCATGAAACATCGCACTCTACTAGCGGTCTTGGCCCATAACAGCAATGTCGGACGTGAACAATCTAGGACTAGGGGTAAAGTAAGGATGCCTCGCTACACTAAGGTGTTTTCAAAACGAAGTAAGCAATGGGTGATCAAACCAGTCTATGATGAAATGCAGTTCGACTTTGTGAAAGGCCTTATTGTTGCTGTGTTAGAGAAGCACAGATATGGAATTTTGGACGTTTCTGTGCAGAGCAGTGATCCATTGCCACCGATTATTGCGACTGTGCCATGCCCACCGGAAGCACAGCTGATTGTGAAGTACAAATCCCGGTTTAAATAATTGCAATACGATTGTCTTTTTTAGTGTACCTGTAAACCTAACCCCTACCTTCACCATCATGGGTGGCGAACAAGCTGGGTGTCATCTTTGAATTCTCTCTATTCACCTCACATATGTGTATGTATATATTTTTCTCATGTCTCATCTCATGTAAATGTAAATGCTGTGCACTGTTAACGGAGGGGAGGCTTGCGTATTGCAAATAATAAAACAAACAAACAAACAATAAATCTCACTTTTAACTCAACTCCTGTGGTACTTTATACTTTCCCTGACCTTCCGCCAAAAATGAAATGTCTCAATTTGGGCTGCAAAGCTCGCAGACAACAGGGACAAAATTGGGGCACTTAGAACGCGCCAGCCAAGTGGGCCGTGGCATTTGGGAGAGAAGCCAGTTCGCATTTGCACATTGAGGCGCACTACATAGACGGATTCTAAACTTCAAGTTCTCACAGATGCCTATACTACGTGATGTTGCAAATAAAGAATGCGAAGGACAGCGCCCAGATGAGGCCCACAAGTCGCACTGGAAGTATAAGGGTCTATTGTTTTTTGACCTTGAGACAGGGACCATGCCGAAAGAACTACATTTGAAGGGAGTGCGCAATAACGTAAGAGACGATAAGGCAGAAAATTCAGAAACTAGACCGAGTTTCAGTTTTAGGTCAGTATACGAAAAATCATTATCAAGAGCACGGTCCGTTTTACAGACTGCATTACGAAGAGACACAATGGAAATTTCAAATATAATGTAAGTAAATCTTTACACGCTTTTATACCGGAATGAAGATTTATTGAATGGATGCATGAATAAATGAATGAATGAAGAGCTAGGAAAAGCAAGTAAAACTGTTCGTAGTGGGCACATGGGCATGCAGGTCCACTGGTCTCACCGATCTCGGTCCTTGGCCCAGCCACTTTTCCCTGCACTGCCTACCTGCACTACGGGACTGTCTCTGTATCCTTCAGCCCCTTCTCCCGGCATTTACCTTGCACTTGCCACCAGCTGGCCCTATTATTTAATTTGTATTCAACGAACCATGTACAGCCCTTCCCCATGCGCGATCAGAAAGACATCTGGCCTAATAGGATCGTTGTCTGTCTGCCCTTGTTCCCCACCTGCCCCACCTGCCTCGTCACGCCTAGAAACACTTGAGTATAGGCGCGTTACAAATGCCATATCATATATCATATCATTCCTCACGCATGTAGACTGTCGTTGATCATTGTGTGTTGGCCTCGATTTATCTCGTTACTTTTCGCATTGATTTTAGAGACAAACATACTCCATTGAACTATCCTTGCAAGCAAATAGTTTCTGATCGGCCGTAATAAATAAAATGAGTAATATTAATGAAGTTCGGCTAGCGAGACTAATTATCATTTTTTTGTTTTCATAACAGGTATTTGATCCCTTTCTGCCACTGCCATCTGTTTGAGACACAGGCGGATGGATTCTTCAGCAGACACCTGCAGCTTCGTGTCAACAACTGGAGCACGATCACCATATTATGGAACGATCGCCAATGGCCCACATGCCCTTACGCTGTACTAGTGGCTAGAAGCAACATATCAACCTTTAGGCTGGACTAGTGCCTAGTTGATGGAACAGCCTTGCGGTTCACCGTGCTTCCAAAGTGATTCTTTTTACGAAAATGAACACCCTGTGTACCATAAAGGAACAGCGCGTGACTCAAGATGAAACGGAACAGTTATTGCGGATACAGATAAAAGAAAATAAATGGCTTCCGGAGTTCATGTGGCAATTGCTGAATATTCTCTAAACATTTAATGTCAAATAAATGTACTTTACCAAATGTACCGCGTTGCTGTTTCATTTTAAAGTACAGTTTCATATTCCGAATTGTGGCGTGCTGTGTTGTGAGATGGTCTGTGTTGGTTTCCAGGTTCTGTGTGGAGTCGCGCAGAAGACGACTGGGCGCGTTTGCCTACGCAGCACAGTAACGTCACGGGGAGAGGCGGAGAATATGAATGTTTTGATAATGTCAGGCTCAGGGGCGGGGGAATTGATTTAGTGCCGCAAAAGCAGGTCAGCCAGGGCGATCAGGGAAAAGATAGGATTATCAGAAAATGGCGGCTCCCTGGTGCTTGTTTTCGCGTGCGTTTAATGGACGAAAACTCGGGTAAGGTCCATAGGAAAGTTTTCTAAAATCGAGCCACTTAGGCTTAAAAAAACATGGCCGACCCGTAGGGACAATAACATTTTTTACTAGACCATGCCTTTAAAGCCTTTATTTATTTGCGAGGCAATTGTACCTACTGAATGTGAATAACCTTCTTCATATTTAAACAGAGTGTGGCCTAATGTCTTATGTTATGCTTGTTTGTACAAAATGTAAGCACACCCTCCATTTTCATGCCACCCAGAACAAGCGTGCACAATGACCCCTATTTCCAATGTAATTTTACCTTTAATAATGGCACCCTGACTTACCTAAACAGACAAAAATATTGATTTCGATGATGTTGGACGGGAGAGTGAAATATTGGCCCTAATAACCATATTTGTCTGTCTACCATAAGGGGGGGGTTGACCTCCTCTACACTATTAAGTCAATTTAACTTTCACAATGAGACATTAATAAGAATTTTCGTCCACTGAGAGGAGTATTGTCCCGAAGCCCATCCTAATCACGAGAGCCCAGGGAAATTCCCCTCCACCCTATTAACACCTTTATTGGTGTCTTATAATGATGAACGAGAGCTACAGGCACCATGTCAATCATTGGAAAAGGAACTTTTTTTTTTTTTAGGATGTCTCTGACTGGCACAATATTTGGGCCTGCCTTGATATGGAAGCACAATGCTGCCACACTGGCCACAGATTAATCTGTGGCACAGGTTCCTCAGATGTGTTTTGGGGATCATCTTGGAATGGTCATCACTTGGATTCAGTCTCCTTCCTTTCTGGTCTTAATCTCTAAATCACTAGCTTCCATGCAGTCTTAACGAAGGCTGGCCATTGTGGGTCCATTCTCCTAGATACCAGCTGCATCTACTGCAATCTCTCCCACTATGAACAGTGCAAGTCCTAGGTGACTTCAACCTAGGCCTGACCGACCCTAATGACCAGGCTGCTAAGTCATTAGAAGAATCCTTGAGTGAACTCAACTTTACGCAAAGAATCATCCAACCTACACATACATGTGAAAGGACGAACGTTAGACTGGCTGACTGACCATAACTGCACCACCACAATAACTGCCATCGAATCCCAGGCATGGACTGACCACTCTCTGATTACCTTCATCATTAATGTTATCCGACCTCCCACCAAAACTAAGACTTTAGCGCCACCCTTACCCACTAGGAACAAGCACAACATCACAGTTGAGAAACTAACTCTGATCATGATCCCAATACTGAACTCTACCATCGTCCCATTGAAACTCTGCAAAAGCAAACCTAAAGCCCACCTCAACACTTGGCTTACCCCACACATGAAAACCCTCAGAACTGAAAAGAGGAAATGTGAAACTACCTGGAAAAACGTACCTACCAAAGAGAAGAAAGATAAATTTGCCGAAATATTCACTTTATACAAAGCAGAGATTATTAGAACTAAACAGGAAACACACAAGGACAGGATTCAGAATGCCAGTTCCAGTATCAAGGAACTATTCAGAATTCTAAGAGAGCTAGAATCCCCTATAGCCCCTGACTCACCCAAAAAACAAAGATTGGTGCACTGGCATCCAAAATGCTCTGGCCATCAAATTGCCACTCTTCAAAATAAGATTGCCACCAAACGACGTAACATCAACACTACTGATTCCTCTCAGAAATCGGTAATAATATCTGCCCTCAATACTTTACAAGAATTTAAATTTACCCAAGTTACCTCACCTGAGGTTGATAAAATTATTGCCTCTCTGAAACCTTCTCGATACCAAGGCGACATCTGTCCGGCACAAATTATAAAAGATGCAGCTAGATATCTCTCCCCCTTTATCACGAGGATGATAAACTCCTCCTTCAAATCATGCCTGGTTCCTACCAACTTCAAAGACGCTTGGGTACTCCCTTTACTAAAAAAAGCTTTCCTTGACTCCACCATCCCTACTAACTACAGACCAATAACCACTGTCCCTTTCTTACTGAAAATTATTGACAAGGCAGCGCACATCCACATCAGACTTACTTTGAGACTAACAACCTTCTAGGGCTTAGACAATCTGGCTTTAGACCACTCCACGGAACAGAAACAGCTTTAATTGACTTGAAAACACAAATTGACCTCATAAAAGATAACAGACAATGCGCGCTACTCCTCCTGCTTGACCTCTCTGCCGCCTTCGACTTGGTGGACCAGAACATACTTTGTGAACATCTCACATCCTCTGCTAACTTCTCACAAGAGGCTGCAAATTGGATCAAGTCCTTCCTAAATAACAAAACAATGAGAGTTTTCTCTCCCTCTGACTCTGCCAACCCTATACCCATCACCAGTGGAGTGCCACAAGGCTCCTGCGTCTCCCCTACATTATATAATGTTTTTACCAAACCTCTTTTAACATCTTGGACCGCCTGGGTGTCATCTACACCAACTATGCAGATGACACCCAGATACTGATACTGTTATCCGGCCACTATGACACTGACAATGCCTTACTCATCAACATTTACCTCGTCATTCAGGCATGGATGGCTACCTGAAGTCTCTGCCTGAATGACGAGAAGACCGAAATTCTCATTTTAGGTGCGTCCATCTACCTCAGCAAACTAAATCCCAAATATGTGTCCTTTAAGATAGACTGCAACATGATAGAAACTGTCACAGAAACTAAAACCTTAGGTTTTTATATCGACTCCACCCTGAACTTGAGGAAACAAGTTAACGCCACTGCCTCGGCCACAACTTACACTTGTAAGCTTATCCGTGCCTCTAAAGCCTACTTATCTACAAACAGCCGCATCACACTAGCTCGAGCACTAATCTTGTCTAAACTCGATTACTGCAACACATTATATGCAGGAGCTAATAAGCAAGTGATAAACAAACTACAAACACTACAAAATAACACCTTAGAACAGCCTTCAGTATTCCAATGAAAGATCAAATTTTCGAAATAAGACGAAGCCACAAATGGTAATCAATACGGGACAGAATTTACTTTAAACTCATCTGCATCTCCCACAAATGCTTTAACAATGCCGCCACTCATTACCTAAAAGACAAAATCATCCCAAAAACCTCCTCCAGACCGAACAGATCAGCAAACTCCTGCTGCATCATCACACCTCACTTTAACCTGAAGAGAGCTGGAGGCTCCAGCTTCCCTGTTCAAGGGAACACAGCCTGGAATGCCCCCCCGCTCAACCTACGGACATACCAACCCTTCCAGAGCTTCAGATGTAACACTAAAAAATGGCTCCTTACCAACAATGCGATGCCCCCACTGCATCTGTTGGTGATCAGTAAGCCAGCCATTCCATGACTATCTACCTGCACTTATCACTCTTTCTGTTGTCAATTCAAATGCTGTATTTCCTTCTTATGATTACCTCATACAGTCATATTTATACAATGTAAGCATCGTCCTGCATCCCATTACGAGGCTTTTGCTCCATGTACTTTACTGATATGCAACTATGTACCCTTGCCATGTCTTGATATGCTCATGTATAAACGTTTTCCAAGCTGTCTTGTAATGCTCCCAGATACCTCAGGGTGAGGTGCGCGTTATGAATAATAAACAAACAAACAAACTCCCACTTATGGAAGATTCTCGGTCCATTTTGAAGTCAAATTTAGTTAAAAAAGACCGGGCCATATTCAGCATGTTTGTGACCCAAGTGAGCATTTGAATGCACAACCAGTCAGGACGCAAGAAGTTAACTTTGAAACAACAAAAGTCTCTCTAGTTTTTCACAGAAACCAAGGCAATTAAATTGTTTTTTGAAGTTCAAGGTGCTTCATCACGCGTTATGCCATTATGCTCCACAGTCACCTGGGTAGTTAGAGGTCTCTCATTGATCCACCTTTCAGGAAAAGGTGATATGGAGGACTAAGCAAAACTATTGCGCCTCCAGGTATTCTTGATGTGTGTGGTGGGTAGTATTGGATTATCAGCTAAACCAATATCTATAGTAATATAAGCCTCGGAAAGCAATGTTGCTATTGTATGGCTCGTATTCATTTAACAGTGAGGCCCTTGCAGACGACATACCCATAGTCACAATTCAGCAGTGACTTGGATTCAAAATATATTTAAAAACAAGCATTGGCAATACCAACAGTTTGGGCTTTTGTGTAGGCATGGGAAAGGCACTTGCCATGCACAGCCATAGTGGTATTAACTACTCATTTTTGGTAGCAGGTGCAAAATGTTGTGAGTACCCAGGCAGCTAATAGCAATGCCTGGCAAAAGCTCAAAACGTATGCACAAGCCAAAAATGTTGTCTTTGCCAATGCCTGTTTTAACCAGGACTTTGGTGGCTTTGTCAATGCTTGTTTTTAACAGGACTTCAGTGAAGGACACACAGAGTGCTAATAAATCCAGTGGATGAAGGCAGGCCTCATAAGATTTTTTTTTTACACCAGCAGCGTATTTACAACTCTAATTAAGTCAATAACTCTGAGAAGACTGCTTTCAACAAACACGACAGGCACTTTGAATGTAAAGCCTGATGTCAAGGCTTGATCACAGGAAGCTCAAAGAGTTCCCATAAGGAGGTGTTTTCGGCAGGTAGAGGTAGGAGTGGGTGGGAATTGCCATGGGGATTATCATGGCTATGGGCAGACAATGGGTGCGCACATAACCAGACAACACCTGTACACTCTTTGTCCCTACTCATATGTCATTCCTCACTATCGGTTCTGCAATGCAATAGTTTCTGCTTGTAGGTGTCACAAGCAACACCTACTAGCCCAAACGAATGAATCTCTGCAACGAACCATGAACGGACAGATCACAGGATCACTGTTTAAGCAACTTATGATGTAGAGAATATAAACATATCACCCTGAACTCCCTTTTTGAAGCTAGGAGTTCATACATTTCAAAGCATTGCATAGCATTTACACTCATTTCTTTGTTACAATGCTTAGGGTCACCATTACACGAGACACAGGGCTGTTTTAAGGATTGTTGGGGGTGTGCATTACAAATATTTTGGCCATCCCCAATTTAAGTACATAGAGCACTGCGTTTGCCGATGGGACTGTGATGAAGAACACAACAAGAAGATGTTCAGTAGAAAGCGTTCTCAATTCCATAAAACCCTCTGCTCAAAAGCAATGCTCAATAAGCTAAGGAAATGTAGCTATATCCATTATATTACAGGCTCAGGGTTGTATGAAAAACATTCTGTAATTATTCAACAGACATTAGTCTTTGATAATAAAAGTGGTCAAATATATAAGGATCTCCTACAAGGAGGAAATTACTAGTATTACACAGATCTGCCAATGCATTTCGGACCTAGTCCATCTTCAAGGCAACCTGCAATGGTCACGTCTTCAAATATCTGCTCCACTGTGAAGCATCTTAAGGAAAGAAAAAAGGGGGCTTTAGCTCCAGCAATGGCTCATGTGCCGTTCTGCAAACTGGAGATGTGGCCTCGAGGTTGCCATCAGACAACCATAGAGTGTGGGATGGTGTTTCACTGGATCTTGTCATATCGGCAGAACCACCCAGTCATTTGTAAAATAGGCCAAAGAGTTTGAGCTTGAGTCCTCCATGGATAGAAACCAAGTAAAGGCTTCTGAGCTCTGCGGTTATTGGCTGGTATTTCTTAAGGCTGAAGAAAATCGGCATGACAAGTTTTTTAATGCAGATGATGAAAAGCAGAGGGGTGACTGCTGAATGCCAAAAGTGTCTCATCATGTGGGAGAGGGGTCAACATATGATGCATACAATTTAGATACTTGTGTTGCCGAGATGCTAGGAAGAAGTCTAACTATTTGAGGGCCTGGACAGACGCCCCTTTGTCTTCTGTCAGGTGGCTCAACAGAATGACGTAGGGGTGTGGAAAGCTGCTGAAAGGTCCAGTTGAAGAACTAATGAAAGGCTGACATTGTCAGCAGTGTCCAGTTGGCCTCATGTGGGCTGTCACTGGTCTTACTAGAGTCTCTGCATGATTGCTCTTAAAAGTAGTAAAGGAGGTGGTTCCACTGCAAGGGAAGGCAGTCAGGGATGTTCCATTAGTACGCCAGGAGAAGGGCAGCCATCTTGCAAAGGTGCAGCAAAGAATAGAATAGGGACCAGGCATCCGATCACCGCCCCTTAAGCCATCATCCTTTGGATCTGGATACATTTATTTATTTATGCGTTTACAGTGCGCCGAAAACCCGGAGGCATCAGGGCGCAACAAAAACACGCTCTGCCAAACAAACACTACAGGACTACATTTACACATTTAAATAAGCATATGGGAATGTAGCATAACATCCTAAAGAAAACTGCTGGGAGAACTCATCGGTGGTTATGGAAACAGGGTGGTTTTCAATGCTTTTCGGAACACCCTTGTGTTTTCCTCTAGTCTGAGCGCCATTGGCAGGGAGTTCCAAAGCTTTGCAGCGCACACTGGGAAGGATCTGCCCAGCCCCTTATACCTGAGGGAAGGCATGGATAGTGGGCACAATGAGATTATTTCGTGTTTGAGGAGCATGTTTCATTTATATTGTGTGGGGGTTATGATCCTCTAGGCCACTGCTGTTTCGGGGTTATTCCCTGAATTTGGATTTAATCGTCACTTATTTACCCTTGACAAAGTGCTGATGTGGTGGCATTGCAGGGGTCCCCAGATACTTTGGCTGATCTGAGTGATTCTATCAATGAGAGGATATATGAGCCATCGGCATGGAGAAGGTGGACGTGGTGTGGGAAGTGTGAAGGGCCCGGTGGTGGCCCTCACAAACATTTATGGCACGCATGCTCGTCCACAAAAACACAGAAAAGGGGTGCTTTTTCCACTTGAAATCGAGGAGATGTGATTCCTTGATTGACAAGGGAAAGCGTGCAGTTTTTTCTCCCTCTCTGCATTTTTGGTGTCTATGGGTAGGGGATGGGTGGGCAGGCAGACCTAGAGGCATGCAAACAGTGTCTGTATGCAGGAGGCCTAAACTGGAGGCACGGCTGGAAGCTTTTTGGTGCTTGCATATAGCACAGTGACAAAGAAACAGAGATTGTATACATTTTCATTGGCTGTTTGTCAGCCAATTAAATTCGTTATAGTATGGGGAAGGGATGGGTGCTTACGTAGGCGTGGCCACCTTCTAGCTGTTGTCAGTTACAGCAGAGGCACGTGCGCAGTGTTTCCTTTTGTGACCTTGCCTCAGGCACTTTGGGCCTCGGGCCTTGGGTGATTTATATGGTTGACCAGCCGGTGGACCAGGCGGGGGATGAGGCTTGTGGAAAAGTGGACCGTCACCCCGACTCAAGTGAGTTTAGGGCAATTTAGGGTCTGGACTGGGTGGGGGCGCGTTGGGGCCATGTCCCTAGCGCTATACTTGGGGTTTCCATGGCACTATACCTGGACACCGTCGGACTTAACCCGCTTGACTGGGAGCTGAGATACAGGTAGGTTTCATAGGGCGCTGTGTTGGGCTTTAGTTTCTGCCCGTTTTCTGCCACACATGCCACAGAGCACCCAGGCACTTTGTTTGGCCAGATAAACTCGCGCGGGAACTCGGGAGTTTTTGCCACTCAGAGCTGACTGCTCAGCCGGACCCCAACGCTAGATTTGACTTTCGCCATTTATAGAAACACGATAAACAGTACTCTTATGTCAAGTTACGTGCGTTTAAAAAAAAATAACGTTCCTCTGACAAAGTAAGTGTTCATTTGTGCATTTGTTTTATTTTCCTCCCATAACTGATCATTATAATGAATAAGCCCCCTTTCTCGCTAGTTGCCACATGCTTTCTCCCAATGCACGCACGTTATCAGACGTGTTTAGGGAGCACGTGGCGTGGGGTTTTGTGGTGTAAAACATGGACAACACAAGCATGCACCCCTTCCAGCTCCCAGCGTTTCCCACTTCCCAGTTGTATTTTCTTTTTTGCTCGAGCAACTAAACACTACTTACATAGATGGTACCCACTGGCACAACACCATTGGGCGGATGAGGCTCCAGCCCGGGGTCTAGCCCCCCCACAAAAATGTTGGGCTATCTTGACTCGACCTGGCTGACCTAGAGAGCCATGGCCAGACAGTAAGGACACAGACGTTGGCGCCTGGGCTGCGCTGTTGACAAAGGCGCTGCAATTACTAACATAACGGATTTCCCTGTTAGCACCTGCATTTGTATGCATATATGCATACTTTTTTAGGCAATTGAAATCATGGGCCCTCATTACGAGTTCGGCGGTAACCATGCCGCTATTGGCTGCCGCCGAAATCGCGTCGGGGTCCGGATCCTCGGAATGAGGACTTACCAGGCTATTCCGAGTCTGGAAGACCCGGTAATTCCTCCCTCCAAGGACCTGGACCCGGTCCTTCCCCATTCCCATTTCAGCCCCCTTAGCATTAAGAGATGGCCCGTTGTTTGCTCCCTCTTCCCCTCACGGGACCCGATAAGCATGCCTGGTTTTCCCGTGTCCCGTGAGGGGAACTTGTAATCCGGCGGTACAGAGTGAACGGCGCCAGCACCTTTTACGGCGCCGTTCACTCCGTACCGCCAGGGTCGTAATGAGGCCCATGATGTGGGGTTAGCGCTTGCATGCCGGGGGAGTGTTTGGTAGAGTAGAGGGGGAACAGGAGACTGCGCATTATCACAGCAGTCCTCCAGGGGGGGCTTTCAGAGGTAAAGGGAAAGTTTACTGCTTTTAACATTGAAGCGTCACCAGCTTCACATTGGTTAGATGCCCCACACAAGTACGTTTGGCCCCTCACCCACATTTTCTGAAGTCAACACCTCCACCATTATTTGAAGGGTTAGACCCCACCTCCTGTCACTCCCTGAAATGTTAGCCTAGGTGAACCCCTCGAAAGGGCTGAGAGGTGAGGAGGGCAGCCTTTTCGGATCTGGCAGCAAGTTTTACTGTGTTTATGCAGATGCAGGAAAATATACTTGCACAAACACAGTAAAACTTTGAAGCTGCTACTTTCAAGACATGCATCGCCCATCTGCCTCAGTAAAATCAAATGCTCACACCAGCCCCTTCCCCACTGATGCGAGCCAACATATAACCACATAATGTGTACTTTCACATCCGAGGGTAGGGGCTTATGAGTGCACTTGTTTTTTTTTTTCTTCAGCATATGTGCTACGTGGCTAGAAAAGCGTTTTGCTGCAGCCAATCTAGTCACTTACTACTGTGGCATGACATTATAGGTGCAAGTGTTAATGTGTACAATTTAGTTTTTTTTCTCAAGAATATTCTTCAAAAGTTGCTGTCCATTGCATATACAAATTATCAAAGCAACTGAATGTGTATGTTGTCTTTAATTCCAAAAGCATTTTCTTTCTTACTGGCATATCGCCCTTTAAAATTTACCATGTGATACTTGGCCCCACACCAGATGACCCTTGGGGGGTAGAACAGATGGGTGGAGCCTCCAAGTTAGCCCCACCCACTTTTTGAAGAGGCCAATCCCATCACCAGTTAGCCCCCCGCCCCCGAAATGTAGGTTTCGTTGTGCCCCTGATGGTAAGTAAAGAAAACAAGGAAAAGCGCCATTGGAAATATTGCAAGCGAGCAAGCCCGCGCATGCCACAGTTTACAGGTTGCATGCACTCTATTGACGTGTAGAGTGCAAATTCAGATTTTCAACACATTCGTTACAGAAAGTCATAATTCTATTTAAGACACGGAGGCGAAGGATTATGCTTTCTCTTCAACTTTACTGTTCAGCAGCAAAGAAAACAAATACCTATGAACATGAATACAAAACTAATAAAAAACTACAATAACCATGTTTTTCTGAGTTTTTGTAGTCCATTTCAATTGGTCTTCGAACTGCCCATGTGATAAGTCTGTAACCAATAAACAAAGTCCTCATTGTATAACACCTCCTGTCCTCTTTCCATTCCTCCTCTTTCTTTGTCCTTGCGAGGTTGTGTCCAGTACGACTTTGAATTTCCATCTATTCCATTCGCATCCTAGATCAAATTCCAGATTGCTTGTTGTCTGTTGCTGTCCCTTAAGAAAAAACAATCAGAGAGGTGACTATAGACCGAAAACAAGGCTGGGACAATCGTATATCAGCTGTACAGTCTATAATATGCCCAATTAAGCATTAACAACAAAATTGCATATAATATACATCCTGTATGTCTCAATAAACATAATCAATGTCAACCATACATGAATTACAATACATTACATTTTACGATTGATCGGGTGGGATAATCCTTCGCCTCCGTGTCTTTAATAGAATTATGACTTTCTGTAACAAATGTGTTGAAAATCTGAATTCTATGTCAAGACCGGAGGCTCGGATTATGCTTGTTCAAAGCTTACCACTAACGATGTTGAACTTTCCATAGGTTTAAAATAGAAAGTTTTAAAAGTCGATTAATTCAACCAATCTGCAGATCTCATAATGTCCTCTACTCTGGTTCCTATGTTATACGCTTTAGTAGCCATCGCTCCTCTAGTTGAATGAGCGCCATATCTCTCGATATCGATACCCGCTTGTACCATCACCCATCTAAGCCATCTGGCTATGGTGGCCGGTCTAACCGCTTTAAATGGTTTACAAATTTCTATTAATACTTGTGACACCCCCAGGGGCCTTACTTCCCTCGTCATATTTTCATATGCTGTTAAGCATCTGACTGGACATAGTTTTGGTTGGTTTGGAAAAGCCTCCTAGGAAATAGATCTCAACCCCGTTTTGGTCCTCCTAGTTATGAGAAAAGTCACTCTGTTCGGTGATATACTTTTCCTGTTAATCTCCAGTGCTCTAACATCAGAAGATCTCTTATATGCTAAAAGACATAAGAGCATGGCTAACTTGCCTGAAATTGCTTTACGTGTCAAACCTGATTATCTGGCCATGATAAAAAATAGTCTCAAAACCTTGTCTACATCCCATAACTGATTATATTTCTCGCTAGGGGGTCTGAGCATCTTTACCCCTCTCAGAAGTCTACAGATTAATGGATGTTCCCCAATCGCTAAGCCTTCAACTCTAGGGTGCCCAGCAGATATCGCAGACCTGGCTGTGTTGATAGTTCTGTACGCCTTTCCTTGAGCTGCCATCTGGGCTAAAAAATTTGCTACATGTACTACATCCGTTCCATCGGGATGGATATTCCTTTCCAAACACCAGCTACTCCATCTGACCCATGCTGATCTATAAGCTTTGTGTGTCCCTGGGGCCCATGATTCGCTAATGATGTTTTCAGCTTCATCCGATAGTCCTGGCCTAACCCAAGATCTCCTGAAATCGCCCACGCTAGGAGATTGAGTCCTCCTGACCTCACCAGTGGATGACTGAGGCCTCTGGGATCTCGAATGATGAATTCTGTGTTGGGTAAAGCCACTGGGTTCCGATGAGTCAATTCCAGCAGGCTGGGAAACCACACCTGCTCTTTCCAGTCTGGCGTAACTAGGATTAGGGATGCTCCCTGTCGTCTCACCTGAGTTAGCGTCCTCGTTATCATGGAGAACGGAGGAAACGCATAGTTCTTCTGTTGACCCCAGGATTGCAGGAATGCATCCGTCGCCTCTGCTTCTGGGTCCGGTCTCCAGCTGAAAAACCGGGGTAATTACCTGTTTAGTCTCGATGCAAATAGGTCGATCTGGCATGGACCCCATCGAGACATCAGTTTCTGAAACACCACCTCGTCCAGCTTCCAATCGCTGGCGTCTCTGAGGTATCTGGAGTTCCAATCGGCCACTTCGTTCAGCTGGCCCGGCAGATATTCCACCGTCACTGAGACTCTTCTCTCCAAACAGAGTTCCCAGAAGTCCTTTGCCAGTTCTGCTAGTAATCTGGATCTTGTCCCTCCCAGTCTGTTGATGTACCTGACTGCCGAGACATTGTCCATTTTCAGCAGAACGCAACATTGAACCCTCTCCTGGGTCCAGCATTTCACTGCAAAGGACCATGGCAGTAATTCCAGGCAGTTGATGTGGAGACTTGTCTCTTGATCCGACCACCTGCCCCCTGTCGACAGGTTTCTGCATCGGGCTCCACAGCCCCATCTGCTGGCGTCGGATTCGATGATCAGGTCCGGGGATGAACCAAATATCGCTCTCCCGTTCCATGCATCCATCACCATTGTAACTCTTTCCTCACTTCTTGTGAAATAGTCACCTTTGATTCGTATGAAGCGCCCTTCCTGAGGTGATAGATCTTCAACCTCTGGAGTGCCCTGTAATGTAGAGGTCCTGGGAAAATCGCTTGGATTTATGCCGCTAGGCGCCCCACTAATCTTGCAATGTCCCTCAACGAGAGTTCTCCCTTCGCTAGTGTGTGTCTCAGCTGTTTCTTGATATCGTTCACCTTGTGAATGGGTAGACTGAGCGTTCCCTGAATTGAATCCACTATGAAACCCAGGAATTCCATTGTCTGCATTGGTACTAAACTGGGTTTCTCCCAATTTATTATAAAAAACAGACTTTCTAGCATATCTATTGTTATCTGTACTTGTTCTATCAATGTCTCCTTCTCTTGACACATCAGACATATATCGTCTAGATATATTATAAGTCTTATCCCTTGAGCTCTGAGGTGTGATACAACTGGCTTCATCATCTTGGTGAAACACCATGGTGCCGATGCCAGGCCAAAGGGTAGGCATCGAAACTCCCATGTCACTTCCCTCCAGATGAATCTCAGAAATCTGCAGTGCTCCTCTGCTATGGGAATAGTCAGGTATGCATCGTTCAGATCTAACCTGGCTAGCCAGTCTCCCTGAATTAGTGTATCTCTTAATAGGTGTATCCCTTCCATTTTGAAGTGTCTGTACACCACGTAACCGTTTAGGCCTCTCAGATTTATGATTGGTCTTGTCTTGTGTTTACCTTTTACTAGGAACATATTGCTTATGTGACCTCCTGTCTGATCTGATGCGGGTCGTATAGCTCTTTTGCTTTTCAGCCCTCTCAATTCTCTTTCCAGTAAGATCTTGTCTTCCCTGTTCATTACCATCCCTCTTGGTGGTTTCTCCTGATGTGCTGTATCTAGAAAATCTATATAAAAACCTTGAGCGAGCGGTTTGTATCGCCCAGGAATCCCCCGATATGTTCAACCAATTTCTTAAAAATTGAGCCGTCCTCCCACCTACTACTGGGGTATTTAGACGTGGGGATGTTATTCTCACCTGGGTTATTCTGCTGACGTTCCCCTCGCCAGTTTCTCCCTCTTCCTCTACCTCTCGAGGGAAAGAAAGGTGTCTGTCTGCGTTCCTCTTGTTCTCTCCAATGAGCTCTGTCCTGATAGGATCAATTGTATTGGAACCGGCCAGCCGAACGACCCCTGCCTCTGCTGGCCCGTCCAAAAATGTGCCTCCCGAACACTCTCTTGAGCGAGGCTTGAGCCTTGTCCAAGGCTGCTTAGGAGTTGACAAATTTGGTTAGCTCCTTGATAAAGGAGTCCCCAAACAGTTTTCCTTTTGCCGATGAGGCAGATTCCGAGGAGGCCAGCTCACTTAATTTGGGGTCGATCTTCACCAACAAAGATCTCCTCCTTTCCGTGGTAATAGCATGATTGGCATTCCCCAACATGCATGTCGCCCTCTGGGCCCACCCGATTAGAATTGACGGGTCTATTGGCTCTCCTCTGAATTTGGCTTCCTCTCCCATCTGGAGAATCTTTTTTAGGGGTCCCGTCATATCTAGCATCTTATCCTGGCATGATCGCCAGGATCTGTCCAGCCCCTTCCTCACATCTTTTGTGTATTTACCCATGAAGGTTATCATCTTCTCATGTATGGTGGGTGTATCCGCAGCACCCTCTGGGAGGTGAGGTCTGGGGCATTCTGCCCTCATTTTGCTCCTAGCTTCTTTGGCTAGTGGTGCTCTCAGGTGTTTCTTTAAATATGCTGCTATTCTTTTGGGCGGTTCCCATTCAGTAGATCTGGGATGAATCAGTGCTTTTGGATTGAAATCATCGTCCTCTGCACCATCCTCTTCTGTTTCCTCATTCTTCCTTTTCTTCTGCGCTGTGTGGCCTTCACCCTCTGAAGAGGATATAGATAGAGCTTCCTCCTCTTCAGAGTATTCCTCCTCCCAGTCGTCCTCCCCCTCATCTGAGGTGTTTGAGGACCGTTTTCGTCCCCTGATAGGCCCCGCTTTTCCTTTTCTCTTCCTTTTACCACCCTTCTTCTTCGGTGGTGTGCCTGGGGGGGTGTGGGCTTCTTCCGCCCTGCGGGCTGCTTTACTGCCCCCTTTTGACTTTTTCTGTGCCTTAAGGCCCTTGATTTCCTCCAGGCCCTGCGAGAATCTGAGCCAGTCCTCCATCAGCGCTATTTGCTGAGGTCCATGTCCCAGTGAAGCCCCCAGGGCTTTATGGAGGACATCAGTCATTTCTGAGTGGCTCCTCTTTTGGCTAATATTAGCCTTCCCCTCATCACTGGAGGAGCTCATGGTTCGCTGCCTCTGGGGAATACAAGTGTCTGTATATAATATATATATACCAGGGTTTTTGTACTTTATAACCTCTCTGTAAAGTGTTTCAATATATATATATGAAATCTGTATCTATGTAGTATAGATCACCCGGTTCGTAATTATATATATATATATATAATTTTAACTGACAGGTTTTACTTGGGACTGTGCCCGTATTATCGTGCGGTACCTGAGATGGCCTGCAGGGGGGCTGTCAAATTCCTGACAGGACGCTACGCTCTAAAAGAACGATGCGTGCTGAGGCGGAATGTAAAGATCTGGTAATAATGGATCTTTTGATCTTAAGAATCAGTTTGCACAACGTTCGTATCACTCGCTCCGTACTCGAGAAACCTGAATGCCTAAATGGGAGAGAGAGCGCCGGAACTACGCGGTCCAGTCGCGCTCTCTCTTCCGTGTCGCAGTGCCCTCTGCGTCAGATCTGAGGAGCTGCGGCCGCCGGTGCACCAGCCCCGTCGCGGCCGCAACTCCCGAGAGCCGACTAACTCGGCGCGGATATGCTCCGCCTGATCAAGCGCACACGTGTCGTGTTCCCAAAATAGTATCTTAAGCCTGTATAAACACTCTCACTCATACATATAAAAGAATGAAAAAGTACTTAACTCGCTGCCGAGCAGCAAAGAAAGAGGAGGAATGGAAAGAGGACAGGAGGTTTTATACACTGAGGACTTTGTCTATTGGTTACAAACTTATCACATGGTCAGTTCGAAGACCAATTGAAATGGACTACAAAAACTCAGAAAAACATGGTTATTGTAGTTTTTATTAGTTTTGTATTCATGTTCATTGGTATTTGTTTTCTTTGCTGCTGAACAGTAAGGTTGAAGAGAAAGCATAATCCGAGCCTCCGGTCTTGACATAGAATTGTACTATTTCTATTAGCAGAACAAAGATTGAGCAGCAATACCATGACATCCCTGGAGGAATTGGCTAGGATGTTGAAAGTTGGGGATGGGATTAAAGAGGGGAGTTTTCAAAGCTTTCTGATGGGATCTCCACTGCAGTGTATGCCCCCGATATGCCCGCTGCTCAGTGTTCTGTGTAAGTGCCTCACCCATGACAAGTGTTGCCTCTTAAACTGGACCCTAATTAGAGTGCAGGTGGCTGGCGACCACCAGGATACATAAAGCAAAGCATATCGGCAGTTTTGTACTTGAGGGTCCTTCAAGCTTTTCATTACTCATCGGCCTCTGCGCGAGTGCTCGCGCCTGTCTCCTCTCGTGCTCACATGGGCAGGACGTGTAATGCGCCACGTGAGCTCTAGTGCAAATGCTTGTGCCTGGAAACGCATGTACAGAAACAAAAGTGTGTGTGTGGCAGCACTTGAGTGTCAGTACTGAGTGAGGATGTGTGTATATCCTTTATATAAAAGATTAAGGATGAGGACTGGACATGCACTCACGCAGGAACACAGCCCCACCACACAGCTCCAAATCTCTTCACACACCAAGGACCTGGCAGGCGCAACTCCACCAGTGTCCCCACTCGGAAACCCTTCCAGCACACACAGCACCCAAGGGGGGGGGGGAGAAAGGGAGAGTGTGATAGAGACTAAGATAGACAGACACATAAACACACGCGCGCGGCACAGATGGTGACAGGGAGACGGTGACAGAAAGACCCAGAGGCAGACACAGGAAAAGGGAGAGTGAGACAGAGCAGAAAGAGAGACAGACCAAAAGAAAGAAGAGAGAAAGAGAGATGGCGATAAACAAAGAGAGACAGAACACACAAGACGCAGAGAAATGTCCAAATTACAGAAATGTTGCACCGGTGCAAGTGCAAAGTTTGCACGGTATTAGCACTCGGGCAAAGTTTGCTCTATTTTTAAAAACACTGGGACACATAAAAAAAAATTGCACCTCGACAATTGCAGTTTGGCATATTAAAAGCACCAGGGCTTAAATTGCCCTAGTGCTAAAAAGATACATTTTTGTATCAGGGCAAAGTTTGCCCTAGTGCTAATACCATTCTGTATTAGCACCAAGGCAAACTTTGCCCTGGTGCAAAAATGTAGTGAAAATGCATCTTTTTTCAATAGGGCCATTTTTGCCCTGGTGCTTTTAATATGCCAAACTGCACTTTTCGAGGTGTAATGGTTTTTTTGGTTTCCTTGTGTTTTAAAAAAATAGGGCAAACTTTGCCCTAGTGCTCATACCGGGCAAACTGTGCACTTGCACCAGTGCAAAGTTTCTGTAATCTGGCCCCAGATCCTGAAAACATATTTTGCAGCAAGAGATGAGATGCGCCAGTGCATCTCCTCACTTGTGCCAAAGAATGAAACAGCCCAAATCACAAGGGCCATCGCAATGCAGACATTTTAGATGCACTAATTCAGATGCCCTTTTCCCCACCTTTTCACAAATAAGGGAGTGTTTCTGGGTATTTAAAAGCGCAACTCAAATTCACAAACAGAATCCGCTTTTTAAATGGCCAGAAAGGAGAGTCACCCCTTAAAACGTTCGAAAGAGGTAGAAGGTGTGGCGCATTTTATGGCAGGGTAATATTGACACTGTGCTGATTTGTTTATTGAAGTGTGACAGCTGCGGGTTGAACCATAGCTATTACACTTGCATTAGCAACCCCCAAACAGGACTGGAAAAGCTTTCTCCTTCCTGAGCATTTCTCGGTGACTGCTGGGTGCCTGTGACTTTGGTATGCAAGGCGGCTGCAGAGTGCATGTTTGCACCACTGTCCAGCCCCCCCCCCCCCCCCCGAAAGGCCCAGGCCACCTCTGGGAATAAGGTGACCTGCGGACTTCAGCAATAAGTGCAAATGAAAAAACGCATCCTCTGCACTTTTTTAATTATCGCTCATTTTTTTCAGAATCTGGCTTGTACAATGTTCAAAGAGCACATGGGACACAGAGGACACCGAGAGAGGGAAAGAGCACATAGAGAGACAGAGCGACCACTAGATGATCGGTGTCTGAAACAAAAGCTACACTTAGGATCTTATATAATAGGACAGCAATTCCCACCCGATAGTTAACAGAACATTAATTTACTTTGACTTTTCCGGCAATTCTATTGCTAATAAATGTTGCCGCGCTGGACGAATCTGGCTGACATTTTCCGGTCAAAATGTCTGGCACCGCCCATCGTCCACCTCAAACTGGAAAAATGTAGGAACATTTGTCAAATGTTTTAAAAGTTATTAAGCAGACAAAAAAGCTGATTTTGTCCTACTCCCATTCATTTTCTGAAAGAGATAAAGATACTTCTACCGTGGAAATCTCTGGATGGATTTGAGGGAAGTAGGAAACACGCTGAGCACAAAGCGTTAGAGACATTTTTTAATTGTATGAATCCATCCAGTAGTTTTTAAAACATCTGGTGCAGAAGGGGTGCACCCTGTTCCCATATCTCCTTTTTTTCATTGCAGAACTGAGACTTTCCAGAGATCGTGCAAGCGATTCCTGCCGAAGGGCGAGAAACAACAGGGCACAACATCATATTTGGGGGTGGGAAAGAAGTCCGGGGCACGGTCTTCCGCCACCCCGGTTTCCAGGAAGTCGCATGTTTGCCTTTGGTTATAAACAACTGTGTGATGGCTGGGGCCAGGTGTTTGAACAGGTGTTTGAATGTTATTTGTCTTTTGGGCTCTAGGGCAACCTGCGCCCACCTCAGCTTCCCGAGTCCCGCTTGCGGCCCCGCCAGGGCCCAGCGTGATGAAGGCAATCAGACCTGATTTCTCGAGCTTCATTTCGTCAGCCAAACACACCCAAAGGTCTGGACTTGAACCCGGGGCCATGCTGCTTTGAAGGGAGCCCTGAAGACCGTCCTATTGTCGTCTCAGGCATCAAGAAAAGTGACCCACGTTCACGAATTCCCAATTCAGGACTTTTTACAAAGGAGTGGTATCTGGACCCGGTATCTGGGGCACCATTTTGATGGGAAATTGTGGTAAATGCTGCATTTCCAAGCATATTGTTCGGTTATCATCATTTGCAACTACAAATTCCGCAGTGCACTCGCCAAAGACTGTGCTGGCTGGGGTTGATGGGACAAATCCCCTGGCAGGCCAAAGGTTGCATACGTCTGGCCTAAACTATGTAATCTCTTCGGCAGGTGGCATAAGTGGTAAAGAAAAACCATTCTCATCCTATATGTGTTTTCTATCTTGTGTTCTAGATTCTTCGAATAAATTGGAGATTTGGTTCAAGGATTACTGCTGCTGTGACCTTCTAATCTGATACTGCCCCGGCGACCACCACTGCGACTGCCCTCGTCCATACAGTGCTGGGTTCAGCAGGGTCCGTCATGATTGTACCCGCTCCTCCTGTGAGTTGCAGGTCATATCGCCAGAGGTGGCTCTGACAAATGTTTATGGTTCACTCTGACCAGCAGCAGAGGGCACCGCAAGGTAGGAATGGAAGAAATGCCACTACCTCATGCAGGGCTCCCTCTCACAGAGAATTATGATATATTTGATTTTTGTGTTGTAATGTTTAAACGTGCACTGTATGTATTCGTAATAATCCTCTTCAGGCCTCCTCCTATAATACCTGTTAGGTCAGCATGGAAAGTGAACAAGGTCTCTCTGCAGCACCCTGCTTAATGTCTCCTCTGGTTGGTATATTTGGCTGGGAAAATATTGTCTTTGATGTGCCACATTTCATAAAAGAAAATAGTTTTAAAAGACACCAGTAGCACCTGGGTCGTGACTCTGACCTTCAGTAAGCTAATGTTTTTAATTCACCACAGCACTAACAATTAGCAAATAATCGTGTCTTTTTTTAAATGATTATATAATGTAGACAAACATTTTGAAACAGCCACATGATTGTGAATTGTGGGCACATTACCTCCTGAGGGCAATGAACGCACAATCAGAGGGGGAGGGGCACTCTCAGGACTCTAGCCTGCACTCAGGTGACCTCTGCCTCAATGCCAGTCAGAGCACTGAGATCCTTCTAATTGGGTCCCTTGCTCCCTCTTTCTTCCCCTCACTCTGGCCAATCTCTATGGGCTCCTCCTCTTTTCCCTCATCTGAAGCCAGAAACTTTGGAGTCATCTTTGACTCCTCTCTTTCTTTCAGCCCTTATATTCAGGACATTGCCAAGAAGTCCAACTTTCAAGTCTTCATTCTCAAAGGAATTCTCCCTTTTCTCACTTTCCCCCAGAAGCTCAATGTTATCAGAGCTCTGGTTCTCTCTAGGCTAGACTACTGCAATAGCCTTCACTTGAATATACATTCTTCCTCTCTACGACCCCTTCAGCTAATCCAGAATAGCGCAACAAGGCTTGTCCTTGGCCTTAAGCCCAGGGACCGCATCTCTCCTGCCCTAAAATCCTTCCACTGGCTCCTGGTTGCTGCAATGATCAAGTTCAAATCGCTCTGCACCATCCACAAGGATGTCTGAGTCCAAGGACCACGCTATCTCCAACTTGCTTTTACAAAATACTCTCCCTGTAGAGGTCTATGCTCCTCTGGTATCATCTCTCCGTGTGTCAAGCATTTCACAAAACAGAGGGCCAGAGGCCGATCTCTTTCCCCAGCTGGCTCCATCTTATGGAACAGCCTCCCCCTTCTGTCGCCCCTTGAGCCGGACCTCCTTAAATTCCGATTGCTCCTAAAGACTTTCCTTTTCACCCTCTCCTCTGCTTTTACCCTCCGCAGTTAATCTCACGTTTGACCAGGGCCCTTATGCATCCTTCAGGGCCCTGGCTCCCCACACCCAATCTCCTTCAGCCTCTGTCTCCACACAGCACTTGCCTTGGCACTTACCAGCCTTTGCCACTGTAGGCATGCACTTACCCATTTATTTTATTTTTTACAGATGATAGCTACCTAGCACTTCCTACTCTGGGCACTTACACCTGCTGCTCACTCACAAGCAGTCTAATAGGGTCGTCTATATCTTCCAGTGTATGAATTGTCTTCTATCCCTTGTTCCCTCCCTGTTGCCCTGTGGGCGCTTTGAAATGCAATTTATTTGTTGTATAAGCACCTAACAAATGCCCAATATATAAATGAATAATGTAGGGAAGGCAACCTAAAACTCGAGCGATAAAAATAATCCACTAGTCCAAACGACCACGGCACCAATTTGCAAGGGAAAACAAAGTTTATTGCATGCAAAAGTCTCAGATGGTGCTGTAAGCGGATTCAATTCAACACTACAGCTAAGTCAATGCCTAGTCTGGGATGCTGAGGGAAACCCTTATTGATATATTTTTATGTCCAGTTCGTTTACTCTGGATGACAACCCTTATATAACACCCCTCTCTTAGAATCCTCCTGGCCCCACTGAGCCAAGAAGTAGGTTTGTTTTGCAAATTAAAAGGTTTATTTGAAAATTAAACAATATATAGATATATCACACTTTTACAATAAATTAATGTTTGATAGCACACTTGTGAAGATGATAGTGATCAACAATGGATAATGGTACAGTTGTACACTCTTTTTGATGGCTTAGAAGTGCTATAAAGAGGATAAAGTAGCTGAGAATGCTTTTATGGCTTCAAGGACAATGCAATGATGAATGAAATTTCAGTACAGAAAATAAACTTGATATGACTTCAACAAAAGACAATGTAATCACTTTTCTTTAACAATTCCCCCCCGCCCCCCTCTATGCAAGGTAAAGTTATGGGAGGAAATCACACAGTTCTCAGGAATGCAATCAAATATAATTCAGTTCCCCCTAGCAAGCTTAGAGGAAAACAGGTAGGAGTTTTAAACGCAGGCAAAATCCTTTTAAATTTGGTGGCAATGAAGTGAAAAATATACTCAAATTGCTTTTAATTCCCTATAGGAGGTTCAGGGTGAGTGAGAGATACTAAAATTAATTCAGGATCACTTTGGCAATGCTCTATGAATGATTGTCAGGTTGCACACGAATTTCAGCAAGGAAAGCAAGGACAAATATTTTTTACACGTGGCTGAAATTAAGCAAAATGTCAAATCGCTGCAAATTTAGTCGCGTGCGTCGAGCGCAATTACGGAGGCACTATAAGGAGTAGGAAGTCGGTTCTAGGCTTGTTGGAAAGCTTAGAATCTTAGCTTTAAGATGACAGTTAAAACTCGCTCCACAAACGGTTCCGGAGATACGGCCGATTTAGTAAAGGTAGTTTTTCGGATTTGAAATTTTAAAGCTCAGAATGACAGATGACAGTTTTCAGTTTTAAAAATGACAGAATGACACAATGTTAGGAGGCAGTTCTAATAGGCTAAAATAGTTTGGATTAGATTATTTTAAACTAAGAGATTGGTTTTGGCACAGTGCTAACTGTGTACTCACACTAGATTTTTGAAATAAGCCGTCAAGGTCTGTTCAGGTTGGACGGGACTTCCGGCGGGTGGTTCTGAAGTCCCGGCTATCTGGGTCAGCTCTGCTCTCTGAGTCTGTCAAGCACCGGTTCTGCTCACAACCGTTTGGTTTGTGGTTCTCTCTGGTTCCGGATACAGCACTGCTTTCTAGATACTGCTACAGGTTCTTGCAAAAGTTCTTGGCAAATAATTCAAACAGCTCGCCCGGCTGTTGAATAGTTTGGTTGGTTTTGAGGCCTGCTGAAGAGAACTCAGCTTGTGGTTTAGGTCTTTGCTTTAAATTGTGGAGTCAGAGTTCTAAGTTCTGGTCTCTGTCTAGTTGGAGTCAGTCTAGGTCTCTGGAGATTGATGGATTTGAAGTCTGGAGTCTCCCGGCAAAGCGTCCCGCAAGAAAGTGGAAAGTGAATGTCCCTACCTGGGTTCCAGTGGCTCTTTTTATGTGTTTAGAAAATGGGTGTGTGCCTGGGCCTAGCTAAGCCTGCCCCTCTCACTTATCATTGGCCAAGCTTTCCTCTCTCCCTTGATTGGGGGAAAGAAATTGAGTGTCAGAGTGATGCTGTAGGTTTTATGGTCAGAGGAACCTCCCCTTGTCAAATTGCACACAAATCTATTTCTGATCCAAATACATATTTATCTATGTACCATTTTTCTAATGTTATAGGTCCAGTTAACATATTTTCTGTAGCACCAAACCATCCGATCCCTTTCTTTGTACGATGTCGTGTCCACTTATGACAGACTTCTCTGCTTTTCATCCAGATAACAACCTCTAAACCTTTCCAGATTTTACACAGATGGGCACCAGGGATATGGGTTTCAGATGATAAAGTGTCAGATTTTTAACATGCATACATTTGGAGTAACAACCCCTTTTTCCGCTACTATCCCCAAGAACATACCACAGGGTCCTAACACCTCTTAAAATGTGCACAGAAAAATCACAAAAATGATGATGTTATTTATATAATTTTGACAAGTCCGCAATGTGAATTATCCATCTTTTTAAAATCATGCTCTGGCCCCAAAGGGGTGTGGTTTTCCAAAGCACATGGTGGAATTTCTGGTTTATCCACTTCCCCAATCTCAGCTGGCTCTCACAGGCACTGCCCCTCCCAGTTTCTCCCAAGAGGAAGCCATTTTACGACCCCCCCAATATAACATTTGCCTGAGTCCAGGACAGGGCTTTGTTCAACTTCCTGCAGTCTTCAGGTACCACTCCCCTAATTCAATCAGAGAGGTGTCACCTCCTTTTGGTGGGGGCAGCAGGATGCAGCCAGGCCTGGGAAGAGTTGTTGAGCAGGTTTCTCCTGTCGGGGGTAGTTGTCAGGCAGAATTCAGTCTCTTCAGCCAGGCTTCAGCTAAATGTCCCTTTAGTTCCCAGTTTTCTACATTCAAATCCAACTTACAATTTTTGCACATGCAGCTAGAATGCTGATTCTAAGTTCAAAACTATGATATTTAACAGTTGCAACCTATGTGACACTCACAAGTAGGTCACTCATTTATTCTAAACAGTTCGATTTTAGTGGCTTTAAACCCAAATTCACTTAAGATGCTGACATCCCCAGCTATTTTTTATATATACATGAAATAATTACTTCCTTCAAGTCATTTCAGAATATAGTTTTACATTGTATCCACCTCTTAGCAAGTCTTTCCTTGGCCTGGTTTGGGTTCCTTTGTTCAGTTTTACACAAAAGTCTGGTGGTTTTAAAACATCGGCTTTCTGATAGTGGTGAGCACCAGTATTGCATCCATTTTTGACATTAAGAAAATGAATTCCCCACAGTTCTGGGTTGCTTTTGGCAATCAGCATTGCCATTCTCAATGGTTTCAGGCTACTGTGTGTGTAGCCCAATGGTGGTTTTAGGCAGTTCCCTCCTCTGCTCACAACATAGGCAAAATGGGTGGCAGCCTATTCTTGTCAGGCTGTTCACCCTCACCACCCTTCTCCTCACCTGTGGCTTCCTCTTGTTTGTCCTTGGAGTGCTTGGAGGGTCTTCGGGGAGTCCTGGTATCTTCCTTTGTGGGCTTGTCTCTGGACCTCCTGTCATGCAAGTAGGGCCTGGCTCCCTCGGAGGCTACCTCGACGGGAAGTGGGACCTGTCTTGGGGGCCCTGAGGAGCCAAGGCCCCGCGACAGGGAAAAGACCGATGGACGGTAAAAAACCCTGTGTAGTCTTCCTGAGATTGTTCTGAGTAATAGACTTTCCAATAGCGGATGTGGTTGTGAGTGATCCGGAGTGAACCCGGAAAATAGTGGATCAGGTAATTTCGTTCTGTCCACCAATACGAAGATGGCTTGAGGAAAGGAAGGCAGGATCTGATCCGTGAAGACTTGGCCGGATACAAGGTAAGTAGCAATGAGGAGCGATGCGGGAGGAAAGAGAAGAGGGATAGAGCCCGGAACGGGGAAACGGTCCGAGCAGAGTGGGATAGGTAGGAATAGTAGGAGAAGCAGTTAAAGTCCCTACTTATCAGAAACGGTTGGATCCACGAAAGGCACAGGGAGGAACACGTAGATACGCGAGGATGGCGGCGGGCTGCTAGTACGAGTGGCAAGGTGCCGAAAGCAAAGGAAAAGACTGGGAAGGCGTAACGGTCGAGAGCCGCGAAAGGACTAAGGAAGTAGGTAGACAGAAAAACAAAGTTAAGCAGAGAGTAAAGGCAAGCGGGTAGGGGTAAACACTGCAGGAGGCACTGAAGGAGCTAAAACGGAGTTTAAGCCGAGCGCTGGTATCACAGGAAAAATAACACAGATACAACGCGCCGGGAGGTGGGCGGGGCTTGCTTAAATAACAAAGGCAGCCATGTTGGATGAGGACTGGACTGCTAACTGAAGGTTCTTCGCGGCGATAACTTCCACTTCTGCCATAGCTTCCAGGGATGGATCCTGACAGTATAACCCTTCTCCCTCCGAAAGCCCCCTGGTTTTCCCGGGTATCTTTGGTGAAACTCTCTCAGTAACCTTGGAGCAAGCAGATGGTGTCTGGGTTCCCAGGTTCTTTCTTCAGTGGAGAAACCCTTCCAATGGACAAGATACTGGAGACTGCCTTGGCGATATCGAGAATCCACCAAGTATTCCACTTCATAAACTTGTGGTTCTACTGTGGTCGGAGTCTTGGCTTTCTGAAAATTTCGTGAGAAAGGATACACCTTATATTCTTTAAGCAGTGATGTGTGGAAAACAGGGTGAACTCTCTGGAGGTTCTTAGGCAGGCGGATTTCGTAGGCCACTGGGTTTATTTGTCTCACAATCGGATAAGGACCCAGATATCGTGGAGCAAACTTGCCGGTATGTATCCATTTGGGTAGATACCTCGTGGATAACCAGACCCTTTGTCCGGACTTCCCATCTGGATTGGGTCTTCTGCTTCTGTCGTCCCACTTCTTTTGTGCTAGTTGGCTGTCCTCTAATGCTTCTCTCGCCAACTTATGTACCTTCTTTAGTTCCGATAACCGGTCATCTATGGCAGGAGATTTGGTGGGTTGTATTCCGGACCAAGGCATCTGCTGAGGATGGTAACCATAAGTGCAATAGAAAGGACTCATTCTAGTCGAGGTGTGGTAGTTGTTGTTATAGGCGAACTCGGCCTGCGCGAGGTAGGAAGACCAGCTCTCCTGTCTATTGCTGCAAAAACATCTTAAGTACTGCTCAAGTCCGGCATTAAGTCTCTCTGTCTGACCGTTGCTCTGTGGGTGAAAGCCGGACGACAGTGCTCGGTGAATCCCCAACTGTTGACACAACGATGTCTAGAACCTGGAGGTAAATTGGGTACCTCTATCCGAGACTATGGTTCGAGGCAGGCCATCCAAGCGTACTATATCCCGGAGGAAGACTGAAGCCGTCTTTGGAGCTGACGTAAGACCTTCTAATGCTGAGAAGTCGGCCAGCTTACTGTGTGAATCGATAGTTACCATGATTGCGGTCATTCCCTCTGATTTCGGTAGATCGACAATAAAATCCGTAGACACATGTTCCCAAGGCTGGGTGCGTAGGGTAGGTTGCTGCAGTTTGCCCAATGGTTTGCCTGTTTGGTATTTGTTGGTAGCACAAATCGGGCAGGCCGAAACGTATCTCTCTACGTCCTTGTGGAGTTCTGGCAAAAATAGAGAGACAGATGCCATGATCTTAAGGTTGGAATACAAGAGATCGTGCTCTTGATTATGGTTGGTTTCTTCTCCTTGACATCTGGAGAGGGCATCTGCCATTCTGTTCTCTGACCCTGGTAAATAAGAGATGTTAAAGTCATATAGAGAGAAGAAATATGCCCATCTAGCATGTCGGGCGTTAGTACACTCCATCTGCTGTAACACTCTGAGGTTACGATGATCAGTTTGTACTTGAAATGGGTGCGCTGCTCCTTGTAACAAGTGCCTCCACTCTTGGCATGCCAGTTTGATGGCCAGTAGTTCTCTTTCTAAAACGGAGTAATTTCGTTCGCTCTTGGTCAGGGTTTTGGAATAATACGCTACTGGATGCGTGAGACTGTCTTCCGCCTCTTTCAATAGAATGGCTCCCACTGCTCCACCCGAGGCATCAGTTTCCATTATAAACGGTCTTGCTTGATCTGGTTGCACCAGTATGGGAGCGGAGGTAAACAGCTCCTTGAGCTGTAAGAAGGCTCTTTTCTGTTCTGGCCCAAAGGAGTACTGAACCCCTTTATTAAGGAGACCTGCGATGGGTAACATCACGGTAGAGAAGTTGGGGATAAATTGGCGATAGAAATTAGCCAGACCTAGGAAAGATTGGACCTCCTTGACACTTCTTGGATCCTTCCAGTCCAGGATAGCCTTTATCTTTCCGGGTTCCATCTTGATCCCTTCCTTCGAGAGGACATAACCTAGATAAGAGACGGAGGTCACTTCAAATTGGCACTTTTCTGGTTTGACCAGGAGGTGATTTGCTCAGAGCCGATGTAACACTCTTTTGACTTGTTCACGATGGTCCAGTAGCTCTTGAGAATATATCAATATGTCATCTAGATAAACGACCACCGAAACAAACAACATGTCGGAGAAAATCTTGTCGATAAACCTCTGAAAGATCATCTTTTTGGCAGATTCTGGCCAATCTGTCTTCGCCGCTAGTCTTAGGAAGTGAAATATGTAGGTCTGTACATCTGTGTTTCCCTGTTTTACATCTAGTATTGCTTCAAAAGAGGTGTACAGAACCTCAGGACGATCGAATCTGGCCTTGAAAAGGTCCACAAATAAGTCATAATTAGCCAGAGCAGGATCATTTATTGTTACCAACGGGGTGGCCCAAGCCAAGGCATTTCCGGTGAGATTGGCTATGAGGAACCCCACCTTAGCTCTGGCAGTTTCAAAGGCGTGGGGACGAAAGGCGAAATATACGTGGCAGGCGTCTAAGTACTCCTTTAGACCGCCTGGATAGCCATCATATTTTCCGAAGGATAAAGGCATGGGTGGTAGGTCTCCTTGGTCATCCCTATGTAGGACCACTTGTTGGCGCTGGGCGGCATTTTCGGTTTTCAGGGATTGGACTTCTAGGGTTAGCCCCCTGTAATGCTGCCACCAGCTCTTGATACTGTTCAAGGGAAGCCATGATTCTGTCTTGGCGTTGTATTCTGTCAGGCTGTTCACCCTCACCACCCTTCTCCTCACCTGTGGCTTCCTCTTGTTTGTCCTTGGAGTGCTTGGAGTGTCTTCGGGGAGTCCTGGTATCTTCCTTTGTGGGCTTGTCGCTGGACCTCCTGTCATGCAAGTAGGGCCTGGCTCCCTCGGAGGCCACCTCGACAGGAAGTGGGACCTGTCTTGGGGGGCCCCGAGCCAAGGCCCCGTGACAGGGAAAAGACCGATGGACAGTAAAAAACCCTGTGTAGTCTTCCTGAGATTGTACTGAGTAATAGACTCTCCAATAGCGGATGTGGTTGTGAGTGATCTGGAGTGAACCCGGAAAATAGTGATTCAGGTAAGTTCGTTCTGTCCACCAATATGAAGATGGCTTGAGGAAAGGAAGGCAGGATCTGATCCGTGAAGACTTGGCCGGATACAAGGTAAGTAGCAATCAGGAGCGATGCGGGAGGAAAGAGAAGAGGGATAGAGCCCGGAACGGGGAAACGGTCCGAGCAGAGTGGGATAGGTAGGAATAGAAGGAGAAGCAGTTAAAGTCCCTACTTACCAGAAACGGTTGGATCCACGAAAGGCACAGGGAGGAACACGTAGATACGCGAGGATGGGGGCGGGCCGCTAGTACGAGTGGCAAGGTGCCGAAAGCAAAAGAAAAGACTGGGAAGGCGTAACGGTCGAGAGCCGCGAAAGGACTAAGGAAGTAGGTAGACAGAAAAACAAAGTTAAGCGGAGAGTAAAGGCAAGCGGGTAGGGGTAAACACTGCAGGAGGCACTGAAGGAGCTAAAACGGAGTTTAAGCCGAGCGCTGGTATCACAGGAAAAATAACACAGCTACAACGCGCCGGGAGGTGGGCGGGGCTTGCTTAAATAACAAAGGCAGCCATGTTGGATGAGGACTGGACTGCTAACTGAAGGTTCTTCGCGGCGATAACTTCCACTTCTGCCATAGTTTCCAGGGATGGATCCTGACAATTCTTCATGTTTTCCCTGTGCACTCTCTGGGGAGTTCTGGCCATCATGATGTTTTCAATGCCAGTAATGCACAGTTTTATGGTAGGGCTTGGATGCATGGTTAAAAACATCCCACAAGCCCACCCTCTTGCGATGGCCATTCTGACCTTTCACTGATGGACCTCGCAAGATCTGGGATGTTCGCCTCATCTTCTTCCAATTCCGTAGATGGCACAGTTCAGCATCTTTTCCTCCATCCGGTTGGATCGATCAGTTCTCCTCGCCTGTCCTGATGGGAATATTGGGCGGTACCTCAGGCCCCTCGGATCTCTGCTCCCGGTCTCCGGGTCGTTCTCCTTGGTCAGTCTCCATGGTTTCATCTCTCCTAGGATGATAAAGCAAAAGTGGCAATACCTATTCATAGACATTTCTCCACCACTATTAATGGTGTGGCGAACACATACATTTTATACATCCGGTTACATTTTTCAGTCTTGTTTTAAAAACAAGATATAACAGGAAATATTTTTACAAGAATCATAATATTTCAGAGACTATCTACATGGGATAATTTAGGTTGGAACTGGATTAATCTGGAGCGGTCCCCTCTGGGATTCCAGAGGATTCCTCCAGTTGTTGCAGAGTGTGCCTAGGATGGCAACACTTTAGCTGATTTATATGGACCCACTTATCTTCCCCTTCTGCCAAACTGCCTTTGGGGATGTGGATCTTGTAAGCTACAGGGGAGATTTTGTCTATAATTTCAAACGGTCCCTTCCATGTAGGCAAAAATTTTCGCCGTTTGTCCTGGTTCCTTTGGAAATTGTATAGATAGACCCGGTCTCCCACAGTATATTCCTTCCTGGTGGTCGTCAGGTCGTAGTGGGTTTTCATGCTATCAGCTGATCTTTCTAGATTCCGCTGAGCATAGGCAAAAGCATGCTGAAGGTGTTTCCTTAAATTCTCCACATACTCATGAGTTGTGGAGGCATTTATCAGTGTCTGCTCTTGGGTCCTGTAGAGCAAATGCTGGGGAAGCACCATCTTGCATCCAGTCATCAACTCAAATGGTGACATTTTAGTTGCAGATGAAGGGGTAGATCAGATGGCCATTTGGACCAGAGGTAATCGGATGTCCCAACTTGGCCCAGAATCTGCCACAAACTTTTTTAAGATGCTCACAATGATTCGGTTGTAGCGTTCTACTGCCCCAGAAGAAGCTGGCTGGTAAGCAATATGTAACTTCCTTTTGACCCCCAGTATCTCCCACATCTTTGTCACTACCTCGCTGGTGAAATGGCTACCTCTGTCTGACTCAATCCTTTGAGGTAGACCAAAACAGGGCAGCTGCTGTTTCTGCCTTGCACTTTGGGGCCGGGAGACATTCCACCGACTTGGTAAACAAGCATGTGACGGTCAACAAGTACTTGTTTCCTCTAGACGAGCGAATTACAGGGCCTACGAAGTCGATTTGCAAATCTGACCATGGCAGTGTCATCCCCGTCTTTTGGAGAGGCGCCCGGTGTGTGAGGGGTGTTGGCTGAAATTGTGCACACACAAGACACCCCTTCAAGTATTGGTTGAGGTCCTGCCCCATGTGTGGCCAGTATGCAACCTCTCTTAAGATTTCAAGTGTTGTATGAAACCCCCTATGACCGGCGGTGGCCGCATCATGGGCGTGACTTAACATCAGGCTTCGGAATGAGGTAGGAACGACCCACTGATCAATGCCAGCTTGGGATTTCCTTACCAACAAACCGTCTTGGATTCGGAACCTTTTTCGACATTTCATCAACACTCTTAGGTCCTCTTTCCCAATGTAATCGGTATCCGTCAGGGGAAAGTTCTCAGGGTCCTCAATGTGTTGGTAAAACTTACCAATTATTGGATCCCCTTTCTGAGCTGTAATCAAATCAGCATCAGGGGTCTCCTTACTCCATCGTGCAGTTAAAAGGTCATTGTGAGAATTTGTCTGGGACCTAGTGATAGCCGTGACCTGGATTTCCCCCAACAGGGACTCTATTTCTATTAGATCCCCTTGGATGGCCCCGGTTTTGGCCAGCTGATCAGCTAAGTCATTTCTAGTTTTGTCTGGTCCCTCTACTTTGGAATGACCCTTGATCTTTTTCCAGTAGATGGTCATCCCATTCGAGGTGACCAGGTCATCAATGTTTTGAATTAACTTCCCATGTTTCAAAGGTTTGTTATTAGCACATAGCATGCCTCTGGTTTTCCAGTTAACCAGGTGCTCCACGAACCTGTTCCGTACATAATCCGAATCTGTGATTATGACCAGTTCGTGGAGTTGATGTTGGACAGCAGTGAGGATGGCCTGATGCACAGCCATCAACTCTGCCACCTGACTACTTCGGGGACCAATTTTGTATCCAGCGGCGGGTTCTGGAAACTCCTTCACCCATGCATTCCCTACGCCGGCCACCAGTTCTTTCTCCCCGTTGTTGTCAACATGGTAAGAGCATCCATCCACATAGACAGTGGGCATTCCCTCACACTTGTCTTCTTCAAAGACTTTGTGTGGGGAATTAAGGTATGCCTCCATGTTGTCCTTGATTTTTAGACTTTCGTCCTCGAGACAGTTTTCTCTGACACAATCATGCAAGTCAGCCAGACCTTGCGCGAGGGGACTCTTCTTGTTTTGGCCATATCTGACCTCCACAGGAAAGCCTTGCATTGACAGAATACAGGAAGTAATTCGGGAATTACTCACATTTCCGGCTCGGAATCTGTCACTTTGGAGATATTGCAGAGGCTGGTGTGGAGTCTCCACTATGATGTGTTCCGCCTGGATAAACGGGCGGTAATTCTTCAATGCCCACACCGTTGCCAGGAGTGCCTTCTCACAATCGTTGAATTTTTCCTCCACAGAGGATAAAGTTTTGCTCGCATAGGAGATTACTTTATTGACCTTGTCATGCTTTTGGTATAATACTGTGTTAGGAAAGGAAGAAGGCGATGGATATGGCAGGGGAAATGTGCACAAAATACACAGTAAACAACCTTGAATATAACAACGTGCATTCAATACCCAAGACTCGTGTATACCACTATATGAAAAGGAATGTAGGGTAAGCACTTAGAACCTCCTTATGACTGAAAGGAAAGTCGGCAAACTCCTTACCCACTATGCTATTACAGATACTGACAGCGCTAAGCCCACGTAGAGGGCAAGCAGGGACAGAATCTGTAAGATGACACTCTAGACGGTACTGAATAAAGAATTTGGAAACAGTACTCACAAGGACCGGAATGACCACATGAATGCCAGTACTCACGAAGACCGGAAAGACCACTTGGATGTCCGTATTCACGAGGACCGGAAAGACCACTCAAAAGTCAGTACTAACCCACAACCCTGTAAATCAAACAAGAACCCAGAAGGCAGTAAAGGCAAAGAGTGAGGATGACTAAATACCTAAACCCAAGTCAAGAGGCAAGAAGGAATAGTACAGTGTGGAAAACAAAAGATAATCACACAGGAGCTAGTTACAACAACTTCCCACACCTAATAATAAAATAGGAAATAAATGTAAAAGTGTAAAGGAAAACATGGCATGGATCCCAATAGAAGGCAAGGATCCGGAGCAGTGAAAACGATATCAAAAGGGAAACTTTCCCACCCATCCAAGGTGAGAAGGCAGGAAACTAAACCTGTAAAGGAAAGATTAAAGCAACAAGTCTTTCAGTAGCAAAGGACAATTTCTAGGAAACAGTGAACACAGGCAATTGGGCTACAGCAAAAGGAAAGCTCAGAGAAAGGCTGCCTGCAGACAGAGAAAGGGAGAAAGGGATTTCCAAAAGGCAGAAATCAATTAGGCATACAAATACGAATTCCAGGACAAGGAACAAGAAACACTAACTAGAAACTGGGCACAAAAACTAGGAACCAGGAACAAGGGACCAGTCACGACAGGAACGCTGCAACAATGACCAGCGCTGGACTGAAGCAAACTGAGGCTTTTAAAGCTGCTTAACGAGCACACCCCTCAGGCGTGTCGCCTGCTGCACCTGCAGCCACAGGTGTTGCCTATCCTCCACCCAGCCTTGTCCTGCAAGGGAGGAGGTGAGGCAGTGAGCCAGGCATTCTGGGAAGCATAGTCATTTGATTAAAGTAGCAGTAGCATGCTGGCTGCCAAAAACCTGGAATGGATCCGGAAGGGAAGTAATTTGGGAAATAAGGTTTTAGCGCTCCCAATTCATCAGGACACTGTAGCATAAGGTTCGGAGGAAATGTCCAGTAGGGAAGTAACCCCAAAACATGCCCCCGAGTGGCGGGAACGGGAGCGAAGGGAGCGAGCCGTGACATACTGCCGTCAAGCACGTATTAGAAAACCCTGTCTCCAGGAAGAACTCCTTGTTTCTGACAGGGTAAGCTAGGCAAGGTGCTTGTGAGAGGCTTCTCTTGAGTTGTCTTACTGCCTCGGATTGTTCTGGACCCCATTCCCACTTGACCCCCACCTTCAAGAGATGAATCAGGGGTCTGGTGATCTCTGCGTAGCCCTCAATGAACTATCTGCTGTAATTAGTCAGTACAAGGAGGCTCCTTAGTTCCTGCAGAGTTGTGGGATCCTTCAGTTTCTGGAGGGCTTCCACTTTCTTTTCTTGGGGACAGAGACCCTGAGGAGTAATCTCATGCCCCAAGAAATTAACACCGGTTCTACACCACTGTGCCCTCTGAAAGGAAAGTTTTGCTCCGGCGGCCCTCAACTGTGTCAGAACATAACGGATCTCCGCTATGTGTTCTTCCACCGATGAACTTTTGATGAGGACATCATCTACATAAGCCAGGTTACCCCTCGCTCCCAGGTCGGGCATGGCCTTATGTAGGAAAATGTTGAATTAATTGCCGGAGTTGAGGTATCCGAAGGGAGTCCGGGTCCATGTGTACTGCTGGCCCCCAAAGGTAAAAGCCAGTTTGTATTGGTCCTCCCTATTGACAGGCACGGTCCAGTATACATTGGTCAGGTCTATTGCAGTGAATACCTGTGACCCCTGGATCTGGGCCAGCCCTTGGTCAATGTAGGGCAGAGGCCATCGGGAAGTATGGACCCGTTTGTTGAGCTCCCTAAGGTCGGCGCTGAGTCTCCACTGGCCGTTTGGCTTCAATATTCCCAGCACCGGATTATTGAAGGTGCTGTGTACTGGACGGATTATTCCCCGGGACTCAAGGTTCTTAATTATTTCAGTAAGGGACTCCATGGATGTGAGAGGCAAGCGATATTGCTTCACAAACACTGGAGTCATTCCAGGGTCCGTGGGAATTGTTGTTGTGTGGATGTCGGTGCGACCATTGTCATATGAGTCTACTGCAAAGAGATCTTGGAAATCCAAGAAAACTTGTTTCAACTTTTGCTTCTGTTCCAGAGTCACACAGGCATCAGCTAGGTTGACTCTCTCTTCCACCATCTGCCTGAAGCCTGGAAAGACTTCTGGTTTGGCTATCTCAACGGCCTCCTCCAGCTGGGTGGAGAAGTCCCTGGTCAGAGTGCTGATTTGGACTGGAGGCTTCAGGTGGGAAAGGCAGCCCTCATGGACCTGGAAAATCACCTCATCCCTCCTGAAGTCACAAGTCACATCTTCCTTACCATAAGGGCAAGAAGTGTACACCAGGAAGTTCCCCCCATGCCGGGTGAAAATCCTGTCTGGTGTTGTATTGTCCTCACTGTCACTGTCAAAACAGTCCTTGGGGATTGGTCCTAACAGTTCATTTCCTAAATCAATGGAGAAATGTCGGTCATCAACCGCCATTCCAATAATGGTGCCTGCGGCTAGAGTTATACTCTGTAAGTCGCTGTTATCCACCTCTATTGGAATGGTGTCATGTTCTATGTTGACTAATGGTGTTGGGTTTACCCCTAACCCTTGCTGTTATAGAGAAGCATTTAGATGAATAGAAGCATCAGGGTTTTTCAATTTTTGTCCTCTTTTAACTTTCACTTCCAGGGAGAATTGTCGGGTCCTTTCTGGGATGGTGACTTCCTCTTTAAGCTGAATTTCAACTGCATAAGGTAGCAATTGAGCTGACCTAAAAGCTTTATCTTGATCATCAAAGCCTATGGGATTATCTGCTAATCGGGACCAAGCTTTGAAGTTTATTAGGTCCAAACTAATGGCGAAGCGATTGAGAATATCACTGCCTAAGTAAAAGGCGGTAGTGACGTCTCGCACGACCCAACAATTATGGACTATGCTCTTGTTGCCAATGGAGATTTCGAGCATACACCTGCTTGGCAGGAGATGTTTGAAATTGGTTGTTTCCAGATCCATTTCCCATTTGTCTATCAGTTTGAATGTGGGAATGGCTGGATCTTTTGGGAGTTGGCGGAACATGGCTTCGCTGATGAAGCTCTTACCGTTGTTCACACACACTCGAGTGAGAACAGAGTCCTTCCCATCATTTAACTGAACAGGGATGAACAACTGCTCTCCAATTTGCTGAATATCACCCAGGCTCTGAGCTGATTTCACATCTTTCTGGACTATAGGAGTGGGAGTGTCTGAATGTGGATTGGTAAAGAATTTCAGAGTGTTTCCTTCCAGTGTGGAATACCACCTTAAACTGGAAGGAAGGTTGATTTTCAGAAATAGAGAGGACCCCCCACCACCAGTCTGTTGTCCTACTGCTATTACTGTCACGTCTGGAATTTGGTTGTTCTGGAAGTGAAATTCTACTTGGTCAGATTTTTGTTCAACCATGTGGCAGGTGCCATTTAAACTAACATGGTTGACACTCTGTTTTAATTTTATTGGTCGGCTAGTCTGGGTCCAGAGGACCTTGTCTACACAATCTATTAGGGGTGACAACCTTCTCAGGAGGTCGTTCCCTAGTAAACAAGGGGTGCCCTCTGGAGTCACTACTATGACCGGGTGTTTCACCTTGTGTCGCCCAATTTTAATGTCCAACTCTGCAGTCCCCTCGACGGGAATTTCCTTCCCGTCAAAGTTCTGTAGTTGTCCAGGAAGAGAGGTGAGAGGAGTACGGTAATTCTCTCCCCTTCCTGCATTTAGTTCATCAAAGGCCCTTTTGGACAGAAGGGTAGCTTGGGATCCAGTGTCCACCAGTGCCAAAATTGTACCCTGCCCCTGTACTTGTACCGGGGCATAGTATCTTCCCTCCTTCTCCTCAAAGGGGCACAGATAATGCACATTTTTGGACAACTGGTGGGCTAATTAATCTGATTTTGGACGTTGCTAGCAAAGAGATTTGGGCAGAATTCTGTGAAGAGCCTGGGGAATCTGAAAGAAAAAGTTGGCAACTGGAAATGGTTTCGGGTTCTGGGCCGCCCTCCCCCTTTTTGGAGGTAGTCATCAGGATGGGTTTGAACCATGGGATTTTCGTATTGTTGGTTCTGGGATAGAATGATGGGCGGCGACAGCTCAATCCCCACATCTACCCAGTCTGTTGATTCGGTTTTAGATTCCCCTGGTTCTGGTTCTGGGCCGCCCCTGCCCTTTTGGAGGCAGTCACCAGGATGGGTTTGAACCAGGGGTTTTTGGTTTTGTTGGTTCTGGGATAGGATGATGGGCGGCGACAGCTCAATCCCCACATCTGCCCAGTCTGGGTTGAAATCCCTTGGGACCCATTTTTCCTTGGGAGGAGTTCCCCCATCTCTGAAGGAGAAGATCCTTTCCCCAGGATCCTCTGAGGATCCCTCTCCCTCAAATTGGAAGACCTGTACCTCCTCCACAAAGTGGGTCTGTTTGGGTCCTTTGTTTCTCCTACCTCCCCTCTGTTCCTTGGGTGGCAGACTTTCAGGGGTAGGAGATTTTGTTTCCGGTTCCTGGTTTTCCAGGGGCTGTTTACAAGTTGGGAAGGAAGCTTCCTCCAAGGCTTTACACCCCCCTTCTCCTTGTGCTTCCTCCCTGGGAACCGGTGGGTTATCGGGGTGCTGCCCCCGTCATTGTTCTGGAGCACCAGGCCCAGAGTTTGGGGCATTCTGCGGTGGCATGCTCATCTGAGGGTTCTGTTGAGCCCTCAGTATGTGACCCAGATCTCGTGCCATATTTTGGACCTGGCGCTCAAGTTGTGAAACCCGCTCATGCTGAAACGGGGCTCTATTTTCTCCCCTGGGCTGATCCCGGGAAGGGTAGCTATCCCTTCTCTGGTAATACCCCGGATTGCGAAGATTTGGGTACCCCTCCACCCTTGGCCTCCCCTCTCCCGGATTAGGTTGTCTGGGCTCAGGGAATTCGGGAAAGAAGGATGGATGGTTTTGGGGCTGGAAACCTTGTGGATACCTGGGAAAAAAGTTCTGCCCAGTGTTTGGGGAATTTCTGCCCTCCTGTGGGAAGTTAGGAGGGAAGTTCCCGGGGTCAGGTGCTTGGCTGGATCCCCCCCCTTTGGGCTGGAGGAGTCCACACATAATCCAGGATTGGTCGGTTTCCCTTGTAGCGGGGACTTACATAGTCAGGGGAGCGGGGGACCCCATTTGTGGGACTACCTCCTCGACTCCCTGTCTTTGACTGGCCCGAGGGCCTTCTGGGCTGTGAATTATTTGGTGCAGGCAGGTTTTTAGGCCCCCACATCTCCAAATCTAAAACGGGGGCCACCTTTACCTCTGCCACCTTGGCAGCAGCAGGGGTGCTGTTGGTTTTGGGGTTTTTCTGCGCATTACTTTTATTTTCTATGGGCTTCTGCACCTCATAGATCCGGGTGGCTTGCTTAATGACCCAGTCTAAAGATCTTTTCTCGTGAAAATCTCTCACGAGCTGGGACATTACGTACTTGGGAAGAGCATGGAAAAATGTGTTGATGAATTCTCTGCTGTCCGTGCGCACCCTTCTGGTGGTCTGAGCAAAGGCACGCTTCAATTCTTGCACAAATTCTTGTGGGGCCTGATCCTCCCCACATTGCAAATTGTAGGCTGCCTTGCGAGCCTCTTGGGGATTTCTATGTACAGAAAAATGTTTCAAGATGTCCGCCCTATATGTGGACCATCTTGAATGGTTTTGGTCCTCCAGCCCGGCAAAGAAACTGGAGTATTCAGGAGAGAATGTCCATTTGACGTACTGGATGCAGCTACTGCTCTCCTTCAAATGGAAAGACTCCATCATTTGCTCATAGAGCTCCAAGTGTTCCCAAACAGAATACTTGGCGTTCTTATGATAAGGCGTGATGACACTCCTGATTGCCTTAATCTGTTTTAAGGGGTCCTTAAGCAAGGCCCTTTTCACCTTATTGGCCTTTTTGGTTCGGGTAACCCTGGTCCATTCATCCTCTGATTCAGAAGCACTGCTCCCAGAGGTGCCCGTCTGATCTTCCAGGTTTTCCTGGATTCTGCGAGCCTGGGAATAGCTGGCAGAATGTGGGGACCTGGTCTCCTGTGTCCTGTGACGCTCAGAGGAGTCTTCAGATCCCTCCTTGCGACCAGGATTTGATGGGTACCCCCCCACTGACCTAACTGGGCAGAGGCTTTTAGGATGCCCTTAGGGGGCCTAATTTCCTGGGGTTCCCCACTAAATTGCACTGTACTTAGGTGCCCATACCCGGGTGCCCGCCCATCCATTCCTGGGTGGTACTGGCCTCTGAGCCCCATACTTTTGGCTGGATAGTAATCTGCCATTCCTGTGGCCTTGTGCTCATGCGCGCCAGGGGACATGGGGGTGGCAGAGTCCAGGGACTGAGAGAGATGAAGGCCTCTGGTACTAGGGCTTCTGAGGTTATGCTCAGGTGTTTCCCTTTCCCAGCGAACTTCATCTCTGTCAGCCCCTGCTCCCTGTTGCAATGCAAGAGCCTGCGCTTTCAGTTCCTCAGTTAAGGCCTTACTAGACTCTATCAGTCTCTCCTGCATGGCTACCTGTTGCTGGAGCTTATCATTGTGCTGACAGAGAGCCTCATTTTCTCTCTGTGTCTCCTGATTGGTCCTGGAGTACTGGGCCAGTCTCTGCTGCAGGAGGGTTACCTCCTGAGTCCCATCCCTACTGGCCTGCTCCTTTCTTGCCAGAGCATCTTCCACCCTCCTGGTGTGACCTAGCAAGCCCTGATGCTCTTTTTGGAGGTCACCCAGCCCCTGGAGGGCCAAATGATTTTCTTCAATTTTTCTTTTTAAATGGCAGACTTCCTGGCCTAAGGTATCCCTTTCCTGACCAAGAGCCTGTATTTGTGACGCCAGGTCGTCCCTCTGCCTTTGAAAGGCACCAGCATTCTGGCGTTCTTCATCAAACTCTGCCTGGGTATCCAGGTCTTTCAAAATCAATTTATTGCTTTCCTCTTTCTCTCTGTCTAGTAGGATTTGCAGGGTGGCTACCTGCTCTGTGCATGCCCTGTTGAAATTGATCTGTTGCTCCAGCTTTTTCTGGCACTGCAGTAAGGAGTCCAAACTGTCTTGGTATTCCTTCTGCAAAGCCAGGATTCTGGTATCCTGGTCAGCCTTTTCCTGTTGCAGGATATTGATATCCTCCTTCACTTTAATGATGTATTGTCTACTCTCGTTTTCTGACTCCTGGCTTCTGTGCAGCCTCTGCTCAGAAGAGACCAGGTCAGATTGGGCCTTTTCTAATGCCATCTGTTGCCTATTTGCCAGATCTTGGCCTTCAGCACATTTATCCTGCATGGCTCCCATATATAGATACAAATATGCCGCTATCCTGGCAATCTTATTGTGTTCATCTTTGGCTTTAGGAGCCATATATAGTTCACTCAGGGCCACATGTAAGGGACCCTGATCTCTCCACATATCTGACCCAGTTGTAGTGACCTGTTGTGTGATCGCCTGCAACCATACATTTTGGTCCTGTTAAGACCATTCACCACTCACAAACAGTTTATGTAAGAGGTGCTCCCTAGATATCTTCATATCTACCAAGGTCGTCATTCTGGAACTTGATTTCCTTCCTGATTTACAGAAGTTTGTATTTTATTTTTCAAAACAGACCGTTTCCTTAGAGCGTTCCTTTGAGGAGTGCTTTACAGCGTAACACAGCGTGGTGATCTAACCGGATATGTATCCTGTCAGCTGGCACACTGTAATAATCTGCACAAGTGATAGATCTAATCCAGATTCCCCGGCTACGAGCCCCCACTTTGTAAGCAGGTTCAATTCAACACTACAGCTAAGTCAATGCCTAGTCTGGGATGCTGAGGGAAACCCTTATTGATATATTTTTATGTCCAGTTCGTTTACTCTGGATGACAACCCTTATATAACACCCCTCTCTTAGAATCCCCCTGACCCCACTGAGCCAAGAAGTAGGTTTGTTTTGCAAATTAAAAGGTTTATTTGAAAATTAAACAATATATAGATACATCACACTTTTATAATAAATTAATGTTTGATAGCACACTTGTGAAGATGATAGTGATCAACAATGGATAATGTTACAGTTGTACACTCTTTTTGATTGCTTAGAAGTGATATAGAGAGGATAAAGTAGCTGAGAATGCTTTTATGGCTTCAAAGACAAAGCAATGATGAATGAAATTGCAGTACAGAAAATAAACTTGATATGACTTCAACAAAAGACAATGTAATCACTTTTCTTTAACAATTCACCCCCGCCACCCCTCTATGCAAGGTAAAGAGATGGGAGGAAAGCACACAGTTCTCAGGAATGCAATCAAATATAATTCAGTTCCCCCCTAGCAAGCTTAGAGGAAAACAGGTAGGAGTTTTAAACACAGGCAAAATCCTTTTGAATGTGGTGGCAATTAAGTGAAAAATATACTCAAATTGCTTTTAATTCCCTATAGGAGGTTCAGAGTGAGTGAGAGATACTAAAATTAATTCAGGATCACTTTGGCAATGCTCTATGAATGATTGTCAGGTTGCACACGAATTTCAGCAAGGAAAGCAAGGACAAATATTTTTTATACGTGGCTGAAATTAAGCAAAATGTCAAATCGCGGCAAATTTAGTCGCGTACGTCGAGCGCAATTACGGAGGCACTATAAGGAGTAGGAAGTCGGTTCTAGGCTGGAAAGCTTAGAATCTTAGCTTTAAGATGACAGTTAAAACTCGCTCCTAGCACAAACGGTTCCGGAGATACGGCCGATTTAGTAAAGGTAGTTTTTCGGATTTGAAATTTTAATGCTCAGAATGACAGATGACAGTTTTCAGTTTTAAAAATGACAGAATGACACGATGTTAGGAGGCAGTTCTAATAGGCTAAAATAGTTTGCATTAGATTATTTTAAACTAAGAGATTGGTTTTGGCACAGTGCTAACTGGGTACTCACACTAGATTTTTGAAATAAGCCATAAAGGTCTGGTCAGGCTGGACGGGACTTCGGGCGGGTGGTTCTGAAGTCCCGGCTATCTGGGTCAGCTCTGCTCTCTGGGTCTGTCAAGCACCGGTTCTGCTCACAACGGTCTGGTTTGTGGTTCCCTCTGGTTCCGGATACAGCACTGCTTTCTGGATACTGCTACAGGTTCTTGCAAAAGTTCTTGGCAAAGAATTCAAACAGCTCGCCCGGCTGTTGAATAGTTTGGTTGGTTTTGAGGCCTGCTGAAGAGAACTCAGCTTGTGGTTTAGGCCTTTGCTTTAAATTGTGGAGTCAGAGTTCAAAGTTCTGGTCTCTGTCTAGCTGGAGTCAGTCTAGGTCTCTGGAGATTGATGGATTTGAAGTCTGGAGTCTCTCGGCAAAGCGTCCTGCAAGAAAGTGGAAAGTGAATGTCCCTACCTGGGTTCCAGTGGCTCTTTTTATGTGTTTAGAAAATGGGTGTGTGCCTGGGCCTTGCTAAGCCTGCCCCTCTCACTTATCATTGGCCAAGCTTTCTTCTCTCCCTTGATTGGGGGAAAGAAATGGAGTGTCAGAGTGATGCTGTAGGTTTTATGGTCAGAGGAACCTCCCCTTGTCAAATTGCACACAAATCTATTTCTGATCCAAATACATATTTATCTATGTACCATTTTTCTAATGTTATAGGTCCAGTTAACATATTTTCTGTAGCACCAAACCATCCGATCCCTGTCTTTGTACGATGTTGTGCCCACTTATGACAGAATTCTCCCCTTTTCATCCAGATAACGACCTCTAAACCTTTCCAGATTTTACACAGATGTGCACCAGGGATATGGGTTTCAGATGATAAAGTGTCAGATTTTGAACATGCATACATTTGGAGTAACAACCCTTTTTTCCGCTACTCTCCCCAAGAACATACCGCAGGGTCCTAACACCTCTTAAAATGTGCACAGAAAAATCACAAAAATGATGATGCTAGTTATATAATTTTGACAAGTCCGCAATGTGAATTATCCATCTTTTTAAAATCATGCTCTGGCCCCAAAAGGGTGTGGTTTTCCAAAGCACATGGTGGAATTTCTGGTTTATTCACTTCCCCCAAGCTCAGCTGGCTCTCACAGGCACTGCCCCTCCCAGTTTCTCCCAAGAGGAAGCCATTTTACGACCCCCCCAATATAACATTTGCCTGAGTCCAGGACAGGGCGTTGTTCAACTTCCTGCAGTCTGCAGGTACCACTCCCCTAATTCAATCAGAGAGGTGTCACCTCCTTTTGGTGGGGGCAGCAGGATGCAGCCAGGCCTGGGAAGAGTTGTTGAGCAGGTTTCTCCTGTCGGGGTAGTAGTCAGGCAGAATTCAGTCTCTTCAGCCAGGCTTCAGCTAAATGTCCCTTTAGTTCCCACTTTTCTACATTCAAATCCAACTTACAATTTTTGCACATGGAGCTAGAATGCTGATTCTAAGTTCAAAACTATGACATTTAACAGTTGCAACCTATGTGACACTCACAAGTAGGTCACTCATTTATTCTAAACATTTCGATTTTAGTGGCTTTAAACCCAAATTCACTTAAGCTTCTGACATCCCCAGCTATTTTTTATATATACATTAAATAATGACTTCCTTCAAGTCATTTCAGAATATAGTTTTACATTGTATCCACCTCTTAGCAAGTCTTTCCTTGGCCTGGTTTGGGTTCCTTTGTTCAGTTTTACACAAAAGTCTGGTGGTTTTAAAACGCCGGCTTTCTGATAGTGGTGAGCACCAGTATTGCATCCATTTTTGACATTAAGAAAATGAATTCCCCACAGTTCTGGGTTGCTTTTGGCAATCAGCATTGCCATTCCCAATGGTTTCAGGCTACTGTGTGTGTAGCCCAATGGTGGCTTTAGGCAGTGCCCTCCTGTGCTCACAACGTAGGCAAAATGGGTGGCAGCCTATTCTTCATGTTTTCCCTCTGCACTCTCTGGGGAGTTCTGGCCATCATGATGTTTTCAATGCCAGTAATGCACAGTTTTATGGTAGGGCTTGGATGCATGGTTAAAAACATCCCACAGTGCTGTACTACCAAAGTGACATGGAGCTCGGCATAACAAGAAGGACCATAGGTTTTTTAGCAGAATACTGCACATTTGAATATTTAGGTTACATAGATCATGTCCCCACCCTCAGTAGCTCTCATCTATATACATGCCAAAGTACCACCTATAGTTTCTCTACTGATTGGCCACACCATATGCTAACCCCCACCCCCAATCACGTGGTTTACTATAACATCACTACTAGAGCCAGGTACAGGATTGACTCTTTTTTTCTCCCACCCTTGGACATGATTTTTGGTGTTCCTTTGACTGTTAATGTGTTTTATGGGCTATGGGGTCCTTTACTCCATAGGGTCTCATGTGTTTTTACTATGTGTGTTGTACAGCACCCTCCGTGCAGTGACACAGGGGTGTCATAGTGACACCCCACCATAGACTCCATACCCTGGGACTGACTACTGTCTCCCAGGGCATGTAAAGTCACCATTGGCTTTACTCGTCCCAAATTATTAACAGAAACCAGTACAAACCATCATATTGTGGACGTACTGGTTGGGGGAATTCGATTGCCCCGGGGTCTGTTAGTCGAGGAGGCAAGTCTCAGTCCCCCCTGATCGAGTTTTGGCTGGTGGCAGTGGATACTACTTTTTATATTCGACCGCGAATATATCCCTATGGGATTTTCCCATTGTTCGAGGCTACCAACTTTAATTATTTAATTCTCATAGCCTCGAACATACCGCTGGTTTATTTATTTAATATTAATTCGCCGGTTGGTATTTTTTGCCAGGACTCGATTCTAAAATGGCGTTTGTGTTCTCTTCTGTGATTCCAACCCAAGTCGAGCCCTTTGTTCTACTTTTTGGCGGGCTTCTCCACAGAAGCCTACAAAAGTGGTGCCACTCTGTCTGGGTACCACAGGGGGGTGTGGGAGGGGGTTTAGGCACCCTGGACTGAGTTACCTTGGTAACTCAAGTCACACTCTTTTGTGATTGGCCCAAGTGGTGAGCCGGCCGGCTCACCACTTAGCATGTTTGATTGACAGCTAGGCTGAGTGAATGGGGGTGTGCTGCATAAAAGCAGGGCTTTGGGGACTGGAACTTCAGAAGTCGCCACAGGACCTGAGAATCCGACGAGGGAGAAGCTGAGCCGACCTACCACGATGACACCACCTGTGGAGCCCTGCGGAACCGACTCACCACTTCCAGACGACAGAGAAGATCTCCCGGCTGGAGAGGCTTCTTCCCCTGACTGGTGGGCACAACCAGTTTACCTTCTTCTCTTCGCACCCCAGACCGGCTTGTGGTCGAATTGCCCGTGCCAAGCACCCCGGCAACCGGATAGCCACTTACCACTGGACCGCGAATCAAAGGACCGCTCCTTTTACCTGAGAAACTCCGCGGCTGGTTTCGTCCCTGGCAGTGCAACAGACTCCTGTCTTCCTCCCCGATGAGATCCTCTCTTCCCCCGGACGAAGCACTGACTTGCATCCTCTGCTAGGAACATCTGCCCCCGCTGGAGTATTCTCACCACTTTAAGGTACTGTGTCTGCCAGGCCTCCCTTTCTAAAGATTGCTACAAGGTAATAATAACCCCTTAACCTTCTGGACTGGGCTGGCCGCCTTGACCTTCTAACTGGTCCCTTTCTTTGGTCCACCTCTTTTTGAACTATTTCAAGACTTTTGTGCACTGCAACCGTGTGACCTTGGACACATTTCGTTTGATCCTCTTAAAGTGGATCCAGCCTACTGAACTCTAACTTCACGGTTTTACTTTGCCTTCCTCTATTGTTGTGTTCTTGTAAAAGTGTTGGGACCTGTTTCAATTTATTCTCTGCTTTTCTCTCCCTTTTAAAACGAATTATTAGAGTGCCATCTGCGTTAAGCGCTCACCGCTGTCTGAAAATAAGTGGGGCTTTACTTAAGACTTGTCTAATATTCTTCTAAGGGAGTGTATATCTTTTAGTGACCTTGTTTTTGAATTGCTTACTATTAGTGCCTGTGTGTTTTTCTAGATGTGGTTTAAAATAAATAATTATATCTCTTTTACACCAAGCCCTGGTCAGTGTTTACTTGTTCTACTGTGTTCTTTTGACCTATTGTGAATATTCTGTATACTGCCTAACTCTTCTTGAGGGAAGTCTGACTGCTCAGCCACAGCTACCAAATGAATCTGTGTGGTACAGACTGCTACCAAGTGGGTTTGCTGCCAAACACCTGTAGTCTGAAATCTTTTCCAGTGGTCCCAGAGGGAACTGCACAGGTTTCTGCCTAACATTATGGAAACAGGGTGTTTTTCAATGCTTTTCGGAACACCCTTGTGTTTTCTTCTAGTCTGAGCGCCAGTGGCAGGGAGTTCCAAAGCTTTGCGCCGCACACTGGGAAGGATCTGCCCAGCCCCTTATACCTGAGGGAAGGCATGCATGGTGGGCACATTGCGATTATTTCGTGTTTGAGGAGCATGTTTAATTTATATTGTGTGGGGGTTATGATCCTCTGACCACTGCTGTTTCGGGGTTATTCCCTGAATTTGGATTTAATCGTCACTTATTTACCCTTGACAAAGTGCTGATGTGGTGGTATTGCAGGGGTCCCCAGATACTTTGGCTGATCTGAGTGATTCTATGAATGGGAGGATATATGAGCCATCGGCATGGAGAAGGTGGACGTGGTGTGGGAAGTGTGAAGGGCCCGGTGGTGGCCCTCACAAACATTTATGGCACGCGTGCTCGTCCACAAAAACACAGAAAAGGGGTGCTTTTTCCACTTGAAATCGAGGAGATGTGATTCCTTGATTGACATGGGAAAGCGCACAGTTTTTTCTCCCTCTGCATTTTTGGTGTCTATGGGTAGGGGATGGGTGGGCAGGCAGACCTAGAGGCATGCAAACAGTGTCTGTATGCAGGAGGCCTAAGCTGGAGGCACGGCTGGAAGCTTTTTGGTACTTCCATATAGCATAGTAACAAAGAAACAGAGATTGTATAAATGTTCATTGGCTGTTTGTCAGCCAATTAAATTCGTTATAGTATGGCGGGGGATGGGTGCTTACATAGGCGTGGCCACCTTCTAGCTGTTGTCAGTTACAGCAGAGGCACGTGCGCAGTGTTTCCTTTTGTGACCTTGCCTCAGGCACTTTGGGCCTCAGGCCTTGGGTGATTTATATGGTGGACCAGCCCGTGGACCAGGCGGGGGATGAGGCCTGTGGAAAAGTGGACCGTCACCCAGACTCAAGTGAGTTTAGGGCAATTTAGGGTTTGGACTCGGTGGGGGCGCGTTGTGGCCATGTCCCTAGCGCATACTTGGGGTTTCCATGGCACTATACCTGGACACCGTCGGACTTAACCTGCTTGACTGGGAGCTGAGATACAGGTAGGTTTCATAGGGCGCTGTGTTGGGCTTTAGTTTCTGCCCGTTTTCTGCCACACATGCCACAGAGCACCCAGGCACTTTGTTTGGCCAGATAAACTCGCGCGGAAACTCGAGAGTTTTTGCCACTCAGAGCTGACTGCTCAGCCGGACCCCAACGCCAGATTTGACTTTCGCCATTTATAGAAACACGATAAACAGTACTCTTACGTCAAGTTACGTGCGTTTTTTTAAAAAAATAACGTTCCTCTGACAAAGTACGTGTTCATTTGTGCATTTGTTTTATTTTCCTCGCATAACTGATCATTATAATGAAAAAAAACCCTTTCTCGCTAGTTGCCACATGTTTTCTCCCAATGCACGCTGCGTTATCAGACGTGTTTAGGGAGCACGTGGCGTGGCGTTTTGTGGTGTAAAACATGGACAACAAAAGCATGCACCCCTTCCAGCGCCCAGCGTTTCCCACTTCCCAGTTGTATTTTCTTTTTTGCTCGAGCAACTAAACACTACTTACATAGATGGTACCCACTGGCACAACACCATTGGGCTGATGAGGCTCCAGCCCGGGGTCTAGTCCCCCCACAAAAATGTTGGGCTATCTTGACTCGACCTGGCTGACCTAGAGAGCCATGGCCAGACAGTAAGGACACAGACGTTGGCGCCTGGGCTGCGTTGTTGACAAAGGCGCTGCAATTACTAACATAACGGATTTCACTGTTAGCACCTTCATTTGTATGCATATATGTATACTTTTTTAGGCAATTGAAATCATGGGTCCTCATTACGAGTTCGGCGGTAACCATGCCGCTATTGGCGCCATGGCTGCCGCCGAAATCGCATCAGGGTCCGGGTCCTCGGAATGAGGACTTACCGGGCCATTCCGAGTTTGGAAGGCCCGGTAATTCCTCCCTCCAAGGACCCGGACACGGTCCTTCCCCATTCCCATTTCAGCCCCCATAGGGCTGAATGGGAATGGGAGAGGGAGCAAACAACGGGCCATTACGAGATGGCCCGTTGTTTGCTCCCTCGTCCCCTCGTGGGACCCGGTAAGCACGCCTGGTTTTCCGTACCGCCGCATTACGAGGGGAACTCGTAATGAGGTGGTACGGAGTGAACGGCGCCGGCACCTTTTACGCCGCCGTTCACTCCGTACTGCCCGGGTCGTAATGAGGCCTATGATGTGGGGTTAGCGCTTGCATGCCGGGGGAGTGTTTGGTAGAGTAGAGGGGGAAGAGGAGACTGCGCATTATCACAGCAGTCCTCCAGGGAGGGCTTTCAGAGGTAAAGGGAAAGTTTACTGCTTTTAACATTGAAGCGTCACCAGCTTCACATTGGTTAGATGCCCCACACAAGTACGTTTGGCCCCTCTCCCACATTTTCTGAAGTCAACACCTCCACCATTATTTGAAGCGTTAGACCCCACCTCCTGTCACTCCCTGAAATGTTAGCCTAGGTGAACCCCTCGAAAGGGCTGAGAGGTGAGGAGGGCAGCCTTTTCGGATCTGGCAGCAAGTTTTACTGTGTTTATGCAGATGCAGGAAAATATACTTGCACAAACACAGTAAAACTTTGAAGCTGCTACTTTCAAGACACGCATCGCCCATCTGCCTCAGTAAAATCAAATGCTCACACCAGCCCCTTCCCCACTGATGCGAGCCAACATATAACCACATAATGTGTACTTTCACATCCAAGGGTAGGGGCTTATGAGTGCACTTGTTTTTTTTCTTCAGCATATGTGCTACGTGGCTAGAAAAGCGTTTTGCTGCAGCCAGTCTAGTCACTTACTACTGTGGCATGACATTATAGGTGCAAGTGTTAATGTGTACAATTTAGTTTTTTTTCTCAAGAATATTCTTCAAAAGTTGCTGTCCATTGCATATACAAATTATCAAAGCAACTGAATGTGTATGTTGTCTTTAATTCCAAAAGCATTTTCTTTCTTACTGGCATATCGCCCTTTAAAATTTACCATGTGATACTTGGCCCCACACCAGATGACCCTTGGGGGGTAGAACAGATGGGTGGAGCCTCCAAGTTAGCCCCACCCAATTTTTGAAGAGGCCAATCCCATCACCAGTTAGCCCCCCGCCCCCGAAATGTAGGTTTCGTTGTGCCCCTGATGGTAAGTAAAGAAAACAAGGAAAAGCGCCATTGGAAATATTGCAAGCGAGCAAGCCCGCGCATGCCACAGTTTACAGGTTGCATGCACTCTATTGATGTATAGAGTGCAAATTCAGATTTTCAACACATTCGTTACAGAAAGTCATAATTATATTAAAGACACGGAGGCGAAGGATTATGCTTTCTCTTCAACTTTACTGTTCAGCGGGGGGCGTGGCTACGAGAGCCATGTAGGAGGACGCGTTCCAGCGGAGCTCCCGAGATCCTGAACAGATCCGGGCAAATCAGTGCAGTACGACTGCTTATTGAATACCGACGATATGCATGCCAGCGTGTGAAGGTGCTACCGAAGTACTGTGAACTTTTGGAGGTCATAGCAGCTACGACGGCTAAGATCGGAGAAGAAAAGTCGAGAGACGCTGAGAACAAAGGGCAACTCAAAATGGCCGACATAGGCCCGAGACGGGATTGAAAAGAGTTGCGAGAAGACCTAACCAGGCCAGCGTGCAGTGCGCCCACTCATCATTCGGTAGACCTGCATATCCTCAGAACCATGTCCAGTAAGGCAGTGCGACCTAAGGCGAAACAGCCCACGCTGGATGACTTCACCAAAACGTCCCCGGGCCTGGACGCCACCAAGAATAAGGATGCACCAGCCGTGGGTAGCGCGACGACTTCGAGCTCTAATCAAGAAATCCTAGCAGCGATTGCGGACCTGAGAGCGGCCTGGGAGTCGAAATTGGAACTGGCTGTCTTTGAATTAAAAACGGCATTGGACCTCAAAGTTGGGGAGGTCCAAGAGGACGTCAATCTACTGAGACAAGACGTTAGGGTTCTGGCGGAGCGCACAGAGTCCCTGGAAAAAGAAGTTGGCCCGAATACGGCGGACTGTGCCACCCACAAGGCAAAACTGCACGCCCTAATCCAAAGGGTGGGCAACCTGGAAAGTAGAGTGGAGGAGGCAGAAGGACGGGCCCGTCGCAACAATATCCGCATTGTGGGCTTACCGGAGGGGACGGAGGGCCGTGACCCTACTGACTTTGTTGAGACCATGCTGCTGCAAGAGATATCCGGAGGGGCCTTATCCCAAGGCTTCGCAGTGGAGAGAGCACATAGAGCTCTAACGAGGAGGCCGCCTCCCGGAAACCCGCCCAGACCCATCATTGCCAAAATTCGGGAAAAAATATTAGAACATTTTCGGAAAGGAGGCACGATCAAGAGAGGAGCGGCAAACATCACGGCGTATCCGGATTACACCCTAGCTGTGCAGCGGAGCCGCATGAACTTTGGGACTGTGAAACGGAGGATGAGGGAGGCAGGTTACAAATATATGTTGCTTTACCCTGCAAAACTGAAGGTCATACAGGCGCACAAAACTTTATTTTTCGAGACCCCAGAGGACGCCATGGAGTGGCTCGACGCACAGGGGTGCCCTCAAGAATCGCCGGACCGGCCCCAGAAGGACTCGGAGGAGCTGCGGAAGACGTAAGATGGCGCGACTAATGGACCCTGAGACTTGATTATAGTCGGTTCGGAACCTTCGGTATGGAAGGTCAGTTGGTTGTACTGATTGTCACAAACATTGAGATTATCACTGAACGGGAGCCCCATGGAGCGATACTCTCTCCCCACAATAGCTTAGGTTAGGTGGCCATTAGGGCGACCTTACCCTACTGGGCTCCGTGCACGGACCGGTGTTTGCGGAACCAGATGTGGGGGTGCCTGAGCTCTTTTGTTGAAGCTGGGCAACAGTTGGGGCATGTGGTGTTGGGGGGAGGGTGGGAGAGGGAGGGGAAAGGGAGTTGGAGTTTGGTTGTGTGTGTGGTTAGTTTGGGAATGAGCTTATTCGCGGAGTGGCTGCAGTGGGACGCTTTCTGTGTAATGAGAACCGCTGGAGGTTCCCGTAAGTGGGGTGGGAAGACACATAGCTGCCATGGGTGACCTCAAGATTGCCACCTGGAACGTCCGAGGCCTCAATAATTACCTAAAAAGAAATAAAGTCATGTTGTATCTTAAACGACAGAAGATCGACATTGCCCTACTACAAGAAACGCACCTGGCCCAACATAAACTAGACCTTGTAAAGAAAAAATGGGGTGGTACAGTGGTGGGCTCCCCGTACTCGGCCTATGCCAGAGGTGTGCTGATCTGGGTGGCCCCGCATGTCCCACTCAGAATTGTACGAGAGGAGGTAGACACGGAGGGTAGGCTGGTAATACTGAGGGTACTGATTGAGAACAGAGGACTGAGTATTATTAATACATATGCCCCCAATCAGAATACTGCTGTATACTTCAGGACTCTATGTACACGCCTGGGCCCGTGCGCAGGGGAACCGACCATCTGGGGGGGGGACTTTAACTGTGTTCTTGACCCCAAGATAGATAGGTCCGACAGTAAAGTAGACAGGCCCACCCCAGCGGCCAGGGCTCTACGGGTACTATTAGACGACTATGGACTAGAAGATGTCTGGAGATTGAAACACCCCACGGCCTTGCAGTATTCTCATTATTCGGCCCCTCAACAGTTGCACACGAGACTAGATTACTTCTTTGCTACGCCAGAAGTGGCGATGACAACAACACAGGTTGAATACAGAGCGAGGGTCCTGTCGGACCATTCGCCCTTGGTGATGGCCTGGCAATATGGCCGCCCCAGAGAGCGGATTCCAACATGGCGCCTTCGAGCGGAGGCGCTCAGAGACCCGGTCTTTAGAGAAGATATTAGAGAGACGATTACAAGGTATTTTGAGGAGAACACGGGCAGTGTGGATTCGGCTGGTACACTTTGGGAGGCCTTCAAGGTGGTAGTGAGGGGCAACGCTATTTCTAAATCAAAGGGCCTTCAGGGGGGGGGTTTAGCTGAGCTAGAGAAAGTGGAGAAAGAATTGGAGCGTTAATGTACCAGAGGGGGAGGGGACACAGACCTAGTACTCGAATTACAACAATGATGCTCAGAGCTTTGGGAGCGGCTTTGTGACCTCAATTACAGGAAATACGTGGAGAGGCAACATGCAGGAGGTGACAAAACTGGTCGCCTACTAGCATGGCTTTATAAGAGGGAAACCCCCAGGGCCCCGGTCATGATGATAGAAAGGGAAGACGGAGAGGAGGCTCACACTCAGCAAGAGGTTAATGCTGCTTTCTTAGATTATTATAAAGCGCTGTATGAGGACAAAGGGGAAGACAATCTGGATAAAATCAGGGACACACTGGAAGATATAGAACTGCCCAGGATTAGTGCAGAGGAAAGGGAGGAGTTAGATGGCCCCATTACGCTAGATGAATTGGAAGAGGTGGTGAAACGGCTGCCTACTTGCAAGACCCCGGGCACTGATGGACTCCCGAGTGAGTTCTACAAAACGTATAGCGCAGAGATACTCCCCCCTATGCTGGAGATGTATAACAAATCATTCGAGGGAGGCCGATTGCCAGACACGCTCAGAGAAGCGCTGATCATACCACTACCCAAGCCTAACAAGCCGAGACAACACTGTGGATCGTACAGACCGCTGTCGATGTTGAACCAAGACAGTAAGATCCTGACAGCGGTCTTGGCGGATAGGCTGCGCAAGGTCATCGGCAGACTGATACACTCGGATCAGACAGGTTATGTCCCTGGTAGGAATATATCTCATAATCACAGGCGGCTCCACCGAGTGATAGAAGAAGGGAACAGAAGAGATGAGGAAATGGCAGTGATCTCCCTAGACGCAGTTAAGGCGTTTGATTCGGTGAGGTGGCCGTGGCTGTTTGCGGTCCTGAGGGAATATGGGTTTGGGCCAGGCTATATCAGATGGGCGAGACTACTGTATAGCCAACCAACGGCTAAGGTGCGTACGGGATCAGTGATATCCGATAAGTGGCACCTAAGTAGGGGTACTAGACAGGGATGTCCTTGGTCCCCGATGTTATACATATTGGCCTTGGAACCCTTAGCGGTATATCTTAGACAACAATATGACCTGGTGGGCATCGAAGTGGGAGGAAAGAGCCATTTGATATCCTTATATGCCGATGACTTGCTGCTGTACCTAAAGTATCCGGAAGAGAACCTCCAGTATGTTTTGGAGGTCATGCAGAAATATGCCGAATTGTCCGGCATAGCGGTTAATCCTGGCAAGTCGAACATGTTCCCCCTAGGATACTATTCGAGGGTCCCCACGGAACGCTTACCGGTATTGCCCGTGCCTTGGGCAGCCGAGTCCTTCCGATACCTTGGAATAGACATATATCACACTGTGGGAAACGAACATCTGCATAACACCGAGGTTGCTGTGGATAAAATCCGTGCGTCTATGCGATTTTGGGAAAAGCTGCCGCTAGCGATGATAGGGCGAGGGGCGTTGCTTAAAATGGTTGTCTTGCCTAGACTGCTGCATTTTTTCAACAACATACCATACTTAATAGCTAGGAAGTTCTTTACCAAACTCGACAGTATGTGCAGGGACTTCCTGTGGCACGGCATTCGCAACCGAGTGGCGCTGTGGAAGCTACAAAACTTCTACGATAAAGGAGGGATTAAACTACCACATTTTGAGGCCTATTACGTAGCGAGCCAATTGCAATATGTTACACAGTGGCTCTCTGATGAGGAATCTCCCGAGTCCAGGTTGGTTGGGACAGATTGCACCCCGTTTTATTTGATGGAGATCATCTGGGTCCCTAGACAAGACTTAAATCTTCGCCCTGGTATGCTGTTACTTGGGTGGAAAATGTGGCGTAGAGCATGCCGGCTACTGGAAAGCCCGGATCCGTGTTCGCCGCAGGTGCCACTGGTTGCCTTGACTGCGGGGGATGGTCAACTTAGAAAAATGATCAGAATGTACTGGGAACCGGTTGGGTTGGCCACGTTAGGAGATATATGGCAAGATGGGGCCATCAAGGATTTTGCAGACTTAGAAGAAGAAGCTGGGTTACATGGGGGCCAATACGTTACATACCTCAGGTTGGTACGGACTATCCGAAAATCTTGGCCTGAGACGGTGTTAGCGGAGGATCCGGACGCCCTGATTGATACAATATATGACATATCAGAGGGCGGACACGAAATCCCCAGATTGTATGAGGTGGTGATGTCCCGAGTAGGAAAGGACTTGACAGACTTGAGACTAGAATGGGAAATGGAGGTGGGGGTTCAGATGACTGATGGGATGTGGGAACGGGCTCTGGGATATCATAAAAAAGTGTCCAGAAATGCTAGATTACAGCAAATCCAACTATATATCACACACAGAGCGTATATGACTCCCAAGAGAATAGCTAAGTTTGCGAACTCGGGCAGGCAGGCATGCCCGAAATGTAACGAGGAGGACGCGGACATGACGCATATGTTCTGGTCCTGCCCAGCAATCGAAGTCTTCTGGAGAGAAGTGTCACAGAAGTTGGCTGACAAAGGGGTCCCGATAAGCATTGACACGACCTGGGCTTGCCTTCTAGGGGGGTTCTCCAGACCGAAGAACACCAGACATCTGGGGAACTGAGAGACCTAGCGTATATACTCGCTAAGAGGAGGATAGCTATGAACTGGAAGCAATGCTACAAACCTAGGATAGAGATGTGGTGGAGGGATCTCCAAAAATGGGCGGAAGCTGAAACCATGGTCTGGCAAGAGGCATGCAGTAAATGCGGGGAGGAGGATGTGGGCAACCTAGTAGCCTGGAGGTCATTAGTCACTGGTCTGTTTGGGGCACGAGAAGAACCTACTGCCTTGGAGGAGGAAGTCACCCGGCCACACCAGGTCGAAACGGAACTACCCTGTGGATGAGCTCTTGGGGGCGAGGGGGGGAGTGTAATGTTGTGCTTTGTTAAGTGTTTATTGGCTTACTGTATATAATGTCACAAGTCTGTTTATACTGTTTTCACTTAAAACAAAATAAAAATATATTTTAAAAAAAAAAAAAAAACTTTACTGTTCAGCAGCAAAGAAAACAAATACCAATAAACATGAATACAAAACTAATAAAACTACAATAACCATGTTTTTCTGAGTTTTTGTAGTCCATTTCAATTGTTCTTCAAACTGCCCATGTGATAAGTCTGTAACTAATAAACAAAGTCCTCATTGTATAAAACCTCCTGTCCTCTTTCCATTCCTCCTCTTTCTTTGTCCTTGCGAGGTTGTGTCCAGTACGACTTTAAATTTCCATCCATTCCATTCGCATCCTAGATCAAATTCCAGATTGCTTGTTGTCTGTTGCTGTCCCTTAAGAAAAAACAATCAGAGAGGTGACTATAGACCGAAAACAAGGGTGGGACAATCGTATATCAGCTGTACAGTCTATAATATGCCCAATTAAGCATTAACAACAAAATTGCATATAATATACATCCTGTATGTCTCAATAAACATAATCAATGTCAACCATACATGAATTACAATACATTACATTTTACGATTGATCGGGTGGGATAATCCTTCGTCTCCGTGTCTTTAATAGAATTATGACTTTCTGTAACGAATGTGTTGAAAATCTGAATTCTATGTCAAGACCGGAGGCTCGGATTATGATTGTTCAAAGCTTACCACTAACGATGTTGAACTTTCCATAGGTTTAAAATGGAAAGTTTTAAAAGTCGATTCATTCGACCAATCTGCAGATCTCATAATGTCCTCTACTCTGGCTCCTATGTTATACGCTTTAGTAGCCATCGCTCCTCTATTTGAATGAGTGCCATATCTCTCGATATCGATACCCGCTTGTACCATCACCCATCTAAGCCATATGGCTATGGTGGCCGGTCTAACCGCTTTAAATGGTTTACAAATTGCTATTAATACTTGTGACACCCCCAGGGGCCTTACTTCCCTCGTCATATTTTCATATGCTGTTAAGCATCTGACTGGACATAATTTTGGTTGGTTTGGAAAAGCCTCATAGGAAATAGATCTCAACCCCGTTTTGGTCCTCCTAGTTGTGAGAAAAGTCACTCCTTTCGGAGATATACTTTTCCTGTTAATCTCCAGTGCTCTAACATCAGAAGATCTCTTATATGCTAAAAGACATAAGAGCATGGCTAACTTGCCTGAAATTGCTTTACATGTCAAATCCTGATTATCTGGCCATGATAAAAAATAGTCTCAAAACCTTGTCTACATCCCATAACTGATTATATTTCTCGCTAGGAGGTCTGAGCATCTTTACCCCTCTCAGAAGTCTACAGATTAATGGATATTCCCCAATCGCTAAGCCTTCAACTCTAGTGTCCCAGCAGATATCGCAGACCTGGCTGTGTTGATAGTTCTGTACGCCTTTCCTTGAGCTGCCATCTGGGCTAAAAAATTTGCTACATGTACTACATACGTTCCATCGGGATGGATATTCCTTTCCAAACACCAGCTACTCCATCTGACCCATGCTGATCTATAAGCATTGTGTGTCTCTGGGGCCCATGATTCGCTAATGATGTTTTCAGCTTCATCCGATAGTCTTGGCCTAACCCAAGATCTCCTGAAATCGCCCACGCTAGGAGATTGAGTCCTCCTGACCTCCCCAGTGGATGACTGAGGCCTCTGGGATCTCGAATGATGAATTCTGTGTTGGGTAAAGCCACTGGGTTCTGATGAGTCAATTCCAGCAGGCTGGGAAACCACACCTGCCCTTTCCAGTCTGGCGTAACTAGGATTAGGGATGCTCCCTGTCGTCTCACCTGAGTTAGCGTCCTCGTTATCATGGAGAATAAAGGAAACGCATAGTTCTTCTGTTGACCCCAGGATTGCAGGAATGCATCCGTCGCCTCTGCTTCTAGGTCCGGTCTCCAGCTGAAAAACCGGGGTAATTGCCTGTTTAGTCTCGATGCAAATAGGTCGATCTGGCATGGACCCCATCGAGACATCAGTTTCTGAAACACCACCTCGTCCAGCTTCCAATCGCTGGCGTCTCTGAGGTATCCGGAGTTCCAATCGGCCACTTCGTTCTGCTGGCCCGGCAGATATTCTGCCGTCACTGAGACTCTTCTCTCCAAACCGAGTTCCCAGAAGTCCTTTGCCAGTTCTGCTAGTAACCTGGATCTTGTCCCTCCCAGTCTGTTGTTGTACCTGACTGCAGAGACATTGTCCATTTTCAGCAGAACGCAACATTGAACCCTCTCCTGGGTCCAGCATTTCACTGCAAAGGACCCTGCCAGTAATTCCAGGCAGTTGATCTGGAGACTTGTCTCTTGATCCGACCACCTGCCCCCTGTCGACAGGTTTCCGCATCGGGCTCCCCAGCCCCATCTGCTGGCGTCGGATTCGATGATCAGGTCCGGGGATGAACCAAATATCGCTCTCCCGTTCCATGCATCTCTCCCCATAACTCTTCCCTCACTTCTTGTGAAATAGTCACCTTTGATTCGTATGAAGCACCCTTCCTGACATGATAGATCTTCAACCTCTGGAGTGCCCTGTAATGTAGAGGTCCTGGGAAAATCGCTTGGATTGATGCCGCTAGGCGCCCCACTAATCTCGCAATGTCCCTCAACGAGAGTTCTCCCTTCGCTAGTGTGTGTCTCAGTTGTTTCTTGATATCGTTCACCTTGTGAATGGGTAGACTGAGCGTTCCCTGAATTGAATCCACTATGAAACCCAGGAATTCCATTGTCTGCATTGGTACTAAACTGGATTTCTCCCAATTTATTATAAAAACCAGACTTTCTAGCATATCTATTGTTATCTGTTCGTGTTCTATCAATGTCTCCTTCTCTTGACACATCAGACATATATCGTCTAGATATATTATAAGTCTTATCCCTTGAGCTCTGAGGTGTGACACAACTGGCTTCATCATCTTGGTGAAACACCATGGTGCCGATGCCAGGCCAAAGGGTCGGCATCGAAACTCCCATGTCACTTCCCCCCAGATGAATCGCAGAAATCTGCAGTGTTCCTCTGCTATGGCAATAGTCAGGTATGCATCTTTCAGATCTATCCTGGCTAGCCAGTCTCCCTGAATTAGTGTATCTCTTAATAGGTGCATCCCTTCCATTTTGAAGTGTCTGTACACCACATAACCATTTAGGCCTCTCAGATTTATGATTGGTCTTGTCTTGTGTTTCCCTTTTACTAGGAACATATTGCGTATGTAACCTCCTGTCTGACCTGATGCGGGTCGTATAGCTCTTTTGCTTTCCAGCCCTCTCAATTCTCTTTCCAGCAAGATCTTGTCTTCCCTGTTCATTACCATCCCTCTTGGTGGTTTCTCCTGATGTGGTGTATCTAGAAAATCTATATAAAAACCTTGAGCGAGCGGTTTGTATCACCCAGGAATCCCCCGATATGTTCAACCAGTTTCTTAAAAATGGAGCCGTCCTCCCACCTACTACTGCGGTATTTAGACGTGGGGATGTTATTCTCACCTGGGTTATTCTGCTGACGTTCCCCTCGCCAGTTTCTCCCTCTTCCTCTACCTCTCGAGGGAAAGAAAGGTGTCTGTCTGCGTTCCTCTTGTTCTCTCCAATGAGCTCTGTCCTGATCGGATCGATTGTATTGGAACCGGCCAGCCGAACGACCCCTGCCTCTGCTGGCCCGTCCAAAAATTTGCTTCCCGAACACTCTCTTGAGCGAGGCTTGAGCCTTGTCCAAGGCTGCTTAGGAGTTGACAAATTTGGTTAGCTCCTTGATAAAGGAGTCCCCAAACAGTTTTCCTTTTGCCGATGAGGCAGATTCCGAGGAGGCCATTTCACTTAATTTGGGGTCGATCTTCACCAACAAAGATCTCCTCCTTTCCGTGGTAATAGTATGATTGGCATTCCCCAACATGCATGTCGCCCTCTGGGCCCACCCGATTAGAATTGATGGGTCTATTGGCTCTCCTCTGACTTTGGCTTCCTCTTGAAGTGGGAGAATGGAAAACCAGACTCCCGTCCTTCACCTCTCGCGCTTGGCCTAGAGGGTCGCGGCCCAGACACCCGCCACGAGAAGAGTTTGCCCATTTACCAGATGACCAAATACCCTGGTACAGAAACATACGGATGTGTCCATCTGCCTGCCCAACAGCCCGCACTGGCCATGCCGACACCTGCGGCACGGACCAACTAGACTGAAATCTACACATCGTTAGAGATGCCATGACGACCTAGATAACGGGAAGCACCGCTGAACTATTATACACGCTGAACATTTCCACACCAATCTACACGAAGAACATACTCAGTGCTCTGACGTAGGCGACAGGCTTATTCACGGACGTGCATCTTTATTATTTTTACATAGGCTTTCAGAATGCAGAAACGCAAGACGCACCATGAGCTCATTTATAACGCTTGCTCACGCTTCTCTTGAAACCCGTTACCATCATGAGAGATATAATGGAAACACGATACTGGCCATGAAACTGTATGCCACTATAACCTAAAGCATCCATGCACTAAATGGATTACTCGTGCACCAGGCCCAAGTAGGCCTCAAGCAAGAGTTCCCGTGGACATTAACAAAGCAAAAGTCAGGTTGCTGAGCCTGCAGAAAGAACCCAGTGGAGCAACTAGCCAAGGTCGTACTGTTGCAAACCCACAGTCAAGAAACAAATCTTCAAAGGCACGATGTTGCAACCTCGCACTCCACGTACCAATGTTAAAATCATATCTGCAAATTAAACCAGACATACAGTGGAAAAACAATATTAATTGTGCAGAATTATGCCTCAAACACGGTCCCTCCCCACGTGACCAAGCCGAACCTGACGAGATGCCAAAACCCAGGAGAGAAAAGGCGTCTGGGTACCTCGCTACGAGACGCAGGCCGACACACTTGAAAGGCTCAATGGACACCTGCTACAGTGGGAACGGTCAGTCTCCCACCTATGAATAAATCCTCACATTGCCTGCACGTACCCATATTGAAACACTGTTGCAACCACAGATGCACCGTGTGCTGGGAACAACGGTGGTCCCAGGCTGGGGAGCTCACGGATGCACCAATCAGAACATGAGGTTCTTATCTCAGACGTCAGTAACGTTAGCCAATCCTCAGGGGTCTTCATGTAACAATTCTTATGTATCTAATTGTAGGGACAACCCAGATATACCACCTGACTACACCTTAACCACTAATATCATTCTCTATAGGCGTACTATACTAACCCCACCACTCGAGCAACCAATCAAGAGTGGCGATAGGTTCTTTTGGTAACTTTTTGGAATGACGCAAGTAGCGCGTCATAATGTAGTAAAAAGGGCCTGCGAGCCCCACTATTGTGTGTGTGTCAGGACGAACGCGTGCGCTCCTTGACCCATCCCTGCCGTTTGCATAATAAACGACAGAAGTTGCCTTGCTCCTTGTGTGTGCCTCATACTCTGTCTCGATCCGAGATATACACGGGAGGAGTTGGGGCCTCCCTGCCCGGAGGTCTGCGGACGGCCCGGCCGACCCCGGCAGAATCCCCCCCCGACAAGTTGGAGGCACTGCTGAGATCTGTTTAAGATCGACTTTTATTTTTTATTTTTCCAGGCACTCCCGTTGCGGGGAGGCCCGGCGGCGCGGCCCCCTCTGCCGTTGCCCCCTTCTGAGGACTACAGGACCATCGCGGAGCTGCGAGAGGACCGGACAGCGCAATCCGGATATTGGCCCTCGGGAGCCGGTTGAGAAGTATCCCGCCCGCGGTCGGCGAGTGTCCAGACGTGGTCCAGACGAGGGGAGGTGGCGAGCCGCTTGGAGGGGTGCACGCAGTCGAGCGGCCCTGCATCGAGGGAACTTGGTGAGCATGACACGCACAACAAGCAATGCGAAATTGTGAGGGAGGGGGCGGAAGTAAATAAGGGAGGAGGGAGGTATTGTAAAAAGGTGGGGTGAAGGTTTAATTGAGTGATGATAATGGAATGAATGGTAGTGAATTGAGTGAGAGAGAAGGCGGCTAACGTTACGCGAAAGAGGGGGGCAGGGCACGAGAACAACACGTGCAGACGCTCGCAACAAAAAGCTAACGTTACGCGAAAGAGGGGGGCGGGGCACGAAAACATCACGTGCAGCCGCTCGAAAGACACTGATTGGCCTAAATCGCGACTACGTGTGAGGGTGGGTGTGTGTGGTTTCCTACGATTTGACATTTATCATTCAATGAGTAGATGAGGTTCCCTATTGTTCGAGCAAGAAACTCGATAGGTAGATGAGGTTCCCTATTGTTCGAGCAAGAAACTCGATAGGTAGATGACGTTTCCCTGTGGGCGGTGGCTAGTTACGTAGTTGCCCAAAACGGAAGATAATTGGCTGGTTAAGCCCTCCTGTTGAGGGGCGTATCACACGCGAGGCGACGCAGCGTGCGCAGTCCGGTTATAGTATTGATGAGATTACCTTGTTCCAGGAGAGACAGGAAGACAGCTGTAGGGTTAGCGGGGTAGATTGCAAGTGTATTTTGAATTTAAAGAACATAACACGAATATACCAGTAGTTCGAAGAAATAGGTGACGTCACCAGTAGGGATTTAGTAAGATATCGTGAACACAAGAAGCTTTGGGTTTGACATTGGTGGGGAAGAGAAACATGATAAAGGAGCGGACACGGAGATAAACGATAAACGAGTGGATCAAAGAGGAGAAGGGGAAGGGGGCGTGGCTGCGCACGGAGAACGCCGGCCACGGCAAGTGTAAAGGTGGGAGGAGAACGGGGAAAAAGGACGACTGTGTAAGATCGTCGTAAGGGGTACGCAGCTGCAGGGGGCTGCGTGCGCTTCGGCCGCAGGGGGCCGTAGGGGAAGGAATATAATATAACATCATAAATATATTTGTTTTATAATTTTTTTTTTTTGTGATTATTATCATTGCATAATTTGTCAAAGGATTGTCGTAAGTCCCCACACTTGCGGGGCAAGGTAAGCAATAAAAGGTTGTATGTTGCAAACTGGTAGCAAGGGGAAGGGTAAGAAAGGGTGCGCTAGTATGTCATACGGGAGAGGGTTGGGAGGGTGGGGGAATACCCTCACTACCCCACTACAACATATATGCACCACACTGCCACCACATAGGGAGAAGTTAATTAAGTACAGCATAGAGTGGACCCAGGGGACGGACAACAAAATGTTGACACCATGGCCGCCTAATGGTAGCTTTGACCCATATGCCCAACATTCACTATTAAACCATCTGCACAATACATACAAGGGGAAGAAGTTGGCAAACCATGTGGAGGTGTTTAACTTATGGAGGATGTTCCAGGGGTCTAGACCAGGACCAAATGGAATGTTCACTATGGGGGAAACACCGGAAGAAAAGGAGATTAAGAAAGAAGGAACGGATGGGGAAAAGGAGAGTGAAGGAACAAAGAATATGGGGAATGAAAAACTGGGTGGAGGAAAGGTTGATAAATTAGCTGACATAAAACAGGAACCGAGCAATGAGATACCCTTAACACCGGGAGTGAAAACAGAGGGAGGAGGGTTGTACCCTTTAAGAGAATTAGGAGAAATAAAAGGACAGTTAAGGGCGGCTGAAGGATACTCAAACCCGGCATACAGCCCTCCACCATATGTGGCTCATGGAAAGATACCAATGGGGGACGGGAGGAGAGAAGAGCAGACTGTAGAGATAGGAAACGATGAGTGGGTAGCTGCACAGATATTGTTGAAATTACGAGGATCACTAACTGGAGAGGAAAGGGAGGCGGTAAAGAGAACAAACGAGGATAGTGAAAGAGAGAGTGAAATGAGGGGAGAGGAGCTGCTACGGCAGAAGGAAGAGATTTTGGAGGAAAGATTAGCTAAACTAAGGGATGAGCAGAATGAACTGATAAAACAACTTGAGGGGGAGGAAAGAGAGAGAGTGAGGAAAAGGAAAGAAGATAAGGACGAATTGGAAAAATTAAGGGAGCAAAGTGAGGAGAGAAAGAGGGAAGCTGTAAGGGTAAAAGCAGCAGCAGAAAGGGTATCAAGAGTAGTGATGAGGGAGAAGAAGAAGGAAGAAGAAGAAAATGAAAAGGAAATGGAAATATGGAGGAGGAGGATAATATCAGAGACAGCTAAAAAATATGAAGAGGGGAAGGTAATAGAGAGTATAGTAGAAAGAGAAAGGGTGAAATGGGAAAGGAGGAGAGAGGATGAAAGGATATTGGAAGAGATGAGCAACGAAGTAATGGAGGAATTAAAAAGGAAAAGAGAGGAAAATAGTAGGGAGATGGAGGAGAGGAGTGAAGGGGAGAGAGAAGAGAGTAAGAGGGAGAGTGAAAGATGGGGAGAAGTATATAAAAATAGAGAGGTAGCAACAACGTCAGCACTAAGGGGAACAGGTGGTAACTACGGAAAGGAAGAGGGAGACCTAATAGACTTAAAAACTGTAACAATAAAAGGAAAAAAGGCAGAGTGGGGGGCGCAATTTATGAATGATTTTTGTAGTGAGGATGGAAGGAAGAGTGAAAGGGAAAGCTTAGATAAGCTATACCTCACTAGAACAAACATAGATTCGCCATGGGTGAGTAGAAGATGGGAGGAGCTGGAGAGAAGTAAGGAGGAAGTGAAAAGAATGGGAGAAACACAAACTAACGAACACACGCCACCGACGCTCACCAACCAACACACGCCACCCACATCACCATCACGCTCTCTAACGCCACACCCCACATGTTCAACAACTGCACGCTCTCTGCACAGAATAAAGCTCGCACCCTTCATGGACGAAGTTACACCTTATGCATGTCGGCTTAGGGACCTCCCTAGTCGCAGGCAAGACAGGCAAACAGACGTGACAATATTGAACACAGGAAAGGATGAAAAAAGGGGAAAGGAAGAAGAGGGAGGTAGGAGAAGAGGTAGTAAGGAAGGATGTGAAGTAGTAAAAGGAATGGGGGAAGAGGAGGGGTGTGAAGAGTTAACATCATGGAGCATAAAGGATGACACAAGACAGAATGTAATGCCACTGCTGGAGAGAGGAGGGGTTAGACCACAATATGTACCTTGGAAACATACGGATAAGGAAAACATAAAATGTAGGCTCCCATCATTAAGTGGAGGTGCGGGTAAATGGATATATGAAATGGAAAAACACACCGCAGGACAGAAACTAGCAGTGGGAGATGTTAAGGGCCTGTTAATATCAATATTAGGGGATAGAGCGGATGACATTTGGAAAAGAGCGGGATTCCATGGGGTAACAATAACAAACACATCGCATGATGGGGCACCATTTGCAAACTGCAGACATGCGCTATGGCAGGCACTAAGAGTGCAGTACCCAGACACATCAGACATAGGAGCCATTACTTCCCGTAAGATGGGTGAGAACGAGGATCCTGTTGATTATATCCAGGATATTCAAGAGAAGTGGCGCATGGAAACTAGAGAACAATGGGACAAAACACCAGCCATATTTTATCATATACTAGTACAAGGGCTCCCAGAAGGAGTTCAGAGACAATTAAAGAAAGTAGTGGGGATGGAAGCAAAACCATGGCCGGAAATACAACTGACTATAGTACATCACTGTAGAACATGGCAAGGAAAAATGAAACAAAAGGAAGAGGACAGGAAAACAGAAGAGGCCAAATTAGTACAGAAAAAACTTACTAAATATACCATGGAAGGGGCACTAATAACTGCGCCAACACCAATGGCCCAAAGCCCAACGCAAGTAGTGGCTGCACAAAATCCAGCTCAAATAGCGCCTCCACAAGAGGTAATAGAGCAAGTGCTGCCTCTGCAATCACACGCACAGAACATGGGAGGAGGGTACCCAATGCAAGGAGCTGGGTATTATAATTATAATAGAGGGAGAGGAGGGTTTATGAGGGGAAGAGGATACGGATATAATACCCAACAACAGGCTGGGGGACTCAGAAATAATTACCAGACAGGGCAACCAGTATACCAGGACAACACAGGGAACTTCCCATGGCAAAACAGGGAACCACCCGTGTGTTGGAGCTGCGGACTATTAGGACACATGTCACGTACATGCAGGGTCAGGCCAGGAACACCAGCATGGAACGAACAAGCACAACATAGGACATCACAAGAACAGCAGGGCATACAACCACAGCAGATGTCACCACAAGGGAGTGACCAACACTATTCCCTACCACAACAACAAATAAAACAATACCTGCCACAAGTAACTGGTGCAGCGTTAATACAACCACCACCACAACCTGAACGAACGCAATTGGGTGGGGTGACGGTGTTGGGGCACAACCCTTACACAGGGAATGGCCAGTCATTGTACCCCCAATAGGACAGCCCACAGACGGCCTTGGTGTGTCCCATCCTGTCAGTAACACCTAATAGTGCGGAGGAGCCACGCATAGAGGTAACGATAGGTGACAAAAAATTATCATTCCTTGTTGACACCGGGGCGACCCGGTCTTGCATAAGGGAAGGTAAGTTTAAGATGTCAGGCGAAGCCATGAACACACAAGGGTTTTCTGGGGCTAAAGGGTTGGTTCCATTTACTGATAACGTTCCGCTATCTATTGGAGATTACGATCTGTCAGTACCACTTTTGTATTATAGTGCCTCACCAGTAAACATACTGGGGAGGGACATAATGAACAGATTAAATATGACGATCTCCTTTACAGAGGATGGCATAATTTGCTCTACTCCAGGGATTAACATGCTTGCAGCACGACAGATTTTACAAGCATACTGTGGACAGATAGCGATCAGGGCGGAGCCGGTAGACGGCGAGCTATTCCAGTACGGAACAGACATGGCATTTGCATGGATGCCAGGGATAGGAGGGAAAATATGGAGGAGACCAGCAGCCTATCTATTCCGACCAGAAACACCAGCTAATGAACTGGAAGGGAAGGTCATTGCAGTGGACATTGAGAGCATTATTGCAACAGCTGATTATGTTGCTGTGCACGCCCAAGATAAAGAAGGGAGAGCATGGAGGGCGGTGATAGCACTAGCAGAAGGATGTAGGCTGACCCAGGTGTCAGATGAAGAGTTGTTTTCAGAAGAAAAGGAGGAAAATGAAATGGTGTTCATGATGAGTGTAGAAATGTGGCTAACAGTGGCTCACAAACAAGTGGCACAGAAAATTGTAATGGCACTTGAGGCACCCGCTGGCACACCAGTCCCATTTTTTAAAGAAGATATGTCAAAGGTGCCAAAATCATTATGGACTATTAGCCCTTATGATGTAGGATGCATTAAAAGCATAGGGGGTGTAAAGATAAAATTAAAAAAGGGTGCCATACTACCAAGAGTGAAACAATACCCATTGTCAAGAGAGGCAGATGAGGGCATATACGAAACCATAACAGCCCTTATAAACAATGGCATATTGGTCCCCTCAGAATCCCCATGCAACACAGCTGTGTACCCGGTGCGCAAGGCTAAAGGAGGGTCTTGGCGGTTCATACAGGACCTCAGACCGTTGAACAACATAGTAGAAGCAGAGTATCCAGTAACAGCAAACCCGGCCACAATTTTGTGTGGCATTCCAGCAGAAGCATCACGGTTTACAGTGATTGACCTTAAAAATGCTTTTTTCTCAATACCATTACACCCAGACTCACAAGACTTGACAAGCTTCACTTACCGAAATAGGAAGTGGAAACATACCAGATTACCACAGGGATATTGTGAATCACCTTCAATTTTCAATAGGGTAATACAGATGGATTTGGGTAACGTTGAGTTGGAAAGCACAGTGTTACAGTATGTGGATGACATAATAATTTGCAGTACAAATGAAGATAAATGTAGAGAGGACTCATTAAAAATGTTGACGATATTGGCTGAAAAGGGGTACAAGGTAGACATGGAAAAGATACAATACTGTCAGGAACAGGTACTTTACATTGGCCAACTGATATCACAATATGGAAGAAGGATTGCACCACAAAGAGCACAGGCAATATCAGGCACTCCCGTGCCACAGACTGTAAGAGAACTGCAGCAATTTCTGGGACTGTGCAACTACTGTAGAGCATGGGTATTTGATTACAGCTCTTACATAGGACCCCTGCTTGAGGGTTTGAAGGAAGCAAATAAAGGGGAGAAAAAGTTGGGATGGACTATGGAAATGAAGGAGGCATTTGATGAATTAAAAGAAGCAATATCAACTGCTCCAGTACTAGCATCCCCAGACTATGAGCGACGATTTTTTATATTTTCACATTGCGACTCAGCAGTAATGAAAGCAGTATTGGCCCAAAAGACTAGCATGGGCTATAAACCAGTAGCATTTTACAGCGGTCACTTAGATCCAATAATGTTAGGACAATTCTCTTGCGAACAAGGTCTTGCTGCAGCTGCATTTGCAGTAGAAAAAGCATCATCAATAACTATGGGGTGTCCAACTACACTATTTGTAGAACATGCACTATTTGCGATATTGAATAAACCTAAGTCCACACTGACGACACAGAGGGCAACAGGTTATGAGATTATTTTGTCCAAAGCTGAACTGGCAATTGTTAGATGTAGCACGGTTAACCCTGCAAGGTTCCTAGCAGAAGTAATTGAAGAGGGAGATTACGCCCACGACTGCACCCAAGTAACTGAGATGTACTCATGTACTAGGAAAGTTGAAGAAAACGCACTAGAGGGAGGTGAGCTTTTGTTTATTGATGGGTCATCAACTATTGATCAAGGAGACGGGATAAGGAGGACTGGGGCAGCAGTAGTACAAATGATGGAAGCGCCAGTGTGTGTGGCTATTAAGTGTGTACAATTACCACAGCATTACTCTGCTCAAGCGGCGGAACTGGTTGCACTCATATTGGCACTAAAGGAAAGTTTTGATAAAAAAGTTACTATATATTCCGACAGTGCATATGTTACATCCACTGTCCACTCAGGGCTATCAAAGTGGAGAAGAAGAGGGTTTAGGAGAGCTGACGGCACTCCAGTACAACATGCCCTCTTGTTGGCTGAACTAATTGAAGTAATAAACGATCCCCAAGAACTAGCCCTAGTAAAATGCACAGCACACACCAATGGAGAAGACTATATATCAAAAGGAAATGCAGCAGCAGACGCACATGCAAAATATGCTGCATATTTTGGTGAGATATGGAACCCCACAGACTCACAGAGAGGGAGAGGGAGGGGAATAGCGAGGGAGATGTTAATAAAAGAAGGGTACACCCATCTCCCAGCCACCCAGATTATGGAGTTACAAGCGGCTGCACCAATGGCCGAAAAAGAAGTATGGGTGAAAAGAGGATGCACAATGTCACCAACCGACGCACTATGGCGCCAGGGTGGCACTGGGAAAGTTGTAATACCATTGGCATTGTTAAATACCGCCTTGAACCAATTACATCACCCTGCCCATACAGGCAAAGAAATAATAGCAGCACGAATTAGAGAAGATTGGTTCTGTCCCGAGTTAACATCCCATGTGTCAAATTTTATCAGCAATTGCCTTACATGTCAACAGTTCACGGCCGGTCATACTTTAAAGGTGATAAGAGGTACCATACCCCGACCAGAAGGACCTTTTCGGCACCTCCACATTGACTATGTTGATATGATCAACATTTGTCAAGGCAATAGATACATGATAGTAGTAGTATGCCCATTTTCTAGGTGGATCGAAGCAGGGCCCTGTTCACACCCTGATGCGTTTAGAGCAGCCAAATTTATAGTAAGGGAGGTATTCCCCAGGTGGGGAGTGTGCGAGGTGTTAAGATCAGACAACGGACCCCATTTCGCAAATGAAATGTTCCAGCATATCACATCCCTACTGAACATTAAACACAAATTTGCATGTGCGTACCACCCACAGGCCAATGGTGTATGTGAACGCCTGAATGGCCTATTGAAGGAGGCAATTGCTAAAATACAGCAAACAACAAAGAAAAGTTGGTTGTATTGCCTTCCGTTAGCACTGTTCGAACTTAGAAACAGGCCAGGGTCCGACCACCACCTCACCCCACACGAGGTGGTTACTGGACGCCAAATGCGCCTTCCCCTAACACCAACGTCAAGGGCATTCACCGACCAAGAAAGTTCTGCGAATGTGTTAGGTGATGAAATGTATCAATATGTGTCTTCTTTGATTACTAGCGTTGTGTTTGTGTCTCAACAGCTCGAGCGCACACGGGGCGGGTCCACCAGCAACCAAGAAATAGACGAAAATACAGAATTGGGAAAGGAGAACTTGTGCCAACTTGCCAAAGGTGACCACGTACTACTTCGAAATTTTAATAGAAGGTGGAACCAGCAGAGGTTCACTGGCCCCCATTTAGTAGAGGACGTATCAACAAGAGCAGTAAAACTAAAGGATAAGCGTGCGTGGAACCACCTGCATGATGTAAAAATCTACAAACTGCAGACCCGCCCCAGCGCCAACGACAGGTCCATTGGAAAAACGCCAACAACATCCCCGGCAGCGGAAGAAAACACAACCACAGACAACGACCCAATTGTCCCCTCGGAGAGAATAACGGACGAAGAAGGGGGTGATCCCCACACTGCCCACCCCATGGTCACACGTTCAAAGAGTAAAACTGCTCCCACCATCTGAGCAAACCCCCCCCCCATTGACTACTAAATACAATTGTAATAAAAACTAAGGACTTCGCTTGCACCAATACACATGTAAACACGTGAATGTTCTCTTTTTCTCTCGCACATACAGGAGCTGCGTAATATTGTATTGTTAAGAAAAGTTATCTAACAAATTCAGTGTGCAGGCGTAGATGGTGCTGCCAGACGATAGTTACCCAGAAGAATTGTCACACCAATTTGTATACGAAATAAAAAGGCCAACATACTTAAAAAAGAAAAGGGTACGTGTATACTACACGGCCTTCCTCCTGGCCATAGAAAATTACATGCCCCACCTCCGCCCATACTTGCCGGTCTTGAGAGACCGATCACTTAGAGTAGCGTGGGAGCAACTCTTCACCTGGGCACTGAATGACTATTTGATAGGGAGAGCTTAATGAAACAAAACTAACATTTAATAACAAGCACTTTTTGAGAATTTTTAGGCGGGCAACTTTAACGTCGCAAGAATACGCTGCCAGGACTGCAGCAAGGTAAGAGCAAAAATGTCGGTGAGGTTAGCATATGTAATAAAAATAATAGGGATTTTTATGATCACCGGAGTTTTGGCTGCCTCTGTATGGCAGTACAGCTATGCTATGAGTTTTTTTGCTGCACCCAAACCTAATGTACCCCACCTCCCTGCTGCAACAGGTGTTACGTCAGGTGGTAACAGTAACAATGAACAAAAGCGAAATAAAGTTAAACGCAGCACATACTCAGACAATAAAGGTATTGATAATTATGTACAAGATTCAGCACACGTCACAAACAACATATGGTACCAGCACATGACCCGCATTGGTAAGCAGACAACTGAGGATAGCTGTTACGTTTGCTCATTAATACCATACGCCATGAGCGCTTCACGAACATTTGTTGCCACAGAAATAGATGAAAAAACAGCACAGTGCATAATATATTTGGCCCTGTTCCAAACGAAAGGAAGATTCCAAGGAACAGTAGTGCACATGACATGGAAAACACGAGACTCATACCCATATGAAAACAACTTCCTCAAGACCTATCTGAGTTATCACAAGACCAGTTTACATGCTGAAGCATTCAGATACATAACAAGTGGCCCTGAAAAAGGAGAAACAAAGAAGGTAACACTGCAGTATCTACCATGTGATTGGTACGCCACGGAAGTTCCGGGTAAACAAGGATGCTGGGAGAGGCCATTACTGACGATAACAGGAAAGGTGTTCCTGGGTACCAGCTGGGAGATAGGAGTGGTTGGCAGCAACATGGTAACAAAAGAAACTATCTCAACCATCGAGACACACAATCATCGATGTTGGACGACATGGATCAAGTACGTACCAATGCTCACGTGGGTAGAAGAAGATGAAGACCCGATAACTATATTACCATTGACTGCGCCCAAAGTATGTTACCAGCATAAAGGAGAGGTGGACGTGGGATATAACACCAATTGTGCAAGTGTGATGGAGTTACCTGAGGGGGGAGCGGGAACAGCAGTAATAATGGACCATTATTGGGCCTGCGGAGAAAAGGCATATCATACACTGCCTCCCCTGTGGAGTGGTGTGTGCACAATGGTACACGTCAATGTACCATCACTAGTGGTACCTAAGAAGCATGTCGATGTGGCGAAATTTCCGAAAATGGATGAAGGAGACAGGAGAAGAAAGAGATCTGCACCACTCCAGAAGGAGCAAGAAAACAGGACCAACAGCAATGATACTGTCCTAAACAGGAGAAAAAGACAAGGAGAGCCATTAACAGGAAATTATCTGTGGGGAAGGTCGGAAACGGAACTAACCTCAATACCGCCAGAACACAGACTATTCAGCAGAGCAGCAATGTTCTTCTCCTCAATAATACATCCGGGACTGCAGGCATACGCAAACGCAAAATGGCTGCAAATAACCAGATGGGAACTAATGATGACCATAAATTCGACAGTAAATGGGTTTAACGCAATTAAAGAGGAGCTGCGAGCTGTAAGGATGGTAGCACTACAGAACAGATATGTATTGGACCTTCTCACAGCAATGGAAGGAGGAGTTTGTGCAAAGATAGGACAATCATGCTGCACGTTCATACCTGCCAACGATGCCGACAATGGTACACTAACAGAAGCAGTTTCACAATTGGCCCAGATGCACTCCAAAATGATGGACGAAAGTAACGGCGTAAACAAGGATAAAAGCTGGTTTTCACTATTATGGTCATGGATGCCATCTTGGCTGTCAGATGGACTGAAAATAATAGTGGGATGTGCTATTTTGGCTGGAGCTGCACTGATAATAATTAGATTTTGGAAAGCCCGGAAGGCGCGCTCAACTGATGAGTTGCTGGAAATGGTGGGAATGCACCCCTTGATGCCAGCGGATGACGGCCAGCACACAGGTGTGATAATACACGAAAGGGAGAAGTTGCGCACCCAAATCATCGCCAATCATCTAGACCCACCATCAGTGAAGATCGAGAACCCAAGGAACCCTAGGAGCTACATAGGAAGATGGGTGTACTGTACTCCTGGAGGAACATGCGAATACATGTATTGGTCATTTGAAGATCACGTAAACCATTATGGACATCTCGGAGGGATAACCAAGATATGGAGAGTAAGAGGAGATAACGAGAAGGATATGTTTGTGGTCGACAAGTCGACCAGAGGGGGGACTGAAGTGGGAGAATGGAAAACCAGACTCCCGTCCTTCACCTCTCGCGCTTGGCCTAGAGGGTCGCGGCCCAGACACCCGCCACGAGAAGAGTTTGCCCATTTACCAGATGACCAAATACCCTGGTACAGAAACATACGGATGTGTCCATCTGCCTGCCCAACAGCCCGCACTGGCCATGCCGACACCTGCGGCACGGACCAACTAGACTGAAATCTACACATCGTTAGAGATGCCATGACGACCTAGATAACGGGAAGCACCGCTGAACTATTATACACGCTGAACATTTCCACACCAATCTACACGAAGAACATACTCAGTGCTCTGACGTAGGCGACAGGCTTATTCACGGACGTGCATCTTTATTATTTTTACATAGGCTTTCAGAATGCAGAAACGCAAGACGCACCATGAGCTCATTTATAACGCTTGCTCACGCTTCTCTTGAAACCCGTTACCATCATGAGAGATATAATGGAAACACGATACTGGCCATGAAACTGTATGCCACTATAACCTAAAGCATCCATGCACTAAATGGATTACTCGTGCACCAGGCCCAAGTAGGCCTCAAGCAAGAGTTCCCGTGGACATTAACAAAGCAAAAGTCAGGTTGCTGAGCCTGCAGAAAGAACCCAGTGGAGCAACTAGCCAAGGTCGTACTGTTGCAAACCCACAGTCAAGAAACAAATCTTCAAAGGCACGATGTTGCAACCTCGCACTCCACGTACCAATGTTAAAATCATATCTGCAAATTAAACCAGACATACAGTGGAAAAACAATATTAATTGTGCAGAATTATGCCTCAAACACGGTCCCTCCCCACGTGACCAAGCCGAACCTGACGAGATGCCAAAACCCAGGAGAGAAAAGGCGTCTGGGTACCTCGCTACGAGACGCAGGCCGACACACTTGAAAGGCTCAATGGACACCTGCTACAGTGGGAACGGTCAGTCTCCCACCTATGAATAAATCCTCACATTGCCTGCACGTACCCATATTGAAACACTGTTGCAACCACAGATGCACCGTGTGCTGGGAACAACGGTGGTCCCAGGCTGGGGAGCTCACGGATGCACCAATCAGAACATGAGGTTCTTATCTCAGACGTCAGTAACGTTAGCCAATCCTCAGGGGTCTTCATGTAACAATTCTTATGTATCTAATTGTAGGGACAACCCAGATATACCACCTGACTACACCTTAACCACTAATATCATTCTCTATAGGCGTACTATACTAACCCCACCACTCGAGCAACCAATCAAGAGTGGCGATAGGTTCTTTTGGTAACTTTTTGGAATGACGCAAGTAGCGCGTCATAATGTAGTAAAAAGGGCCTGCGAGCCCCACTATTGTGTGTGTGTCAGGACGAACGCGTGTGCTCCTTGACCCATCCCTGCCGTTTGCATAATAAACGACAGAAGTTGCCTTGCTCCTTGTGTGTGCCTCATACTCTGTCTCGATCCGAGATATACACGGGAGGAGTTGGGGCCTCCCTGCCCGGAGGTCTGCGGACGGCCCGGCCGACCCCGGCAGAATCCCCCCCCGACACTCTCCCATCTGGAGAATCTTTTTTAGGGGTCCCGTCATATCTAGCATCTTATCCTGGCATGATCGCCAGGATCTGTCCAGCCCCTTCCTCACATCTTTTGTGTATTTACCCATGAAGGTTATCATCTACTCATCTATGGTGGGTGTATCCGCAGCACCCTCTGGGAGGTGAGGTCTGGGGCATTCTGCCCTCATCTTGCTCCTAGCTTCTTTGGCTAGTGGTGCTCTCAGGTGTTTCTTTAAATATGCCGCTATTCTTTTGGGCGGTTACCATTCAGTAGATCTGGGATAAATCAGTACTTCTGGATCGAAATCATCGTCCTCTGCACCATCCTCTTCTGTTTCCTCATTCTTCCTTTTCTTCTGCGCTGTGTGGCCTTCACACTCTGAAGAGGATATAGATAGAGCTTCCTCCTCTTCAGAGTATTCCTCCTCCCAGTCGTCCTCCCCCTCATCTGAGGTGTTTGAGGACCGTTTTCGTCCCCTGCTAGGCCCCGCTTTTCCTTTTCTTTTCCTTTTACCACCCTTCTTCTTCGGTGGTGTGCCCGGGGGGGTGTGGGCTTCTTCCGCCCTGCGGGCTGCTTTACTGCCCCCTTTTGACTTTTTCTGTGCCTTAAGGCCCTTGATTTCCTCCAGGCCCTGCGAGAACCTGAGCCTGTCCTCCATCAGCGCTATTTGCCGAGGTCCATGTCTCAGTGAAGCCCCCAGGGCTTTATGGAGGACATTAGTCATTTCCGAGTGGCTCCTCTTTTGGCTAATACTAGCCTTCCCCTCATCACTGGAGGAGCTCATGGTTCGCAGCCTCTGGGGAATACAAGGGTCTGTATATAATATATATATACCAGGGTTTTTGTACTTTATAACCTCTCTGTAAAGTGATTCAATATATATATATGAAGTCTGTATCTATGTAGTATAGATCACCTGGTTCGTAATTATATATATATATATAATTTTAATTGACAGGTTTTACTTGGGACTGTGCCCGTATTATCGTGCGGTACCTGAGATGACCTGCAGGGCGCTGTCAAGTTCCTGACAGAACGCTACGCTCTAAAAGAACGATGCGTGCTGAGGCGGAATGTAAAGTTCTGGTAATAATGGATCTTTCGATCTAAAGGATCAGTTTGCACAACGTTCGTATCACTCGCTCCGTACTCGAGAAACCTGAATGCCTAAATGGGAGAGAGAGCGCTGGAACTACGTGGTCCAGTCGCGCTCTCTCTTCCGTGTCGCAGTGCCCTCTGCGTCAGATCTGAGGAGCTGCGGCCGCCGGTGCACCAGCCCCGTCGCGGCCGCAACTCCCGAGAGCTGACTAACTCGGCGCGGATATGCTCCGCCTGATCAAGCGCACACGTGTCGTGCTCCCAAAATAGTATCTTAAGCCCGTATAAACACTCTCACTCATACATATAATAGAATGAAAAAGTACTTAACTCGCTGCCGAGCAGCAAAGAAAGAGGAGGAATGGAAAGAGAACAGGAGGTTTTATACACTGAGGACTTTGTTTATTGGTTACAGACTTATCACATGGTCAGTTTGAAGACCAATTGAAAAGGACTACAAAAACTCAGAAAAACATGGTTATTGTAGTTTTTATTAGTTTTGTATTCATGTTCATTGGTATTTGTTTGCTTTGCTGCTGAACAGTAAAGTTGAAGAGAAAGCATAATCCGAGCCTCCGGTCTTGACATAGAATTGTACTATTTCTATTCGCAGAACAAAGATTGAGCGGCAATACCATGACATCCCTGGAGGAATTGGCTAGGATGTTGAGAGTTGGGGATGGGATTAAGAAGGGGAGTTTTCAAAGCTTTCTGATGGGATCTCCACTACAGTGTATGCCCCCGATATGCCCGCTGCTCAGTGTTCTGTGTAAGTGCCTCACCCATGACAAGTGTTGCCTCTAAAACTGGACCCTAATTAGAGTGCAGGTGGCTGGCGACCACCAGGATACATAAAGCAAAGCATATCGGCAGTTTTGTACTTGAGGGTCCTTCAAGCTTTTCATTACTCATCTGCCTCTGCGCGAGTGCTCGCGCCTGTCTCCTCTAGTGCTCACATGGGCAGGACGTGTAATGCGCCACGTGAGCTCTAGTGCAAATGCTTGTGCCTGGAAACGCATGTACAGAAACAAAAGTGTGTGTGTGGCAGCACTTGAGTGTCAGTAGTGAGTGAGGATGTGTGTATATCCTTTATATAAAAGATTAAGGATGAGGACTGGACATGCACTCACGCAGGAACACAGCCCCACCACACAGCTCCAAATCTCTTCACACACCAAGGACCTGGCAGGCGCAGCTCCACCAGTGTCCCCACTCGGAAACCCTTCCAGCACACACAGCACCCAAGGGGGGGGGAGAAAGGGAGAGTGTGATAGACAGACACATAAACACACGTGCGCGGCACAGATGGTGACAGGGAGAGGGTGACAGAAAGACCCAGAGACAGACACAGGAAAAGGGAGAGTGAGACAGAGCAGAAAGAGAGACAGACCAAAAGAAAGAAGAGAGAAAGAGAGATGGGGATAAACAAAGAGATACAGAACACACAAGACGCAGAGAAATGGCCAAATTACAGAAATGTTGCACCGGTGCAAGTGCAAAGTTTGCACGGTATTAGCACTTGGGCAAAGTTTGCCCTATTTTTAAAAACACTGGGACACATAAAAAAAAAATTGCACCTCGACAATTGCAGTTTGGCATATTAAAAGCACCAGGGCTTAAATTGCCCTAGTGCTAAAAAGATACATTTTTGTATCAGGGCAAAGTTTGCCCTAGTGCTAATACCATTCTGTATTAGCACCAGGGCAAACTTTGCCCTGGTGCAAAAATGTAGTGAAAATGCATCTTTTTTCAATAGGGCCATGTTTGCCCTGGTGCTTTTAATATGCCAAACTGCACTTTTCGAGGTGTAATGGTTTTTTTGGTTTCCTTGGGCCTCATTACGACCCTGGCGCTAAGTGAAAAACGATGGCGGTAAATGGTTACCGCCATCGTTTTCCGTCAGGTCCGATCATGACTCGTGACCGTAAACTACGATGCCAATAGCGGCATCGTAGTTAACGCTGCCGCTAACTGCGCTAAGGGTGCGCGCACGCGACCGCCCACACCGTACTTAGCGCCATGGCGGAAAGGTACGCAAATGCCGACCCAAGCGGACATGCACCTAACGCCATCACCGAGGCCGCTAAGTACCTTACCGCCATGGTGCAAATAACGCCATCGCGAACCAACCGTAAAGGGCCATGTCAAGTGAATGCAGCTGCCACAGGTGCACAGAAACAGCACAGGTGAAGGCAATACAGACTCAGGGGAGTACAAAAAGAGCACACCCCACCCCTACCCACACCTAGTCACACTCCACAATGATGCCAATACGACTAGCAATGTTGGGGCTGGAGGACCTGATAGCAATGCATGTGCTACTACAACAGCAACAACAACAACAGGCAGCACAGAGGAGACGCAGGAGGAGAAGGAGGGCAAGGCAGGCCCAGCAAGCCCCACCAGCACAGCCAGTGCCACCACGCAGGCAGCCCCCAATCCCACGCATCAGAGCCAATCCAAACAACCTCACTGCTGAGCAGATCCACACCCTGTACCGTTTGGACCGGGACACCATCACCGCCATCGTAGACATGACACACAACGACATCGTCAGCATGATAGAAAGTCCAACCGCCATCCCCCCCCTACTGAAGGTAGTGGCTGTACTCCACTTCCTGGCCACAGGCACCTACCAGCACACAGTGGGGCACCTGCATGGCATTTCACAACCATTATTCTCACGAACACTCATCCAAGTGCTCGATGCCCTCCTCAAGCACACAGACGACCACATCTCATTACCACGGACTGCCCAGGAGATTGCAAACACCAAAGTGGGTTTCCATGCACTAGCCAGCATACCCGGTTGCATTGGTGCCATCGACTGCACCCATGTGGAATTGGTGGTTCCACGTGCCATGGAGGTACCGTACCGCAACCGGAAACAGTTCCACTCTATCAACGTGCAAATGGTCTGACTCCAACAAGATCATCACACATTGTTGTGCCCGATTCCCCGGATCAACCCATGATTCACTGGTCCTGAGGAACTCCACAATACCACGCTACATGGAGCGACATGCAGGCCCAAGATCCTGGCTACTCGGTGAGTGCAATGTCATGGAAGTGGGCATGGGAATGACGTACCAGTGCATACTCCACCTGGCAGAAAGGGGGGGGGGATGATGCATACTCCACCTGGCAGAAAGGGTGGGGGGATGATGCATACTCCACCTGGCAGAAAGGGTGGGGGGATGATGCATACTCCACCTGGCTGTGAGTAACACAGAGAACGGAGACAGAGGAAGGGCACTCACAATGCACACAACCCCTCTGCATACATAGGGTGATGGCATGCAAAACAGGCCATGGCAGCAATGAGCATATACTGGTTGCATTGTGTGAATCAATTAGTGCATGTAGAAGTGAGCCAAGGTAACAGTTCCATGCCAGCCATGGTGGAACATCATGTTCCTGATCAGACAACATGACTGACACATACATTCTCGCCTACATACAGGTGATGCAGCCTATCCCCTGAAGAGGTGGCTCCTCACACCAGTCCGGAACCCGCAGAACCAGCACGAGGAGGACTTCAACCGTGCACATACACGTACTCGTGTGGTCATAGAGCAGACATTCGGCCTCCTGAAGGCACGGTTCCGAAGCCTCAGCAGGTCTGGTGGGGCACTCCTGTATGACCATGAGAAGGTGGCAAAGATCGTCATGGCATGTGTCATGCTGCACAATATGTGCGTCAGACGGAATGTGCCCCTGCCCCCTGACGCAGAACTGCAACCACCTGACGATGAGGATGAGGAGGGTGCAGATGGGGCGCCACCACATGGAGGAGGCGATGCACAGGAGGGGCGTGCCATGCGCCAAAGTATCATCGACCACTGCTTCTAGCACACACGGCTGGTGTTTATCGCATGGAGACTGCACTTGGGGCACTGTGTGTCTCTGGGACATGCACACTGTGGACTGTACACCAATAAAGCACACATACGCAATGAAAATGTCCACACATTTCTTTTTTTGAAAGAAAAAAGTGTATTGGAACTATGAACTGTCGTGTCACACCCCCTCCCACCTCCCCCCTGCACACCCCAACACACCTTCTCCCACCTCCCACCTCCCCCCTGCACACCCCAACACACCCCCTCCCACCTCCCACCTCCCCCCTGCACACCCCAACACACCCCCTCCCACCTCCCACCTCCCCCCTGCACACCCCAACACACCCCCTCCCACCTCCCACCTCCCCCCTGCACACCCCAACACACCCCATGTAGGTGTCAACAGATGCCTGTGACAGTGTCCACAGGCCGTCACAAGCCCCCTCTCCCGGCCCCCGGGTCACCCCTGGCTGTGGAGCGCAGGTTGCGTCCGGAACGTCGCACGGGGCTGCTCTGCGCAGAACTGGCAGTGGAGGATGTCCCTGGCTGCCCCAGTGCATGCAGCTCCTGTACTGTGTGGGTGAGGTCAGTGACCGCACGACGCAAGCCCGCAGGTTCGGCACAGATGTCCCTGGACATGGCCTGCATGGCATCCCTCAGGGTGGCAGTGCTCTGCGCCACTTCGGCCCTTAGTGTCTCCGTGGCCTGTTCAATGCTAAACCTAGCCCCCACACATTCCGCGGCATGCTCATCCAGCATTGCGGACAGTTGATGCTGCCGTTGAGTGATGTCCTCGAGGGACTGCTGGCCGTGCTGGCCCATGGCCAGTGCAGGTGGAGTGATGGAGGGGCTGCTCCCCTCCTGTGGAGTGTGGACAGGGCATGGGGTGGAAGGCCACTCCTCTGCCTCAGTGTGCCCCTGTGTGTCACCCTCATGGGGGCTGGCGTCTGAGAAACAGGGGGAATGTAGTTGGTCAGTGGGGCTTCTGACCTCCTGCTCCATGTCCGAGTTAGAACATGCAGCTGTTGCAGCTGTCTCCCCGATGTTGCTGCTGGCCGCTGACCCCCTGCCTTCTGTGGCAGGCAATGTCGGTGGAGGTGGAGCAGCTGCTGCTGGCCTGCTGCCAACAGGGGTGCTTGCCGGTGGGACCTCCGGTATGCCTGCAGTGGGACCTGCTTGTCGTGGGGTCTGCCTCACTGCAGCTGAGGTTGAGGGTGCAGGGACGTTGTTGTTGGACTTCGCTCTCTTCGGCGCAGGGGTGTCCTGGTCCTCTGGGTGTGATTCTGTGCCTTTGGTGGAGCAAAGGTGGGAGGGCGTTATTGATGGGTCTACGGACTTTGGAATGACAATGGTTGACATTATTTTGGCCAGTGGATGAGGCAGATTTCAGGCAGTGCCATGCAGGTTGTCTCCTTTTAGTGTGGTATGTGGATGCAGGTATGCGGGTGCCAGCAGTGTATGCAGGGTGGTGCTCGCATGTGGCTATGGGCAGTATTGATTTGTGTTGCATTTACACTCTAGGGCAACCTTGTGCTACACATGATTGGACTGCTGTGACTATGGCATGTCTTGCATGAGGCACCTACCTTCATCGCCTGATGTCGGGGCTCCCCTTTCCATCCCTCCAACGCCTTCGATGGATTCCATGCCGATGGTGGTTGCACAGATCTCCTCCCACGGTTGGAGTTTCAGGGGGGATTCCGACCCTCCACCGGTTCCCTGGGCAAGGTTGCGGTTTGCTGAGATGACGGCTCTGACCCGTATGCGCAGGTCATCCCAGCGCTTCCGGCACTGCTGTGGGGTGCGGGGTACGGTCCCCACCGCGCTGACGCGCTCAGCCACCAGGGCCCAGATGGCCTTCTTCTTCCCGATTGCTGTCCTGGTCATTTCAGGGGAGAAAACAACACCTGCGTTGTCCTGCAGGGTCTCCGCTAGCATGCAGAGTTCCTCCCGGCTGAATCGCTCCTGGCGCTGGCGGTCACATGCCTTTTTCACGGATTTTGGCATTTTCGGGAACTTGGATGGGTGGGTGTTTGGTTGGGACAGGTGTCAGGGTTGGGTCTGGTGTTGTTTGGTAGGATGGCGATGGATTGTGTTTTTAAAGATGGCCGACGGGCTGCTTCCCGTTCCGGCGCGATGACGCTATTTCCGGTTTGGCCTTTTACGGCCGCCGCTAATTACGGTGGCCGCTAATTACGGTGGCCGCTACTTACGCTGGCGGAAGGGCACCTTGCTCGCTTAGCGATGCCGGTAGGGGCCTTTTCCGCCATGGCGTTAATTGCATTACCGCCATGGCGTAATGCTCGTGCGCGATGGGTCGTGATGTGGCGCTCTTTACGCCATCGTCCCACGGCGTAAACGCTCATTACGCCATGGCGGTAATGACGGGCGATTACCGCCAGGGTCGTAATGAGGCCCCTTGTGTTTTAAAAAATAGGGCAAACTTTGCCCTAGTGCTCATACCGTGCAAACTTTGCACTTGCACCAGTGCAAAGTTTCTGTAATCTGGCCCCAGGGCCATCGCAATGCAGACATTTTAGATGCACTAATTCAGATGCCCTTTTCCCCACCTTTTCACAAATAAGGGAGTGTTTCTGGGTATTTAAAAGCGCAACTCAAATTCACAAATAGAATCCGCTTTTTAAATGGCCAGAAAGGAGAGTCACCCCTTAAAACGTTCGAAAGAGGTACAAGGGGTGGCGCAATTTATGGCAGGGTAATATTGACCCTGTGCTGATTTGTTTATTGAAGTGTGACAGCTGCGGGTTGAACCATAGCTATTACACTTGCATTGGCAACCCCCAAACAGGACTGGAAAAGCTTTCTCCTTCCTGAGCATTTCTCGGTGACTGCTGGGTGCCTGTGACTTTGGTATGCAAGGCGGCTGCAGAGTGCATGTTTGCACCACTGTCCAGCCACCCCTGAAAGGCCCAGGCCACCTCTGGGAGTAAGGTGACCTGCGTACTTCAGCAATAAGTTCAAATGAAAAAACGCATCCTCTGCACTTTTTTAATTTGCGCTCATTTTTTTCAGAATCTGGCTTGTACAATGTTCAAAGACACTGGGCCTCATTACGACCCTTGCGGAAATGGAAAAATGATGGCGGAAATGCAATACCGCCATCGAACACCGCTCGTTGCGATCATGACCCGTCACCGTAAAGTACGATGCCATTAGCGACACCGCAGTGAACGGCAACGCTAACTGCACCAAGTACGCGCACGCGCGCCTTGCAAAACCGGAATCACCGCCATGGCGCAACGGTACGCGAATTCTGACCCTAGCGGACATGTACTGAACGCCATCAAGCACGTCGTAAAGTACCATTCCGCCATGGCGAGAAATACGGCATCGTGAACCAACCGTAAATGGCCCACTGAGTGCCTGTACTCCACTCCCTGGCCACATTGCACAACTCCTGGCAGGCGCAATGTACCCACACTATGCAACCAGTGAAATCTACAATTCACCCATGCATGCCAACGTAGAAAAGCATGCAGGGGCTCAAAGCGCCCCGTGAGTGGGCATCCATGTACGGCATGTCACCATAGCCGTACTGACGCAGCACAGGCATGTGAAGGTACAATACATCAAAATGAAAATCAAGAACACATGACACAAAACAACAGTAGTCCCCCATCGCTTGCCACCAGCGCAAGGCAACATCCAAAACAGCATCCTGAGGGGGATTGCACCAGCCCTGTACTCTTGCCAGTAAACAAACCAACCATCAGCAGAAGCATGTACCACACAAGTTGGCAGAGTGACTGAGCAGCCAGGCTCATCCCAAGAGGGGCCGATGGGAGCTGCAGGGCACAGATGGCATCAATACAGAAGCTATTCCAATGGACATGACCCCAGTCCCCCTCCAACAAACGCACGCAAACACAGTCACCTGTGACCAGCCACATTCTGAACATCCCATCATTCCACCAATCGACCTGGCTGACAGGCACCAGTCGGACAAAAGCCAATCCCCCGCCCCTGAACAGCACATCATGTAAACAGTCACAATGGCAGCCCCTATCCGTGACCATACTGTGCTACGTAGGCAAACGCGGCCAGTACTGTACCACACAACTCAACTCAGAAGGCGGAACACAATGCAGATCATCTCGCAATACATACCGCCACAAAGCGAAAATCGCCACATCACCTGCAAAGAACAACGCAACACGACAAATATCGGAATACAATTTAAATGCACATCCAAATGACAAAGGCCCCACAGCAATTTGCAAAATAACACCAAAACAACCATCATCACCGAGGGCTGCATCTGCAATAATTGACCAGCTTCCACTTGTGTGAAGCCCTGTACCATCATGGCACACAGGGCCTACATCAACGTTCCAAAAGGCAACATGGAAGCGGCAAGAACCGCAGGTCCGTCCCATGAGGCAGGCACTAGTCGAGCTGAAAGGCCGAAATGTTGCACCTAGCCACCAGTACAGCGTAAGGGCATGTGGCCCATTGGCGATCGTCCCATAAGATCGAAATGGTGCTCCACTGATTCACCCGAAGCTGCAGGAGTCGAGAGTAAAAACCATCTGGAGGAGTGGCGTAGAGATGGCATCTGCAATAGGGCAGGAGATACCTGTCACCCAAAAGAAACACAAATTAACCGATTGCATTACGGGACTCATGATGCATTACAATCTTCATTCAACACACCAAATCCACACCCATATGCATGCTAGCCCACTCCAAAGGAATATACACACCCCTAAATCAGTATCGAATCATAACGAAATCAATCGAGCTAAATACACCATTGGCAACGTCGGTTACTGTGCATGCGTCCGTCAAGATAGAACCCATGACATGGGATTAGTAACGTGCCTAGACACAAGTGTATGAAGGCGCGTCGAGACAGGGAGGATCCGACAAGGGCAGATAGACGTATGTCCCACTATGGCAGCCTTGCATCACATAGCGCAGGGGAAGGGGAGTGATTCAAAAAACCCATGTACATGGCAGACCCTAAACGGAATCATCAGTCCATGCATCCATTCATCATTCCCTCATCCCGCAATGAAAACGCATGAATATTCACTCACATTATATGTGAAACTTCCATCGCGTCTGTGCGTAATGCAGTCCGCAAAAACCACTGTGCCCCTGGCCGGATCTGTAGTGTTGTGAAGCAAGATGGATTTGGGAACGTCCTGCCTTATCGTCCACTACGCTATTGCGCATCCCATTCAATTCATATCATTCATTGCCTGCTCGTTATGGGCCATGTCCCAAGGACATTCTACAATAGAACGTTACATTTCCAGCCAGACCTGTGGGCGTATCCTCGCCGCTACTTCAAAACCAAAAATGCTGGCCTTCGAATTCCTCACTTGCAACATTACGTCGAAAAGGCTTCTGTGAACGCTTGCATTCACAATTACATCAATGTAGTGCGGCTGTGTGTCATAATGCTAACTGGCTGCAATCACAAATGGGACGCCACGCCCGTCGGTGAAGTACGTTACTGTGCTGCATGAGGGTCGGCCATCGATCGAGCCCTACATACCACTGACTCTTCACAGGTATGTAAGCGGCTGCAATCATAGCATGTGTAACAATGGGAGCATAGCATGAAAATCAGTCAAAGTACATCACACTGCCATCGGGATTTGATACATGATTCCAATCCCAAGATGCCATGCGGCCAAATGCAGCCTTACGTGCGGGACGTGCTCGGCCAGAAGGGATAGCATCTGCCACAGAATCATTCAATCAGCACAGGTGGAGGCCATACAGGCCGACAGCACATATATAGCAGACCCAAACCCCTCCCACAACCACTCCCACTCCAAAATGCTACCGGCAGGACTAGCGATGTTGGGCCTGGGGGACCAGATAGCACTGCAAGTGCTACAACTACAAGAAGACGACGAACAACAACAGGTACAACAACCGGGCGCACAGGGGAGACGGAGGAGAAGGAGGAGGAGGAGGGCAAGGCAGGGTCAGCAAGCCCCACAAGCACTGCCACTACCACCACGCAGGCGGCCCGCAATCCCACGCCTCCGAGCCGATCCGTTCAACCTCACTGCTGAGCAGATCCACACCCTCTACCGTTTGGACCGGGACACCATAATCGCCATTGTGGACATGACACATGCTGACCTCGTGAGCATGATAGATAGCCCAACCGCCATCCCACCCCTACTGAAGGTGGTGTCTGCACTCCACTTCCTGGCCACAGGCACCTACCAGCACACAGTGGGACAGTTGCATGGCATTTCACAGCCACTGTTCTCACGGACACTCTTCCAAGTGCACGATGCCCTCCTGAAGCACGCCGACGACCACATCACACTACCACGCACGTACCAGGAGATTACCAACGCAAAAGTGGGATTCCATGCACTTGGCGGCATCCCGGGTTGCATTGGTGCCATCGACTGCACCCATGTTGAATTGGTTGTCCCACATGCCATGGAGGTCCAGTACCGCAACCGGAAACAATTTCATTCAATCAATGTGCAAATGGTGTGTGACTCCAACAAGATATTTACGCATTGTTGTGCCAGATTTCCAGGATCTACCCATGATTCTATGGTCCTGAGGAACACAAGAATACCACGCTACATGGAGCGACACGCAGGGCACAGATCCTGGCTACTCGGTGAGTCTCATTCCATGCATGACATCGTGGCCCATTTGATGCGTCAATGACCTTGCAGGAGGGGGGGGGGGCTACTTAGCACTATCATTCCACTGACACCCTTCATTCGTCTCATACAGGTGATGCCGGGTATCCACTGAAGAGATGGCTCCTTACACCAATCCGGAACCCACAGAACGAGCATGAGGAGGACTACAACCATGCCCACTCACGTACCCGTGTGGTCATTGAACAGGCATTCGGCCTACTGAAGGCTCGTTTCCGCAGCCTCAGCAGGTCTGGCGGGGCACTCATGTACAGCCATGAGAAGGTTTCTAAGATGGTCATGGCATGTGTCATGCTGCACAACATGTGCATACGTAGGAATGTGCCCATGCCCCCTGACGCTGTACTGCATGCACCTGAAGATGATGATGATGATGAGGGTGGGGATGTGGAGGCACCTCAAGGAGTCCATGAGGCACAGGATGCACGTGCAATCCGACAGAGCATCATAGATGCATGCTTCTAGCAACCACGCATGGTGCCCATTACACGGAAAGGGGACCTGTGGCACTGTGTGTGTGTAGTACAGGCACATTGTGGACTGTACGCCTATGAAGGCCTCGTACGCAAATATCAATGTCCACACATGTCATTGGATGATTATGAGATGCTGTATTGTTAATGTGATTTGATTTATACACCCTATGGACCCGCCACCCAGTGAAGCCCAACACACCCCCTCCACCCTACTACCTCCCCCCCCAACACCAGTGTCCAAATATGCATGCTGTCCGTGGTTGGACGCTATTGCAAGCCCCCTCTACGGGTATCAGGGGCACCCCTGCCCGTGGAGCGCAGGTTCCTGCCAGATCTGCGTTGGGGGCTGCCCTGGACGGAACTTGCCACGGATGATGTCTCTGCCTGCTCGCGTCCATGCATGTCTCTGAGGGTTTGTGAGAGCTCCGAGAGCACACGGCGCACAGCAGCAAGTTCAGCACAAACGTCTTTGGACGTCGCATGCAGTTCCCCCCTCAGGCTCTCGGTGCTTTTCTCCATTTGTGCTCTCAGGCTCTCGGTGCTTTTCTCCATTTGTGCTCTCAGGCTCTCGGTGCTTCTCTCCATTTCTCCCCTGAGGCTCTCACTACTTTTCTCTATTTGTGCCCTGAGTGTCTCGGTGGATGTTTCCATGGCTGCCCTGGAACCCCCGCATTCATTTGCATGGTCCTTGAGTAGCGTGGACACTTCCTGCTGTTGCTCGATCAGCAGGTCGAGGGACTGTTGCCTCTGCTGGGCCATGGACATTTGCGGTGGTGTGACAGGGGGGCTGCTCAACACATGTTGCCTTGGCACAGGACTTGTGGGGGTTGGCCAGTCGTCGTCTTCAGGGTGCCCCTGCGTGGTTTCGTCATGGTGTAGGGGATGGGACATGCAGGGGGATTGGGAAAGGTCATGGATGGTATCTACGTCGCCAGCACTGTTTTCCGTGTCGGAGCATGCTGGCATGACAGCTGTGTCACCTATGGTGCTGCTACCACCAGAGGCAGTGCCATCAGATACGTTCTTTGGGGGGACCTGTGGTGCTGGGGTTGTGGACTTGCTGGCTGCTGGGGTGCCTGTTGCAGTCCCCTCCAGTGTGCTGCCACTTGATTCCTGCTGCTGCCGTGTCTTGATCCTTGCACCTGAGGTGGAGGCTCTTGGGACGTTGGTCCTGGCCCTCTTTGCAGGCGTGCTGGTAGGGGTGTCCTGCAGCTCGTCGTTGGTATCGGACCCTGTGGTGGAGTAAAGAGGGGCGAGCGTTAGTTATGGGTCTGTCGGATTTGGAATGGCAACGTATCAAATGCATTGGGGTGGTACATGAGGCTGATTTGGGACTGGCCCTTGGAGGTGGTCTCATTTTCGTGTGGATTGAGGATGCATTCATTTGGCTGCCTGCAGTTAAGGGGTGCATGCTGCACATGTAGGGGTTGTTTATGGCATCTTGATTGATTTGTTTATTCATTCTGACTTTTAGAGGGCGCTGTCAGGGCAAAGTATGTATTGCACTATGGGGTCACATGGTACTGCACATGTTCGTGGTTTGTGGATTTCGCATTGTTTCTCTTCGCCAACCTACCTGATTCTCCGGATGTCGGCACTCCTTTCTCCATCCCTCCGACTCCCTCTATGCTCTCCATTCCTATGGTGGAGGCGCAGATATCCTCCCAGGGGGTCAACTTGATGGGCGACTCTGAACCCCCCCCGGTAGCTGTGGCGATGTTCCTGTTCGCAGAAAGTATGCTGCGTACGCGGATCCGCAGGTCGTCCCACCGCTTGCGACATTGCTGTGGCGTGCGGGGTGTTGTCCCCACCGCACTTACGCGCTGTGCCACCAGGGCCCATATGGCCTTCTTGTTGGCAAGGGCCGTCCTGGTCATTTGACTGGAGAAGACGACGGCGGCATTTTCCTGGAGGGTCTCGGTGAGCACGGTCAGTTCCTCTCGGGAGAAGTGTACCTGCCGCTTGCGGTCACACGCTTTCTTGGCTACCTTTCCCATATTTATTTTTTTAAGTGGGGTTGCTAACGGGTTGGGATGTGTGTCAGGGTCGGATTTTTAATGGTTGTGTTGGGATTCGGTTTTTATAGTTGTGCGGCGTGCTGTTTCCCGTTCCGGCCACATGCTTTTACTTCCGTTTCCGTATATTTACGGTGGCCGTAATTTGCGGTGCACGCTCGTTACGGTGACCGCTCATTACGGTGACCGCTAAGATGGGTGGCGGTATTGCACCTGGTGCAGCGTACGGCGGCGGTAAGGGCCGTTTTGGGGTCATTTCCGCCATCGCAGCCTTTCGGATTCCGCCATGGCGTAATGCTCGTGCCCGATGGGTCGTGATTAGCCGCACTTTGCTCCTTCGTGCAATGGCGGAAACGCTATTTACGCTGTTGCGGTCCGGTCAGTCACTTTCCGCCAGGGTCGTAATGAGGCCCACTGAGAGAGAGTGAGCACATGGGACATAGAGGACACTGAGAGAGGGAAAGAGCGCATAGAGAGACAGAGAGACCGCTAGATGATCGGTGTCTGAAACAAAAGCTACACTTAGGATCTTATATAATAGGACAGCAATTCCCACCCGATAGTTAACAGAACATTAATTTGCTTTGACTTTTCCGGCAATTCTATTGCTAATAAATGTTGCAGCGCTGGACGAATCTGGCTGACATTTTCCGGTCAAAATGTCTGGCACTGCCCATCCTCCACCTCAAACTGGAAAAATGTAGGAACATTTGTCAAATGTTTTAAAAGTTATTAAGCAGACAAAGAAAGCTGATTTTGTCCTACTCCCATTCATTTTCTGAAAGAGATAAAGATACTTCTACCGTGGAAATCTCTGGATGGATTTGAGGGAAGTAGGAAACACGCTGAGCTCAAAGCGTTGCAGACATTCCCGTTTTTGAATTGTATGAATCCATCCAGTAGTTTTTAAAACATCTGGTGCAGAAGGGATGCACCCTGTTCCCACATCTCCTTTTTTTCATTGCAGAACTGAGACTCATATTTAGAGGTGAGAAAGAAGCCCGGGGCACGGTCTTCCGCCACACCGGTTTCCAGGAAGTCGCATGTTTGCCTTTGGTTATAAACAACTGTGTGATGGCTGGGGCCAGGTGTTTGAACAGGTGTTTGAATGTTATTTGTCTGTTGGGCTCTAGGGCAACCTGCGCCCACCTCAGCTTCCCGAGTCCCGCCTGCGGCCCCGCCAGGGCCCAGCGTGATGAAGGCAATCAGACCTGATTTCTCGCGCTTCATTTCGTCAGCCAAACACACCCAAAGGTCTGGACTTGAACCCGGGGCCATGCTGCTTTGAAGGGAGCCCTGAAGACCGTCCTATTGTCGTCTCAGGCATCAAGAAAAGTGACCCACGTTCACGAATTCCAATTCAGGACTTTTTACAAAGGAGTGGTATCTGGACCCGGTATCTGGGGCACCATTTTGATGGGAAATTGTGGTAAATGCTGCATTTTCAAGCATATTGTTCGGTTATCATCATTTGCAACTACAAATTCCGCAGTGCACTCGCCAAAGACTGTGCTGGCTGGGGTTGATGGGACAAATCCCCTGGCAGGCCAAAGGTTGCATACGTCTGGCCTAAACTATGTTAATCTCTTCGGCAGGTGGCATAAGTGGTAAAGAAAAACCATTCTCATCCTATATGTGTTTTCTATCTTGTGTTCTAGATTCTTCGAATAAATTGGAGATTTGGTTCAAGGATTACTGCTGCTGTGACCTTCTAATCTGATACTGCCCCGGCGACCACCACTGCGACTGCCCTCGTCCATACAGTGCTGGGTTCAGCAGGGTCCGTCATGATTGTACCCGCTCCTCCTGTGAGTTGCAGGTCATATCGCCAGAGGTGGCTCTGACAAATGTTTATGGTTCACTCTGACCAGCAGCAGAGGGCACCGTAAGGTAGGAATGGAAGAAATGCCACTACCTCATGCAGGGCTCCCTCTCACAGAGAATTATGATATATTTGATTTTTGTGTTGTAATGTTTAAACGTGCACTGTATGTATTCGTAATAATCCTCTTCAGGCCTCCTCCTAGAATACCTGTTGGGTCGGCATGGAAAGTGAACAAGGTCTCTCTGCAGCACCCTGCTTAACGTCTCCTCTGGTTGGTATATTTGGCTGGGAAAATATTGTCTTTGATGTGCCACATTTCATAAAAGAAAATAGTTTTAAAAGACACCAGTAGCACCTGGGTCGTGACTCTGACCTTCAGTGAGCTAATGTTTTTAATTCACCACAGCACTAACAATTAGCAAATAATCGTGTCTTTTTTTAAATGATTATATAATGTAGACAAACATTTTGAAACAGCCACATGATTGTGAATTGTGGGCACATTACCTCCTGAGGGCAATGAACGCACAATCAGAGGGGGAGGGGCACTCTCAGGACTCTAGCCTGCACTCAGGTGACCTCTGCCTCAATGCCAGTCAGAGCACTGAGATCCTTCTAATTGGGTCCCTTGCTCCCTCTTTCTTCCCCTCACTCTGGCCAACCTCTATGGGCTCCTCCTATTTTCCCTCATCTGAAGCCAGAAACTTTGGAGTCATCTTTGACTCCTCTCTTTCTTTCAGCCCTTATATTCAGGACATTGCCAAGAAGTCCAACTTTCAAGTCTTCATTCTCAAAGGAATTCTCCCTTTTCTCACTTTCCCCCAGAAGCTCAATGTTATCAGAGCTCTGGTTCTCTCTAGGCTAGACTACTGCAATAGCCTTCACTTGAATATACATTCTTCCTCTCTACGACCCCTTCAGCTAATCCAGAATAGCGCAACAAGACTTGTCCTTGGCCTTAAGCCCAGGGACCGCATCTCTCCTGCCCTAAAATCCTTCCACTGGCTCCTGGTTGCTGCAATGATCTAGTTCAAATCGCTCTGCACCATCCACAAGGATGTCTGAGTCCAAGGACCACGCTATCTCCAACTTGCTTTTACAAAATACTCTCCCTGTAGAGGTCTATGCTCCTCTGGTATCATCTCTCCGTGTGTCAAGCATTTCACAAAACAGAGGGCCAGAGGCCGATCTCTTTCCCCAGCTGGCTCCATCTTATGGAACAGCCTCCCCCTTCTGTCGCCCCTTGAGCCGGACCTCCTTAAATTCCGATTGCTCTTAAAGACTTTCCTTTTCACCCTCTCCTCTGCTTTTACCCTCCGCAGTTAATCTCACGTTTGACCCGGGCCCTTATGCATCCTTCAGGGCCCTGGCTCCCCACACCCAATCTCCTTCAGCCTCTGTCTCCACACAGCACTTGCCTTGGCACTTACCTGCCTTTGCCACTGCAGGCATGCACTTACCCATTTATTTTATTTCTTACAGATGATAGCTACCTAGCACTTCCTACTCTGGGCACTTACACCTGCTGCTCACTCACAAGCAGTCTAATAGGGTTGTCTATATCTTCCAGTGTATGAATTGTCTTCTATCCCTTGTTCCCTCCCTGTTGCCCTGTGGGTGCTTTGAAATGCAATGTATTTGTTGTATAAGCACCTAACAAATGCCCAATATATAAATGAATAATGTAGGGAAGGCAACCTAAAACTCGAGCGATAAAAATAATCCACTAGTCAAAACGACCACTGCACCAATTTGCAAGGGAAAACAAAGTTTATTGCATGCAAAAGTCTCAGACGGTGCTGTACTACCAAAGTGACACGGAGCTCGGCATAATAATAAGGACCACAGGTTTTTTAGCGGAATACTGCACATTTGAATATTTAGGTTACAAGATCATGTCCCCACCCTCAGTAGCTCTCATCTATATACATGCCAAAGTACCACCTATAGTTTCTCTACTGATTGGCCACACCATATGCCAACCCCCCCCCCAATCACGTGGTTTACTAGAACATCACTACTAGAGCCAGGTACAGGATTGGCTACTGAATTTGATACAATACGTTACAATCTGCGCATTCTTGTTCTACTGTGCACAGACTGAATCCAAGGAATTCATCCTTAAACCTACTGCTGCAAAAAGTTTCTCAATTTGGGACAACAAAAACAATACAATTATTTCATTATTTTTTTCAAGTGTGGAAATGCACCTTGCAAAGAGAATAATAATTGATGTTTCTTCCGTGCTTTGATTGAATTAACATTTAAAGAAGTCTATAATTATTTTCAGAATTGATAACTGGTTTTAATACTTTTACTTGTTCCTCACATTCAATTTTCTTTTTTTGATAGCTGATATGGGGAAAGATAAAAGGGGTATTGAGAGAGGCGCATGTAGCCACTGTGAATGTACAGAATTTGAGAACAGGAGCGCTGCGTCGATTTGCTGTGCATATTATGGACGCAAACCAGTGGAGCATGCTCGTACCATGTCACATTTGGAAGGAATGGAGGCAAGGAGAGAAGCAAATTGTAAATCACAAATGCTTTCTAAACACAGTTTAAGTTCTTCCAAAAGCATTTTGCCAGAGGAACAGGCACATTGATTGGTTTTTCACGACACTACACAGTAAATCACATGACTTAATTACCCTTCTACAATAGACAGCCTTTTTAATTTCCAACGGTACTTTAACCAACTCTTATTAGTAAATTCTCAACCAGGAAACCTCATATAATTCGCATGTTGAGAGCTCTGATGTCCGTATGCAAAGTCACTAAACTCTTCCCTGACCATCTTCCAATAAAAGGACAAAGAAAAACAATGAATTCGGAAATTTAGTTATCTAGCCTGTTTCTGATAGAAGGTAATTTTGAGTGTTACACCAGGATCCAACTGTTAGTGGAGGAAATGAATAAATGACCTGATATGGTCAGCACTTGGGGTTCACAGTAATAGCCAATGCTACTTTGGTCTGTATCAATGTGGGGTCTGTTGGATGCCAAAAGCACCAACTTTCTAAACATTTTCTTTCTTTAGCCACTAACTGCCATTGAACCTCGATCGTGCACGTTTTTAACATTCATCTTTTTTCTTTCTCCTAGTGCAAGAGTGTAGAAGTAATTTCAGTTGAGGACACCTGTCAAGGCAGTAGAAGTGACAGTACAGCAAGCGTTACTAGAACAGAAGCGGATTTAACAAGCAAAGAAGAAGAAATAGACCAGTACTACAAGGAAATTATTAATAATCTACAAAGAAAAACCTGAGGTGTAGCCTAAAGACTTTTGGGCCTCATTACAAGTATGGCGGTACGGTAACACTGGTGCCGGTAGCGCTACCGGCACCGTTGCTACCGTACCACCATACTATGAGCTGTGCTCGCGGGTACCTGTTAGCCTGCCAGGTCTGACCTGGCGGGCAGAGCAGCACCTGCGAGCACAGCAAGTAAGATGCACCGGCACCGTTGTAAACCCGGCAATGGAGTTTTTTTCAAGAGTTTGGAGGTAGCCTTGCCGGTTTTATCGGCAAGGATACCTCCAACCTCGTAATGAGGCCCTTTATCTCTACACATGTTCAATGGCAAGTTATTAATTACGTGTAGACCATGCAGCCAGAAAAAGGAGATGATTGACGCAGGATCAAGGGATAAATGTTTAACAAATTTCAAAGCCCACTTAGTTATACGCAAGCATAAGCAGCAAGTCAAACACTATAAGGACATATTTGATTTCCCTCAGAAACCAAGTGAGGCTATATCAGCAGCACATGTCTGCATGTCTGAAATTGAAAGAGCTTGTCCAGCTAGGTATGCACTAATTAAAAGTATGGATGTATTAAAGAGTAAAATGAGATGCGTTGAATGTATTGTTCTAATATCTCTGTTTCGTTTAAGAGGAAATGTGGTGCACAATGCAAAATAGCACTGGAGAACCCATGAAAATAAGGAACCCAACCTCGACACATGTAAATCAAAACAACTATCCATTAATAGTTTCTTTAACAAAAAGGTTGACCAGAAAAGATAATTGACAATTACAGCAAATGGCTGTGTGTGTTGGCTTTTAAAGAAATGAATAAAAAATTGTGAATACAGTCTACAGTTTGGTAGATCTCTCTAAATGTTACAATGAGGGTACAGCCAATGAAGGTGATATTGCCTGATACTCTATTCCACATTATAGCAGTGTCTATAAAACATAACATATAAAAGGAACTATAAAGAGCGTAAAAAGCAAAGGGAGAGGCGTATTTCAACATGGCACATGCAGCCTTTGTAGTGAATTGTTTAGTTTTAGATCATTCAAAAAAAGGAGTAGTTCGATCAAACACAGAAGTTGTAGTTGTAGGAAACGTACAGATGGTACATACCAATGCAAGTCAGGAAAGACAGATAACAAGTGCCTGCGCAATACTTCTAAACTATCTAAACTGAATCAGATGAGAGAATCAGATGAGAGCTACTTGCAAACAGCAGCGACTAATAATAAAAAGGTTATGCCTTACAATTCTACATTCCAAAGCTGTACGTGTTAAACCATAATTACATAGTGCCTCCTTATTATGAATATTGGCCTAAGCCCTTTCACGTTACACAGAAAACCGCATCTGAAATGTTCTGCTTTTTTGATCGATGTCAGCGCCATTTTAAGAAGCGTCCGCCATTTTGATTTCAACTCTTGTTTCTGTGTTCTAAAATGGTGGACTGTGTTTTGAACCCGCAGCCAAGCTGAATGACCTTTGAGTTCTGTTATGTTTAGGCTGACCGAGAGCAGACTGTTTGACCAAAGTAAAGAAACTTTGTGCTTCATTCGAACTGCCATTCAAGTGTTGTCTGCGCTCGCAGGCCTCATCCTCAAATACACAAAGAGACAATGGAAAACAAATAAAGGCTGTGCGGTCTGGCTGAAATACAGGTCTCAGGTAATAATATCCCCAACAAAAATATCGCCGTATATTTGGCCATTTGGTTTGCCATATGCAATATTTTTGTTGGAGATATTATGTGGGAGCGGGGGTGTCCCCGCACATTAAAAAATGATGCAGAGGTTGCGGGGGTGCCCCCCGCAGGGTCCATGTGTGAATTTCGCCGCAAAAATATGGCGATATTTTTGCATCGCAATATTTTTGCGGCGAAATTATCACATGGAACCAAAATACATTGTAGCGATTCTTGGGACAAGGCTTACCGTGTACTAGGAAACCAACAATCTCATTGTAACTTCATGGCCAGTAACTTATTAATGTGGAGAGGAGCTGGACAATGTTTCAGAAAATAGTATAAATATGTCTGTGTTTCACCCCTCACTGTGTCCGCTGGTACACACTGCGAGGTGTTAGGAGCCAGATAGCTCTCTGTTTTGCTTTGACTGTACAGAAATAAAAGATACTTGTATCTTTTCAGCCTGTGATTGGTGTATTTCATTTTGTGGTACTAAGCCTCGATATTTATTTGATCTTTCAGATGGCGCCCAAATAATGACCCTCAAGATTGATGCCACCTCGTTGAAGAGAAGACGCGGCTATCGGACCGGAATCGGACGGTGAGAAAAAGGTGGCCCCTTTGTATGAGATGCTACACCTCGACAGTACTGCACAATCTGATCCCTGAATGGTGAGCACGCGGTATGAGAAGGCATCTTGACGAGGGTGCACCTATCGAGGTGGGCAGTTTTGCCGAAATCACCAACCATGAGGGTCCTTTGTCCTAATACGATCAACCCGATTCCTAAGTATCCTGATATTTGGTTGTAGTTTTGCACTTGTGAGTTCAAACAACGCCAGGTGACACGAGTGATCTGATATGCCTGGGAAATGGTCTGCCTGTTTCAGGGGATTGTTCCGCAGAGACAGACAATCTTTGGAATTTGGCCCTCACAGGAGGGGTTGTCGGCATGTACTAAGTACTGTAAGTACGGCATTGGTAGTATAGTATTCAACGATATTTGGCATAGACAAACTAGACATGCTTCCTAATTTCAGTGGCCAGTCAATGATAGTTTTTACATTGCCCGTGTAGAGTATTTAGAGTCCATATTGTTAAAGAAAAAAGCCAGACCTGCAGCATTTGATGTAATTCAGAATTGGAAAAAAAGAAGTTATGCAGCAACTTAAGAGTAAAGAAAAGCATGCACGTCGCCATATGTCAAATTCAGAAAAGGCATTATTGTATGATCAACAGAAACAGTCAGAGTCTGTTAGAAACATGGATAGGGCTTTCCAACTTGGTGTACAGAAAATATATCCGTCTAAGGATTTTCATGCCTCAGACAAATGAATTGATAAACTTTTAAATGAGCGTAGGACTGTTGCCACTGCACTACCTCCCTATGTACCTCATCCTGCTGTCTTACCTCTTCCTGTTGTTGCACCTCCTCCTGTAGCTGTCCCTGTGCTTCCCGTTGTCCCTCCACCTCCAGTTGTTGCTCCTTTTCCTATTGTTGCTCCCCCTTCTGCATCTCCACCCTTACCAATACTTGCTGTTCCTGTAATTCCATCTTTACCGCCAGCGGTAGTGTCTCCACTACCTGTTTTACAGGATTTGTCTACTCTCTCTTTCGCAAGCGGTTCTGCTCTGCTTGTAGCTGATGAGGGGGCGTGTGTTCAATCAAAAGTAGTGATTCGGAGTACAGTTTCTAAAGATAAGAAGACAGATTTGAATGCATGGGCTAAGCAAGGTATAGAGAAAGGTGAGAAATCAACTGTCTTAGCTACACTTCTTGATCTAGAAAGTATTCACGAACAGAATGTTTTTATTGAGGGATAGGAATACATTTGGCTGTAATGTGGAATAATTTGACAGACATGGATGTCCCACAAGGGTTGAGGGATTTGAATGTTTTAGCTTACTCAAGGCACACTGCAGAGAAAGTACATGAGCATGTCTAGAGGGTTTTTGAGTTTAAGAGGGAGTTAGATCGGTTACAGAATGATGAAACAGATGGTGATAGATTGGACGCTCTGTATGTGCAGAAACGGTTTCTTCCTTCTTGTAAATCAACGAGTGAAGAGACGTGAATTTACACAAGGGATGCGCTTAGATGGATTTTAGATGTTTCGATATCTCCCATGGAAGTATATTATATATTTAGTCAGAATACTCCAGAAATGCAAAAGAGAGTGTTACAGGTAATGGTAGAGTACCTGCAGGATGAGTGTATGGAGAAAAAGATTTGTTGCCCCGCAGATTTGATTATTATTTATAAGAGAGCATTTTCACCTGACACTGCTTTGACTACTTTGTTGCTCGATTTAGCTTTATTGCTTAACAAACGTTCAGAGTTGCCTACGTCTCAATTGCCAATGAGAGAGGTTTCTCTGACATTTGTTCCTAAAGTGGAAATTCCAGCTGATGCCATAGCAGGCACACCAGCTACCACTATTGAAGCCCATTATGTTTCGCAATTTGTTCATGTCCCATTTTCCAGACAGGAAGTGAATACCATTAGACAATCAATTCCAGATATTAGGAAAATTCCTACAGGATATTATAAAGAAATAGAGTCTGTCTTGAATTCATCAGTTTTCACTCTGGGTGATATAGACTTGTTGTTCCCTGTGATACTACCTGCTGATTTATGGAAACAGATTAGAACTGTAGATGATCAGGCAGGTCTGGGTGACACATGGGTTAACTTAGTACGGTTAGACGGAGAAAGGAAAGCTGGTGAGAGACCACCACAGGTGATACTGACACTGCAAGACAGAATAGTAATTAAATTAAAGACTCTAGTTCCAGAGAGAAGGATAGTTTGAGACAAACTCACTGCTTGTACCCAAGGGAAATCTGAAGGTGCTACCGAATTCTTTAATCGGTTCAAACAAGTATTTTCAGATTTTAGCGAACAGGATTTAAGCACTGAGTCAGGGAAAAGGTTGTTTGTGGACAAATTTGTGCGTGGATTGTTGCCTGATATCCAGTCACAAATGATGACTTCTGAAAGTGCTTGGCAAGCTAAATCACAGTCCGAATTATTGAATTTGGCTCAGTATTATGAAAATAGAGTCAATAGTGAAAAAGAGAGGATAGAAAAGAAGAAGGGAGACTTGAAAACCAAAGTATTGTTGCAACAGATAGTCAGAGGGACCAGAGGAGGGCGTACACAGTTTAGAGGCCAGTTTGATCCACAAAGTAATACACAGTTGGGTCCTGTACTCCTGAACCAATGTGCTTATTGCAGACAAGAGGGTCATTGGCGAGCACAATTCCCGATCCTTCAGCAGAGATCGAATAACACATATGGTGTCATGGGTAGATGACCCAGAGACTGCCCTGCGGTAGGGGGTCCTGGTAGAAGCCAATTCACTCCAAATCCTCAGTCATTCTCGCAAGATAATCAGCAACCTAATATAGCTAGTAGAAATATTTTTGACAATTCTTCGGCTGCCTATCTTTCTGAGGATCTCGTCTTTGATGATATATTGTTTCGTTAGGACAGCCCAAAGCAGGGTCTGGAACCTGTACCTATTCCCGTGGATCAGAAAGGGCCCTACGTTGAGATGAAAGTAGGGAATGTGAAGCATCTATGTTTGACAGATGCAGGAGCACAGAAGTGTTCCATCAATCATTCACGGGTTCTAGACATTCCACTGTCAGGGCAGAATAACATTTCTGTAGGGTTTTCTGGCACGCGAGTGGTTAGGCGGGTTTCTTAGCCAGTACCGATTTCACTGGGGCCATTCACGGAGCACTGTCCATTTCTTCTAACGACGAATTGTGGTGAGAATTTGTTGGTTTTGAATCTGTTGAAGGAATTAAATGCGATAATTCATTGTTCTCCGGATGGAGTACGTTTGACGATTTCACCCCACCAATCTTCTGCCTCACAGTTTTTGACTAGACCGTTACCGTCTGAATTTAGTAAAGATCTGGCATGTTTATTGGCGGTTGATGACAATGATGTTGGCTTTTTTCAAATTGAACCTGTTAAAATTGTTTTGAAACCAGGAGTTAAGTTGCCACGTATTCCACAATATAAGATTTCAGTTGATGGTGAGCAAGCTCTAAAAAGCATACTTTCTGATTTTGTCCATCGTGGAGTAATCGAGGAAATTGCAGGAAGTTTGTGCAATAGCCTGATTTTACCAGTGTATAAGAAAGGGGATAATGCGATTCCTTTCTGTTTTATTATTGATTTGCGTGCTATCAATAAGATTGTTGCTCCACAATTTCCAATTGTGCCCGATGTAACCACAATATTAACGATGATTCCAGCTTCTGTTACTCATTTCAGTGTTGTGGATCTTAAGAATGCCTTCTTTAGTATTAACGTACACGTGGATAGTAGATATTTGCTCGTGTTCACCCTAGGGGGAAGCTCGTTTATATTCACTTCGTGCCACAAGGGTACACGGAGAGTCCGAGCATTTACAGTAGGCCTCTGAAAGAGCAGCTCGATACACTTGAGTTGCCTCCCACTTGTACATTGTTGCAATACGTCGATGACCTTCTCTTAGCTGCAGACTCAGAGGTTGCTTCTAAAGAGGGCACTGTGTTGTTGCTTATTCATCTAGCAGAACATGGGCATAAAGCTTCATTAAAAAAGTTTCAGTATTGTCGACAGGAGGTCGCCTATTTAGGCTTTCTCCTGTCAAAGGAGGGAAGAAGATTGACACCTGAACGGATTAAAAGCATTTCTAGCATGTCTGTCCCAAATACACAGAAAGAGGTTAGAGCCTTGATAGGAAGGGGTTCTTACTGTAGACAATGGATCCCAAACTTCTCACTAGTGATAACACCAATGTTGGCATTGACAAAGAAGGGCATTTCTTTGCCATTTCCGTGGAACTTGGATCACCAGAAAGCTTTTGATCTGCTCAAGACAGCACTGTGTTCAGCACCAGTTTTGGGCACACCAAATTATGAGCCCTTCGATCTGTATGTGCATGAATGTGATGGATGTGCTTTGGCTGTGTTAATGCAGGAACGCACGGGGAAGAATAGACTGTATGGTTATTTTTCCTCCATGCTTGATCCTGTTGCATGTGCTTTGCCGAGATGCTTGAGAGCTGTTGCTGCTGCGTCCGTAAAACAAAGTGAGGATATGGTTTTAGGTCACTCTTTAACTGTGATGGTAACCCACGCCGTACACATTCTATTAAACAGAATGCAAACACAACATCTTACATCAGCACGATTAACAAGATACAAGCTGATTCTATTTGCACTGCATATCAAAATTACAAGATGTTGCACATTAAATCCATCTGAACTATTGTCTCTTCCGCAAGAAACTGCTTGCAGTGATGAAATGTCACATGACTGCCTCTATACCACAGAGCAAGAAACCAAAGGCATTAAATTGAAAGATCCACAATGAGAGCTGTTTTGCGATGGCTCCTGCTTCAAACTTCTGGATGGTACATCCACTGCTGCTTATGCCATCATTACATTAAGCACAATTGTGGAAAGCAAAAGAATCTCACATAACTCCGTGCAGGCCACAGAGATTATCGCATTAACTTGAGTTTATGAACTTTCCGAAGGGCTTAGAGTAAATATATTTGCAGAAAGCCAGTATGTCTTTGGGGTGGTTTACAACTTCGGTAGACTATGGGCAGAGAGAGGTTTCTTGACCTCACACAGAACTAAAATCCAACATGGTACCTTGATAGTTCGGCTACTCTAAGCACTTGCGCTTTCCACTCAACTAGCAATCATGAAGTGTGCTGCACACCAGAAAGTATTGGAATAAAGGTTATCAAGAAAGCAATACAGAGACTCAAGGATTCTAGCCTGGATCCAATGGACTGGCCAACGTGGTCTTAAAGCAAAACCAAAGGGCATGGGCTATAATACTTAAGATGCTGTTCGATAAAGTGTGTAGGTAGCAAACTATACCTAATTCTTGGCAGCAATCTCTATTGGTACCTGTGTACAAGAAGGGAGATAGGACGCTTCCAGATAACTATAGATTGCTCTACGTCTTGCATGTCACATGAATTTATTTTCAGCATTTATACTTGAGGGTTTGCAGATTTGGCATGCTAGTAAACAGATTCTACACTTCTCCCAAACTGGTTTCAGAACAGGTTGTAGTACTATACACAATATGAGAATTTTTGATGTACTGTCTCGTGAAGCTTCTGCAAAGGGGGGAGCTGCTTTGTAGGTCATTTTTGTAGATTTTCGTGCAGCCTTCGATGGAGTTAACTTAGAGAAAATATGGGCACAAATGGAGAAGGGAGGGTGTCCTGATTGTCCTGGTTTGTTGTTGACTACCCTTAAGGGTCTTCATTTGAATACCCAAGCCAGTGTGCGACTGGATGACCAGGTCACTATGATGAATTTGGTGAAACTATATAAGGGTGTAAGCTGCGGTGTCCACTGGCCCCTTTTCTGTATAACTTGTACCTGGCTGATCTGCCGCCGTACTTTAGGCCGGGCCTTGGTTGCTTCCCCAGGACTGGTGTTCGTCACATACCGCGTATGTTATACACGAATGACCTGGTCATGTTCAACCAAACGCTAATGGGGGTGGGCGCTATGTTTGAAACATTAGCCGGGTATGCAAATGAAAACGATCTGACAATCAAACTGGGGAAAACCAAGGTGATGACTATCCCTGCTAAAGGGATTAAGCACATTAGCGTTGCTACCAGCCTTGGGGTTATCGATTATGTAGACAATTATCCCTACTTGGGGCTTGATATTAGCATCAATAGGGTGTATAATGAAATTAAAGAGGCAAAGAGCATTAAGGCCCACCGCTTGACTGCTTTGGTGGGAACATTCTCCACTAGGACTGCTGGTTATACCTTGGATGGGACCATAGTTCTATATAAACAATGCTTCTGCCCAATGGTCCTCTATGGGCTGGAGGCCCTATGTATGGGTGACTATAAGTGGCTTGATCGTTTAGAGAGCCACTGCTGGAAGCGCATGTTAAAATTGAGCTCCTCTACTCCAATGGAGTACTTACGACTGGAATTGGGTCTGGTCTCTTTGAAGGCCTTGATGATACATCAAGGCCATCTACACATAAAAGTCCATTCTAACCCGCTACGTCATAAATTACGCGCGAAGGGCGAGCAGCCTGTCCGTCAAAGTGAATTAGAATATGATAATTTAATGACTAGAATTTATAGACAGATAGGTTGGCGTCCTGACTTCCATAAAGGGACTAGGATACCTGACCCAAATCAATTGTACAAAAACAAAATTAGGAAACGGGATTGGGTGAATAATTATACACACTAAGGGGCTGATTCATGGAACAAATGTGCAGCGAAAATCATGGCACAAGCTGATGCAAGCGTGAAAACGCAAGCACACGTGCACGCGTGTGATTCATGGAAGGCCCTGCACGTGTCTTCCCCGGGATGTGTACCAAATCCTTGCGTGGCACACACAGGCGCACACGTCATTGCAGCATCCAGAACGCTGTGCCGCCCTCCCAGGAATTTCCATCATCTTGGAGCGAGGGGACTGGTGCCGCGTCTGCCACTATGGCTGCAGCGGAAGGGGCGGGTGAGCCCCCACAGGGGCTTGCAACGGTGGAAGACAGTGCAGAGCCATCCAGGTTGGTGGTGTGCACAGAGGAGGAGGCCGCTACTGAGCCGCACATGGGGCCTGGTGGGGGTGGTACCACTGGTGCAAGTGGTGCAATCCAGGGGCAGGGGCAGGAGGCAGCACAGGTCACCGCGGAGGGGCCTGTGCATGTCACTGTCCCTGACACTGTGACTGCATCACCATACACCAGCATGGATGCCCTGTCCCAGGCCCGTCCGCAGGTAGGGGGGTGGTCCATGTCATCTGGCACTCCTCTACCTGTGGATGAGGGGACCCCGTGACCAGATGGAGTCCGTCCTGATTGGTGTTGCGTTGAGCACGTGTGACATTCGTGATGACATGCGTGCTTCCTGGGGGGACCACACACGTCATCACGAAGAGCTTCATGCCAACGTGGCCTAGTTGGGAGGGGCCATAGTTGGGGGGTTCATCCATGTGTCGGCAGTCATGCGGCCCTCTCTTCCTCTGTCCAGACTATATGCCAGTCGTTCTCCATGCCGTCTTCCAGCCCAGATGCCACCAGGGCCCCTGTGGACCTTCCCCAACCAACGCAGCCAGCCTGGTGGAGTTCCCATCCCTGCCACAGTCGGCAGTCGGAGGTCCAGCAGGGTGGCCATCTGACCAATTGGACCCCAGCAGATGGAGGATGTGCAGGCATCACTGGGCAGGGCTCGTGAACGACGGCGCCGGGGGATTCCATCAACCCGGAGGCCGTTGTGGTGGTAGTGGCACTTGCATCTGAGGCAGCAGCAGGCTCAGCGTAGGAGGCATCATGGCTCGGGTGATCGACACCCCGGCGGTAGGCATCGGCCAAGAGGCCCCCGACTGGGAGTGTCTTCTGTGTGGCAGCGTTGGGCCGTCAAATAGATACGGAGAGGCGGAGGGCGGAGAGGCTGCGTGTATTGATTCAACACTAACCTGTCTCGTGCAGCAACCAACGAGGCAAATGGAGAGTCCCCTGAGGCCCCTAACACCTCCCTCCACCCTAAGAGGGAAACGTGCAAGGGATCCCAGGGAAACCCTCCTGGGGGAAAAAACCCTGCTGGAACGGATGTGGAGCTGGATCGGTCGAGTTATCTGCTGGCTGCAGCTCCTCAAGATTACAGGACTCACTGGATCTGGTCACGGAATCTCGGCGAAGTCCAGATTCTAGATAAGTAAACAAGAGATGAGCGAAGGAACTAGGTACGAGAGGAATCAATGTAATGGTTGGTGGTGTACCTAACGTGTCTGGAAGGGGAGGCTACCAGAGCTTCCTGTAGACTCGTGGGCAGTGGAACGGGATGACTGGGCAGAAAGGCAAGGCTGTAGGAAAGAGCAGGAAGGAAAGGTAAGCATAGGAATAAGGTATAGAGTAATAAACACCCTAGTTGCGAACTCACGTAGCGTCTGTAGAGAGTAGAGACGCACTGAGCTTCGGCTCTGCTGTGCCATATCCGGAATCCATGGGAGAACGAGATGACGTCATGCCACGTGATCTGCCATGTGAACGTGAAAACGTGAAAACACTGCACCGTAACCCAGAGGATGAGGCGCCATCTTGGAAGAAGGGGAAACGGAGAGTGCTCGCAATCTCCAGCGTTGCCACAGGAAACGCCGGTGCCTGCGAGCCGTGACACTACGGCTCAGGATGGTCAGGGCGGAGAACTCCATGCTCCAGGCTTTGAGGCAGGTGGAGGGCCTCGAGGAAACTCGTAGGGAGTTGAGGGATTCCATGGCTGCATCCCTGCGAGACCTCAAGGCCAGGGAACAGGCCCGCCCCCGGAACATTGACGTGGAGTTCGATGATGCCCTGGCTTGGAACATCACTAAATGAGCCGTGGGACTGGCCCGCCGCCTTTGTAAATAGTTATGTAGGTGTAGGTTTCCTTTCCATTTTTCTTTCCTTTGGGGCGCATGAACTATGCCCCACCTTTTTGTATATAGTTTTTTATTAGGTAGGTTTTTGGTAGGTTTCCTTTGGATTGTTGGGCTAATGGACCCTGGATTTTTAAATTGTTTATAGTTCTGGACTGGATTTCACTTCATTATTTTTTCCATGGAGAAATCGTTTTCTTATTTTTGGAACTTTGGATTTGTTTTAATGGACGGACGCTTTGGAGCCATTTTACTTTAGATTTTATTGAAATCAGCATTGAAATTTTTTCATTTATTTTGGGCATCCAGGCGTTTATTTATTATTTCTTCTCTTACGTGATCTTCTTTCATTCCTTCAATTATGTATGTAATACATTTTTATTTCATACTTCATTTCTGTGGTCTTCTCTCATTAATTTCATGCATGTCAAGATGTGGGTTTTCTCATTCATGTGTCGCCATTCTGTGTGTATGGCGGCCATTTATTGATGGGCATACTTATCATTTGGGATATATCATGACATGGGGATATCAATGTAGAGAGGATGGAATGTTTGGTTGGGTGTTTGGACTCGGGTGGCGTGGAATATGATTTGGGTGGTCATAAGGGACATGAGTCTGGATCGTGATGACGTGTTGGGTTGGGAGACATGAGTTGGGGCCTGCTGGCAGGTTCCTGTCACTGGGGGTGGGGGACATGAATCGGGGCCTGCTGGCAGGTGCCCGTCACTGGGGGTGGGGTGAGAGGACATGTGTCAGGGCTCCCAGGTGCATGGTGCCATGCTGGCTGGCTGCGGGGCATGCCCACGGGTGATGGGCTGCCTGCGGGGCATGCCCAGGGGTGTAGGGTGCTTCCCTGTGGTGGGGAACACACCAGGGAGAGCCGACACCGCGGAATCGCGTGTAAAACTCTCTGCCACCCCTCAGAATAAACATACCCCTCTCACGCTAGCGAAAATGCATGTAAACTCCCTGCGCACCCCTCAGAATACATGTACCCCTCTTGCACTAGCGAAAATGCGTGTAAAACCCCTGCGCACCCCTCAGAATACACGTACCCCTCTCCCCTCTCGCTAGCGAAAAAACGCATGTAAAACTCCCTGCGCACCCCTCAGAATACACGCATGCAGACCATCCACCCTCCCCATGCTGCACAGGCAGCCCATCATCCCAGTACATGCCCCACAGGCAGCCCATGCCACAGGGGGGACTTTTCACATGCATTTTACCTGACGCAGTGGGATATGTGTCTTATGAGGGGTGTGCAGGGAGTTTTACATGCGTTTTTGCTAGTGTGTTAGGGGTACTTGTATTCTGAGGGGTGTGCAGGGAGTTTTACACACGTTTTCGCTAGCATGAGAGGGGTACGTGTATTCTGAGGGGTATGCGGGGAGTTTTACACATGTTTTTGCTAGCGCGAGAGGGATACGTGTATTCTGAGAGGTGCGCGGGGTGTTTTAGATGCGTTTTTTCTAGCGCGAGAGGGGTATGTGTATTCTGAGGGGTGCGTGGGGAGTTTTACACGTGTTATCGTGGTTGGGGGGCTGTATGCTGGTCCATTGGCCTTTAGGCCATGTACTGGATTTGTGTGATGTTTTTGGCGCACGGGGCGGGGTTGGGGGCGTAACTGGCACTGCTGCAGGGTCGATGCACTACTCTGCGGCACAGCTGGTTATGGATGTTAAAATCCATGAATACGCTGTGCGCTACAATGGGTTTTGGCGCACGCGGCTGGCGCAGACTGCCGCACGCGCACACTGTGTGCCAGCCACGTGCACCACTTGTGTGCCGATTTCTATGAATTACCCCCTTAGAGACACTTACTAATTTTCAATATATATCTAACATTGTGCACTCTTATTTGCAGACCCGACGTCACTTGAGGCAAAGTCCTTGCCCGGCAATGCAAGCGTTTCGCCTGAAATTACGTACAAACCAATTGCCCTTATTAATTTTCCTGGGTGCTATGTCCAAAGTGCCTGAAGCTAAAAGGACATGTCGTATATCTAACATAACTGGGGAATTAGAAACTCCTAGACATGTCCTTACTTGCAAGAAGTTAGGCATTGTCTAAATGACATTTTTGGGTGGGTTGGTCTATGACTTTGACGCAATAAAACATAAGGACTTTTGGAATTACTGTATGAATTTGAATCCAAAAGTGTTAGTATTGCGCTGTATCGTGTTTGGGATTCCGTGGAGAAGGGCCTTGCTGAAGCTAAAATGGCAAGGCTGGCTGAAGTTCGGTATGTTGATGTCTAGGTTTCCCACATTTGTTTTAATATTTATTTATTTATTGTAAGAGGAAATATCATTGCGACCTCGCTGGTTTTTATTGGTGTTATGTAGGTAGAGAGGTGATTTGGACTTATTAATATGTGGAGAAACCGGGTAGACATTGTACAGTGGCTGGTGGAGAAGACGGAATAGTTTATGGTCTACACCACAAGATGAAACATAGTTTGCTGTTCAATATGCTATGAGTAACTGTACATACTAGCCTTTATTGTAACGTTGGGAGTAGCAGTAGTGTTATTTTAAATTTATGCTTAAATATTATGCTACATTTTATGCTCATTCTTTGCTAATAAATTGTATTTGAACTTGAACAATCTGAAATATGATGATTGATTGATTGTTATGTTTATCTATTGCATTGTACGGTGGAAATATAACCATGCATTTTAATTGTGTTGTTTGTAAAGGTTCTTTGAACCATATAGAAATAAAATAAATAAATAAATACATATTTTACATCTTTAAAAAACAGCACGCAGAGTAAAGTCTGCTACCCCTCGGGAGCAAGTGTGTTTACGGTTAGGGCTCTGTCCTCTGAGATACCGTAATCACTGTTGCATCAGTCCCCTTATTCTGAGACCCAAATGCCCTTGGCAAACATAAAGTTAGTGCCGTATTCCCTGAGCTGCAAAGTTAACAGTATGTGAGTTGGGGCAGAGCAAATAAATGCCAGATTTCATTTGCGTAGAGCCCTGCGCCACTCCACTTAAATGGGTTACTCTGCACGAGGAGAGTAGGGGGAGTTGCACCATGTCTATTTGAGATGCCCTGTGTGCTCCGCTCATCATGATAGGCACTGCAGGCTACTAGGTGCTATTTCTTTGCCTCGTCAAGGTCACTGGAGCCATTTAATAAATACGCCATCTGAGCCAAGCGGTGCATTTTTCACAGGATCAGGTAAGCGGCTGCACCGGTGGGGGATGCCCCTTTATGCTCAACACACAGTTGCTAGAGAAGGGCTAGGTTTCGTTCATCTTTCAGTTTTTTATATTCATGTTTTCAACCCTGTAAAATTCCAGTTTTTTTTTTACTAGTTTACTTCTTTATGCTTTTTATGGAGGCACATTCACTGGGTTCCCCAGAAATTGGTTCAACAAGAGACAAATTATTTTGAGGTTGCCACAGTGCCAAACACTTACAGCCAACCTCGTGCTAGAGAGCTTCTGCTCTGCCCAGTTGGCTCTGTAATGTGCTGCCATGGAACCAAGGTGCCATCAGGTTGTGGTAGAGATCAGCAATGATGGAGGGCCTGGCAAGTGTGTAGAACAGACAATATTGGGTTTATGATTGCCGACATATTTATGTTATATTTTTATTGGATTTTGTTCAGTGGTTCCTACCACTTTTGACTTCTTGGCGCCGAATGTATCAGGAAGATTTCTACAGGAATCAGTCGACATACAGATAGGTTTTAAAAAATGTACTTAATAGAAAATAGGTTGGTGTGTCACAAGGAGTCTTATACAGAGAACTCCACAAGTTGTCCCCCGAAAGAGAGAAGGGGTTTCTGCCTGCTCTCACTATTCAATGTGGGTTCCCCTCTAGGAGTGCTTCAGGGTGCAAAGAGGAATATGAGTTCTGAGATAAGGTTGAAAACAGCTCACTGGGGAGTGTGAGAATGTTATTGACGTGACCAAGTTCCAGAATGACAAACTGGACTAGTATCACCCGCATGGAATGAATAACGTTGGCACGTATGCTTTGGATACCCATTGGTGTCATTTGTTCTGATGTGTTTTAGAGAGAAGCAACTTCAAATTGCCATCAGATGACCAATTAGTCCTTTCTGTGCTGGGCTACATGTGGGTATTTTCAGCATAAGAAAGATCAGCACAAAAGGGGGTAACATTACAGCTAAAGGATGAGTGTACAGATTAATCACGACGAGGCGCAAGGCAAAGCCCCGGGAACCCCCACAGGTAGAAAAGGATGAAGGGTGTGGACCAAGCATTGAGAGTGTTGCACTAGGAATGTTCTCCATAACTGGTGAACTGGGCCTTTACCCCCCACCCCTGTCCACCCCTCAATTGGATACTATGATCAGAAGTGCTGAGTGTCCACAAGGTTCAATACTCTGACAAATCTGTCACCACCCTCCAGGCCTTAACAAAGACAAAGTACCAAAGTAGAGTTCTTATGTTTGGGATTAAGCCCGGCTTGACTGCCCTGGTTTGTTAGGGATTAAGCCTGTCTGGTCTGGTCGGAGGCATTAACTTCCACAAAGGTCTGCAACTTGCTAGTGACAGCTGTATTGGTAATCTTGGCTGGGTGCGGACGATTTGAGAATGAGTGGCAATAAGGGATCTCGTTGGCATCCAGCGTGACCTTTATTCACAAAGGAATTGTCAATGCTTCCTTAAATTCTTCAGAAATGTGTTTTCATTTGCTTGTCCTATGCTCTGAAGCAATCTCAAGGAAGCATGAAGCTTGTTTCATAGTTGGATATCTCATAGCAACGTGTTGTGCTGCATACCATAAATGTTACACATTTAACACAGCACACTTTTCGTACTGCACACAGTGAGTATGATCCACTCAAGGCGTTTGAGCACCAGATCCATTGAAAGCTGGCTGAGCTGAGGCAGTGGGAGCTAATGCTCGATGGTAACACAGAGTCCCTCATGCAGTCTCTCCAGGTGTTAGAGATACTCCTGGGGAGCTTTGCTGAGATCCAGGCAAGGGGAGAACAGTATAATTTGCTGTGGGTGAAGCAACTGATCTAGATGCTCAGATCCTGTGTGGGATCTTCCAAAGTACTCCCTTCCGAGCAAGTTGTTGGCTACCCTTGTGTGCCCACTCTCCTCTGCTCGGAACATTAAATACCTTAAATAAAAACCCTCACTTATCTCCTTGTCGCAGCTGTTGCTGCACCTTTGCCTCCTCCACTCCTGCAGCAGACATGGAAAGGGGCTCCTGTTTGAGCTCTCTTTCTATTTCTGACAGCAGTTAATTTGCTTTCGCCAATAAAACACATTTCTTGATGAAGGTTGGCCTGGTTTACACTGGAAGATCAGGAGTCGGATTCATTCTTGGCATTGTTTTTGTAATGATCGGTGGTAAAATTGAGTTGTGGCACTTGTACACTGTACCACATAACATTAAAGTTCTACTGCTCTTCATTTGCAAAATTCCTGTTTTGGAATGCAGTTTTGGAGAGGCTATTTGACATTAAGCACCCACAAGCCATTATTAACCGCACCGCTGGGTCACGAGTGCCAGAGAAACTATGGTGGCCACACATAAGACCTATTGCCAGACCCAGCCTTCGATTGGCTTTCCATTTATCTTTCTGTTCTCTTCCTTCCATCTCAAAGAGAGAAGAGCGAACATTGGGAAAAGGAGATGAGGGAGGGAGGGAAGGAAAAAAAGGAAGGAAGGGGAGGGGGAGAGAGGATGGAGGGAGGGAAGGAGGAAAGAAGAAAGGAAAATTAGAGACTGAGGAAAAGTTACATGAAACAAAAAGGGGGGAAGGATGCAATGAAGTAAAGCTGAGACGTTAAATTAAGATAGAAATAAAGAAGCACCACTTGTAAGCCGAAACTCTTGCATTGGAGTACCGCTATTAGGGACACTGTATTTGAGGAGGGACACACAGCTTGTAGGTGGTGTCCTTTGGTTACCCACCTATTGACTGCTAATGGCCATACTAATTCCTACGACCCTGTGCCTGCCCCTGCTTGTCCAAAGCATATCACCTGGGATATCTTTGAGCTACCTATTTCAAGCTGACTGCAAAGACCTAATCGCTTAACTGTAGCTGTAAAATGTTCTACTGGTGGAAAAACACATCATATCCTAGTGTGCATTGAGCCCCTTGATTTATATCTGTTCTTTGCACTGAAGTCCTGTTAAGAAAAACTGGTGATAAAGCCAACAGTATCATCTGACTTTCTCAGACTATACACTCCTGGCACGGGGCAGTATGAGAGCTGTAAAGTCGTGTGATTTAATTTGACTATTATGTAAGGCAGACTACCCACCTAAAAATGCGCTGATCCAGGCATGTTATCTGAGTGCAAGAGCAAAGCTCTGATTTGTGATTGCTCATGGGCAGCTTTACACCATTGCACACCATCCTAACATTTTATCGAGTGAATCTGTTCCTCACATCTAACCTTTTATTCATTGGCAGTCATGTTGTTTTCAATAAATAAGCGGTATCCAATGAAATATCAAACTGTCTTATTCATGCATGACCGTTGTTACATTAATACATTTGGTAATTAGTGGCCCACACATTTTGTGGACGATGTGTAAGAAAAGCCATGATATCGATTTTTAAAAGCAAATTATTCATTTCTGACCAGGATTGTTACTGTGATGACTTGGGATTTTGCACAGTGGCAGTTTTTAAAAGGTACTAAATACTTTCACATCCTTGAGTATTTCATAATTGAATGACATGTGGTTTCCGTGTGTTGTGCACTCCATTCCTCGCGTGTTTAAGGGTACACACAGCGTTCTTTGGGACTGTTTTCTGAGTGGCCAAATGTATTTTCCTTGCATTTTCCATAACCTTTACAGAAATACTTACAGCACCTCTTTTTATTTTCAGTTTGCCTTGTTTTAGAGACAAGAAGGGAATAGTGGCTAGGGGCAAAACACAACATTCCACCCTAACCATTGGTATCAAGACAGAGGCACATTAAAATACTTTCTTGAAGAATGTTTGAGCCCGCTGATAACATTGTAGTACAAGCTCAAATGTTTACCTCTCACAAAAGGGCAGGGAGGCAGGAATATATGCTCTCAAGTTCCCAGAGGCATTGTGTGAGAAAGATATCCAGTCCCTTTTCCCTTGAAGGTCTCTGTATTGTAGTTTTCTCAAATTTCAAATGGGAAAGAAAAAATAAAAGGCCCAGGATCCAAAGGAAAATGGAAACGGTATTGGATGGCCTTCTAAATCATGACCACTTGAAAATTGAGAGCCCTGAAATCACAAGTTAAAAAAGAGTAGCACAAAAATGAGATAAAGGATTGAAGGTAGGATTCTCCAAACGTTTTTAATGTTTGTCAATTAGGTGGCACTTTAAGCGCTGCCTATCAGTCACAACTATTGGTATGGTAAGCAAAGTTATGAGAGAGATGGGATGTGAGTGGACACACCCATGCTGGCGATGTTGTTTGGATTTTTATCCTCCCATTGATCAGCCATGGCCATGAAAGTCCTGATGACTATTCTCTACTATTGCCAACATTATGCTTTTGCATTGAAGGGGAAGCCCATGCAATTTCTAAACCGTCTTCTGTATGCTAATGGAGTATATGTAGCTATAAACCAGTGCCTGGTGTAATAAAACATTTCTTAAACATGTGTGACTTCAGGCGCTTGATTTATTATTATTATTTTTTTTCGATAGATTTTTATTAAAACAGATAGATATACATGGCAATTAATAATCATTACAGATATATAAAATATATGATAAGCATATGGAAGAGGAGTAATGAAATCAATCTGTGAGAAAATGTTTTGCGCAAAGAAGTTGCCAACTATGCCTCAATAACTGGATAATAGCATTTGAAAAGACAAAAAAGTTGATTTTAATAATAAATGGGGGGTGGGCGGCAAACAAGGACACACTGAAGGGCAGGACATCACATACATGAGAGGGTAGAAGGAAAGGAGGTAATAGAATTCATAATAATCAGTCAAATAATGCATATTTAATATTGATATTAATATTAGTGAGGATCAGAGTTAGATAGGTAATCTAGGAAAGGTTGGCATTTCAGTTGATGTTTACAAAACAATTCAGTAGAAGTTGCAATGCAACTTTCTAATCTATGAATATTACAAATACTGTTCCACCAGATTTTATAATGAATGCGGTTTATGTTTTTCCAATTACTAATAATAGTTTCAATTGCAACTATTAAGCATAAGTCGAACAGAACATTTGTATATTTGTTAGTTTGATTAGCTCGCAAGAGGGAGCTACCAAAAAGAAGAAATTCAAAACAGAAATCTTGATGAAATTTTAAAATATATTTGATAGTATGCCATACAGAGAACCAAAAAGGTTTAACATATTGGCAGTCCACAAACATTTGCTTAAACAATCCTTGAACATGTGAGCAGCTCCAACACAGATCATTAGGTACTAGCCCATATTTGAAAAGAGAAAAAGGAGTGATAAAAGCTTTGTGATCAAAAAAGAAAAGGGTTTGGGTTAAACTTGCTGAAGAAGTGATTTTAGAGATACATTTCCATTGAGAAGGCCAACATAGTTGAAGATCCAGCATTGAGCAATCATTCTTCCAGTCATCATGGAGGTGGTAGGTATCCAGTGCGGGTGATGTTGAGATCAACAATTTATAATCAAACGAGACTGTAATGTTGGAATTGAACATATATAATAGTCTCAGTTCAACGGGAATATTAGAGTCATGCATAAATAATTTGTAGTTATTAAAAAGGGCAGCAACAAGGATGAAAAACTGTTTCAGGAATGATGCAGGCATATGGTATTTGATAGCAAAATCATTAAAGTCCAAAGGAACATTCTGCATGAAGAATTGGTTATAAAATGTAATGCCTCTAGAGAGCCACGGCCTCCAAAAAATCAATTTACCTTTAATTTTTAACGAGGGGATTAAACCAAATGTAAGGAGAGACAAATAGGGATAATTTGATTAGGAATGGGAACAAGTAAAGTTTGAGATACAATATAGATTGGCGAATGCAGGAATAAGTAATCAACTTGCTCTTACCTTTAATAAGGTAAATATCTGCAAGGGAGATTGGGGAAACCATGGCTCTCTCCAGACAGACCCAATTAGGTACATATACTTGTTCTTCTTGGGTAAACCACATCTGTGCTTGTTTAATGACAAAGGCCATGTGATATTTTCTAAAACCAGGAAAGTTAACTCCTCCCAAAGAGCGGGGCTTTTTAAATTTCTTTTGTGAGATTAAATGCCTTTTCCTTCCCCATAGAAATCTAGTCAAGCAGGAGTCAATGGATTTGAAAAAGGAGAAAGGGAAGGAAATAGGGAGCATATAGAGGAGATAAAGGATAACGGGGGATATCTTCATCTTAATTGCTTCTAGGCGGCCCCACCAAGATAGGAATGGGGTGACCACAAGGCTGTTAGATCCTTTATTCTGGCTACTATAGTTTCTGAGTTTTGCTTGCGAATATCCTTAATGGAGGCTGAGATATGAACTCCAAGATATTTAAGACCTTTGGGGCACCATTTCATTCTAAGGGGAAGTGTATGATGTGATGTACAGTGGACATTAAGGGGAAGAATTCCTGTATTGTCTATATTAAGTTTATAGCCTGAAGCTTTGGAGAAGTCTGAGATAGTGTCAAATAAATGCTGGGCGCTATGTTCAGGATTTTTGAAAAACAGTATAACATCATCTGCATAGGCTGCTGCTTTGATATGAATATGTTTATATTGTACTCCAATAATGTTTCTATTCTGTCTAATGGTTTCAAGGAAGGGTTCAAGTGCTAATATGAATAGAATTGGAGAAAGGGGGCAACCTTGGCATGTCCCTCTTGATAAAGGAAAGGAGGAGGATAACTGTCCATTAACAAAAATAGCAGTTTTAGGTGAAGAATAAAGACTTTTATCATAGAAAGAAAAAGAGGACTAAATCCATGCCATTTAAGTGTTTTAAATAGGACATTCCACTCCACTCTATCAAATTCTTTTTCCGCATCTAAGGCTATCGCAGCATGGGGATCCTTGGAATTACGAATTAAGTATATGATATCAAGAAAAAGTCTGATATTAGAAGAGGTGTAACTGGAGGGATGGCCCAAAAGAACCAGACAGGACTAAAAGCTATGAATGAACTGAGATTGTAAGGGAGTTCTGCCATTGAAAAACAATCAGTGCAATTACTTAGTGAAGTCTAATTCAACTCTATATAGTGTACCAGGGGCAAGCATTACTTATTGCCACACTAATATCCAAAGTACATTGTTCAAACATACAACAAAATAAAGTCGTGTTTTGCAGCTTTTTATTATTATCAAGGTGTGATATTAGAAGAGGACACTCTGTTCTTGATGTATCCAACTTGATCTTGTTTTATGAGATTGGGTAAAAAGGAGTCTATTAGCCAAAATGTGTGCATACATCCTGCAATCAGTATTAATAAGGGAGATGTGACAATCATTTTGGGGAAGTTCTGGGTCTTTATTGGGCTTAGGAAAAACTATAAGTATGGCCTCTAGCAATGAGCCATGAGCTTCTCCTTCCGATATTATTTGACAGTAAATTTGCTAAGTTTAGAGAGCAGCAGGTTGGAAAAATGGGCATAAAAGTTCATAGAGAAGCCATCAGGACCTGGTGCCTTGCCCTTATTAAGATGTTTAACAGCAATAGTATCTCAGAAGGGGTAATTGGACCATCTAATAAAGGAACATGAGTTCCTGGGTATATTATGGAGGAATTCATCAACAAAAGACTTATTAAGAGGGGCTTCGGAGGCATATAATTTAGAGTAGAATTTTAAAAAAGTATGAATAATATCTTTGTTTGAACATTTTATATTGCCCATATGATCTTTAAGGCCAACTATCCTAGACCTCTCCTTCTTGAATTTAAGGTAGGTTGCCAGAGATTTATTAGCCTTACTAGAACGGTGATATATTCGACTTATATTTAAGCATATTAGCACAAGAGTATTGAGCAATGATTTTATTGTATTGGAATCTTAAACTAAGAATATCTTTGAGGATAGAAGGGGGAATTATTATTAGCAAATTGGATTTCAAAGGGTTTCAGCTGCTTAAAAATAGACTCTGATCCTTGTTTAAGCTTTTCCCTTTTAATAGCCACAAAAGAGATTATATGGCCTCTAAGAACAGCTTTATAGCTGTCCCAGTTGTTTGTGACAGATTTGCCTTGATTTTTATTTTCAGCAAAATAGTTATTATGATGCTGGGTTATAAAAGGTGAGCAGGAATCATCACTTAGTGTGCTAGCATTAAATCTCCACCTATTTGAGCTTCTAGGGTTAATTGGGGATGTAAGTCAGACATATAATGGAGCATGATCAGAGATTGTAATGGAGTCTATTTGCACTGTGAGGAGGAGGCTAACCATAGAATTAGGTATAGAGATATAATCAAGTCGTGAGAAGGAATTGTGGGGTGTGGAGTAAAAAGTAAAGTCACAGTCAGTAGGATGAGTTATAAACAAAATGTAGGCAAGACCTAGATCCACCATACATTTGATGAACTGCTTATGAGAAGAGTTATTGCTAAATCGGACACTAGATTTCCTGTCTACAAAATGTCTATAATTTGGTTACAGTCTCCACAGACAATCAAATTATGGGGATTCCATTGACGCATACGGTTCCTGAGTAGCCGCCAAAAGTTAGGGTCTGGGGGTGTTGGGCTGTAAATATTTAGTATAGAGTATTTTTTAGACTCAATTAGTAATTTAAGTAGAACCCATCTTCTCATATCATCAGATTCATTGGAGGTAATTTTACATTTAAGAGCTTTGTTAATCAGTGTGATAACTCAATTTTTCTTTCCATGGGCAGCACTGGAGAAGACCAGACCAACCCAATGTCTCTTGAGTGTTGTTGCTTCTTCATTAGAAAGATGTGACTCTTGAATACAGGCAATCGAGGGTTTCAATCTATTAAGGTGAGATAACACTTTTTGTCTTTTGATTGGATTATGTAATCCTTTCATATTCCATGAAACTATATTAAGTGGCATTAGTATGGCAGGTGAGATATTAACCCAAGTATTAAGTTTGCTACAATATGACGCCAAGATAAATGGGCCACCAAATACTTTAATATAGAGTACAACCATTCACCTAATGTGACTGATGGAGGCTAGAAATAAAAGTAAAAAAATGTATATATAATGCATAAAACAAACTTCATTTTCATATATGCATTCCTAAAAGACACACGAGGAAGAGAACGAAGGGGAGAGGGGAAGGCAAACATGACCAGCATGAAAATAACAAAATGGGGACTGAAAGATCTTTGGTGATAATAGTGATTAACAGGAAACAACCACCTCTATCCATGTTGATTGTTGTATGAGTTGGGGGAGGAGGATCCTCAAGGGAAGACAGCCAGTCTCGCATCCCGCTCACCAAACGAGCGTGGTAGAAGGCAATTAGCAATGAGAGAAAAAAGAAAAGGCATTTGATAAGGTGTACCAGGTAGGGGCCTTTGACATATTCATGTCATCTCTCCTTTGATTTTGTATGAACTGTCTGAAGGCGATAGGATGTTGGAAAGAAGAGGTACAGCCATTAAGAGTTACTTTGAGGATAGATTGGTGCACAATGCCATATCTTTCATTAAGTTGTTTGAGTGCAGGTCTAAGGGCAAGGAGTTCTTTCCTTCTAGTATCTGTGGCATTTGAAACATCCTGGGTGATGAAGATTTTCTTGCCATTCCATGTTAGGTGTTTCTTAATTTTGGCGTTCTTTAGGATCATAAGTACATGGGTATAGTCTAGTAGGGCAAGTATCATCGTTCTTGAAGAGTAGGTGGTAGTGGTGCTTGGGGATTGCATCGGAATGTAGGGACCGCTTTTTGGATGTTTAGCTGAATCGAGGATGGAAGTTCCAGAAGTTTAGTCAGAAGGGTGTTTATGAATAGAATAGGGTTGTCAGCTTCAACTCCTTCCTGTAACCAATAATTCGCACATTATTTCTTCTATTGCGATTTTCTAGATTTCAGCATTCTTTTGAATACTTAATACAGGCATCATATGGTGTTCTGAATTGTGCTGTGTCCGTGTTGTATAAGAAACAGCTACCCGCTTATCTAGCAAGTGTTTCACACGATGCACTGCTGAACAGCTGACACGAGCGTCGGTACGCAAGTCACGGGACTTCCTGGCTCGCAGGCCTCGCTCCTCCCTCACAGATCTCTTCTAATTACAGAGCCGCACCAAGTTTTCTGAGCTCCACAGACCACCGGGGACACTCAGTAAGTGTACAGCCACCTTTAATAATTAATAGTTAGTTGACATTACAAAGATACGAGAGTATACGCATTTACAGAGCTGGAGCAAGCACGGTATGTTACCATTCTGATGGCCACGCCCCCCCGGCGCTTGATTTATAATGCATATATGCATCCTTGATTCTGCTCCTTGAACTGAATTCCTGTTAATAAGCAACTTGGCTAAGTCAATATTTTGGCACTTGTATGGGCAATAGATAGGCATTTGCCAGGTGCTATCATAATATACATAAGTACTAACACAATTTGCCACCTGTTGCTATCTTACGTCTAGATCACACTATTATGGCAGCGTCTTAAAAATGCCTTTCCCATGAAAAGCCAATACTGTTGTCTTTGCAGTGCTTGTTTAAATGGCTATTTGTAAATATAATTTGCCGTCATGCCACCCTCATTCCTTAAATGGGTTATTGTAAATAGCACATGCTGCCACCCTCATATCGTATATCCGTAATTCTAAATAGAACATGTTGCCATGCCATCCTCATTCCTTCACTGGGTAATTATAAACATCACACATCCATATGTTTCAATAGGTTTTGTTACACATTTGTAAGAAAAAGAACCATCACCCAAGTATATAAATGATGATAACTCACACAAGTATGACTTTTAGGTAAATGCACGCTTAGCAAAAAGGAATCATGTTTGAATTCCGAGCCAGTCGTGGCGATTTCTTCAGCTCCTTCTGCTGTCTTATTTGAAAGGAAGCATTTGAGCAGCTTGACATGATGAGCAGAATGCAGTGAGAAAGCGCATGCGTCAAATGAAATCCTCATCCACGCAAATGCCTACAGAAATATAGGTGGGTAGGTATCAACTCCGGGGATGCAGGTCACGTAGGGGTTTCGAGTGACATCTGATAGACAAGGAGAGGTGTCGCTTGGAACTCTGAATTGAAATGCACCCTGACCTTAAAAGCTACCCATCTATCATATCATGTTGTGTATGGGCCCCTGCACCCAGTTCCCAAACCAAACGGTGTCCCTATGGACCAGCAATGCTGGAAGTGTAGAGTAGAGACATGATGGACTACATACAACATGATAATTATGAGTTTGGGGGTGCTGGAAAAGAGCAGTAAAGTGGTAATAAATCCATTGCCACCACTTTACTGCTAATTTCTGATACCACCAAATTACACTTTTCGGGATTAAAGTGGAGGACATGCCTGCAGCACCTGCAGGGGATTTTCCTCTTCTTTATCTCCAAAGAAAATGAAGGATTTGCATGGGGCTTTATTACTGCCAGCGGTAAATCCTCCTGATCTCTGAGGAAGTCCTATGGGGTCCAGGAATGAGGCGCAACACGGCCATTCTGCCACTCGTAGATTGGCTATGATTTTGAGCGGCAGAAGGGCAGTGTTTTCATAGATGATGTAATAAGGGATTTCCTAAAGGATGTCATTAGTGAAGTCCTCAGAGTGCTCATGATCTGTGATAAGGGGGCTGGAGGCTCAGAATTAAGATGCAAACATTTGCTGCATTTTAAGGGTTTTGTTGCCTTGAGCTGTTTTAACATTACTCTTAGAAAAAAGTGTTTTCATTGAATATGTACACATACATTTCTTTTCTTCAATCCATCACTTTCTTGTCACATAGACGGATTACTTCTTATAATGGAATAACATTTGTCTCATAAAACAATCATCTAACTCCAGATCATCAGATAATAGTGAACCTGCAAACTTTATCTTTCCAGGGCCTTACAATGTCATGAAATTGTCAAAAAAAACTCACAGATAGTTCACAAATGGTCCGTGATCATTTGCTTTCATACTAATATTTTACTAAAATGCCTGGTTTGATTGTTGTTGGAATTCTACCTGCAATTGCACCATTACTGAATCTGTTCTCATTACAAATGTCAATCTGAAACATTGGAAATTATTTAAAGATTGTGACATGGGATATCAGAACTAAACCTAAAATCTATTATAAAAATGCTGTCCAGATAGTGGAGAATCATTTCTTTAAGAAGGTGTTGGGCCTACCATCGTCGGCTCCAAATCTTGGAGTTTGGCTGTAGGCCTATTGGAGATGTGGTCTCCTTGCAATTCGCCCTGCATTGGCTCATGCTTTCGGGTGATGAAATAGCTATTCTTACTCACAAACGGATTACTTCTATGATTGTCAATGATCTGGTGTTATGGTCCTATGGCTGCGCCATGTTATGAAGCAACTGAGGACAATTAACATCACACATCTGTTCTCGCTGTGCAATGTGCTCTCCCGAGGGGAGATCAAATTGTGGACTGCCCGCTTCTATGGGCATGTGAGCACTAACAGAGAAAGCATGGAGTTGCTTAAACCTAAGAACAGAGGGCTAATGACCATCATGTCCCCTGGCATCCAGAAATATATGCTGTCAGCAGAATTCCCGTCAGATTGTGTACTCTAAACTAGGGCATGGTTTGATTGTGTCCTACGTGGTGTGTGGTGTACTGTGGTGGCGGCTTGGTCTGGGGGGAATGCCAATCGCTGTTGCCCTTTGTGTGACACGCCATGTGAGGACTTGCACACTTGGTATTTTTTCGTCCCGCATACGTGAAAGTGAGAGGTTCTGTTCTATGGCCCGAAAACCCATTTCTATGGCGTGAAATGGGTTTTGTGCAATATCGGCCTGCTCTTATATACTGACTCACCTCACATGGGCTGGCCCCTGCTTTCATACCTAAAATCCGAGGAAACATATTCTTAGATTTGTGACATGACATGGGATATTGTATGATTACTAGTTTGTTAGGACGTGAATTTTGTATGGGCTTTTTTAGAGATTTCATAGATTCTATACTCATAACAGTAAAATAAGTAAAGACAATAGATAAAAGTGTGGCCATCTGGTGGCAAGTGCAAGGGTTAGAGCAGAAATCATGGTCACGTGCTAGTAGGGATACAGAAACAGTTCCAGAGTGCAAGGGTTGCCAGGGGGCAGTAAAAATGTGCAACTTGTAGCAGTGGGGGTGACCTGAGCCTAAAATCAGAGGGTAGCCAGGTAACAAGTGCAGTTTCACATATAGCCAGGAGATTAGCAAGGGAGAGGTGGAGATATTTAGGAAGAGAGAGTTGGAGGTATTGAGGTCCCAGGCCCCAGAAGGCCTTGTGGACAATGCAAATGGTTTTGAACTTAATCCTCGCTGCTACTGGGAGCCAGTGCAGCAGTTTCAGTCCTGGAGAGATACGATCCTGGGCTTGAGGCCAAGGACAAGTCTCGCAGTCCTGTATTGGATGAGTTGCAGAGTGTGGAGATTAGAGGCAGGCACATTTAGAAAGAGGCTGTTGCAGTAGTCCAGACTAGAGGGAACCAGAGCTCTGGAGACAGTGAGCTTCGAGGGGAAGGAGAGAAAAGGAAGAATACCTCTGAGGAGGTGCAGCTGGTAGTGTGACTTCTTAGAGATGTCAGAGATGTGAGGAGAGAAGGAAAGTCTGGAGTCGAAGATGACCCACATGTTTTTAGCCTCACAGGTGGGAGCAGGAAGAAGGCCAAGAGAGGCCGGCCAGAGAGTGACAGGAAAGAGGGTGTAGGTGTGTCGATGAGGAGAATCTCTGTGTTACTGGAATTAAGGCAGAGATCATTGGCGGCACACCACTCCTGGATGGCCGACAGACAGTCAGAGAAGAGAGAAGGAGAAGAGGTGGCAGAAGTGAGCCTGAAACTGAGTTGAGTATCATCCGCATAGCACTGAAAGTTGGGGCAGAGAGTGGCAATGCAGTGGGCAAGAAGAGTCAGGTATTGGTTTAACAGCGAGGGAGAGAGGTTAGACCCCTGGGGAACACCACAAGTAGAGATAGAGATAGAGGAGAGAAATGACACATGTTGGACCTGGGAGGGTCAATCAGAGAGGAAGGAGGTCAGCCAAGCCAGGGCCTGATCGGTGATACCCAGGTTATCACGGAGACGGTTGAGCAGGATGGCATGGTTGACAATGTCAAAGGCAGAAGAGAGATCAAGTAAGATGAGGACACAGGGGGTGTTGGAGTCAAGGTTGGAGAGCAGGTCTTCAAGGTTGTTCAAGAGAGCAGTTTACGTGCTTCTGGCAGCTCTGAAGCCAGACTGATGGTCATGGAGACAACCAACAGATTCAGTGTGAAGATTCAGCTGGGAGATGGTCAACTTTTCCCATAGTTTGCCCAGAAAAGGAGTGATAGCGATTGGATGATAGTTAGCCAGGCAGGAAGGGTCGGCCGAGGGTTTCTTAAGAAGAGGGTGCACAAGAGAGTGCATCAGGGGGGAGTGGAAGACTCCAGTAGTTGCAAAAATTAGCCAGAGCAGGAGCCAGGGTGTCAATGTGGTCCTTAATGGTTTTGGAGGAACAGGGGTGAACCTGTTTTGATAACATTTTCATAGATCATACTTGTCGAGAACCCTCATCTGGGGAGAATAGGGGAAAGGCAGAGAAGGAGGGAGTTGAGGTGGCTGAAGAAGGGCCAGAGGAAGAGCAGGGAGTAGAGGGAGGAGGGAGAGAGGAAGAGAGAGAGAACATGATGTCCTGGGTTTTAGAGATGAAATGAGAAGCCAGGGCCTTGCAGAGGACCTGGGAGGGCACAGGAGAGGTAGAGACTGCAGCAGGATTGGCCAGCTCCTTGCACATTTGAAAGAGTTTGGCCGAGTTGTTAGATGGAGTGGAGACGTGGGCTTGGATGTGGGCTCTCTTCTTGTTGCGGACAGAGAGCCGGTATTGCCTTTAGAGCAGGCGGCAGGCCAGTTTGTCCGTGGATGTACCGTAAGGGCGAGAAAATAAAGGGCGCCTGGTGGAGTCCTGATATGCCAAGGTGGGTACATATATTGATAACACAAATAATCAGGATGAGATATCCTCACAACAATCCACAGTTTTTGGACATATTTATTTCAATCGCAAAAACCAGTGTCTTAAATTATTACAAACTTTCGCTAAGCACGAAAGCGATACCGGATAGATTTCAATATAAAAACATACGGAAGTGCAGTTGTGCACCCTCATCGGGATGTGGAGGATGAGTACCCTAGTGACAAGCACATATGAATATACGAAGTTGGTGACACAAGTAACTCAAATAAGTGCTGCCCGAGGCTGTTCTTCAACCCGAGTGTGGTTTAAACAAAAACAGTGTACACAACATGAAATTCGAAACATACAACAAAGGGTATTATCACAGTTGTGCCACACGAGATCGACACAGTTGTGTTTCGGCCACAATGGCTTGGTAGAAGCTTGTAGTTGTGGTGGCCTTCATCAGGAGAGACTAGTTTGGGGAGTCTGTCCGTGGGTAAGATCTGTGGGAGGGAGGAGAACTATGAGGATCTCAAAAGGTACATAATAACTTAGGGGTTAATAAATAACAGCTCATTGGTGCTAGAGAAATACACCAGTGGTGTATGGGAGAGCGCGGCTTACCATCCAACCGGAGTGAGGCGGTATGCTGTCAGCCAACCTGGATGTAATCCTAGGTCTGGTGGTGTGAGAAGATTCACCAGTGGGTGTAGATCGGCCGTGCCGGGGGAACCCGGATTCAGATGGCGCCGGCTTATGATTAGCCATTGATCTGAAGAAGGGGAAATGTATACACCTATCAGAGCAAAGTGGTAATGAGAGGCACAGGTAGTGACACAAGAAGTGTCATAAGTACAACAGTCTTGCAATGTGCAGGAGTCATAGGGCTCTGGGGCCAGCCGGGACATGGCTTACCTGATTCGCATTCTTTTAGTTCTTGCTGGGTTCACGGCGGCGATGGAAATGGTTGCCTGCCATGAAATATGACTGGAAGGGTGGACACCCCCCCATGTGCTGGGCCAATCCCAGTGGGGGTGTGTGGGGGACTCGTACAGTTGTCGTATGCACCCTATGATAGGCTACTAGATGCTGTCACTCAACGGGAGCCATCCCTTGTCTGAGGTGTATGCAACCAGTGTGGAATAGAATAAAGGAACTACACTGGGATGTATTATGGGAAAAGTAGTCCCTGGAAATGCACAGGCGATAGGTGGGAGAGGCGAGCAGGCCCGCTACTAAGCGGCTCGTGTGAATCATAATGACAATGTGGTCACGTGAGAAAGGGGACAATAATGCCACATGCAGTATATTCTGTTTTTTCTATATATTTATCTATACATATGTACATATGTATATGAACAACATGCCTCACAGCTACAAACACGTCTTGCTGAAAGAGTATACCCCAAGAAGTCCATAAAATCCGCTAAGAAAAGAGCTGCCAACACGGACCGCACCATCTGCCTCACCACCAAGATCAAAGATCCGACAGACAGAACAGTCTGTGTGACCACATTTAGCCCTGCAAGCAATCTTATCAAGACCACCATCAACAAACACTGGCATCTCATCAAGAATGAAGGGAGTCTCTCCAAAAAAACACTTTTCGCCTTCAGGAAAAATGAAAATCTCAGGGATACCTTAGTACACACCTTCCTTGAACCGGCAAAAACAGAACCCACGCTTTGGAACCTACCACTGGTCATTGGACACTACAGCTGCGGCCACTGCGTAGCCTGTAGATACACCAAGACCAGCAAAACTTTCAGCCACAAACACTTCAAATGGACAATGAGAAATCACACAAACTGCGAGAGCAAGTACGTCATTTATGTCATCAGATGCCCATGTGATCTCATATACATTGCAAAAACAATAAGGCCCGTGAAAAAGAGAATCAATGAGCACAGATCCTGCCTCAAATACTCTGTTCAAGACAAGCCTTTGGTTGAGCATTTTGCCAATAAAGGACACACAAACGAACATTTTACATGGACCGTCCTCCAGCAACTCACCCCGCACAAACAAGGAGGCGACATCAATCTCGCTCTCACCAGACTGGAGCAGAAATGGGTCCACAGACTGGACACTGTTAAGAATGGACTTAACATTACAGTAGAATGGAAACATTTCTGGGACTAGTCCCCTCTCTCATATAGGGTTTGTCACACTCCTGCCCTGTTTATTCATCCCTGCCAGCCACTCACTTCCCTCAGACTTGGTGCCCAATAGAGCCCCTGGGGAGTAGTTTATCCTGCGTACTTATGCCGCTCGTACCCCATCACTCCATACCTAGAATCGTGACTAGTTCCCCTAGTGTGGAACCCTAATACCAAATGCACACCACACTTTGGTCTCTTTCCAACAATAGGTTGGAGTGTTTTTCACAATTGTACAGAAAAAATGCTACAAAAAGATGGTTTTATGCACTCAAATTGTTTACACACTTTGGTAGCAAGAATCGTTGGTGTTTTACTGTTTCTGCAAAATATGGACGTGAATATACTTGTGTTAGAAACAGACACGTGCATGTTATGTTTGTTTTTTCTCCGAGAATGACATATGTATAGATATATATAGAAAAACCCGAATTTACTGCGTGTGGCATTATTGTCCCCTTTCTCACGTGACCACATTGTCATTATGATTCACACGAGCCGCTTAGTAGCGGGCGGGCTCGCCTCTCCCACCTATCGCCTGTGCATTTACAGGGACTACTTTTCCCATAATACATCCCAGTGTAGTTCCTTTATTCTATTCCCCACTGGTTGCATACACCTTAGACATGGGATGGCTCCCGTTGAGTGACAGCATCTAGTAGCCTATCATAGGGTGCATATGACACCTGTATGAGTCCCCCACACACCCCCACTGGGATTGGCCCAGCACATGGGGGGCGTGTCCACCCTTCCAGTCATATCTGCTGATTCACGGCAGGCAACCATTTCCATCGCCGCCGTGAACCCAGCAAGAACTAAAAGAATGTGAATCAGGTAAGCCTTGTCCCGGCTGGCCCCAGAGCCCTATGACTCCTGTACATTGCAAGACTGTTGTACTTATGACACGTCTTGTTTCACTACCTGTGCCTCTCCTTACCACTTTGCTCTGATAGGGGTATACATTTGTGTTTCCCCATCTTCAGATCAATGGCTAATCATAAGCCCGGCGCCGTCTGAATCTGGGTTCCTCCGGCACGGCCGATCTACACCCACCGGTGAATCTTCTCACACCACCAGACCTAGGATTACATCCAGGTTGGCTGACAGCATACCGCCTCACTCCGGTTGGACGGTAAGCCGTGCTCTCCCATACACCACTGGTGTATTTCTCTAGCACCAATGAGTTGTTATTTATTAACCGCTAAATTATTATGTACCTTTTGAGATCCTCATAGTTCTCCTCCCTCCCACAGATCTTACCCACGGACAGACTCCCCAAACTAGTCTCTCCTGATGAAGGCCACCACAACTACAAGTTTCTACCAAGCCATTGTGGCCGAAACACAACTGTGTCGATCTCTTGTGGCACAACTGTGAAAATACCCTTTGTTGTATGTTTCGAATTTCGTGTTGTGTACACTGTTTTTGTTTAAACCACACCCGGGTTGAAGAACAGCCTCGGGCAGCACTTATTTGAGTTACTTGTGTCACCAACTTCATATACTCATATGTGCTTGTCACTAGGGTACTCATCCTCCACATCCCAATGAGGGTGCACAACTGCTCTTCCCTATGTTTTTATATTTAAATCTGTCCGGTATCGCTTTCGTGCTTAGCGAAAATTTGTAATAATTTAAGACACTGGTTTTTGAGATTATAATAAATATGTCCAAAAACTGTGGATTGTTTTGAGGATCTCGCATCCTGATTATTTGTGTTATCAATATATGTACCGGAAGGGCGCGATTTCCTCTCAGCCACCCTGCACTTGCATTTAAGGGTGATAAGGTCTGAGTCATACCAAGAGTTGCACTTGGCTTTGGGTTTCAAGTGGATCCTCATGACAGGGGCGAGAACATCGAGAGTATCAGATATAGCAGAGTGGATCATGGAAAGAGCTGTGTCAGGGTGTGAGTCAGCCAAGGGGGGGGTTAAAGAAAGTGGCGGCAAAAGCCTCAACTGACACACGCTTCATGGGTCGGATAACCGAGAAGGTAGGTGGCAGTGCTGGAGTTGGCCTAGCCTGAGGGGTAGGGAGGGCGAGATGGGAGGAAAGAATAACATAATCACTCCAGGAGAAGAGGAGTGGTGAGAGATGTAGAAAGGGGAAGGTCTGAAGAGATCTGAACATCCAGAGTGTGCCCTGCAGTGTGAGTCGGGCCAGAGGGGAGAAGAGAGAGAGAGTGAGAGAGAGAGAGAGAGAGAGAGAGAGAGAGAGAGTCACAGAAGTCACAAAAGAGTCCAGTGGAAGGTCAGGAAGCATCCAGGTGGATGTTGAAGTCTCCAAGAAGGAGGAGTTGAGTGGTTGAGACCAGGAGGCAAGATGAGAGGTCCGCCCATTCAGAGAGGAAGGGGGAGATCTCACCAGGTAGCCGATAGATGGTAGTCACAGTAAGGGAATGGCCACGAGAGAGAGAGCCTGCAGGTGAGGCATTTTAAAGAGGAGTAGGCCTGCATAGGAACGACAGAGGCAGGAATCCACTGAGGGAAGATCAGGGCTACACCCCCGCCTGAACGGATGGGTCAGGGCGCAGAGAGGATCTTGTAATCATCAGTGAGGAGAATGTCATGTCTCAGTGGGACTGAAGACATCAAGGTCAAGTTCGTCCAGGAGGCGACAGATGTCAGAGGAGTGTTTGACAGCTGAGCGAGTGTTTAGAGTGGCAATGTGGAGAAGGTTGCCATCCTTGAAAGACTTCCAGGGAGGGATCAGAGGTACGCCCTGCAGAGGTGTAGAAGCAGCCCGATGCAGGGCACAAGAGGAAGGAGGTGAGGGCAAGGTAGCCAAGGAGGAGACAGCAGGGGGGAGGCAAGGAAGCTTTGGAGGGGGGACAGGGGATAGCAGGAGAAGAAAGAAAATGTATAAAGCACGGGGAGCATCTATCAAAATGAAGAAGTTTGGCTTGAGGGCCTTGGACCAAGACAGTACCATTCAAGTAAACATTAATGATGACCTTAGAGGAGTGGAAGGAGGATAGGAGGGCCTCAACCGGGTGCAACCATTAATGAGAGAGGAAGAGAAGGGAGAGAGCACAGAGACCATTTGTAGAGTCCATAGGTCTGGCAAAGGAACAACAAAGAGGATGTCGGTGAACGTTTGCCTGGATGAGGCACTGGTATAGGTGTTGGCGATAGGGAGGCCTGGGTTGGAGGCCAGCATGTCCTTTTTAAACTTCTTCCTACCCGATTTAGTGAGGAGAGCAGGATAGTTCATAGAGAAGCAGTTAAAAAAGATACGAGAGACAGAGCGCCCCATAGAGTAGGTGGGGAGAGGAGAGAAGAGGAGGTGAGTGGGAATGGGCAGGGGAGAACATTAGGCAAGGACAGAGGGCAGGGTGTAAGCAGACGAGACAGAGAGAGACGAGACAAGTAGACAATTGGTCAAGGTGTCAGGCACTTAGATAGTGGTAGAAAGGTTTGCTAGATGAGTGCTTTGCTAGGAGGCAAAGCCACAGACGGCACAGCTTCCACAATGCGAGTTAAAAAAATTAGAAAACACACCTAAGTTTGAGAGTCCTGAATAGTGGGGAAAAGGCCTAGGTTTCACAGTGCAATTGTGCATAATGATGATAATGATATAAGAATGCACTGAACTGCACTCTTTGCTGCAAACATATGTATGTGCCCTGCTGTGCCTTTGCATGAAAATACCATTCATATGAAAAAAAGTCCATAAAAATAACTGCATATAAATGGATCTATGTAAAAATATCTAATTTTGTAATGTGAGGTGGAAAATCTCAAATTTAAAACAGCACATTTTAGGTATTTTAAATGTGGGAAAGACCCCCCGCAACCCACCCCCACACCTCCTTATTTTAACAAATACACCAACCCATCACCCCATCTATTTTTACATCTAAATATGTTTTCAATTCGAGGTTTTCTTCCTCGCATTAATGGTCTGCAATATGTTGTAGTGATACTATATAAATAACACTGAAATGTCCTATACAACACAAACATTGATGTTGCTTCATGATAGACATAGCCACAATTCAAGGAATAGACATTTGCGAAGCACTGCCACGCTGGATTTGGTGGATAATAGTGCAAACACCCAATCATGTGATGTCAGTCTCTCACAACTGCTTATCTGGTACCTATGCAAAGGCCTACATTATAGCCTTTGTTAGTACTTTTCAAGAGGACTTAATTGGAAGAAACAGATGTAAGAGCACACACATGTCCTAGTTTACAGAGTAGCCCAGGCATTTGCAAATCACTTAATCCTATCCAAAAAAATTGCGTTTTGCTCAATATTCAGGCGAGCTGCAAACTTCTTTCTGTTGCATATGTGCATATGTCTGTACGTCTCCACACTGGGCAGAGACGACAAAAGGAGCTTTGACAGGTAGTATTCTACACTCCTACACCCAGTTTACAGAGTAGCCCAGGTATTTGCAAATTGGCTGATCCTATCCATACACATGCTGTTTTGCTCGAATTTCAAGGAACATCAAGCTTCTTCTTTGTGTTGCACAGCCTCTTTTTTAGATTTCTCAGTTGGTTTAGCATGAGACAGAGGCAGGTCAAGGCACCTTTCCTTTTCCGTTCAGAGAGGTCACACAAAGGACTGCCCAGTTTAGGAGCAAGTGTGGGCTACTTTCTATTACCTTCTCTGACATTTCCTAAGACATCTTACCAAATTGTGTAAAAGTTGTAAGAGCCCAATTCAGTCACAGTCCACATACATCAGAGAGACAGCTGTGCCACCACTCTCAATCTTCCTCTCTTCTATAGTGTAAATAGCTGTCTATATGTGAGGATGCAAATGTCCTAGTTGTTAGTCTTAGCAGTGAACGGTGGTGGCGCGAGGTTTTTCAATTTTACTTGGAACCATATCGTCCCTTTAACAAAGTTTTTTCAATGAATTTCATAGGTTTTTATTAGTGCAACTTAACCATAACGTCCCTTTAACAAAGTTTTTCATTGAATTTCATAGGCCTATATTAGTCAAACTCAACCATAACGTTCCTTTAACAAAGTTTTTTCATTGAATTTCATAGGTTTTTATTAGTGCAACTTAACCATAACGTCCCTTTAACAAAGTTTTTTTCTGTGAATTTTATAGGTTTTTATTAGTGCAACTTAACCATAACGTCTCTTTAACAAAGTTTTTTCAGTGAATTTCATGAGTTTTTACCAATGCATGATGTTTTCCTACAACTTACTAATATCATATATATCCAATATAGCAACATTTGTGTAAAAATGTACAGTTTCACCTTAAAACCCAGCCATTTCCCAACTTCTAGCATCATCTTTAACACTTCTATACACTTTTGGCAACTTTTTCAACTGATTTTGCATCCGTAGACATCCACAAACATCTGACTTCATCATGGACATTCCCAACAGTGCTACATGACCATACACTGGCGCGCGGCATGATAACATGTCCTAGAACACGTACGCACTTCGCGATCAGATCCATGCTTTGCAGACAGTTCGAAACTGCATTTTCTACTGATCTAGGAACTTTGAACGTCAAAATGTCCCTTGCACAGCTCCTACACCTATTCCTACTCATTATCCATTAACAATCTGTACACAGTACATACCTGGAAGAATTTTCGGAAAACTGCTATATGTCTTAAAAATGGCATCACCTATTGCCATACCTCCTCCTCAAGAGCCACCACCACGACTAGCTGGAGGACCTTCAAAACAGAAAAAGTGCAGTACTTCCGAAGACAATGAAGTGGACCAAGAAGATGAGGTAGAGGAAGTGCCTACCTCTAGCACCCAGAGAGAATCATGGGTGTAGCAGTTCTTTACCACTTTTGGGAATATACCAAAGGTGCTAAAGCTGCCAAAGTGAAATGCACTGAGTGCAACTTTGTACTCAGTTGCAGACTCCGGACAGTACTCCTATGGGACCACCTCCATGTGCTTCCGCACCAAATCCAATGACCGCAATGCTCTCAGAAAGGTTGTTCCTTTCTTAGCAAGTAGGAGGCTGTCTTACTCCACCTCATCTTCCTCAACCAATACTGTAACCACACAGCCTACTTCTGTGGGACACAAAATCCAAAATCCCACCAGCTACCTTGCAAGCAATAAAAGATGCTGTTGATCCATATTTTTTTAAGACAACAGTCCTCTCTATATACGTCAACACATCATTCTGCAGAGGGAGCAAGTGCTTTTGAAGCGCTAATCAAGGAACATAAGAAACACTGCCCCCTACCTTAGAAGTAACACATGTGCAACATATTCCCCTGTTCACCTGCCCCTCCATATTAGTGTTTGGTGGCTCTTCCCTCTTTTACCTCCCCACCTTTTGTTCTAAGCTCTCCTGCCAAAAAAATAAATACATAAAAAAAAAACAAAAGGAATGTTCCTTTAGGAACCACCTTTCACAGTTAAAAAATAGAACTAAAAAGAAACTGCACCAAGCCATTTGTGCTATGTGGCGTCCCGGTGTAGGAAGGAAAATCCTTTTCCAAGATGGCCAGCATGGCAAGGGAAGGCGGGGTTCCATACAGGGCCCCTCTTCGCTTTCCATGGCAGCCTGCAGAAGGCAAAGTGAGAACCATATTACCGCAAGCACATTTTTCTTCTCTTTCAAAGCTATCTCATTTTTCAAATAACTTTACCACAACGCTGGTCCCAGACATGGCCACTTTAACCCCATGTGTTGTCCATCGTGATCATGGCCAGTAGCCAGATTGTCCATATCATGACCTTATTCCATGCCCCAAACAATGTGGCCACTGCCCATGGCCACAGGCTACACCTCAGTTACCAAAGGTATATCACTATTATTTTTGTACCTACATTATGACACTTGTCAAAAAATAAAACACGGGCACATTTGCAGAATCATGCTTTAAGGTCCTTGCCAATGCTCCTTACACAAGTTTCTTAGAAATCCACACGTTTTATTTTTTCAAAGGTGTCAAATGTATGCACATACAATAGTCATATAACTTAGCCCCACTTGACAAAATCCATTCAGACTTTACAACATTTCTATCTAGATCTATAATCTTTTTGAACACCTTTGTGTAGATTCGTGAAATGGCACCACATTTATAAGCCTTTTCAATATTTTGGGACTCCCCTCAGATTTTGCCCCCTCTTGACAAAATCCCACCAAACTTCGCAAAAACATTTATATCTAGATCTATTATCAGTTTGCCAACTTAAGTGTAGATTCGTCAAATGACACATCATTTATAGGCCTTTACATTATTTTGGGACTGCCCCTCTAATTTTGCCCCCTCTTGACAGAATCCCAGCAAACCTTGCAAACTCACTCGGAATCAGGTCAAGAATATAATTGAAAAATGTCATGCAGTTTCATTAAGTGGCGCCAATCTTATAAAGCCCTCTAAGACTTTTACGGCAAAAAACCCTGTTTTTATTGCTTCTTGCAGCCATATCCCACCAATCCTCATCACCCCTCACCGCCCCAGAGATTATTTAATAAGTTTGACAAGTGAAATGTTGTGTTTTTTAATATGTTTTTCCTGTGATGTGACACCAGCCACTGTCCGCAAATCCCAGATTGCAGGCGTTTCCAAATATCTGAGGCACTTCACGCTTTTCACCATCTAAACAGTGGACACGTCCGATGTCCGCAGACACCACGTTGCCTTCTAAGCTAATCGGAGCCCTATCCACAGACCGAACAGGGAAATGGGTCAGCGGACCGAACCCGGGTAGCATTAATTATTTTGGACCTGCTTTTTGGTAATTTTAAAAAGAAAACTACTGGACAGATTTCCACCTAATTTACAAAAGCATGCTTCTGGGAGAAAGCCGCCGCTCCTGCCGCAAATATGGTGAAAATCCGTCCAGCGGTTTGGGCTGTAGGCGTGAGCAAACCTTTTCTCCATTCAGTCTATGGAAAAAAATGTGTGACCCCCTATAACTTTGGCCCACCCTTGACAAAACCTCACCAAACTTTGCAGAACAATTCAGGTTGGGCTATATACTTCTTTTGCAAAGTTTGGTGAGGATTCCCAGGGGGAGCAAAGTTATAAGCCGCCCAAAAAGAGGTATTCGTATGGATTTAGCAACTTAACCATAACTACATGGCCGCTACCAAAGGCGGTGTAATATGTATTGTTTGTGGCCCGTTACAGAGAAGCTTCATTATTTCTACTTGTGCTTTAACGTGTTTTGCAATACATATGTTGTACAGATAATAATGTTTTATTTTGTTGGTCTACATTATATGTGCCTTAACTGTTGAGTATTGATGCAAGGATTGCAAAGGATGCTTTGCACATGTTGTCAAATGTTATGGTATGCATGCACAGAAATAAACTCAGCTGTCTGTTCAATATCATACCTGTGTTATATACTGTTATGATTATAATTCTTCTTTTATATCACACTTAATACTGGAGAACCATTTTGAAGCGTGTGACTGGGATTCGAACCTGTGTTGCTATGCATTGTCTTGCTTCTAAGACTAAAGTGTTGCAGATGTGCCATTGACTTGGTAGGTATATGGACATGGTATTGCCATTTAAGGTAGAATGCCAGGTGACCATGGAAGACTCACTTTTCCTGCATAGGTTTATGTGAACTGTTACCTGGATAGGTAAGTAGCACTCAACCTAATCGGCAGACATTTGTGGCCCAATATTTTTTGTACTTAAGGTCAAAAATTTGCCTCTGCTGCATGTAGAGTGTGTTTGAGTAGTTGTGTGTTTATGTTCAACAGAGTTTCACTGCAAGAATCGGACTCCTTATTTTATTTATTTATTTTATTTATTAGGAGTTTGTGTAACGTGGTACACACCCCTAGACTTCAGAGCGCACAAATAAACAGAACGGACAAACAAACACAAAGTCAAGAAACAGCAAAAAGGCCAAGAGTTCAGTCGGAAAGATTAAACAATAAAGTTTTCATGTCTTTCTTAAATTTAACTAAGCAGGTGTAGGATCTGAGGGCAACAGGAATACCATTCCATTCTTGAGGAGCCTCTAGCTCAAAACTCAAAACCCTAAACCTCTTCAATTTAAACCAAGGTTGATGAAGAGCATTGGTGTTATTAGACTGAACTGCTCTAGTTGAGTACTGAAGGGAGATCCTTTCAGAAAGATACTGTGGAGCTGCAGAGTTTAAACATTTAAAAGTCAAGGCAAGGATCTTGTGTTTGATTATTTGTTTTACAGGCAACCAATGAAGTTCCTTCTGAAATGTCGACACATGGTCCATTCTGGATAGGCCATAAATTGCCCTAAGTGCACCATTTTGAGTAGTCTGCAGGTGGTCAGGTTGCTTTGGGCTGTGCCGGTCAGCAGGCAATTACAGTAGTCCAAATCGAGAATTATTTGGAGCAGTAGCCAAGCAAGATCTGTATTTTAGGGAAAGAAAAGGCCTAATCTGATGGAGAAGCCTGATTATATAGGCACAAGAGGAACAAATGCTTGAAACATGATGTTTCTTGGACAATAATGCATCTAGAACGAGCCCAGGGTTTTAACTTTAGAACTAACAGGTATCACATTACCCGAAATAGTAAAGTGAGTTTAGTAGTAATCAATAGACATCAAATGAGGGCCAGAGACAACTAAAAGTAACTCAGTTTTATTGTTTTTTAAGGCTCAGGAGTTATAAGCCATCCAAATTTGAATTTCACTATAAAAATAATCGTTGGTCCTGGCGTATTATAACAGACAGTCATCTCAAGGAGCACACGGGTATCATCCATGTAATTCACGTAGACGACACCCAAGATATCCGACAGATCTAGAAATGGTCTTATGTAAATGCTAAAGAGTATATGGGACAGGCAAGAGCCCTGCAACACTCCACAAGATGCTGGAAAGGGTTCCACCTTACCCATAGTGACCCTGGACATTCTAGGTTCCAAGCAGGACAAGATCCAGGAGGCGGCTTTTTCTGAGTAATTAGCAACGCTGACCACCCTCTCATGAAGAAGACCAAGATCAATGAGGTCAAATGCTGCAGAGAGGTCGAGCAGCATCAAAAGTGCTGGACGCCCCTTTTCCAGGATGTCCAAAATGTTGGACTTAAGGTCAAGCAGGGCTGTTTCAGTCCTGTGTTGGGCTCTGAAGCTAGACTGAAGCTCACCTAAAATCCCAGTGGGCTCTAAGAAGCTTTGCAACTGCAAATATGCCACTCTGTCAAGTATCTTAAGCAGGTAAGGTACATTATTTATAGGCCGATAGTTCCCTACAACAGCAGGATCCAGAGTAGTCTTCTTCAGCAGTGGAGTGATCCAAGCATTTTTCAAAGTTGCTGGCACAATGCCATCCCTGAAGGATGTATTCATCATTTTGGTGATCCAAGGAATGAGCACATCGAGCGAGCCCTTCAAGAGGGTTGTAGGGCACGGGTCACTGGCATATGTTTAAGGTTCATAACTATATCCAGGATTTCTTGCTCAGTTCATTAATGAAAGTCAAATTTAGTCAAAGCAGCAATTAGGGTCTTTTTGAGTGAAGTATTAGTGGAATTGGACCCACTTTAGGAGCGGCATGGGCTAACTGAGTAGCAATCTTAGCCTGATGGCCAGCAATATTGTCAGGAAATTCATCTTGTACCGATTGGCGCCAGGCAGAGTCTTTAATGACAGGAGGAAAGGGAGAGACTTTATATTCTAATTCTTTTGGAATTTTGACTAATTTGCTAGATGATTTAGCTTTATCAACACAAGAGTTGAAATTACTTGCCTTAGCTGCAAAAATAGATATTTTATAATTAAGAGCCATCCTCTTATAAGTGTCCAAAGTGAGGGAGCAAGAGTTTTTTTTTTTACGGCAATCGCGTTCCAATGCTCTTTTTACTTTCCCCCAAACAATGATTTCATAAAGGTTTCAGGTTTTTTTATTATGGTAAGGCATTATCAAGATGGCTAGCTAATTCAGAGGGGGCATTCAACGATGTGAAAGTACCCAAGTTGGAGGCAAGAGCAACCTAGTGGTCCAACGGTGTGATAGCCTTAGTTGTTCTGTGTTTAACTTCAATTCGAGGGTTAGAGCTAAATTTGGATGGTGATACAGGTAACCCTGTTTTTAGCGAGATCCTGCTTTGCTCATGTTCTTTGAAGTGGTTTGGAATTGTGAGGCAGTTCCTGCTGTTCCTGAATGATGAGGTGACACTGGTCCATGCAACGGACACACATATTGTTTATTGTCTTTAATGCATCCTTAGGTGACATAGGCCTGGGAGGATGTCTGGAAATGGCCAGGTTCCCAATGAATGAGCTTGAGGCATGGTACACTGGGTTGTGCTATCAAACATTTTTCATGCTACATGAAGGTGGACAATGAAAGGACGTACCTCAGACGATGTTGTGACTTATTTTGGCTTTGAAGTTGTGTAGGTTGCATGGGCACAGTCCAAAAGGGTGCATTTGACGTAGCCAAGCCAGAAAGCATACCTAAGTCATCCTCCTGTGCTCCATAGTTGATGTCATGCATAGCCATTCTGGCCACCTGTAAATATCTGCATGTGCTTATGTTCTGCAAGTGTGTACTTCAGTCTTAGCAGCATACATGTGGGTGCACATGTGGATATATGACTTGCTGGAAGAGACACGACAATTGTTCCTTGGAGTGAGTGTTCTGTATATGTGCCTTTGTATGTGTTTCCATGCCCACAGATGTCTGTAAATAGGTGTTTCATGATGAAGTTATTGACCATCAGGCTTCAGCCATCTCTCATGCACTCATTATGGACACATACTTGACAGCTGTCATTGCACATATCTCTGACCTCTCAGACAAAGGTTGCCATTTAAAACAGGACCTCTCAGGCCCGAGCAAAACAGTTGTGTGCCTGCTAGTCCATCACTTGCACTGCATTGTCTCCATAGTTGACCAGTGTAAGTGGACGAACACATGGCTGGGGCCTGAGGTCAGGTACTTGCTCATTGTGTATGCCTGTGTGCACAGCAATGGTATGTAGCACACAACAGGCAAGGAATGTTTGTATTTATTTATTTATTTCATTTGTTGATAGCGGATAGAGGATGATGTTGCACACAATTCTGGGACTGTACAGAAGCCACCCGTGCACCTCTGAGTGGCCAGATATCTGAAGCAGGACTTCAGAATGCCAATAATCCACTTGATGATGCCCCTGGTGGCCCTGTGTTCTCTGCTATACCTCTGCTGTTTCATAGTGGTGGGGCATCTGAAGGGCGTCATGAGATAAGGACATAGAGGTTAGCCAGCATCACCTGTGGGGAAAAGTGTATGATTGATGTTAGGGGGCAGTGGGTGGTAATTAGAAGTAATTAGAGGTTTTCAATGAACTATCACATTCTTCCAAGGGTGGCCACCCTGTAATAATTGATGTGTGGTCATCTAGTTATGGAACCATGCACACATGATAGATTGACTATGCATGCACGTTTCGAGAGAACAGGTATTGGTATTTGTTTTGCGACTTACCAAGCAGCCATATGTCCCCATAATCTTCAGCTTGTAACTGTGCACTCACACTTGAGCACCAAGAAATTGAGCTGCCATGTGTAAAGCCAGGAAAGTTGACAAAGACATCAGTGAAGACACCTCTGTTATCACATATCAGCTAAACGTTGATGGCTCGCCAGCTTAGGCGATTGTGGTAGACATGCAAATGCCTGTGGATGGCAGTGGGCAACATGGATGCGGTCAACAGCGCCAAGCACGTGGGGAAATGTTTGCACAGCATAGAAAAGGTGTGGTGGCTGTTTCCTTTCCTTCACAGATTTTGGAGTAGTGATGTATTAGTGGCTACGTGCTGTGATGCAATACAGCTACAATGCAGCCTGAACTACCTCCTTTAGTAAAAAGCCTCTGCCCATTGCCAATCCAACTGCATGCACCCTGCCTGCACAATTAATCTATGTATGCATTCAACTTGTTAAGTAGACGGAGTGTTAGACAAGAATTGATGTAGTAACCCTGTGGGAGACTACACAACACTTGTCCTCTTGGTATTAGGCAACCCACCTTTTGATATAGGCCTGTACTACACAAGTTGGTAGTGTGACTGATCAGCCAGGCTTATCTCAAGAGGGGTAAATGTGAGCTGTAGAATTGTAGCAATGAAATCCACAAATACAAGTATCCAAGTAACACTTGCACTCAAGCTTTTAGTTATAAATAGTAATTTATTTAGTTAACAGTAATTTTTAAATACACATTCCTTAAAAAGGGCAATGTATGTAACAATCAAATATACTTTAAAATACTTTTCCAGAATCAACACAAAGCTAGTAGATACTCTTTAGAGATGCTTCTTACACACTTCCTACACCCTGAGGTGACTTCACTAACTAGGACAGTAATGGCATTTATATATCACTAGTACACTTTATAGATTCTGAGGTTGGTAGAAAGGAAAGGTTAAGGGAAGGAAATAAGGTTAAACAGGTTCTCGGAGCATGTGAGCGCTTACATCTTCTAAAGAAGTCTAGAAATAAACATTTCCCATCAATAATAGTTAAAAACCAAGTTATCACCTCTGAGGGACAGCAGATATCAAAGTCAAATGGACTAGAAGAGTCTACAGGGAGCCAGGACAACCAAAGTCAATTGGAGCACAGTCTATGTAGCTGAAACACTTCTTAGAAAACAAAGTGCCTCATTACGAGGCTGGCGCTCCCGTAATGAAGGGTGCCGGTACAGGACCAGCACCGTTCATTACGGGATGCCTTATTACAAGGTGCCCTAGCGGGACCCGCACAGAACGCCTGGTCAGACCAGACTTCCTTTGCGGGTCCCGCAAGGGGACCAAGGAGCTAATAACGGGGCCGTTATTAACAGGCCCGTTATTAGCTCCATCCCCATTTCCATTGAGACCTATGGGGGCTCAAATGGGAATGGGGATTGGTTTTGTGAATGAGGAATTACTGGGTCCTCCAAGGTTGGAATGACCCATGGCTACCTTCATACTCGCAATGAGGCCCAAATTCTTACACAAAGTTAGAACGTTTTTTTGAAGAAAAATCACTGTAGGGTCACAAGTTGTTACACTTGTGAAGGGTATAGCTGAAATCAACTCTAGCAAAGTAGCTACTGCAAGTCTCAACTGAAAAGAGCAAAGCTAACGACAGTGAGGTAAGTAAGGTAGGTAAGTACCCCAAGTCAGAACAGTACCTTTGGTTAGAAGAAGAGTGGTCCAGCTGGCTTCTGTCTAGTTGCAATGATGCAGATCCTGGGTTACTGTGCCTCAGTCATGGGGACAAGAGGTAGGACGTCTGGAGGACTCCTGCAGCAGCAATTCGGACGTCCGTGGTTTTCAGATCAGCGGCACTTCACGGTTTCATCGATGGGTAAACAGCACCACCGCGGATCTTGGACACCGGTTGGGCTTCCTTCACACTTTGAGTCCTGCACTTTGGTGAGGGGACTTGAGCTCTGGTCCTCCTGCTTCTGGCGTGTCCTGAGGGGACTCCTGGAGCATCTGGCTGGATCACAGACGTTGCACTCGGCTACGGATTTCTCTACCCCTAGCACTCTGTTCCTGCTGCAGCAAAGAAGTACAGCCAGTTGAGGAAGGTGGTCCAGTGGAGTTCGTCTCAGGGTTAGCTGGTCCCACTAACCCAAGGGAAGAATTTTGTCCCTTCCAGAGCTTCTCTAGTGATTAGAAAAAGAATTTTCAGCACAGCAGCAGGGCTTCACTGTGAAATTTAAAGGTCCAGGAGGATACAGCAAGCTTTGTTCATGGTTTCTTCGTTGGGTTGTTCTTTCCAGTGGTCGACTCTGTCTTCAGTCCCAAAACCCTCGCCTTTTATGCAGGTTTCTCCCAGTCACTCAAACAGCAGTGTGGATGTCCTGAAAGCAGAGCCAGCCAGCCAATCAGGACTGGGTGCATTCATGCATTCCTAAAGACAAAGGACAGGGGAGTTTCGGGAACCTCCCTCAGTTCCTGTCCTTCCAGACACAGTGAAGCCAGAGGCAGGTTTCAGTAGTGAAACCTGCCAAAGTCAAAATGAACAAAAAGCTCAATCCTGGCTTGGCGCGCAGAGTAAACCCCAAGAAAGAACTCACAAACAGAAAATGGCAAAAGAAGAAGAGCGGGGCCATTTTGACAAAATGGTCACCCATGGGTGCTCTACTGCAGCTGAGGATTCAGCCTGTGGGAGAAGAAGCTAAATGGTAGGAAAATTAAACCACTGCCACCCGCCATTTAAACTAGTGAGGGGTTTACATGAGTAGGTAGGATAAGGGGCTTCTATGTAATGCCCCAGCACCCCACTCATGATGATGTGTGCTGGACCTACAAAGGAAAAAGGTAAGTAAAGTCAATTTCACTTTACTATTCTTGGGAACAGTAGTTCACACAAGAAAAGCTATTTAAACCTTATGAGAAATCCAAAGGATTTCTCTGTGACACTGCACTGAAGATGCTGAGTGTCACCATGCAAAAGGTAGATGCCTATGGAGTTTGTCAGACTCCAAAAACAAAGGAAACACATAATCCAAATCAGGTCAAAACACATGAGAGAGTGAGAAAAAAGGGCTCAATCCAGGGTTAAAATTAAAAAATCATAAAGTCCAGCAAAAGAGCTGGGGGTCTCTAAGGTTGAAGGGAATTAGCACATAAATGAGAATTCTCCCTAACACGGAGTATAGCACAAAGGTATGCAATCAATCAATCAACCAATCAAGTGTATTCAGGATTCACATCATAAAGATACAATGGGGAATTACCATTACTTGTAATCATGTGGTAAAAAAACACCGGACCAAGTGGCGGCAACGGTAATCGAGTTTGGCAGTTCTTCAGCGGATTTACTGCCTAATTACAACCAAACTCGTAATGAGGCCCTTTGGGCCTCATTACGAGGTAGGAGGTAGCCATGGTGCTATTAGCACCATGGCTACCCCCTTACCACATTCCGGGTTCGGGTTCTCGAAATAGGGATTTACCGGGTCATTCCAACCTTGGAGGACCCGGTAAATCCCCATTCCGAGAACTATTCCCCATTCCCATTCGAGCTCCCATAGGGCTCAATGGGAATGGGGAAGGAGCTAATAACTGGCCCGCTAATAGCGGGCCCGTTATTAGCTCCCTGGTCCCTTAGCGGCTCCCGCTAAGGGCGCCTGGTAAAACCAGGCGCCCTTAGCGGGAGCCGCAAAGGGACCTCGGAATACGGAGGTAAGGGGTTACCGGCACCGGCATCCTTACCGGTGCCGGTAACCCCTTACCTCCAACCTCGTAATGAGGCCCAAAGAATGACTAAAACCAAATACTAATTTACTTTGGGCCTCATTACGAGTTCGGCGGTAGCCATGCTGCTATTGGCGGCATGGCTGCCGCCGAAATCGCATCCGGGTCCTCAGAATGAGGAATAACCGGGCCATTCCGAGTTCGGAAGGCCCGGTTATTCCTCCCTCCAAGGACCCGGACTCGGTCCTTCCCCATTCCCATTTCAACCCCCCTAGGGCTGAATGGGAATGGGAATGGGAGCAAACAACTGCCCATTACGAGTTGGCCCGTTGTTTGCTCCCTCTTCCCCTTGCGGGACCCGGTAAGCATGCCTGGTTTGACCAGGCGTTGCTTCCTGGTTCCCGCGAGGGGACCTCGTAATGAGGCGGTACGGGGTAAACGGCGCCGGCACCTTTTATGGCGCCGTTTACCCCGTACCGCCAGGGTCGAAATGAGGACCTTCATGTTTTCATTTTTTTTACGTTACAACTTGGTAGCCGAGATGATCTGTCTATGTAGGTAGATCGGATCCACTAGACAACCAATGCTGATTTCTTATTTATTTATTTGTTCCTTCTACAAATACTAGTGCAGTGATTTTCCGAGGAGGTGTCAACTTCATCTCTTTCAGGTGACACATTTCGTGCTACAGCACATGTCCCATAAAAAGAGAGAGAACAAAACGGGCCGCTTTACTGATTGATTCAAACCTGTGCTATTGTAAAAGAAAGACAAGTAAAAGAAGGAAGGAAACGGGGTAAATTAGAGGGAGGCAATAATGGGGAAGAACAGAAGTGACCATTTACTGTACATAATGGACTGCAAACACCCATGAAAGCTGTACTCAGCCCACTTCTCCACCCCTCCCATCTGTTTGGTCTCGGTGCTCCGTGTCCCTGCTGTAATGTCTTTCGTGCATGCTCTTTTCTTACTGACTGAGGCATCCAAGTGATATGGAGTCACGCGTTGACCTCCTGTTATGTTTGAATACTGCATTAAAGTTTAGTGCCCACTCGCCTCTTGCATCCTTTTAAATGGTGATTTCTTATTGACCTTGGACGTGAAAGCCTTATGACCCAGTCTGATATCCAGTGCTTGATTTGTGGGAGGGCTGTCAGGGATCAGCCCCGGCACTTATTTCTGAGCCCCAGCACTTATTTATAAGCCCAGCTTGATTATGTTGTGGTGTTTTGGCAACTTTATCATTTAACAGTCAGTCATAGTAACATAACCATCACATTGTGCACTTGCAAGGGTCTCTGCATCCTGGGCTGGTTAATTATTATTCACAAACCTGATGACCCAGGTTGGCAGGGCAGGGCTATTTATGGATTTTCATGAAAAACAATGAGATCTAAGGTGACAATCCTGGGCAGTGATGCTGGCCATGTCCACACACTGCTCCACTCAGCCTGTATGGCATTGCTGCAAATTCTCTATTATCATAACAACCAGCAGGGTGGGTTAAGAACAACAGGACAGTCATCAGGCCAACAGCCCCAACACAGGGGCAAAGTCAGTGAAAAGACCCATATTGACAGGAGAGCCAGTCAAGAGTGCCAACCTATGAAAGATGATCTTGCTGCAGTTTGTGACAGGCACTCATCAGTTCAGTAATGATTTTGCCTTCATTCGTCCATCAATTTACCATAGGAGGAAAGCGTGCATGCTCTTTTTCCTGTGGTTGGATGGTTAACATGCTCCACTTATTACCAATAGGATTAGAGCAAAATGTTAAGGAAGATATGTTTTAAAGAACACCTTAAACATTTATTTGATTTCAAGACAAAACTAATATGTCATGTTGATTTCACCCTCAATGAACCAGTGGGAGTTGGACCTTTAACCCCAAATATGATGACAACATATGGAGCAGCCGTGTGACCAGTGCTGGCCCCAGGTCTGCCAGCGCCCTGTGCGAGATTTGAGCGCCCCCACTGATCCCCACCAACACAACATTCTGACATCACTGCTCAGGGGCGGCCTAAGTCGAGTCGTGCCTTTCACTTTTTTTTTTGGTGCGATTAGTGATGCATCAGGAATCCCTCGGCAAGGAGTGTTTGGTCCATCACCAATCGCATCAACCCATCACAGATGCAGAACGTCAAGGGGCTCAGTTCTGTTGTTCGTCTGATACTTGTTCTTGATCGTATCAAGAACAAGCATTAGCCAACAGCAGAATGGAGCACCCTGCTCTTCTTGTAAAGTGTGTTTAAAGCCCGCACCTGGCGCGGCATGATTATTTAATAGATGCTGTTTACAGGACACTGAGCTGGAGGAAAGGGGTCCTTTATTTGCTGCACTGTGGGACACCCTTGTGCGGCTGCATCCCCTGTGCGCACATTGAGCCAGCGCTGCGTGTGACACTGGCCCTGATTAGGACTCCGGCGGAAAACCATGGTGCTATTAGCACCATGGTCGATGCCGGAGTCCGTCATGGCGGAATGGGGAATTACCACCCCATTCCAAGGTTGGCTGGGCGGTAATTCCCCATGCCACCATGGCCCTTCCCCATTCCCATTTTTGCCCCATAGGGCATAATGGGAATGGGGAAGCGGTAAGTACGGTCCCGCAAATTGCGGTACCGTACTTACCTCTAGAGTCCCTTTGCGGGCCCCTACTTTAACGGATGGTCTAGACCAGTGTTAAGGTCGGGTCCCGCAAAGGGACCTCGTAGTAAGGCGTTAAGGGTTTAACGGCGCCGGCACCTTTTACAGCATTGTTAACCCCTTAACGCCTGGGTCCTAATGAGGCCCACTGTATGGAGCAACAGTGGGTGGTGTCAACAGTAGACGGGCAGCTGTCCCTCCCATTGCAAGAAAATATTTGGGTCGTGGCACATATTTTCTTACAAAGTAAGTACTGCTGCTATCTCTGTTTCCTCGCGCCTTGCAACTTGTGAGGTTATGAGACCTAGGATGCCAACTGGATGCAGTAAAACCACCTAACACTTTGAAATGCACAGTACGGTCGGGAGAGTGCCCACACAAGTCCAGACATGGCAGTGTAATACATGGACAGAGAGAAGGCAGAGGATAGACACATGCGCAAGTGTCATTTCTATTCAAAGAATAAACTCTGTGAGGGGTTCTTGAAACAATGCAACTGTGTTGACACTGTGTTCGCATCCATCAGTTTCCCCACCACTTGCACAATGACAGCAGCCTTGTTGTTGCCTCTAAGCCTAACGACACTTTACAGTGGAGTTAATATGCTTAAGGATTGTTGATTATTGTACATTAGTATTCTGTGTCATGCTCAGGGCCATCAGATGTGTATGAACTTCAACCATGGAAAGTGATGTCACTACTTTTGTGTTCACGTAGTTGCTGGGAAGATGTATTACTCGGCATGGTGTACAGTAAGCTGAACACATTGATAAAGTGCAAATGTCCTGTGTAGTGTTCTGTATCATTTACCCTTATTTAAGACAGAACACTAATGCAGGTTCTGTTCCTCTATAGGTATGCATTGCTTGGCTGCCTGTGCTGCAGCCTTTACCCATACCATATTACAAGTCCAGCTGCAAATGAGACAAAGATTAGTCAGTATCAATCTTAAAGGGAAAACAGCCGCCTGTCCATGAGACACATTTATTTTGTTCTGCACTGTGACCAGAAAGTCGACCTCATTACAGTGATGCAGAAAAAAACATCGGTAATGCAGTGTTAACGCTATGAAATGCTGGAGATAATTCTGCCACCTTACTGCCGAAAATCAGCAAAATCGGCGGTATTAGCGCAGGCGGTGGGTAATTCCACTGACATTTCCATGGAGTTCTATGGCTCAATAAATGGGGATTAACACTGCCATACCACCACTTGTAATCTAGTGGTAATTCTGCTGGACGAAATGGTGGTAACAGTAATTACATTTGGTGGTATCCCACTAGATTTACCACCAAAATACCACACAAACTTGTAATGATGCCCAGTGTGTATTGTACGGTAAGTGTGTCATTTTTCTCTTTAGTGCATAGCAGTTTTTGCACATTGTGCAAGGGGTAGATATCTGGTTGCACAATACTGAATGTTTCCCACATGTATCCAATTAGTGACTGCGAACAGTGGTTTCGTTCAGTCTTTTCCTGTACAGGTGTTTTTGCCTCCGCTCCCATCATCTCTCAGCATTGACAAAACTGCCTGGGGGTGCTGCAAGGCAAGGGGATGGTCAGCCTCAGGGTCTTCAGGTGATCATGTCGTCCACAGGTTGTATCATGTTCAGTAATGTAAATTGGCATTACCTTTTTGATTCCTCGTAGGTCTGATCCCCAGCACTCATGCTTATAGTCAAAGAACAAACACAGACATTGTTTTCTTTGATTTGCATGTGTAATGTGACTAGGTTTTATATTATGCGCCCCTGCAGTTGCATAATCTCCAGGTGTTCGGGCAGATTGGATCGAGAAGGGGGTACATTGGATTGGTTGTGAGAGAGGGAAAATGAAAGCTAGCTTGGATGTTGTCTTGATGCGTGTGGACGGAAAGTACCCTAAGCTCTGCATTGCAGATCTGTTTTTAGGCTTTATTTGTTGCGTTTGTGTATTGAGGCCATGGAGGCATTTGTATGTAAGGGATTCATAAAGGTAAAACCTAGCTTGGAAGCAAAGTAGAATGTTTGTGTCGCGGTGGGGAGCTTTATGTGCCGCAGGTGGGAGGATGTATTGGCCAGGGCTATGTTAATAAAGTTGGCTGTACGGGTGTGGAATTGTGTTTTTTGGCTGCTGAGAGGGATATAACATTGCTGTGTTTGAGTGACTTAGATAGTGCGTGCATTGTGGTTTTGAGCATAGAAGTTGACAATGTTAGTGTGGGAAACTTAGCAGGAAGCCTGGTGTAAATCTGACATGTCAGTGGCAAAGTTTGTATGTAGGTGCACCCCTTTTTGGTTGGGGTACCCTTCAAGTTAAGGTACTTGTGAGGTGACATCCTGATGCACGAACTGGAGACGTGGCATCGCTCGCAGTGAAAACGTTGAAGTGATTGGTTCTAGAGGAGAGTGAAAATCATAGGGGGAAATGTGGGACAATGGTAGAAAATACTGAGAGAGTGGGTGAGAATAATTCCAGAGGAGAGTTTAGAGTAGTGATCCCAGAGGGGGAAAAATCACTCGAAAAGCTACAGAATGAGGAGCAACATCTCTGTCCCAGTCACATGAATTAGATTGACCATCGGGAGCAAAACACAGTAGGAAGGTGACAGCATTGGGCACCAAAAAGCAGATCACAAAAGGGTGCATATTAGACTTCGACCAGAGGAAAAATTCATAATATTACAGAAACTACTATGTGCTAACCAAGCATAGAAAGACATAACAAGGGAAAATAAAAATGTGATTTATTGGGGTTATATCTAGTATTTTGTGGTATTTTGTGGTATTCTGCTATGGTAGTATTTTCTAGGCTCTTGGCAATATATTGTGGTAAACTTATTGGAATATTTTATAGTGGTGAGACTAATTTCAGAATACTGCCTAATAATTATTTCACAAACGTCCAAACAATAAACAAATACTGGACTTAATACACTCTGAATAAATGGCTTATGCTCTCCTGTGATGCTTTATTTAGAATATCACACGCATGCCCTTTTGGCAGTGTTTCAACAAATGTAAAACATGCAAATAAAATACAAAACATTAATTCAGCCTCTCTTCATAAAACAATTCACTGCGGATAACTTTGCTTTGATATATTTCTTACAACACGTTTATCTCTCTAGTCAAGTAAAATCAAAGAGACTAAAGAAATACAATGGGAGTAAATTACCTTTTCAAACTTGTTCTTTATCATAAACTAGAATTATGCAAGTTACACAGAGTGACACGTACACCTACATTGTAATTCCCAAGTTTTCCCTGCAATGGCTTTCAAGGCTCTATCTGTGCAAAGCTCTGCTAAATCAACCTTTGCTTCGCAACAAAAGATGGCAGGATAAATACACTCTGAATAACAGCAAAACTTTGAAAAAATAAACATAGGGTAGGCGGTAACCATGGCGCTATTAGCGCCATGGTTGCCGCCAGTATTTTACCGTGTCCGCCTTGGTGGATGGCGGAATTACCGCCCTACTCCAAGGTGAGCGGGGGCGGAAATTCCCCATTCACCAAGGCACTTCCCCATTCCCATTTTTGCCCCCATAGGGCATAATGGGAATGGGGAAGGCGCTAATTACGGTACCGCAAATTGCAGTACCGTAATTAGCTCCAAGGTCCCTTTGCGGCACCCTACTTTAACGGCTGGTAAAACCAGCCATTAAAGTGGGGTCCAGCAAAGGGAACTCGTAGTAAGGCGGTAAGGGTTTACCGGTACCGGTGCCCTTACCGGTAAACCCTTACCGCCTAACGTGTAATGAGGCCCATAGTCTTACATGTACATTTACATTTGTGTCTCTGATGCAGCGCCTACAAATGAACTGAATTATCTAATCTGTGCTTCATAGTATAATTCACTTCACCAGTACCTCAGTTAACAGATAATTAGCTTGGTTAAGCTGGTGATAGTCCCCGACTCAGATTGGCAGTGTTCCAGGGCCATTCACAGCTAAGGTCACCCAAATCTTTGCAGCTCTTCTAAAGAATGCCGACCCAGGAGAGAGACAGCCTCAGCCTATCAGACAGTCAGCCCAGCACCATCCTCCTGTTCCTCCGTCAGTGAGTGCAAGAAAAGGAATGCCTCTCTAACTTTGGCTCAAACCCCTTTCATCAAACCCCTTGTCAGTCAAGAGCACCTCCCCTTGATCAGATCATCCCACTAAAACATCACACGATTTCCTCTGTGCCTCTCCCATTGAGCTAAATGCATTTCTGAAGAGAAATATTATACATCTTTCTTGAGCTTCCTGTTACAATACAATGCCATAATTTTAGTATAACGGATCTTCACATTCCTTAGCTTACAACACAAACCCAGCCTTAATGACAATGTGAATGATGAAATGCGGAGTCTAGATGATGAAATGCAAAGCTTAGATTCTTCGTACAAACCCTGTCTTGCCCTACATTCCTAGAAATTGCCTCTACATACACATCCTATTTCACATTGCCACTGTCAAACCCCCTCTGCCTTCTATTTACCTCTCTCTGTTTCTAACTCTCTCTCTATTTCTCTTCTGCTCTCTCTCTTACACATCATCTCTCACATGGGCGCGCACGCACATGCTGTTTCCTTCTTCCTCTGCATCTCTCGTTCAATCTCACAAATAGATACATTGTACACCATGTGCAATGAGGATTGGTACTTGACAGATGTGGGTTGCCAATTGTTATGGGATTCTTGAAATGTTTGATGCTTAGTATGTTAGTCGGCAAGCAGAGAGCTGTCTCAAGCCTCACTCTGACCTGTTCAGGTTCTGTGCTCACTGAGGCCTGCTAAGACCAGAATCCATGAGCGTTTCTGACAGTAGTCTATCCCATTGTCTCCAAAAGACCTCAAACACTCTCACAAAAGTACACCCAGCAACAGGACACACATGTGGGATGTTCTTTACCAGGAAGGTTGATAAGATGAGGGGCAGGAATGATAATAGGTGGGCTGTGGTTTATTTGAAGAGCCCAGGCAGCTGGGTGCACCATCTCTTGCCCTAGAGAGGGTGCCACAGTAAGAGGAAGGTGAAGAAAAGAATTTTGACAGTGAAAGAAAGGCATCATGGAATATGCTGGCACTCCAACAACAGGGCACTATTACATTGGCAGTTTAGGTTATTTACTGATCTCTGAAAAACTCTGTAAAAGCTAAAGAAATGCACCATGGCACAAGCTACTGCAGAGGATAGGTCCATCACAAACAGAGATGAGATTGTCCCAGGGGGAGGGTGCATTGACCATCTGCTTGTGGTTCCCACATTTTAAAAGGGAATGCAACATGAATTCTATTACAAATAAATAAACTCATTCATTTGCATCCATTGTGGGGTATTCAGTCAAGGGGGGATTTTGGTGTGCTTGAAGAAGGTCTGGAGGTAGATAGAAAAGAGGTTTCCCTAAATAAGGGAGGCGGGTGTTGATGCAGGGACGGTGGGTGCAAATGTTGCCAGGCATGACATTGCTCTATCCTCAAGAATTAATTGATTTTATTGTTGCACTGCTGAGTGTGGTACCCTATGAACCTTGACTAAGGACAGAGTTGTGATCTTTATATTAAGAGGCAGGGATGCCTTGTTGTCCCCAGGTGACAGGGCATGAGTGCTTTTTCTCTTGGAAACATGGAATCGGGCTGGGGATCTGTGTTAACCAGGGCAGATATATGCAGGAAAAGATCAGGTGTACTGGGTTGCCAATGTTCCGTACACAGGGGAGTACTGGTGTGCCAGAAGCTGTCATGAGCAATGCTGTCAAGGACATAGGCAAGCTTTCCATTTTTAATTTTTTTTTTAATTGTGTATACAGTTTAATAAACTAAACAAACTTTAACACATTTTTAGATATAGATAGTTAAGTAGAAGAAGAGAATTATCACATACTTAATTCTTACAGAACAAAGAATTATTACAATAGAAAGAAATAAGAAAAATAGTTACTAGAATAAAAGGAATTAATTCCACATTTTAAAAAGAACAAAGCAAAATGTAAAAAGGATATCAGAGCAAAGTAAAATACATTTGCGTATCCTTAATAAAATATCAATACAGCTCAATTCATCTAACATCGGTCCATTTGTAGTGTCAGATAGGAAGATTTCATTAGACATCAATCAAATCCTCAGAAGCAGTACACACATAAGTAAGTCCTTTATACATCACATAGCATACAGGGCATATTCAGAGTTTACAGACTTAAGCTTTTACTTAGTTCCTCCAGTAGTCTCACGTCACTTTCATATTTAGGTAGTTGCTTATTTACACATTTCCATACTTGTGTTATAGCGATGATCCTACTTCGGCTATATCCAGACAGACAGTTTAACCAGAAATATTCATGAGTTATATCATCCAGATCTTTTACAAATTTAAGATAGTAATGAGCATAGATAGGTTTCATCATTGGACAGTTTGTAAGCACATGTCTAGCTGTCTCTATTTCTAGCTTATTACAGCAAAGTCTGCAAGTTCTTTCGTGAGCTGAAATTCCAGACCATGCTCCTTTGACTCCTAGGACATCAAGACGGTTTAAACGAATGTTCATAAACAGCTGCCGCGTTGTCAAGGAAGGGAGGAGTTTTAGATATTCTTGTGGTTCTTTATAGTTAAAATACATCCTAGAGAAGTGGCTTAGGGATTTCATACGAGCAACTTTTTCATGGTTGTTTACCCAATCTAACTTCTCGCTGCATTTTGCAAGGATTTCACCAATGCACCTTCACCATATTCCCACCTCGGTGTCCAGCATAACTTCCTAAAGAAAACCTCATTCATCATTTTAAGTTTGGTCATTGCTGCATTGGAACTAGTCTCCAGTGGTGTGCGGGGTATCGCAAGAAAGGAATCTGGTGAAGAAAACATAATCTTGAAATAGAGCTTTGTTCTATTCAGGTCAATCAGAGTAGAGAGGGAGATAAGGCCCATCTCCAGCCTAATTGCGTCGATAGGAGTATAGTTGCTTAGCCCCATTATTTTGCACCATATCAGCCCTTCAATTTTCTCTGCCCACTTAGACCAATCACGGTATTATGTTGGTTGGTCAGGGTGTTGGAAAACAGATGTGGACCCCGGAAATGCAACTAAATGTGCAGAGGACACAACAGTCCAAGGAGTTTCAGTCAAGACATTTGAGGGTGCTGGGGTGCAAGCCATTGAAGGGTAGGGTCGACATCATGGTCATGGGCTCTTCCAGCTGTGGGTCTTTCGTATGGCTACAGTGGACATCAAAAGAAGCCACCCCTGCCAGTGCAGTGCCCTTAAGGTTTTTCCCGACCACTTGACCTGTGCAGCCAGCTTGCAGTAGTCGTTTTAAAATGAACAAATTGTTGCCTAGGAAGCACAAAGGCTAATTCTGTCTGGATTGCTCAGTGAACATTCTCTGCACTCAGGAGAGAAGGGGGCGGGCATAGCCCCGCAGCTGCATGGATTTTATGTGGCAACCAAATGCCCTTTTTCTTCATTTGAAGGATATTCTTGTACCTCCTGAACCACAGCTTCATCACCAAGATTATAGACAAGTTCTTACCCCTGCTCATTTTCCCCCACACAATGGTGTCGTCCACCAACTTATTTGACATGTCTCCACAGAACGGCTGATTCCTCATACATACACACAGTGGCAGAGCGGTATTTTTCACCACGTTGGCTGCTAAAAATAGGGGTGGGAATGAAAAAGGTTGCAGCTAAGCTACTAATGGTACCTAACCAGTTGCTTCTTTTTCCTGACAGCTGTGAGGGAACCCATTGGCATACCTATCGCTTTTTCACATATCCACCCTGTGTAACGATATTTCATCAATCCTACATAGTAAGGTTGAGAGAAAAGTCCATTGCCCTCTTGAAGGGATGCCTGGGAAGCCGAGCTGGCATTATTGTGCACTTTTTGCATCTCCACTCCATTATTAGGTTTGTGCAGAGGCTGTCTCCTGCCACCTCTTCCACTCAATGGTGTCATTCAGAGGCAAATTGGGCCTCATTACGAGTTTGGAGATAGCCATGCCTGTAATAAAATCTGGCACCCGCGAATCGGCAATTACCGGGTCATGCCGAGTTTGGCAGACCCGGTAATTGCCCATTCGTGGGTGCCGGTAATAAGGGACTCCCCATCCCCCTTCGGCCCCATAGGGTCAGACCTGGTGGCTGCAAGGGCACCCACAAGCAGAACTCGTAGTATGGCGGAACAGTAGCAACGGTGCCGTTGTCTCCTTCCTGCCATACTTGTAATGAGGCCCAAAGACTTCGCCAAGACGATGTCCAACTCTGGAAGGGTTTGCTCAGATGTGTTGGTGCATTTTAAAGTCATGGGTGGGTCATTACAAGTTAGGGGGTAACCATGCCGCTATAAGCCGCATGGTTACCCCCTTACCGGGTACCAGGTCTGGGTTCCTTGAATGAGGAATTACCGTGCCATTCCCATCTAAGAGGGCCCAGTAATTCCTCATTCAAGGAAGCCATCCCCATTCCCATTCGAACCCCCATAGGGCTCAATGGGAATGGGGAGGATGCTAACAACGGGCCCGTTAATAACGGGCCCGTTGTTAGCACCCTGGTCTGCTCTCGGGACCTGCTAAGGGCACCTGGTAAAACCAGGCATCCTTAGTGGGTTCCCGCGAGCAGACTTGTAATGCGGCGGTAAGGGGTTGATGGCTCCGGCACCTTTACCAGCGCCATTAACCCCTTACCGCCGCATTACGAGTCCCCATTTTCTCACACAAATGGGAAAAACACGACACACAGCACTATACCTCAGTATCACAATCTTCTGATACCAATGGAAAATGTACTGCTTTATAAAACGAAAGGGGACTGGTATACAATGTACAGCACAGTTACTTACCCTCACTTGTGAAGAGGACTTTGTTGTTCTTCAGGGGCCATGGATTATTAATGGCCTGTGGGAGTGGGTGTTCTCCTTCTCCGTTTAAAGCCTTTCCTTTTCATGGCTGGTACCTCACATTCAAAGCATGTTCTGATGACAAAGTTTAGCTTTTTGTGTAACGGGTCTGACTTCTGTAGAATGTACCGTTCAACATTTAGAGATGGGTACCATTAACCGGTCAGGACATTGCACATTCTGTGTTCAGTTTTAATCTCATCCTCAGTTTGAAGTGTTACAAATGCATTGTTCATATGAGTAGCAGTTCCTTTAGCCGAACACTTACCTATTTCTGTTTTGCCATGCTATTAGTCATCTTGAGGGCATGGATTCAGAATCTGCCTGAATACAGAACCTCTTGAGGGAGGGAAGCCTAAGGGGACACGATATTTTACAGAAACTGCTGATGTTACCAGTGAAAGGGGGAGGCTCACAGAGAAAACCAAGCTTCTCGGTTAAAGTTGCCATTCATCCATGACTCACAGGAAATATGCCAGGAATTCAGTTTTACACTGACACTGGGAATACACTGGGCCTCATTATACTTGTTTGTTTGTTTATTCATTTCTAATGCGCACCAGACCCAAGGGTATCAGGGCGAAAGAATTAAAGTATATGCAAAGCTTCGGTTAGGTTAACGGGTTACAGACAGGTAATTTACAGGACATCAATAAACTCAAATATACATTATACATTATTTAAACATTCTGAGATACAAAGAATCAAGAAATATATATATACACGTAGGGAGAGATATTGGGGCGGTCGTGAGTAAGATATATACATTAGTGAGAACAGTGTTGCAAGTCAGGGTGCTCACATGGATGGGTCTTGTAGATCGGCTGATTTGAGATAGTTTATGTAGTTAGTTCTAAAGTTGAGGTAGGGTTGATCTGCTCTGATGGTATGTGGGAGGGAATTCCATAGTGAGGCAGCTTTGACCGGGAAGCTACAGCCACCCACCTTTGAAAGTTTAAATCTGGGGATAGTGAGACGGTTGGAGTTGGTAAGTCTTGTGGGTCTAGTAGATGTTCTCCTGTGGAATCTGTCCGTGAGTGTAGTGCTTTGTGGGTGATGGATGTGGTTTTGAGCAGGGTTTTATAAGAGGTTGAGAGCCAATTATGATGGTGCCTGATTATAGATATGTGAGATCTTCTGTCCACACCGAGTGCCGTTCTTAGGGTTTTGTAGGATTTGTATCCTCTGGATGATCGATTTATTGGCTCCAATATAGAGGGCATTGCAATAGTCGAGCCTCGATAGTATGAGGGCTCTGGCTAGGCTGATGCAATTCTCATTAGTAAGGAAGGGTTTGCCCATTCTGATGAGTTTACAAGTGTAGGCCGTGGCAGATGCCATAGCGTTCACTTGTTTGGCGAAGGAGAAGGTGGAGTCAATGTAGAAGTCGAGGGTCTTTACCTCTTTCGCCACCTTGATGAGGTTGCCATCGATTGGGAAGGAAGAGTAGTCTTGATCTAATTTCTTGATGTTAGCGTGGGTGCCCAGGATGATGAGTTCTGTTTTGTCATCATTCAGGCATAGATCATGGATAGTCATCCATGCCTGGATGATGAGGTACACTCTATTCAGCAAGGCCAAATCCTTAGCATAATCCCCTGAATGTATCAGTATATGAGAAGTTAGTGTAGGTGATACCAAGATGGTCCGGATCATCGAAAAGGGGCTTGTTGAATATGTTGTACAGAGTAGAGGAAACACAAGATCCCTGGGGCACACCACATGTGATGGGGATAGGGGCTGCTGCTGCTGTAGGGGGAAAGACCCTCATAGTTCTATCGCTCAAGAATGACTCAATCCAGGTTATGGCGTCTTTAGAAAAGTGGTCAGCTGAATCCAGGTGGCTGCCTAAGACCTTGTGGTCCACAAGGTTGAATGCAGCCGATACGTCAAGTAGTAAGAGGAGGGCAGTTTTCCCATTATCTCTTAGCTCATCAACTTGGGACTTGAGGTCGATGAGGGCGGTCTCAGTTCCGTGTAATGGGCGGAAGCCGGATTGGCCAGCTCCTAAGAGTTTGTGGTATTCCAAATATTTTGGGATTTGGAGGTACGCAATCTTATCGAGGATTTTTAAGAGAAAGGGCACTGTCATAATGGGTCGGTAATTGGTGGGTATGAGTGGGTCAAGGGTTTTGCTTTTTTAGTAGCGGGAGCACCCATGATTGTTTGAGGTTGGTAGGGATGGTACCAGAAGTAAATGAAGCATTGATGAGTTTAGAGATAAATGGTGAGAGGTCCCTTGCTGCATCCTTTATCAACTGGGCTGGGCACCCTGGCAATAGGATGGCTTGAGAGAGAGAATGACTTTTTCTACCTCCAGTATGGATGTTTTAGTAAAGTTAAATCGTTAAATCAAGCCGGTGAGTCAGCTGATGGTCCTTTGGTGGGTTTAAGCTCGTGTGATAGAAGCTTTTTTTTGGGCTATTTTCTTTTGTGGGTTGGTTACTTTGTTAGCGAGTGCTAGTTGTATGTCTGAGCACCAGGTTTATCCTTAGTGCCAATATCTGGAATAGGGATAGGTGTCTCTAATTCCTTAAGGATAGTAAATAACTCCTTCATATTGGAGTTTGCATTAGAAATGCGTTTATTGTAGGAATTGCATTTGGCTAGGCAGATTTCCTTTTTATATTGGGATGAAATTTCATTGAGTTTAGCTTTGTTGGTTTCTGAGGGAAGGGGTCTCCAAGAGGTTTCACAGTTCCTCTTAAGTTGTCGTAGCTCCTTTAGTTGTGGAACGTTTTAGTGATGTGAGTTTTCACTCAAATGCGCCAACTTTTACCATTTTGGTTTATTGCGGTGAGTGTTTAGAAATGATTAAAGGTGAAAGAATAAAGATAATGAAATCTTGAGTTAGTTGATGCTAATATGTTATTTTTTATTAACAATTCCACATGTTCCCATCACCTTTAGTTGTGGGTGAACCACTTATTTAGGTGGCCTTTAGGCTTACTAGGTCTTAGTTTAAGTGGGGCGATGGTGTCTAGAGATGTTAACATAATTTTATTGTACTCGTTAACAAGAGTGTCTGGATCTAGGTTATCTGGAAGTGCATTGAGTGTGGGGAGGATGGCGGGGATCACCTTGTCAGCCGTGATGTTCTTTTTGTTCCTTGTTAAACAACGTGGGGCAACAGGGGTAGCAAGGGGGAGTGGTCTCACGGTCGAGAGGGTAAAGGACGAGATGAAGTAGTCGGTCCAGTGTTGGGGTGAGATGGAGGTGATGTTGGCCATGCAGTTGTAATCTGCTACCCAGTCGAGGGTTCTCCCTTTGTTGTGAGTGGGTTCATTAATTTTTTGGGAGAGGCCAAGTTCAGACAAAATATTGGCAGTGGCTAGGGCCTGTTTGTCTAGTGGGTCATTAAACCTCAAGTTAAAATCGCCGAATATGAGAAGTTGGGAGGTTGTTTTATAGGTTGCTAGAAAGTATGTTGTGAATATCCTCCTCAAATGTTCTGGAAGGGCCAGGAGGTCTGTAAATTAAGTACATAGTCAAGGATTGGGAGTTGACCAATGGTAATTTGACAGTGAGGACCTCGCAGGATAGGGTAGGCTTATGTCTTATGGATAGTCTAGATTTGGCAATAATAGCGATGCCTCCACTTTGTGCTTTGTCTCCATCCTGTCTGAGGATGGTGTTGCTGTCAGGGAGCGCTACTGCAAGTGTAGGTCCTGCCGCGTCGTGCAGCCATGTCTCCGTGATCGCCAGAAAGTCAAGATTGTCTGCCAGAATTAGGTCAGAAATGTCTGTGGCATGAGCAACCACTGACCTAGCATTCATTAGGGCTCCTTTTAGCGGGTGGGGCAAGTTATAGGTTTAGCTGGGGTATTGGTGATTATTAACTTGCTTTTCTTAGATTTGGGCCCTGTGTGGTGCTTAGCGGTGGCGTGTGGGTCTGATTTGTTGTTAGTGTAGTTGGCAATAGTGTTATACTGGGTAGCATGAAGGTTGGTTTTCTTATTGGTCATGGGAACGGATCTGATAGGGTTTCTAGCAATTGGGCAGACTTGTCCGACTGTAGGAAGGTTGTCAGATGACATTTTGATTGTGCTAGGCGAAATATCTGGTAGTGAGAACGTAGTAAGGCACAGTAATAGGTTAATAGAAGGAATGGTGCTAAAAGGGCAGCAATTGTAGACTAAGGTGAGCATATTTGTGATAGGCTGTTAGTTATGACTACGGGCTCGTAGTCTGTAGACTCGAGGCTAGAACAGTGTTATCGTAGTAATAGAAAGAAGCAGGTGTACCAGGACATATAATGCAATCTAATACCATTGGCATACAGGATTGAACTTGCAGTATGAACATCATCAATTTTCCTTTATAAAAATAGGCTAATTCGAATGTATAACAGATAGATACCTATGCAGGGCTGTGGCGCTAGGGCAGGTAATGTAGTCTAGTCCAATAGGTATACAGGTTTAAACTTACAGTGTGAACATCAGCAGTTTACATTTATAAAAATGGGCTAGTTCGAACTTGTAGTGGATAGTTACCTAGGCTGGGCTATGGCGCTAGGGCAGGTAAAGTAGTCTAGTACAGTTGATATACAGGATTAAACTTACAGTATGGACATCAGCAATTTTCAATTATAGAATAGGCTAGTTCGAATTTGTATTGGATAGATACCTAGGCTGGGCTAGGGAGGGACAGGCCCATTCAATTGTCATGCAATGTACTTAACTCCTAGTTAGGGCTCAGTTAGATAATGCAGGCTGGCTACTTAGAATAAAATGTAAACAAGGTAGGAGGATAATGGCATTGCCCAATGGGGCGGAGCGAGATGCAGGTTATAGTGGGCTGAACGTACAATGCATTATTTAGTCAAACAGTGGGGTGCTGTACAGGATACAGGTGGATACAGGATTGTGCAATAGTGACAAGACTAAAGTCAAGATATGGGCAGTTCAAGTCTCGTGTTGTGGCTGATCGTGTACCAGCGTTAAAGTGCGTAGGGCGTTGACCGCTGAGTCGTCACATGTAGTCAAGGATGAAAGCGTAGCATGTATGACGGGGATACACCAGAAGCTGATAGTTCTATGTAGCTGGTGTGGATTTTGCGACACATAGATTGGCGATTGTGTGGCTTACCGGTATTAGTGAAAAAGTGGTGGGCGTCTCACAGTATTGCCAGAATCGGGATCGGGCAACGGGCTCTCACAGCTCATGACAGGCTCAAGACAGGAGCGCCAAGCCTTTGTGGAGGTGTCTTTGTGGAGAAGGCCAGCGTACGACTGCCAGCACAGGATTGGTCCAAGAAAAGCTGCGTATGGCCAATCCGGTGCCTGCAGGCACTTTAAACAGTGAAGTTGTTTCCGATGGTCTAGCTGGTAGTCGTGGCGGTCATCTTAGCAGGTCGTATGCCTCATAGCAGTAGATGGCGGCGCCCCAATCTCCAAAGTAACAAGTGGAGTATTGCGGGAGTGCTGATCATTCGAAGGGTGGCACAGATATATTTTTTGTTGGAGGCGATATTCAAATAAATTCGCATTATATCAGGATGGTATAGCTGGTCTCTATGCTGTTGGAGGTACAGCCCTTAGGCTTACCTCGTATTGTGGACAGCGAGCCCTGCTCCTGCAGTGCTATGGGGAGCTCCAGCTCCTTCGGGGTACTTCAGCATCAGTGGCAGTATATCCACTGAGATACCACCAACTGGTATAACTGTTTCTGCCACTTGGTCCGGATGTATTACTACCGGATTACAAGTGGCGGTGGGCAGTGTTTGTTTCCATTAATTGGAGTCCATAGGGGGGTTTTGGTGGTATTACCGCTGGTGGTAATTCTGCTGGCAGTAATACCGCTAAATTGGTCCATTTTGGGCGGCAAAGTGGCAAAATAGCATCACGGCGCTAGCTACAATAAGTGTGAAGATACAGTGTTTGAGTTGCATCCACTGTGGAGACCACTTGGCTTCCTGATAATGGTGAAATAATAGTCAGCTTCTGCCAAGCTGTAATGTCTCTGCATCATAGATACATTGGGGCAAAAACAGTGGCAACATGTTTTGCTGTATGTCTGCTCCATTGCTAAAAAAGCGAGATATATACAAATGAACAGTAAGTTAGAGTTACTCAGCAAAACATCTTTGTAAATTGGCCCCATAATCTAAAAGAACTATAAATGAGACCGTTTGATGAATACAATCGTGTTTGTATTGGATCTGTGCTGTTCCCTTCCTATAAAACAAGGTAACACATTGTTTAGTCTAATAAGCCATATTATTTAGAAAGCCTTTCAGTAGCAATAAAGGTCGTCCTGTTCCTTCAGCAAGCTCACTGAGTACCATCTAAATACGTTTTTGTACTTTTATTTTGTGTTAAAACTATGAGATGTATGGTCTGGACATTAGTCTTTAATGCAATGTATTATCACAACCTTTCTGGACCCTCTGTTTTATCTAGTTCTTATGGTTTTGTAGCACATTAGCACCCGTAAATATTAACTTTATATTGAAAACCTGGATCTTTGAATATATGTTTTTGAATTCGGTGCTCCGGCAGAACTCACTGTTGCTGCTTTCTTAACACAATGGGTCTAATACAACCCTGGAGGTAGCTGTGCCTGTAGAAAAGGCACGGCTGCCGCCGGAGTTGCATTTTTTTCGGCACCCGTCTATGAGGAATTACCGGATAATTCCGACATTGCCGGACTCTGTAATTCCTGCTTGCGGAAGGCAATGGGTCTAATACAACCCTGGAGGTAGCTGTGCCTGTAGAAAAGGCACGGCTGCCGCCGGAGTTGCATTTTTTTCGGCACCCGTCTATGAGGAATTACCGGATAATTCCGACATTGCCGGACTCTGTAATTCCTGCTTGCGGAAGGCCAGACCTGGCGCGCTGACAGGCTCCCGCGAGCACAGCTCATAATATGGCAGTCCGGGAACTACAGTACCGGCATGCTTACCGGTACCGTAGTTCCCGGATCGCGATGCTTATAATGAGGCCCAATGCCTTTGTTTGCTTTCATTCCCTTATCCTCTATGGTCACTGAAGCTCCTCATTTTATCATCCTACATGCATCTTTTGCCAATGATGTTATTATTATTTTATTTGTGGAAAAGGATGTCCCAGACATCACAGACATTCCTGGTTATTTGACATAAAAACCTGTATCTGTGGAGGAATAAAACCTGTGAATGCTTACTGAGCCAATAAGGTTTAGGTAGATTTGACCTATGCAATTTGTTTGCGGCAATTTGACCGAAAAACAATTGCACGCGAGATTGAATTTAAACGCATATGCACTTTTTGGGGGTTTTATTTGTCCCCCACCTCCAATTTTAAGGAAACAGGGGACACCTCTGCACCCCTAAAATTGCTAAATACCAACGCTGGAGAGCAGGGTCACCCCCACAACCCCCGCTCTCCAGGGTTGCTATTTAGCAATATATGCAGTTAAATTGGCCCCAAGGCCAAATCACCCATGTCAAATTCGAACAAATTGGTCGTTAGGTCAATTTCTTTCGGTCAAATAAGTTAATACCGCTAATAAGTAGTGATCTGTCATCATCTATAAGTAGTGATCTATCGTTATCTATATTCTATCTTTACGGTTTATACATTTATTGAAAATGACTGAGTGCTTATCTTTTATCATCAACTATATCAACTATGCTGAACATGCTGAACATGTTGGGGGAGGGGTGACATTGAAGGAATGGGGCAGGGTCTAGAGGAAGGGCGTAGTGAAAGAAGGGATGGCGCATAGGAGGAGAGCGTCTCTGAAACACATTTCGGAATAAAGTGCGTAAGGCAGAGCTTTTTCCTCTCAATGTTTAGGGAGGCACTTCAAGTCCGACATACAAAAAGTTAAAACATAGTGTGGGCTGGGTGCACTGTAAAGCTGCCAGCAAGATAGCTCAGCAAATTAACCCATCATCCATTGGTTTTTAGCTTGCAGGACACAGGTCGCAATTCCAACAGGGAAGATACAGCTCTTCATCATTGTGCAGTTGATAACCTGAGTACAATTTAAGTGGGTAAGAGTAACAATGATTTTTACTATGTTTAGAAGCAGAAGGAATCTGGCATGAAGCTGTAAATAGAAATGGGTGGCCGATGATAGACTGCTGAGCTGTCTCCCACAGGTCTTTTCGGAGGAAACTCAAAGCATGGAATGCTGGGTTGTTTGTTTGTTTATTTATTTCTAATGCGCACCAAACCCGAAGGTAACAGGGCGCAGCAGTAAGATGGTGACAAGCTTACAAGGTTACAGATAATTCAAAGTACGACACAATATATTACAGATAAAATGACAAAGGCAATGTAGCAATATATCACAATGTAAGAAAAAAATATAACAATATCACAAATATACCTGTTATGACAATATTTCACAGTGTGGGAACAACTATAATAACATAAAAAATAAAGGTAATGAACAGGTTAGATTGTCATTTTCTGGATGACGTGGGGTAGAATATGATAGCCGGGAAAGTCAGGTTTCTCTGGTGTGGCTAGTGGTCAGTAGAGTTGAGGAGGTTGATATAGTTCTTTCTAAACTGTAGATATGGTTGGCCTGCTCTCAACTCACGAGGCATGGTCAGCATGAGTCATCATTTCTTGGAGACATTCTAAAGCCTGTAGCTCGATGTTGCCACTCCAAAGACAGAGTTAATGCATTTAACAGGCTGACAGCACAACGTGCTGCTATTCGATTTTGAACCAAGAGCACAGCCGACTGGCACACACTCTGGCCATTCTTTGCCCAGAGCAAAGAGCTCACTCATCAGAACATGGGTGAAGCTAAGCTACCATGCCCCTGGCACATGCCACGCGCCCAGTGGAGAGTGAGAATGAACAATAGCAAGTCAGTTACCTTGGAGTTGGAGGCACATGTTGGGGTCCCGGGCAAAACTTAGATAATGTGATGTGGCGGACGCCTGCAAGACTTGGCTGAGGTCACATAACAACCTCAGCTATGGGGTCTTGAAATGCTGGATACTTTCGCTAGACTTTTTACTAACAGTTACAGCCGGCCCTTTTCACAAAAGAAAAATAATATCCTTTCTTTCACTTCACTGCTGTTCTTTTGGAATGTTACACTCTGTGCAAGTGCTGCCTTTGGCTTTCCAGCAAAACTGAAATATTCTGCTACTGCCAGAGTTCACTGCAATCCTTAACTGCACAATGCAACGCTGACAGTGCCCTGCAGTGCATACACACAGTATTTAGGACATACCAACTTGTCAAACTTTGTGAGCAGCACAGCTCCACCACTGCACCTCTGTTTTTCAGCAACACTGTCCACACTACAGGAAAGGTGTCATGCAGTACAGCCAGTCAGTGTATACGTTAAACATGATCTGACCAGGATTAATTTTCATCAAAATAGTATCGCTTAATGTAACAATTGCAATTGCAGGGAGGACATTTTGGCCTTCCACAAAATGCTGTACTGATATCTTTGAAGATGTATTATCTGATGTCCCTACAACTGAGCGCTTCAAGGCAGAGAACCGCACCCCTTTCCCATCAAGAATTGGTGGCTGATATGATATGATATGATATTTTATTTACATCGCGCACATACACACGTGTTTCAGAGCACCACCAAGCAAAGGGAGGGGAACAAGAGAGAATAAAAACAAAAATCTTTCTAGGCCCAGTCGCATTTAGAACGTGCAAGTGTATGGAAAAGGGAAAAAGGGGGAAAGTGCATGGATGGGGTAGAAGTGGAAAGTGCGGCACAAAGGAGAGAACAGAATAGATAATAAGTGCAATAAATAAATAAATGAGGGCAGTGAAAAAGTGGTGGTGCAGCCAGCAAGTGGCAAGTGTGATATTAGTCAGATAGGGTTCATCTGATAAGTGCAGTTGAAGAAGATGGACTGTATGGGTACAGCTACAGATCCTAGTGCAAGGGGTGGCCCGGAGGTAGTGCAGCAGGGAGGCAGGGTGAGCAGGTACCTGGGCCTGAGGGAACAGAGGGGGGCCATGTGCACGGTGCTGAGAGAGAAAAACATATCAGCAGGGCAGAAGGGGGGCAAAGGCAGAAGCAAAGAGGAAGTGTCTTGATTTACTTCCAGAACCGGAGATGGTTCTCCTCAAGTTTCAAGGTGGCTGGGAGGCTATTCCAAAGTGAGGCCCCAGCCGAAGACAGTGATCTACGACCAGCTCGTTTCTTTGAAAAATGACTGACCCTGAGGGAGTTAGAAGTAGAGGAGGGAAGGGCTCGAGAGGGGAGGTATTTGCGGAGGAATAGTTGAAGGTATTTTGGACCTAGGCCCCAGAAAGCCTTGTGGACAATGCAGAGGGTTTTACATTTAATCCTTGCATCCACTGGGAGATAATGAAGAGATTTCAGAGCTGGAGAGAAACAATCCCAGGGCTTGAGGCCAAGGAAACGTCTTGTAGTCCTGTTCTGGATTAGTTGTAAAGCGCAGAGAGTGGTGGAAGGTAGATTTAAAAAGAGGCTGTTACAGTAATCCAACCAAGAGACAACCAAAGCTTGGGAGACAGTGAGCTTCTGAGGGAAGGAGAGGAAAGGCAGAGTCCGTCTAAGGAGGTGCAGTAAGAAGTTTGACTTTTTTTAAAAACGTCAGAGATGTGTGCGGAGAAGGAAAGTGTGGAGTCAAAGATGACCCTGAGATTCTTAGCCTCGCAGTTAGGGGTAGGAGGAGGGCCAAGGGAGGCCGACCAGAGAGTGAGGGGAAAGGATGGTGAAGGTGTACCAATGAGGAGGATCTCAGTCTTGTTGGCAATTAGACAAAGATCGTTGGCGGCACACCAATTTCGAATGGCGATTAGGCAATCGGAGATGAAGGAAGGAGAGGAGGTGTCAGAGGGAAGCCTGAAAATGAGCTGGGTGTCATCAGCGTAGCACTGGAAGTTTGAGCAGAAAATGGAAATACAATAGGCGAGGGTTGCCAGGTATTGGTTGAAAAGCCAGGGCGAGATGATAGACCCTGTGGAACACCACAGGTAAAGAGGGAGATAGAGGATAGGAATGACCCAAGTTGTACCTGGGAGGGTCAATCAGAAAGCAAAGAGGTCAGCCAGGCCAGAGCCTGTTCAGTGATACCCAGGTTGTCACAGAGATGATTGAGCAGAATGGTAGGGTTGACCATGTTGAAAGCAGAGGAAAGATCAAGTTGGATGAGGACGGAGGGAATGTTAGAGTCAAGGTTGGACAGCAGGTCTTCACGGATGTTCAGGAGAGCGGTTTCCGTGCTTCTGGCAGGTCTGAATCCAGATTGGTGGTCATGGAGAGATTCAATAGAGTCAGAATAAGGGTTAAGCTGGGAGATGGCCAGCTTTTTCAGGAGCTTCCCCAAAAAGGGAGTAATGGAAATTGGACGATAGTTGGCCAGACAAGAGGGATCAGCTGTGGGTTTCTTGAGGAGAGGATGCACAAGGGAGTGCTTCAGAGGGGAGGGGAAAGAACCAAAGGCAAAAGAATGGTTACAGAAGTTGACAAGAGCCAGAGCAAGGGCATTGATGTGGTCCTTGATGGTTTTAGAGGAACACGGATGGACCTGTTTTGATGAGGCTTTCATAGATGGGACTTGTCTAGCAAACTCATCGGGGGAGAAACGAGGAAAGGAGGAGAGAGAGGGAGGGGGTAGCTGAGGGAAGGTCAGCAAGCCGGGACGGAGAGTGGAGAGGAGGGTAAGCAGAGGATAGGGTGGACAAGATTTCCTGGGTTTTGGAATTAAAGTGAGAGGCAAGGGCATTTCAAAGAGCCTTGGAGGCGAGAGGATGGGTGGAGACTGCAGCAGGGTTGACCGGCTCCTTGCAGATTTTAAAGAGTTGTTAGATGCCGCAGAGACACGGGCTTGAATGTGACCACTCTTCTTGGAACGGGCAGCATGCCAGTTTGTCAGAAGATGAGCAGGAAGCCCTCCATTTCATCTCAGCAGCTCTACACTTGCGTTCAAGTGTAACTAGGTCCGAATCATACCAGGAATTACACTTGGCTTTGGACTTCAAACTGATCCTCATGACAGGGGCAACAACATCAACAGTAGCAGAAATAGAGGAGTAGAGCAGGGACAGGGCTGTGTCAGGGTGTGAGTCAGTCTGATGAGGGGGAGGGGAGGGAGAAGGTGGCAGCTAAAGCCTCGATTGACACACGCATCATGGGCCGGATGTTCGAGAAGGTGGGTGGCAATCTAGGGGAAGGCTTGCCTTGGGGGAGGAGATGAACAGATGAGAGGAAAGGAGGCAGTGATCAATCCAGGAGAGAGGAGTGTTGAGGGGAGTGGAGAGGGGGAGGCCAGAGAAGATCAAGACATCAAGTGTGTGACCAGCAGAGTGCGTCAGGCCGGAGGGGAAGATAGAGAGGGAGAGTGATTTGCAAAGGTCGCGAAAGAGCGCTGAGGAGGAACAGGGAGAATCCAGATGGATGTTGAGATCACCAAGGAGGAGGAGTTGAGTGGTTGAGGCCAGGAGGGAAGAGAAGAGGTCTGCCCACTCGGAGAGAAAAGAGGTAATTTGACCAGGGGGCCGGTAGAGAGTAGCAACAGTGAGAGAGTGGCTAGGAGAGAGAGAGAGTCTGCAGACAAGGCATTCGAAAGAAGAGTAAGTCTGAGTGGGGATCACAGAGGCAGGAACCCACTCAGGGAAGATCAGGGCTACACCCCCTCCAGGCCGGTTGGATCTGTGCAAAAATATATAAGGGGTTCTTCAGGTAGATCAATCAGAAAATATAAACACACTCGAACTAGTGGACAAATCAGGATGACGGAATGCCTAGATAATTTTTATATTTAACTTGGTTTCAATTTCCAAGTCTTTATTAGTTTATTTATACACAGTCTAAAAGTAAAATTAAACAGTTCCTATGACGTTGTGACCCATTCACTTTTCATTCATTCACATACATGCTCATCTCATCAATCTCTTATTCAGCAATTCATTTTTTCGAAAAATGGTCTACATATAAAAAACAACAGTTCAACATCTGTTATATCTCCATCTCATTATAGTTCATTAGGAAAAAAACTCCCCACACTCTTGGGGTATAACAAAGATCTGTGTTCTCTTGTTCCCACAGATTCACGTTGACACGTGTTTCAGTTGCTCTCTGCGAGCATCCCCATTAGTGCTCTCTCTGTACGGCAACCTTCTTCAGAACAGAACATCCCATTTTTCAAACACATCTATTGGCATGAGCCACAGCATCTCCTATCCAGTAGAATCAGGAGGGGCAGAATGTGATATTGGCTTTCAGAGCATCTCAATTGCAGTCTTAAGGAGAATTGTCCTCTGATTCAAAAGTGGGAACAGCCACGTACTGTGATGTTTGTTCGTTTTTGAACGATTGATTGGCCGGGAGAAATAACTTCTAATCTTATCTAGGCATTCCGTCATCCTGATTTGTCCACTAGTTCGAGTGTGTTTATATTTTCGGTTGGATCTGTGCACAGAGAGGATCTTGTAGCCATCAGGGAGGAGAGTGTAAAAACTCGTGACCGATCTGGCCATGAACCAAGTCTCGGTTAAACTGAAGACATCCAGGTCAAGTTCTTCTAGGAGGTAGCAGATGCCAGAGGAGTGTTTGACAGCAGAGCGAGAGTTGAGAGTGGCAAGATGAAGAAGGTTGCCAGCCTTAAAAACATTCCGGGGAGGGGTACAAATCAGTAGTATTCCCTGCGGAGGTGTGGAGGGAGCTTGTGATGGGGCAGAGGCAGCAGGAAAGGAGGGCAAGGTAGCCAAGGGAGGAGAGAAGGGCACAGCTGGAGATGAGAGTTGATGATGCCTAGTACAAAATGCCAGGGCAGTGCCACAGTAAGAGATGGCTAGACCGACTGGTGGCTGAACCAAAATGCCAGACTAGCCAAATAATAACACTTATTATGACTTGGCAGTTGGTGAGAAGGTGCATGTGGAACTAGATCATGTGACCTAAGCCGCAACCATCTGTCACTCACTGCTAAACTGTTAGTGCCTTCCTGTTTTGCATCTTTTTTCCCTTCTTAAGCAGCCTTCCCGCCCTTTTTTTCTTTGCAGTTGGTGAGCAGGTGCAAGGGGATGTATGCCACATGTCCTAAGCCCCGCCCACCTGTCAGTTACTGCTAAACTATTGGTGCCTCCCACCTTCTTAGTCCTGCCTCTTCCTTTCTGCCCTTAACTCTTCGGTCAAAGGCGTCTCTTGCGGGGGCGTCCGAAGTGAAGGCCAGATGAAGAAAAGGGCAGGGCAGGGCTGTATTTTGGCCAGTACCCTTTTTAACTTTTTTATGGCAGCCGTCCGGCATGAATTTTTGAACTGCAGAGCTGATGCTCCGCGAATTGGTGATCATCCAATACCTTGGTTATTCTATGCGGATGATTTGGTACTTTTGGCCAAAACCCCTGTGGGATTGCACAACCTTCTTGATTCCTTGAGCAGATACGTAGACGCAAACTTATTAACAATAAATCAAAAGAAATGTAAAATCATGATACAAAGCTTCAAGAGAAAAACCCCCCAGGGAAAATATCGATGGGCAATACAAAACATAGAGTTAGAAATAGTTGCAGAGTATAAATATCTAGGCATCCAATTTAATAATGAAGCAGCTGATAATCCATATTACAGAGTGTTGAAAGAAAAACTTAAAACGGGAATAAATCAATCTAAGATAATACAAGCCAAATATGGCAAATTTTCCTTGATGCCTGCTGTAATTTTTTTATAAACAAAAAGTTGTACCCATAGTGACCTACGCATCAGAAACAAAAGCAGTTATAAAAAAATCTATATGGGTTAAAATGGAAGGCGAATTCTGGAAGTCGATATGTGGCCTTCCTACCTCAGTTTCAGTGTGTCTGATAAGACATGAATTGGGACTGGTTTCATTAAATGCAATCTATCTCTGGAGAGTAATGAGTCTGTATCGTAAGTATGTGATGGCCTCTGAAAAGGATGGTGTGATGTACTTGATGGGAAAACACATGCTGAATACTGATAATATCAATACCGCCAAGTGGCGCAAGTGGTGCCTCTTGGCTATGACAGAGGCAGGTATTGATGATGAGCTATTGGTAAATAATCCAGAAAGAGCAAAGAAAAAACTATGGATGTGGGATTGGATTGAGACTAGAAATGCATGCACCAAATTAAAAACTTTCAGATGTCATCCTTTTGCTGTGAAAGAAGTACATAAAATAGAGCAATACCTCATTAAATTTCCCAATCCTAAAAGCAGATTCAACTATCTGAGAATAAGATTGAATGTTTTTCCTTCAAATGAAGTACGATTTATGCGAAAGTTGACTACTAACGGGGATTGCAGATTTTGTAAGGAGTCGGGACAAGTTGAATCTTTAAAACATCTAATTGCTGTATGTCCTGTACTTATTGGAAAGAGATGTACTTTCTTTAAACATTTGTTTGAAAATCAGGTTATTACTGACCATGATGTGCTATGGGATAAATTATATCATAGCCAATGGGTCAAAATAAACTTAGCTATATTAATGTTTGTCGAGGCACTAAAACTGAAAGATGGTACTAACACATGTATGCTGGAAAATGTGTAATTGGGTAGGGAATGATGGTCGAAAACATATTTTCAGATATCTAACAAATTCATGGATGAGATCATGAGATGATAACGGATAAGGTGAAATATGGTAGAGATCACCTAACATGCAGAATTTAGTATGATAACTACAAGTAGTATGTACATAGGCAGACAAAAATCAAATGAAATTTTAATACTCATCAAGGTTAATGTTGCAATTTTTAATCTAAGAATGTAACAAATTTATAGGTAATGATTGATTTCCTTGTGATGTCTTACCTTGTGCAACGTTTCAACATTTATCATATATTTTTTTTTATTGTATGGTTTGGTTTTCTTTTTTGGAAAGGCTGTTTTTTACAGCTAAATCAAATAAAAAAAAAAAAAAAGAAAAGGGCAATTCCCGTTTGGCCCTGTTTGGACTGGGAGGACCCAGGAACTGAACCTCTGCTCAGACAACAGGTAAGCATGTGCAGACATATGTTTTCTTTCTCCGTCCCCACAGGCCATCCCCACCATCACCATGCAACTTCAACACCATAATTCCTCCTCTAAGGCATGGACTTTGCAATACAGAAACCTCACCCTTATCAGCCTCAAGCCCATCAGCACCCCCTCACAGTCCACAACATGGAAGTTGATGCTCGCCAATGTCTGCTCAGATAACACCCATGCAGTAGACATCGCTGACCTCAACACTCCAAACAACTGTGATGCCATCTTCATCACCGAGACCTGACTGACACTCATCTCCATCCATATCCTAGATGTCCTTGTCCCCAATGGCTACAGCATCCACCACAGAGAGCTGCCGAACAAGACAGGTGGAGGCCTCGCAGTCATCCACAAGACTTTGTGGCCCTGCACCGGACTTGACGTTGACAACATTGGCTCCTTCTAAGTCCTCTCTGGCCACGTCCCATTCTTCCCGACAGACACATTCACCTTACATCTCATCTATGGGCCACCCAAACCCAACACCACCTTTATCACAGACTTTACCAACCTGGTCACTCCCAGGTCCCTCATGCATGCCAAAAACACATTCATAGGTGACTTTACACCATACAGATGAAGGAAGCTCTCCTCAGCCATCTCGACACCCCCAGCCTCGCACAGCACACGAAAGACCCAATGCACAAGAAAGGTAACATCCTCGATCTAATCCTCACTGCACTGCCTTCCCTCCACTACAGCTCTCCTCTGCTGCCTGATTGGTCTGACCATCTGGCCGTGCCTTTCAATATCCTGCACACCAAACCAGTCAAACACTCCCAGCAGAAACATATCAGATAAGCCTTCAGGTCCTTCAAGAACTTCCTGGTGGAAGTCCTCACGGAAGACCTTGCAAACCTCCACCTCACTTGGACCGAACCCCACAACCAAACTGTCACTCTCTGCTGGAAGCACTCAACGCTACCCTCTCAGCCTCCATCGACCAACACGCACCTCTGAACCAACACACCTGCAAACCAAAATCATCAGCACCCTGGCACATGCAAGAACTCAACCTCTGAAAAGAGTCATCAGGAAACAAGAGAAAACCTGGTGCTGCTCCAGGACCACATCCGACCTGGCATCCCTCAAGGAATTTAGAGCAACCCGTTGACAGCTAATCAACTCAGCCAAGGCCTCCTATTATCGGAATACCATGGCAGGAGTCGACAACAAAAGCAGAGCCCTCTTCAATATGGTCAAGCACTGCGCTAGTCCGCTACACAAACCTGCCGTACCACACTCCATCAGAAATTCCACCGCCATCAACAACTTCTTCATCGACAAAATTAGCAAGATTCAGCAGCACATAGACACCAACTCTGAATCCACAGACCCACCTCACATCGCTTCTCCTATAATTTCCACGCCCTGGATAACATTCAAGACACTCTCTACAGAGGACCTGGTAGAAACCCAGGCCACCCTCAAAGCCACACCGTATACATACAACATCCTCCCAGCATCCATCCTCAAGAGCCTCCCAGCAGAAGCTCCTTATCATCAACAGCTCCCTAACTAAAGGCACCTTCCCATCAACTCTAAAGACAGAACAAATCATCCACTAAAGAAACCCACTCTGAATTCAGAATAATTAGGTAACTATCGTCCCATCACCCATCTTCCCTTCCTAGGTAAGATCTTCAAGAAAGCGGTAGCCACGCAACTGCTGCAACACATCGACACCAACATTCTCTTCCAAACGTAACAATCCAGGTTCAGACCAAGATGCAGAACAGAGACGGCAACCATACAGGTAGTTGACGATGCCATCAACATCATTGACGATGGCCACACCGCTTCCTCATTCAACTCAATCTCTAAACTGATTTTGACACAGTAGACCACCAGGTGCTCACAGAGACCCTACATCAGAATCCCTACATGGGGATTAGCGACAGCGTCATACGCTGGTTCAATTCGTACCTCGCACCTGCCAGCAGTTTCTTCAGATGGATTACTCTAGTTCGCCATTGTTACCCGTCATCAGTGGAGTCCAGTAGGGTTCCATCATCTCCCCAGTGATATTCATTCTATACATGGAGCCGTTGGGAGTCCTCCTAGGCCTAAACAACATCCACATCCACCTACATGCCAATGACACACAGATAGACCTCAAGATTGACTCCATCAAGGACATCCACAGACTCAAAACCTGCCTCTTGCCGATCAAGTCTTGGATGTCCAGTGCATACCTGAAGCTCAACCTCCAAGACCGGACTCTAACTCCACACCAACAACACTGAACATCCAGACATACAGAACTGGCTATCAACCATGCCATGAATCTTGAGGTCTTCACACCCAAGCTCACCTCCTGCGCCAAGTCCCTCGGGTTCCACATTGATAAACACCTCTCCTAAAAGACACTCGAAGCTAAGAAAATCCAGACAGCTTGGTATCAGCATCCCATCCTGTGGAAAGCCCTGAATCCTTTCAGACAGCTTTAGATCAACCATTCAAGCACTAGTCCCATCCCACCTGGATGGGGCAATGCACTCGTCAAAGGCCTCTCATCATTCTCCCTTCTGCCCCTGAGAAGTGTCCTACATGTTGCCACATGCCTCATTAAGAAGTGTCTATGCAGATACGAGCACATAACCCTGGCCCTCATTGACCTTCACTGGCTCCCATTGCACGCACAAATAACCTTCAACTCTTGCTGCATCATCTATAAGGCAGTCACCCGCAAATCACCCAACTACCTCATTTAGAATCTCAGCATCTCCGGTGGACGACACACCCCCAGAAGTCAGGATATGTGCTGACTTGAAATCTGCCGCTGCAAAGAGGAAAGGACCAGAAAACAAGCTTTCTCTGCATATGCCCCAAGACTATGCAACCTCCTCGCCGCCAGCATCAGACTCGGCCCCACACTCCTACAATTCAGAAAATAACTCAAGACCCATCTCTTCAAGGAGTCTCTTCTCCTCAACACCTAGGCCATGAAGTCGCCCCGTGCGCCACCTTACTCGCTAGACGCCATCCGCCCCTCTCTTCCCTGCCACCCAGTACAGCTGTACCCCTCCTCTGTGCCCCTCTGTATCCTACCTGGGCTGTATATCTGTTCTGTTGTTACCTCTGAAAAGCGATCTGTTATGCATCTGTCCTGTTGTGTACCTCTACAAAGTGCTGCGCTATGTATCTGTATTGTTGTATAGCTCTGTAAAGCGCTCCGTTGCTTCTCACAGCTAGGTCCAGGCTCAATAAATACAATAATAATAATAATGATAATAATAATAATACTAATAATAATAATAATGATAATAATAATAATACTAATAATAATAATAAAGGATGCCATTTAGTTTGATGTCAGCAGCAGGTGTGTTCCAAATAACCATGTACTAACATGTTGGCGATACGCCTGGAATATTCTACTGTCAGGGTGATATCCTGTGGGCCGCTTTTCAGGAGTTTTATTTTGCACGTGATGAGATGCCTTAGCCTATCTCATCACTCACGCAAAATAAATGATGCGCCCTTGTCACAAAGGCTCTCTGAATATGTGCATTGTAGAAGCGCATATGCAGAGGTCCTTTTCTACTGCGTTGTGTATTTTATTTTTATTTGGATTTGTAGAGCGCACTACAGCCCACGGGCATCTTGGCGCATTTCGTTGAATAAGGGGTGTGCCATGCATTCCAATGTGCATCCTTAATTCAGAAATCGAATGAACTGTAAAATGTTCAGAAATCAAACACATTCTCTCCTGCACCTGTTTAGAACAGGTTCCGGTCGACGTGCAGTGTATGACAGGGTCATTATAACCCTGTTACCCTGTCGTGTTTTTAAGTGGAACATCGGCGCTATGAACCGTGGTTGTTCCAGTTGCGTTTCTAATCCTTAACCCCTTAAGTGCCAATGACGAGTATGCTTTTCCTTTTTGCATAGACTTGCATAATAGCTTGGCATAGAGGTAGACTTTTCTTTCTCTACTTTTGTTGACATTGCACAAAGACAGGCTCTTTTGAAACTAAGGTGGTCTACACATTTCTAAAAATGTCCATCTAAAAATAGTGCATTTTATGCACTATTTGTAGATGGCCATTTTGTTTTCTAGAATTGGGGCCACCATGGTGGTCGGTAAAGACACAGTTGAGCATGATGTCAAATTTAAAAAAAAATGTTCTTAGTGTGATTGAGAAAGGAAAAATGTAAATTCAGATGCAAAACTGCGGCATATTTAATACATAACTCTAAAACTACAAATTGAGAGTACCAGGTTTTATAGATCATTGAGAGCAATCCCTCTGTACTTTAACACACTCAAACTTTATTGTGGTCTACGTGGTAAGGGTAATGCAAAAGTATCAAATGAAACTAAACTTAGAATTAAGTACACATGCTTTTATTGGTAGTATTTTTTACTCTCATTCTTATTCTTTGATGAACACACGAATCAGGGGGTTATCAGCTCACCAATTTCTGTAGATAGAGTACACAGTATTACATACAGTACTGTTTGGGAAACAGTGCAGAATAAATGTTCTATGCAAACGACGGTGGTCAGTTCTATTGCTCTTATAGGCAAATATATACCATAAACATTTTCCTGAAATGCAATATTAAATATGCTTTTTCCGTTCCATTACAGTTCAAACACTCATTCATCCATATCCATACTATTGCCGACAGGTTTCGTTCCTACCATTCACTCTTAAAAAACATTTTTTCAGAGGAATTTCTTCAGGGAAAACGGAGCTCCGTACAACAATGTTGTCAATAAACCTCTCTAAATGCCGGGTTCTTTCATTGGCTCTTAAGCTTTTCTTTAATATACTTTTGGCGCCTTCTTTATTTATATAAATATTTCTTTTTACTTTTTTAATTTCTTTTGATCTCACTAATGGGGTCCTCTTGGCATTTCTTCTTTATGTCATATATTCGGGTATAGTCAGGCAGTCTTGCGTTTTCTGCAAGGACATGTTACACGGATTTCATTTTCCATGTTACACATTTCAGTTATATTTACAGGATATGGATTCCCAGTTTATACAGCATTCTGTTTGTGTAAACTCACGTGTCCTATCTGGGCATGTCACGTATTCTTCAAAAGCTCTTTAACTAGTGCTCACGAATTAGGAGCCTTGTGTCTGAGGCCAAGCTTCTATACAACGGCGTGACTCGGCATGACTGCAGAATGGGACGCAAAACACAGCCGGCACGAATATTTAGCTATTCCTGTTGCATAAAGCTCTAAGGCTAAATAAATGCTCAATTCTGCGACAATGGCATTGTTTACCTCTAATTAATGCAGCTTGAGGGAATGGGTTGTGAATCCACTCTCTTTCCTTCGTTCTTGTGCTCCATACCAGGGTCGTCGTTTGGGGGTCACTAGGTGCCGCACATGCTACCCTTAACGTCTCCCTTGCTACTCCTAAAAAAAATAAAAATCTTTTTTTCCCTTCTTTTTTAAAAATGGAAGCTCCTGGGCTGGCACCAGCACCATGTGGCTCTTCGTTTCTGGAGTGGCTGGCTTTCTTGTTCAGGCCTCTTAAGAAAAACAGGGTGTTCCACAATTGTAGCACTTTGAGCAGTGACCCTGAATAAGAGCAAATAGGAATAACAAATCATTTATCTTTCTGGAATTCTATACAGTAATTGCTAGACTCATTACAAGTTTATTCTGTACGTGTCTACATGAAAACCTTTTATCAGCCATGTCTCCTGTAACATGAAAATAGAGTTGACAATCATTTCTTCAATTGACGTCCCAAGTTTAACAAAGGGGGCATGACCACGTGTATTCCACGAGGCAATAGTAACTGCTCGTGGTTGTGGCATTTGTATTTGCTTCACTAGGTTCTTCAACCAACACAATCCAACTTGGTTATCAGTTACAGCATCCTATATTACCTTAGGATTTTCACTAATTTTAGACGTACAACAGTGTTCACATTGGCTTTATTTGCTAGGAATGGGAACTTCTTTATCAAGATCATAATCAAGAAAGTCCAGTGATTCCACTTGGGAGCGTATCAGAGACACTGCGCCTCATTACAACCCTGGCGTTGGACCATGGTGCTACTAGCACCATGGTCCATGCCGGATTCCGCTATGGTGGATGGCGAATTTACCGCCCCATTCCAAGGTTGGCGGGGCAGTAAATCCCCATTCAGCATGGCCCCTTCCCCATTCCCATTTTTGGCCCATAGGGCTCAATGGGAATGGGGAAGGCACTAATTACGGCACCGTAAATTACGATGCCGTAATTAGCACCAAGGTCCCTTAGCGGGATGGACTTTAACGCCTGCAAAAAGCAGGCGTTAAAGTGGGAATCTGGCGTTAAGGGTTTAACGGCGCTGCAGCCTTTTACGGCGCCGTTAACCCCTTAACGCCAGGGTTGTAATGAGGCCCACTGTCACAGGAAGGTCACAGTGAACTCATGATATTGCCCCAAAATCGCTTTTCAGAGGTTCAATAAATTCGAAATCATATGATTTAAGGATTCTCAATGCAGATATTTTAGTAAACAAATCTATCAATACAGACCTATTGATTGATTTCTTAGTTCTGTTATCAGGATTTTTGCTAACAGTTACAACCCTGCTATTTAACATAGATATGGGAGTAGTAATCGATGTTTCCACTATACTTTTATCATTGAATTTTCCACCTATGCGCTTAGCGACTGACAGTTGAATACTCAAATTGCTTGCACCGTTACTGAACACACTCTCAGATATATTATGATTCTCGTGATTAGTCGCTGGCATTTCAGTAATACTTTGTTTACTGTCTTGCAATAGCCAACATAGAGCTGAAAACGGTACTAAAGGCAGACCTTATGGGGGACTTCTGACTAGGGTCACCCATGATTTCCACGCCATTGAAATTGAACCTCAAATATTAAATGCCCATGTGTTAGCAGTTCAGGTCAAGGCTAAATATGGTTCTTTGACTCCCAATGTATTAATACTTAATATCTATGACCCACCCAGTGGTGAATGTACTGAATCGATATTTGATGTGATTGATGACATCATTAGTGATTGGCTTTTGATTATGGATAACAACATGATAATCATTGGGGGAGATTTCAATGCTCAATGTGGGGTGATGTCAATGCCTGAATGTTTTGATAACTTGGCGACAACACATGTCTTACAGAAACCAAAACGCAATGTAAAGGGGATGAAATGGAGATCCTTCTTGTCCGAAAGGGCACTATGGTCGCTAAATGGTAGAACTAAAAGCGACTCCCTCGGAAAATGCACATGATTTAGTGGTAATAAACCGGCCACTCTAGATTATATATGGTGTAATGCTTATGTATTTAACTACATTTGTGATTTCAAAGTGTGTCAAATAGGTTATAGTGATCATTCTTTGATTAGAGCCAAGTTGAACATAGCACTTCCCAGTGTGAATATCAGAGGTCCGAAGAATATAAGTACTAATTACGGGGGCAATAGAATAAAATGGAATGTTACTAGAACTAAGAAAATGTCACGCGAATGTGGCTATTGATTGATATGTTAAAGATAGATATCAATGTTATGAATAGTGATGAGATTGAAGGGTTAATTACATTTACCACATTTGAAGTAACCACTGTACATGGTACCCCTAAAATTTCCACTGGGAAGATGCTTGATAGATCATATGATGGTGAGCTGTTGGTAGTAAAACGCGTCCATTGGGAGGATCTTCGAAAAATAAAAAAGCAGCATCTTGATATTAATGAATATCTTAGAATAAAAAATAAAAAAACTGGATAAAACCTATCACAACTGGTGTAACTGTAGAAGGGCGGCAAAGTAAAATTCCAAGTGGCAGATATTGATGGGTGTTCTGGATAAAAAAGATACTAGTTCTGTTTGGAATATGTTGACTAAAGTTAGGTCAAATACCAAACATCAACCCTTGAATTCAATTGAGGAAGTTAAATGGATATCATACATCTGTAAGACAATGCATGATGATTGCCCCGAAAACAAAATAAGGAACTCCACGGCTGTGTGGCCACTAAAAGTTTCTAAGAAAAGTATACTTGAAATAATCAGTAAACTTAAGAACTCCAGAGCCACTGGCCCTAATGGCCTAGCATCTATGGTCATAAAACAGGATCCAGACACATGGTCTGAAATTATCCTCACTCTTTGTAAGAAGGTATGTGTTGATCATCACATACCAGCCTCATGGAAGTCATCCTTTTTGATACCAAAACTATTGTTTGCTATCCATACTTGACTCTTTTAGTAAAGTATGTTCGGCTGTAGTGCTCGATTATTTACAAAGTTGGGCTAAATTCAACCAGCTACTACATCCGTTTCAATCGGGCTTTAGAGCACGGACTAGCACAACCCATAACATACGTTTGTTGGACTCTATTATATCAAGAACCAAGGGTAGAAATAATCCATCTGTATATGCTACATTTGCAGACTTTAGATCTGCCTTCGACAGTGTGAGTCGCCCGAAGCTTTGAGAATTATTAGCTGACATGAACTGTCCGAGTTGGTTGTTAAACATATTGATATTGCTCCATTCTAATAATAGCACAATTGGATAATGAAGGACGCTTGTCCAAACCGATTGAAATCAACAAGGGTGTTAAACACGGCTGCTTATTGGCAGCGTTGTTGTTTAACCTTTATTTAGACAAAATGATAAAATGATTAGAAAACAATGCAAATTGCCCAGTTAAATTTGAGAACACTAAGGTCACTGAACTACTTTATGCTGACAATCTAGTTATTGTTGACCATACATTTAATGGTATGAAAAATGTACTGGAAGAACTAGGACGGTTTGCTAAAGCACTCTCTTTAAGCATTCATTAAAAAAAAGACCCAATTAATGTTGTTTTTGGCAAGAAAAGTCAGCAAACCCAGAATGGTTCTTTCTTGGGGGACCATTGAATACAATGAAAGCTATAAGTACCGAGGTGTGATTGTTGATAGTAAATCTGACCATAAAGTACACATTGAAAGGAAAACTCGTTGTGCTAAGCAAATTACTATGCTCGTGCATAGTTTTGTATCCAATTATGCAGGGTACTATTTGAAGGGAATTGTGATGCTTTATAGACAGTGGCTGGTTCCTGTGGTTGCATATAGTTTAGAGGCGTTATCAATTAAAAACCTTTCTTGGCTTGATAAAATAGAAGGATTTTTCTGGCGTAAGATTCTAAGATTACCTCCTTCCTGCCCCATTCAATACATTAGGGTTGAATTTGGGCTACTATCATTACAATCTTTTGTTTTACAACCTGCTCCGAATCATCGGCGATAATGTAATCAAATTGAAGAAGGTTGACTGTCTAAATATCTACAACATAGCTTGTCGAAAGTTTTATACTGATTTAGATTGGTCAATACATCGTGCCCGTTGTGGCAAGTATCAATCTGTTAAATGTGCCTTGCCTGATGAGAAAAGATTGGGAGAATAATTTCGAGCGCTTGAATTAACTCCATAATTAGAAGCACATTGAAGGTATGGTGCACAAGTTCTTTTGACCACAAATCTAATTGATACGCTGGCCTGACCCATTGGTACGGAAAATACGATTATTGATGAGAACAAATCAACTGCCAGTTATGGCAACTTATGGGTCTCAATGGAAATTATCGCAAAGCAACAATATTGTTGCATATGTAAAGTGTAGGACAATCTTGAAACACTTAGGCATGTGTTGACTAGTTGCCCGAAATTATCAGATCAATATATGCTCCAATATGGGTGTTATGTGCATGATTATATTTCGATTCAAGCTGTCCATGTTTGGCATTATTGCCTGAATACTTCCTGAGAATGTATGCACATTGCACTTTGCAGAGTCTGGACTGAAGCTGTAATAGCCTTTGAACTATTATAATGTAGTGTTCAGTTGGTACGGTATTAAAGCTGTAAACTGTGAATGAATCTGGTATCTAATGTTATTCCTAAAATTACATTGTCCAAGCTCGGTGTTGATTGTTTGTCTGATTTGCCCACTTTAGAATGATAGAAAGGGATATAGGAATTAATTATGATTTAATTAAGACAAATTGATTGTATTGGATTGTATATGTACTTAAATCTGTGTGTTTATTTTTTATCTAAATGTTATTCAATTGTTATGTGAAACGAATGTTATGGAAAAGGTAATTGTAATCAGTTCTATACATTCTTTGAACTAAACACAACTATAACAATACATAAATTACAAGTTTATTTCAGACTCACTTCAGGGGGTGAGTCACTGATTTAGCCTGTTCTTCAACACCTCAAATTCACAATGCAGACTAAAACGTCCAAAAAGCATTTAGAGTAGAATAAACATCAATGTTGGACTATGTATTTTGCTTTTTGCACGTTGCAGTTATAGCATGTATTTCTTCTGCCGGTGTCTCTGTTACGATCATCACAAGACATTCCGTCTCCGTGTCCTCGGTCACTTGACAAAATCCTTGTGCATAAAGCATGTGTATAGTGTAGAAATGTTTGACCATAGCACATAAAGTGGCCCTTGATTTCATTGTGCTACATTTAATGCTTTGTCGTAATGTGTCTATCTTTCCTATCTCCATGGCATGGTGTTCATGATGTTTGCATGCATGTGGTAACGAGTGCCTAGAGTACATAATGCTGTGTGAGTGTGATGCTTTCCCTGTGCTACTCTGAAATCTTTAATACACAGTTATGAACCCTCGCAATGGTATATATTTTGCCATCCTCTGAAGCCTGAAAAGTAGATCCACGCAGGCTTGACATGTGGTCAGCTTGGCACCAGATCTGCAGATGAACTGGCTTGCGGTTAAATCAGTTACCAGTTTAATGGTATACACTACAGAGTGTAATTGGCTTTCTGACTTTGAGAACATTCCGACATGTAATTTCTCATTTTACTATAGCAGGTAAGATAGCTCTAGCCAGTAAGATAGCTCAGTGGGTTGAACGCTCGCTGCTGCGATGAGAGTGTGATATGCAGGTTCGATTCCCAGCAAGCCCAACTCATCCTTCTGAGGTTAAAAAATGAGTACCAACAACACGTTGGAGGATATTGTATGTATATTTGTTCTATGTGAAGCGCTTAAGCGTAAGTGCTATATAATAACACATCATTATCATTTGGCCTTGGATATCTGTATGCATTCACTGTAGTTTGGTAATATGGGCCTATACACACTGATATTAACGATACATATGGTGATCCATTCTTGTATGAAATGTATATCACATTACAGTGATATCATAACCCTATTTTTCAAAGTGTACTTAGGAACAGTTGCTATGTGATGCCACTTCCTGTTTTGTCAAGGGGCGAAAGGTTGTGTTCGATTGCTTCCCGTGATGTCATTTCGGGGTGGGGTCAAATGACATCACTTCCTGTGATATCATCAGAGGTCAAGGGTCGTGTGATGGCACTTTCGAAAATGACGTCCCTGGTTCATACTGGTGCTTCACTGTGGATATGATCTGCAGTTCTATTGAAACGGAGATACAAACGCAATATATGACGGCGTTTGTAACTGCAGTAGTTAATTGCATTCTGCAATACATCTAGTTGATTGCAAAGCGTACAAGAGACTCTCAATTGTCTCATTGTATCCTAGGTATTTGGCTCACCTCATAGATTCACTGCCCTGCACATGCAGGATTTATTTGTTGTGGGTATGGCTTTTCCGTGTTCGAGTCCAGTATTTAAAACGTAAAACGTACACTAATGAGTGATGGAGCGCTTCCCAACAACAATTTCTTTAGAGGTCATCAAGAGAAAGGAAAGGGCTGGGGACCAAGTTGTTCTCTATACTGGGAGTTCCACATTACTAGCCAAAGTTTGTTTGTTTGTTTTTTATTTCCAGAAAAAAACAGAACGGTTTAGAAAACTGATAAAGATAAATGCAACCTTTGAATGGTCTGAGTAGGAAAGGGAAATTCAAATGATAAAAGAGGTTATGAAACTTTAGATTTGAAAATAATTGCAGTAATATACTACAATCTGATGACAGTGAGCGAGGACTGGGTGCAGATCTCTGCCAAGTACAAGAGGGGCATCAATAAACCTAGCTTTTGATTTATGGTGCTTAGGGTTCCAGGGCAGCAGTGGCGTATTTGGAAAATAATTCTTAGTCTGTTTCTGGGCAACAATGAATTTACAGTGTATCTATGGGTAAATACTCGATTGTGAGGATGGATCACAAACCATTTCAGGATGTGTTTGAAGCACTCGTTTTGTGTATAGGCGCTTTATAAATAAACAATACAATACCATACAATTCTCAGGAAAGGGAAAGATGGGTGACAAGGCCCTTGGCAAGGTAACAAAGCATTTTTCATGATTCCTTCCTTGTTGCAGGCTTCCACTTCTTCCATGCCCACACCTGCTCCTAACTGCTCCGAGCACCCTTCTAAAGAACACCCCAGGAGCTCGATTATTCAGGTCCTTCCCTTGTGTTTACTGGTGGAAACCTTGGTCCTCAGCCCCTAGAGGTATTTGGAATGACTAGGGGGCCGTGAAGATTCTTCTCTGAAGGTGTCGAAGAATGAACAAACCTAGGGACTACATTACCCAGACTCCCCTGAAATACAGCAGAAGTCAGCCCCCAGTGAGGACCTCTTGGACCCTACGAGACACTGAACAAGTACATGAGGGGTTCCCACAGGAGGGCATAGTTTTAATCAGAGAAGGATTGCTAACCACTTTATCTTGTCTTTGCACTGTCTTATATCCCGCTGAAAGGGCACATTGACATGAACTGCAGAGCAGATGCACACCTGGTCATGGCCATACACAGAACCTTTGTCCCCTGCTGCAATCACCCAGAGACACCCCCCACCCCCACTCATAGATCATTGCAGAAGGCAAAGGGGGGTAATGATGGATCTGAATCTCCCAGGAGATGCCCCCAGGCAATGAGGTATATCGTTTTGAAATAGCATATGCCCAGGGAGAATACATGTGACTCACGCTTCACTGTACAGACCAGCAAACGAGACAAACACTGATGAAGACACCAAGCACGTTCTTCAGGTGACCAAGTATGTAAGGGATCAGGAATGGAATGAGCAGGTCATTCAGATATTGTGTATCATGCAGTGTTGGACTTCATAGGAAAAAGCATGGACGAGAGTAAATTGAATGACGAGCATAAATAATTTAAACAAATCAAAGATAATTTAGCAACTGATGTTGATGAATAAGTGAGGCCCTCTAGATTAGTGTCCACAGAACTCGTAAGAAAAAAGATTTTAACGTTGCCGCATGAGGTTTATTAATGCACAAAGAAGACCAACACATTGGTAAGAATGATTGCTGCGTGTCAAACATGGATTATGATACTTAGGGGTTGGTGAGAGAGTGTGGGGAATTTGTGGGCAGTGATAAAGTATTAACGATCAGACAAACACCCAAGGGAGTGCACCATGTGGCCTGGTTAGTTTTGGATAAAGTTAGTCCCTGGCCAATTTGCAAGTATTAATATTTGTTAGGGGAGTTGTGTTCATGGTCACAGTCTACAAATGGATAGAGATTTTAATCACAAGTAACAACTTGAACGAATCTATGTGATCAATGCGCCACCCGTAACTGCGACGAGCAAAATGTTGACACCAGTTACGGTGCGGCGCAGTGTTCAAATAGATCACTTTGCTCACATCCCGGACCTGCATTCCCCTTCCTGACCCCCCCACCACCGCACCCCACTTACCTTTATGGTGTCACGCTTCTGTGTGACACCTATAATTCTGCTATCACTGCAATGCCAGTTCCTCCCACTAACGTGGGTCAGAGCTGTCGCCGCAGGGTGCTTTTCTTTTTTTACTTTTCTGTCCCCCGTTTACCACAGTGGTAAGTGGGGGACACCCCAGCAACTGCGACACCCGTTACTCACAACCCCGACTCCCGTTAATGCGCCCAAGGAGTGCAGGGGATACCCCCACGGCCCCTGCTCTGCCTGGGTGAAAGAATGGGTGTCACCCTCATTTGTGCTGCCCCAAAAGTCGCAGTGACTGCGGGGGCACACAAATGAGGGCGACATTTGGTAATTTTCCAACTTGAACTACTGTTGGTTTATTGAAGAGTGTGTTTTGCTATATGAAATCATATAAACCTTTTGCATGACAACTTCTTTAGATGACATCACTCAAATGGACCACCAATCAGAGATCTACTAAGCACAACACCTTGGTAATTTTGATTCACACATCAGTTGCTTCCCCTATAGGAACGCTGGAGAAGAGACTGAACTGAACCAAAATATCGATTTTTGATCAGCGAGTGGACTTGGAACTTTATAACCTGTACAAGTAGGAGGGAGCAAGAGGCCAGAGATTGCGGTTGAAGGGAGGTGAGTTAATGTAATGAAATGAGTTTGGGCACATTACAAATTATTTTGTTTGGGTTCCAATTTCTGATCATTTTATAAGGGAAATAATGAATCACGAATCACATTGTGACATTGATCAATATTGAAATGGTCTTGTAGAAGATCTGCATTAAATGTGCACTAAATACATGGGAATTGGTCCTTATTTTCCATTCTGTGATTTTGAGTACTTTATGGGACTGGGATATATAGCAAATACGGCTACTTCTTAAGCATATTCCGGGCAAACTGGTGGCCAATTTTTTGTGACTATGCCTTTTTTGGGCATTCAGGCAACATGCTTGAGGGTGTTTCTTGTATTAATTAGGTATTTGCCTTACAGATCTCTGACTGTGTGCATCCTGTCAGGGTTTGGGATAATGTATTCCCTACCGCAGCCCATTTAGCCCAGCACTTGCTCTTTTCTACGAGTTTGCACTCCCTTCTTTTTCTTTTGCAAATTAGGGATGTGCACGTATTTTCTGATTTGTATCATGTACATGCCTAAACAACGTTTAGAGAATCAGTCCCAATATGTGTGCTAATGATGATAACACATAACAGCTATACTACTTCACTTTTCTGTGTAATAAGTGTCCCACATACCGCTATAGCTAATATCAGCTCATGCTTATATAATAAAAGGAACTACAGACAATCATGGTAGGTAGCTTAATCCAGAGAAGCTAACCTGTAAAGATCCCACAATCAGCATTTATACTTAGTCTGTGCATTGATTTCAATAGACCCAATATTACTTTGTGGAAACCAAAAGAGATTTCAAAACAAAAAGCTCTCAGTGGTTTTCAAGAAGAATCCTTCTTAATGAAGACGTGCTAATAAGGTAGAGTCTCTAATTTGAAACTAAATGATAATATATAACCCAGGCACGTCTGTCTATGAAGCTGAGACAGGGGTCCTATGTGCCCTTTTCACACTACCTCCACTGAACAACGTTTATTGCATATTGTTCTTCTCGCATCCTATGACTCTGCATGGAGCACTTCTGTATTGCAATGTATACCATAGCAGGAGTTATGTTTTTGTCTCCTGGCTTAAATTTGGGGTGAATACAGATTCAGATTTCCCTCTTCAATCTGTACTTAACTCTCTTCAGCACATCAACTCATCAGGCCTGCACCTCATCCAATCAGTTTGCATCCTTCGCTTCTGCATCTTCTGCCACTGTACTATCCCTTCCCCTTCTCTTCCCTTGCTCCCTTTCTGCTTGCTGGACACTTGCCATTCCCCCCTCACAAGGACACACCACCTTTGCTACTTCTGACTTGTTTTTCGAAAACGCTTTCAGTAGTTAAGGGGTGCCCCTTTTTTCCAATGCAAAATTCTTGACAGGTTGCAACGCCCCCTGGTTGCCCTTGTCCCCGCCCCCTTTTGATATGGGATTGATTTCTTTTTGATATGGAATTTGATATCAATACATTTTTGATATCAAAATGTTTCGATATCAAATTTTATATTGATTTGATATCCGTTTTATATAAACAGATATATAAAGTGTGTTTGTGTACTTTGATACAGTTTGATATAAAATGTACATCAAAATGATATAAAGTGTATATCAAAATATTTTTTATATGGGAGAACGCGTGTGTGCTGTTGCTGGGTCAAGGGAAAAGTGAGTTGTAAGGAGTAAGACAGTGAGTGCTAGGGTTTGGAGACACATTGATGACGCGGGAGTTGGTTGGACCTTACTGACATCATCATTTTATATAGATTTGATATAATTATACAACAGATTTTATATAAACTTTATATTATTGGTATATATCAATAATATCATTTTAATATCAAAAAAGAAATTTGATATAAACATTATATTGGTCATTATTTATATCATAATTAATGTGTTTGATATAAAAAAATGGATATCAAAATGATATCGGATTTTTATATCGGAATTCATTTTTGGGATATCAAATTTTTTTTATATCAACATTTTGGGATGTCAACATTTTTTGATATCAAAATGATATCGGAATTTTTAAATTGCTATTATTTTTTTATATATCAACATTTCTTGATATAAAAATGATACCTTTTATGTAAACTTTATATAAAGTAAATGTAACATTTTATTGAAAGGGCCAGTTTAAGACCGCGATGGTGACAGGGATGGTGGATGCTCAGGATCTAATGGCAGACTATGAACCCGAAGAGTTTTAGGACAATGACGAGGCGGTTTTGGAGCAGTCATTTGCGGTCGACGCAAATCCTGAAGATGAGGACCTCGAAGCCATGGCGCTGTCGGCGGATGAAGCGATGATGATGGAGACCGTTTATGGCCCCCAGAATCCTAATGAAAAACAGGGTCAAGTGTGCATGGGTGGGGCGAACCAGACCACGGGGGAGACTATTAATATTTATTGCACTTGCTGTTCCTACCGGTTTCAAAACCCTGGGTATTTTGAAGTTAGACTGTGTAAGGCCTGTCTTTGCTACACGCCTTTACCTTCAATAAAGCACACACATGCACCCAAAGACATGTCCAACAGAGCCACACAGTGGTGACACATGACAGAGGCAATGGACAGTGACACATGCACAAAACTAATGAGAGTAGACCACACCAATAATGAAGATATGTGAACTGTATTAAAAAGATTACAAAATGACAAAATCAAAACCACACATGGAAATGAACAAATTATCAAAGTAATACCAAAAAGAAAGAGAATCTAAGGATAAAGAAAAATCCAATAAATGAAAACTGTAAAGTTGTCCATCGCCAAAGTCCATTAAAAAAATCCAAAATTGAAACCAAAAAAAACCATTACTCCATGGAATAAAAATAAAAAGTATGTACATGTCCGTAACTATTCACGAAGTAAGTCACAAGGGTCCATGATCCCAAAAATAAAGGACACCTATCTAAAATCCTATCAAAAACAGAACTATATACAAAAAGGAGGAGCAATGTCTGTGGATTCCAAATCATAAATAAAAAGAAAAGAAACCTATGCAAAAATAACTATGTACAAAGGTGGCGGGCTAGTCTGACAGCTCACTTCTTGATGTTCCGGGCCAGGGCATTATCGAGCTCCACGTTGATGTCCCGGAGGCGGGCCTGTTCCCTGGCCTCAAGGGCTCGAAGGGATGTTGCCATGGACTCCTCCAAGTCTCTGCGAGTTGCCACGAGGCTCTCAGCCCACCTCAACACACGGTGCATGGAGTTCTCTGCCCCGACAATCGTGAGCTGTGCCCTCTCCGCCCGCCGCCGCTCTGCATCGATTTGCTGGCACAACCCCTGCCACACGGAAGACACTTGCAGTCCTGGGTCCTCCTGGCTGTCGGCTGATGCCTGCCCCCTGGATGCTGTTGGCCCGAGTGATGATGCCTCTCACGCAGAGCCTGCTGCTGCCTCAATGCAAAAATTCCTCTGCCACCACGACAGCCTCCGGGCTGATGGAATCCCCCGGCGCCATTGTGCACGTGCCTACTTGATGCTGCCTGCACATCATCCATTTGCTTGGATCCAGTTGGTGGTGTGACAGGGATGTGCTCTCCTCCAGCCTGGCCGTGGGCTCTGGTGCAGCTCCACAGGGGGCTCAGGTGATACATGGCCGGGAAGATGGCACGGAATATGACTGGCACATAGGGGGTGCAGTTGAGGAGGGGGTCGCAAGAGCGTCCAGCACATGGTTGAGCCCTGCGCCAGTGACCTGTCCTAGCAAGTCGAGGTGGCCAAGCAGGTATTCGAAATGACATGCACTGTCCTGCCTAGAACCATCTACGTCATCCTGAATGCCACGCATGCGCAACGCCATACCGACTAGGACAGGTTCCACATGGTGACGGATTGCCACGTCCGCAGGGAGAGGATGGCCAGTTGATGTAGACACATCCCCTACCTGTGAAAGGGCCTGGACAGAGGCATCCCTGCTGGCGCGGGATGATGCAGTCACAGGATCATGGACAGGATTACACACAGGCACCTCCGCGCTGACCTGTGCTGCCTCCTGCCCTGCCCCTGGATGGCACCACTCGCACCAGTGGAAACACCCCCTGCAGGCCCCATGCGTGGAGCTGATACAGCCTCCTCCTCAACCACATCCCCCACCAACCTGGATGACTCGGTACCGTCTTCCTCAGTACGCCCCTGTGGGGGCTCAGCTGCCCCTTCTGCTGCCGAGGAGTCCACCTTCAACCTTGGCCTCTTGGACCTCCCCTCAGCAGCTGCGACCATGGATGCAGCACCAGACTCCTCACTCCTAGAAGATATTAAAACCTGGGAGGGGAGCTGGGCCTTGCCTCTCCGGCTGGCGGTGGCACCACTGCCACTGGGCTCCACAGCACCGTCTCCGCCCTCTTCATCAGTCAACCCTGCAGACAGGGAGAGACAGAACACAGGCATCAGGTCACTGTACAATGGTCTGCTACACACATGACAGTTGCACATGAGTGTCAGTGACAGACATCACAGATGGCATCACACTCCCCAGCACTCATGTCATTTGAACCCACACACATGCACAAATAAACTGGTATCGTGCAGCAGGCATCAGCATCCATACACGCATTACTCCATGAACATGCAAAGTTTTGCATGACGTCACAAGCAACATGGGGAGTGCCGATCACATGCACACACGCCACCAGACAGACATGCATCTGTATATCTCCACCACCTGTCACAGTGCAATCATCAGCAACTATGTCACATCTGCCAATCAGGTACCCAGATGTCCAGGTCACATGCATCCATGGCGTCTCACTGTCACACACATGCCAAACAGACACACACACATGTACACCATGCACATACATGAAGGTGGGACCAGCATCCATGTGTCACACCCCAACCATGGCATAGTACATACACAGAAATGCAAACATGTGTGCATCTCCACATGCAGTTGGGCATCATGCATTGGAACACATACACCATTGATGTGCATCACACATGACTGGACTCACATGCAGCACGGTCATGTCCCTGCACACACACATCCATACATGGGCCATGTCAGACATATGTCCAAGCTGCACACTTCTGCCACACCTCAACATGCACTGTGTGGAATGGGACAGCCCAGACACTCACCGCTCGACTCCAGTTGGGTCTGCCTCTCTAGAACCTGGTGGTGAAGCACTGGGTTGATCCGTTCCAGGACCCTCATTTGGTCGATGGTAAGTTGGACCTGGTGCCCCTTTGCATCCATTGCACACAAGAGGTGCTAGGCCTTCATGAGGGTCCTGGACCTGAAGTCCTCCCAGCGCTTCTGGATGTGTTTCATGTCACGGGTTGCTACCCCCTATGCATTGATGGCAACCACGATGTCCGACCAGGTCCTCTTCCGTCTATCCTTGTCGGTGCACGGTCATCTGAAGAGGGCATCATAATGCCGCAGGACTTGCTCCACCAGGATGCCAACATCTGTGGCTGAGAAGCTGACAGCCCTCTGCCTCTCTGGCTGGGGGTTACCAGTGGTCTCAAATGGTGATTGCCCCGACATGGCGACCCCCGAGGCAGGTGTGGGTGGGCAACTTGGTCCTTGGGCTGGGCTGTGGAGCAATAGAACAGCAGTCGGGAGTCTTCTGTTCCAGCAGGAGTGGTCGCAGCAACTGGACCCCTGCAGATGGCTGATGTGCAGGCACCAAATAGCAGGGCACGTGATGCAGATGGCAGGCAGGCAGGAGCAGATGGCTCGTGGGAGGCTGCTCAGGGCTCTGGGGGCAGGAAAATGGCATTCTGGGCAGGATCGTGGTCTTCCGTGTGTTGTTACGTGGCCTGCTTGATGCAGAGTGAATCCGCACATGAAAATCAGCACGTTTGCATGAAAATCGAGGAAAGGCCCTTAGCGTGTAAGTGCGTAAGTGATGCGGCACGCGTAGGCATTGCCATGTGCAGGGGTTAAAGGTCCGCATAGGATGACATTTTCTTGTACGTGCTTTTTGTGGAGAGTAAGCGTGTGATTCTTGTACTTCTTGTGGGTTGACACACGATTACTACAACACGGTTGCATTGCGTATTCCTTGTTTACTGCGCCAGAGCTCAATTCTTCTTTTGGCGGGGGTTTTGCCAAAGCGCACACATGCGTGTTTTTTCAGTTCATTTTCCAGGCAGATGGTGTTTCACGCACGTATTTTTCCACTGTGGTTGCCCCCATGTGTCGCGTACCCATTCAGAGGTCATTGTATCCTGAGTGTACCACGCGCATGCATTTTTTGTGTTACTGGGTGCCACAGCATACTGCGGGTCCTTTATTCCTTGCACGTGGGCTACCGAGGGGTCACGTGCACATTTGTTTTTGTTTTTGGGGTGCCTGAGCATTGCGTGACCTGTCATTTTTCCCCAGGGGTCGCAGACAGCCTTGCAGGAGCAGAGGGGTACCTATTCCATCTAGTACCCTGCCCCCTTCACCCCAGTTGCCCAGGACAATTGTTTTATGCATCTCCCATTCGCACAAGTACATCAGTGCCCCGGTTGAGAGGCAACCAAGTGGTAAGGGAGGCAAAGGTGGCCGACTTCCAAGAGGTGTCCGTGGTAGGGGACAAGGCCAGGATGAGCAGGGTGGCTAGGGTGGCCAAGGTGGCAGTGGTGGGCTACATGGGCAGGGTGGCCCAAAAGGGCAGTGTGTCCAGGACCATTCAGGGACACCTATGTCCCCCCCAGTGGGTCAGGGAGATGCAGCTGACACCATCCCAGCTCGGGCCCTGCTAGCCCGGCATGGATTGGTCAGCGAACAGGCATGGGATGACTCACAGGCTGACTTCCATGTTACGAAGTCCAAGCCACATGTGGCAGTGAAAGTTGCTGTCACCATGCCACGTGTATCTGGGGCAGCAATGTCATCTGATGCCCTGAGTAGCCAACGTGAGGAGGCTGCAGGGGCAGCTGCAGCTCACTCCACCCCAATTCTGAGTCACCCTGCCGGGACAGTGTTGGTCCCGGCCCCTCACAACAAGGCAGTTGTGCCGCTTGGTCCTGGCAACAGCACCCAGCAGCCAATGCCTGCACTGAGAACTTTGGTCATCGTGCCATTGCCTGGTTCCAGTGGCCAGTCCACCTGCGCTTCATCCCTACAGACCGGAGCGGCGTAAGCCACTCAGGATCCGCACCACCTCTCAAGAGGAAGAAGCATGCTCTTGCGGAACAGGCTGGGACCCCAGACACGGTCCGCCCCTGTTGCACGTCAAGGAAGCAGAGTTTCAATAATGTGGAACTAGACGCACTTGTGGGCTACATGTCGGAAGATGGCTGTGACATGCTGGTGACGGCAGGGTGCAAGACTACGGCTGCTCAGCGTAGGGCCCACTGACAGTGCATAGCGGACCACATTAGTTCCTTGGGATTTGTGAAGCGCACTGCTGATGATTGCTCAAAGCATTGGAATGACCTCAAACACCGAGCAAAAAACATGCTGGCCTCTAATTACGCCTCTTCTCTGGTGACTGTCAGTGGGTCACCACCAGAGGAGGATGAACTCACAGAACATCAGGCAATCGCTAGTGGGTTAATCGCAGAGGATCAGATCCAAGGAGTGGGAGACCTACCAGATCTTGAGACAATGTCCGGTGAGGGCCCATGCGTGTTTGTCCAGACCATGTGTATGTTGCTTGGGTGATGTGTTGTGATTGAGTGCCAGGTCAGGCTGTGTCATCATAACTGCCATATGTGACCGATGTAATGCCGCCAAGCCAACCCCCGCCCTTGGGTTAGGGGTTCACTGTATCCCTACTGACCACTGCAGACACTTTGCACATGATGACTGCACTTGCCCTTAAACTGCCATCATGTCACGACATTGTTATTACAGTTTTTTCTCTTTATTCTGCCTGACTGATGGAATCATTTGCATGAAAAATGCAGATTTGTGTGCCTTTGTGCCCGACAATCACCATACTTCAGACAGGGATTTTCACCCAGAAATGCGCACAAATGTGCACTTTTCAAACAAATTATTCCATCAGTCAGGCAGATTGACTGGTGCGCACCTACACATGTACTGCACCCGCTCACTTCTGAGCCCTGTTTCAACCTTCAACATGACAATTGACTTGTGTCATGTCCAAGTGACCTACCATTGATGTATCCATGTGCCTCCCATCACTGTATTTGAACACACTGGCGTTGTTGCAGCATGTGACACATGTGTGTTTTGTCCCACTCTTTTGCATGTTCTCTTTGATGATATGCGTTTTACATGGATGGGGGACAGTAGTGATTAACTCCCATCTGGGTGTCCTTGTCAGTTCTGCCATGGCTATGCTACGTGCCATCTGTGTGCTGGCATGTGTCATGTTTGTGGATGGTCGATACCACTCACAGGCTTATGTGTGATGCAGGTGCTATGCACCATGCAGGACATGTGTTTCTTTTACATTTTGGAGTCATCAGTTTCTGCTTTTAGGGTCCCCTTCCACTTCATTGCACTGCATGCATGGCTGAGTTTGTGTCATGTGTGATATGTCTGATTAATGTATTGGATGTGTACATTATGATGCCTATTTGTTTTGGCTATGCTGTTCATGCGTGTCTTCATTACTCCTCTTTTTATTTTGTGCAGGTGATGAGGCACTAGATGCTGTGGAGGAGGAGGAGATGGCGCAGGGGCAGGAGTACTCAGAGACCCAACCAAGCACCACTGGAGGACATGGGGTGGTGCCGCAGGAAAGTCCATTGGTCCTACAGACCATCCTGTCCATGGGTGTCTCTGGGTACACCTCCGAGGATCTCTATGGCTCAGGTGCTGAATCAGACATTGACACAAATGTCCCGTCGCAGGTGAGTGTTTCTGGCAGGAATGCTGTTCTCTCCAATTCACCTGCACTGGGGGTAGACACCTCAATGTCCCATTCAGTGTTGGAATGTCCACCTGTGGTGGTTACGGATGCAGGGTCACACTCCGCAATATTTTCTCCTGTTCCTGGGGCAGCAGATCAAAGGAGGAATGCAGTCCTGCAGCCTCAGGCAGCGCCAGCACAGCAAGGTGCACATCACCTTGGGGCCGACAGGTGTCGTATTCGGCAACGCGGTGGCCGTGCACCACTGGGCAATACTGTGTGGGAGAACTCCATGTATGCAATTGCACAACAACAGGGGGCATCATGTGAGATGATGGCTCAGGCCGTGGATAGGGTGGCCACTTCCATTTCCCCCCCCGAAAGGCAAGTGGAGCTCCAGCAGCAGGCAACGCGGTCCACGTGCCGCTCACACAGGCAGGACATGTTGGCCGCCAACAGGGACCGACGGGCTGAACAGGTGGCTCTGCGCACAGCCATATCTGCAAAGGCATGGGCCCACAGGGATGCCCTGAGGTAAGATAACACCTCCCTCAGAGCTACTCTGGGTGCACTTGAGGTGTCCCGGAGTAGACTGTCAGAACACCAGCCGGAGCAGCTAACACGCACTATCTCAGTTGAGCTCCAGACAACCCGTGAGGAGATCCGTGCATCATGTGAGGTCTTGCAGGCAGAACTCTGTGCTACCCGTGATGTGCTGCATGGGGACCTCCAGACCATCATCCTCCAGAACCAAACCTTTCAAACCTGCATGCTCGCTGCCATGGAGGAGCATGCCAGGGCTTTGCATGATCTGCCTCCCATACCACTCACACCTTCTCATGTAGCACCAGAGGGTGACGACAGCAATGGCAGCTCTCCCACTTTAGCCGTGCAGGCCATGTGCCCATGTAGGGATTTATTTTTTTATCAACATCCACACATGTGGGTGTTAGAGTGCACCCTGCACCTCCTCCCTCCTGGGTGTGTTTCCTCTTTTTTTGTCTATTGTGCATTCATGTTACAGTGTGTTGCTTTGTGTGGCACCCGTAGGCATCCACTGTGTGTTCCAGCTGGGCCCATATAGGCTTGTCTTGTGTTTGTGTTTGAGCCTTGGGGTTCAGACACATATGCCACTCCTGCTTCCCCTTTCCATGGGCTCCCAAGGGTGGCACAGTGTGACAGTAACTTACACAGAGGCATTGAGCTTCCGTCAGTTGTGTGGCCAGTCTGTAGTCCAAACTGTGTATACACCCCTAGTGGGGATTAGTGATGATTTCTCCACTGCATGGTTGATTAGTATATTGTATTCAATATTGCTCATTATGCATATTTACATGTAGCTTCTTCATGTCTTACCTTGCCTGTCTTCATTGCAGATGAAGTTCATGTTGTATGCAGTAACCTGCCACATTTATCTACCAGCAACACACTGAAAATGGGAGGGACGATGTGCTGGCTTTGTCAGGTTGTCACACTTGAACTATTGTGATTGGTCACTTTCAGACGTTGTCACTGTTGGGTCCTGTATTCATGTTTTGTCATGCTGGTAAGTATATGTTTATGTGTGCAGTTTGTTTTTCATATGTGAAAGGGTATTGTCTGTGGCCTGTCTTCATTTGTGACGATGCACTTTGTGACAGTTGTGTCATGTGTTGTGCATTCATTTGGTTGCTTTCACATTGCATGTCATGCCATGGTATCTCGGGCGGGTGACATGGGGTTTGGGAGGGGTTGGGTGACATACCAGTATTTGGGTGTGCTGTTTTGCAAGGGGATAGTCCTTTATGCAGCATGACTGTGTGCCTTTTACTGATACAGCCCTGGCTCTGTTTAAGTAGCTAGGGATGCACACAATGTAGCACTTCCAGGGAAACAATCTCAGGGTGGTATGGTTGTGATAGTTGACTGTCCCTTTGTCATCATTGATTGTCAACTGGTATGTGCCAGGGCTGTGTGCACTCCGCAGGGGTGGGATTTTAGGTGAAAAATGTTGCCACAAGTTGGGTACGCGCTGTCTCGCCACGTGCCCTTTCTCCTCCCACACGCAGCGGCTGTGCATGTGGTTGGGGACGCGTGGGCACCACCATGTCCACTGGCACGCCCCGCCGGATTGCAACATTGTGCAGGACACATGCTGCCACAATAATCCTGCAGACTACTGGGGGCGCATATAGCAGCTGGCCGCCAGAGCAGTCAAGGGAGCGGAAACGTGACTTCAGCACTCTGAATGTGCGCTCCACTATGCCCTGGGTTGCAATATGGGCTGCGTTGTATATTACCTCGGGTGGTGTGGTGGGGTTCCATATTGGCGTCATCATGTAGATGCTCAGAGGGTAGGCACTGTCCCTGGGGAGGTGATAATGGTTGTCATTAGTTGGGTTTTTCCATTTATTTGTGTGTGACATGCATGTATGTGCACAGGCATTTGTACTCACCAATGAGCCATGTGTCGCCATGCCTCCAAGCTTCCAGGTCCCAGTTTAGGGGTGACATTCTGAATATGAAACTATCATGGGTGGACCCCGGATAGTTGGCATATACAGAGGTGATGATTCCCTTGGTATCACATACAACCTGCACATTGATGGAATGCCAGTGCTTTTTGTTGCAATAGATGTGCTCTGTGGCCCTAGGAGGACCTAGAGCCACATGGGTGCAATCAATGGCACATAGAACTTTGGGGAGGTGTGCCACCCCGTAAAAGTCCTGGACCACGGCCTGCCTTTCTGCGGGTGTTCTGGGCATGTATATGTGCCTGCGGACTGAGGGGCGTGCAGTCATGATTGCCAACACCTGGTGTAGGCAGCATGACTGCGTGGGCAGTGAGACGCTCCCAACTATGGCACTTGTCCACTGAAATGACCCAGTGGCCAAGAAATGCAGTACATTGAGCACCTTTTCCAAGGGGCTCAGTGCTTGGGAGCACAGGGTGGGTGATGTGAGGTCATCCTCCCACTCAGCGACCAGGTCTAGGATGATATGGGGTGGAAACCTGTACCTGCCATAGACCTGGTCATCAGGCATCCCAAAAAAGGCTGGTCCTGGTTAAAAAAATGCAGGGCCTGGCTATCCTCCTCCTCCTGTGGTGTCCCATGACCACTGCTGTGAGGAACGGTATATTCATGGCAGCGGTATGAGCTTTTTTGTTGTTTGCGCCCACTTTTTTGCTGCGCGGGGGCGCTTATTCCAGCTTAGGCCTGGCGTACGTGTTTCTGGATTAGCACGTCTTTTGTGGCGCACTGGTTTCCCCTGTTCAATTCCATGAATACGTGTTGTTAGCGCACTTGTGAGTGTTGCGAGGATTTGGCAGCAGTACTTCCACCGTTACAACCACATTTTCACATGTTGTCCCTCATTCCGCGTGTTCTGCCCCCTTTTTAGGTGTGTACGCTGGCCTGTGTGCGCCTTCACTGGCCATCTTGCGCACAGCCTTCGGGATGTCGCAATGACGTGTGCACCACACGCGGATTCAGCGCAGATCACAGGTAAGCCACGCGAAGCACCTTCCATGAATCGACAAACGGGCGCTGTGCGGCTTTCGCACATGTGCGCTGCGATTTTCACGCTTGCGCCCCTGTTTTCAGCACACATTAATTCCATGAATTACCCTGTAAATCTATTGAAAAAATGCAGTTCCACATAGTTTTACCCAGGGTGTGTTATGCAATTCTCACTACAAAACAGTTCCAAGATCTTGCATATTATTATTATTATTATTTGTTTTAATTTTATTTTCAAAAAGTTCACATCATAGAAACATATGTACAATAATATAACAACATATAATAATCATAACAGAACCAACACAACTATATACATCAGAAAGCATCCCCCCAACCCCCAAGTAGTCACAATATAATCAATAAACAGGTCTAATACAATAAAAGAAATTTGCCCCAAATCTTATTAAATAATGCATCCTTCTTTTCTCTCCGATACAGCACTCTTTCCATATCCACTAGAGAATGCATCTCTGCAATCCATTCCTCAATAGTAACAGGGGTAGATGTTTTCCATTGTCTCAAAATTAGCTTCTTCCCCACCATTGCCCCACGAAAGATCAATTTCTTCGGAGAAGTAGTCAGGTCGTCCAACAAATCCCCACTACCCAGTACTATGGTCTTAGAATCCATATGAACCTTCTCTCCAAGAATCTTTTCACAGATCTCCTCAAACTCAAACCACAGACCCCTCACCCTTGAGCACTCCCACAACATATGCTCAAAGGTGCCCACCTCGTGTAAGCATGCCCAACATTCAGAATTGTCACACATACCCCTCTTCATCATTCTCTCAGGCGTCCAGTATGTCCTATTCAAGATCTTTATTTGACGCAACCTGTCTGAAAGACTCAAAGAACACAGCTTCACATTCTCACAAATACACATCCAATCATCCTCCGTGATATGTTCACCAATCCTTTGATTCCAATCCAATCTTAAAGCATCATTAGCCCGATAATTGGACACAACCAGTCTATAAACATAACTAACTAGGCCACATCCACTCACTCCAGGCTCCCAACCAAGCATGTCTGTATTGATTTTCTTTTCCAAATCCACAACCCCCACCGCCCTCCTGATCTTCCGATAATCTGCCAGGCGAAAAGTAGGAATGTCAAACTTCAACTGTATCTCCCTAGCCGTCATCCAATTCGAGCCATTGAACAGATCACCAATCCACCGCACCCCAGCCAGGTAGCACTCATGCCAGAACAAAATTTTCCCCTCATGTGTAATACTTGGATTCAGCCAAATGGAAGCACTCGGGTCCTTCAACGCATTGAAACCCAAACACTCACACAATGCCACCTAAGAGTTCCGCAAGCTCTTGGTCAGTGGGCCTACCATCTCAGCTCGACATGGCCTACTAGTCAACACAGCCCCAGGCGACAAGGGGCCTACATGGCTAGACTCTGCACACACCCAATCGTCATGCACTGATTTGAGAAAAGCAAATATATTCTGTGACATAAAAGCCAGATGGTATGCCTTGAAATTAGGGACCCCCAGCCCCCCCTTGGACAAAGGTAGTTGCAGTTTGCTAATTTTCAGACGGGGGGGTTTGCAGTCTCACAGAAACTCCTGCATAAGTCTATCCAACTCATGCCAAAAATGTTTCCCAATGTCTAATGGGACCATACTCAGAACGAAGTTTACTCTAGGAGTCGACACCATTTTAAAACATTCACCTTTCCCCAAAGGGAAAGGTTCAACAAACACCATCTTTCCAAATCCAATTTGAAATTAGTGCACACCATAGTCATATTAACATTCACAAAATCAACAACATTGGGCAAAATCCAAACCCCCCAAGTACAGTAGTTTATCGGCACACCACTTAAAGCCCATCCTGGTAATAAATTGTTTATCACACAGCAGCACCAATGGTAAAACCTCTGATTTTGCCCAGTTGATCATGTATCCAGAGCACTGGTGAAAGGCCTTGTGAATGTTCATAAGCACCGGCACTGACTCTCCAAGGTTCCTGAGGACCAATAATAAGTCGTCTGCATATAACCAGATTTTTTGCTGCATTCCCCAACAATGTATGCCCTGTAAACCCTCCTCATTCCTCAAAGTTGTAGCCAAAGGTTCAATACTAAGTACAAATAACAAAGGTGACAATGGGCATCCTTGTCTTGTGCCACGTTCCAATTTAAAAGATTTGGATCTCAGACCATTAGTTTTAACATCAGCTGTAGGCCTGGTATACAGCAGTTTAATCCAAGAACAGAACTGAATCCCAAAACCCATCTTATCCAATACTTTAACCATGAATTGCCAATCAACTCTATCGAATGCCTTCTCCGCATCAAGTGACAGGACAGCCGAGTCTTCCGACAACTCTGACTCTTTCGCGATAGTACAAAGCAGTGTCCGCATATTATTGGACGTCATCCTACATTTAACAAAACCAGACTGATTCCGATCTATCAATTTAGGCAAAAGATTTTCTATTCGCAGAGCTAAAATCTTAGCCAAAATCTTATTGTCCACATTAATCAAACTAATCGGTCTGTAACTGGACGCCAGTGATTCACCCCTGTTTTTCTTTAAAAAGACAGAAATAGTAGCATGTCTAGTAGTGTCAGGAAGTATACCCCTAGCCTTGGAGATCTTATACATGTCCGTCAACAGCGTCAACGCAGAATTAGGCAACCACTTATAGAATTCCACTGGCAGTCCATCTGGCCCCGGAGACCTACCAACATTCAATTTCGAAATTGCCTTCTTGACCTCCTCCACCGTGATATCTCCCTCTAGTAAAGTAGCCTCCTCCTCTGAAATATCTGGAACTTGAATACCCTCCAAAAAGTCTCCATTCGCTGCGTCAATATGGGTTTCATTCTTATACAATTCCTCATAAAACTGTCTGAATACATCATTTATACCTTCCGGAGTGAAAGTGACCTGACCATTAGAGTCTGCAATAGACATGATCGAGCGCTCAGACTCCCTCAACCTCAATCTGTACGCTAACCAGCGATCACATTTCTCCCCATGCTCAAAATAAGTGCATTTTTTATGAAAATACCTCTTATCCACCCTATTTGATATTAGCTCCCTCAACTCTCTTTTCAACCTGTTTAACTCGGGAAGCAAGTCCATTCTCGAAGGATCCACCATCAGAACCCCTGACAAGTCCCTAATCTTCAGTTCCAGTACTTTCTGTGTATTGTCCCCTTTTCTCTTCAAACCACTCGCCAGACGAATAAACATACCTCGAACCGTGCACTTGAATGCCTCCCATATCATATCAGATCCTACTTCACCAGTACAATTCTCCTCAACAAAATAGTCAATTTCAGTTGCAATTTTGTCCATCTCCTCTAGATTGTCCAACAATATAGTATTTAGTCTCCAAGATTGTGATCTACACATAGTGTAACTCCACTTCAAATCCACTGAAACATGTGCATGGTCAGTCAGCACAATATTACCCATATCACTCCTTTTATAGTTTTGCAACATGTCTCCTGCCATCAAAACCATGTCGATTCTGGAATACGTAGCATGTGCACCGGAATCAAAAGTATATTCCCTCACTGAAGAATTGTCAATCCTCCAACAATCCTTCAGATTATGTTCCTCCATCAGATTCTGAAAAGCCCGAGATTGCATGTCCATCCTCCTGCAATGTCTGGCACTACTCCTATCCATAGCAGAGTCAATAACTGTATTAAGATCCCCCCAGGATTATGTTACTGGACTTTAGGTCTTGAATTGCTTGAGCCACCTTTCTGAAAAAGGTACCATCATCTGACGTTGGAGCATAAACATTACAAAAGGTCACTTCTTTGCCCTGAATATTAGTTAAAATAGCAACCATTCTACCTTCCTTGTCACAAAGTTCTTTGACAACCTTGATCGGTGCATGTTTCCTAATAAGAATAACCCTGGACCGTGACTCAAAAGATGAACCATAAGCCCTCCCTACCCAACCTTTCCTCAAACCATCCAAATCATGTTTCAAAAGGTGTGTCTCCTGGAGAAAATACACATCTCCTTTTAAGTCATTCACATAAGCCAAAACTTTCCGTCTTTTCGGAACATTGTTCAGACCATTCACATTCCACGAGACAACTCGCATTTGATCCCCCATTTTCAAGGACAGCTTATCCACCCTCACCCAAACCGAAAGGGACCCCTCCAACAGACCTTCAAATGTTTTTGTGACCCCAACAGAAAACCCCAAACCCCCCCTTCTGAAACAGATGCAAAACACCAAGAACAGCGTATAAGAAAACATTCTAAAACACATTCCAAGAAGTCCAACACCCTGGACTCCTCTCCTAAATAACCTGAACTCCCCAATGAATCCCCCAGAGCCCGAAAAGGGACAACCATAAAAATTAACTCAGTTAAAAGAACAGCAAAAACTCAATAACCACTGCAACTATATCACTGTAAATCCACAACAGATCCGCCACCACATTCCAACCCATACAGAAATGCAGACTGCCTCCCCACAAGGCCTGCCAAGTATATTAAATACAAAATCAAAAAACAACGCAACTAGAACTTAGCACATACCATAAGCAAGTTGATCCCTCCCATATCTGTATCCCGGCATAAATTCAAGACTGCCTCATCCACCCCAGAACTCCACACACCACAACAAACAGAGAAATGACAACACATTAAGAATTTAAAAACCCTGAAGCATGGAGCAAATATATTATAAAAGAAGGATAAGATGGTAAACTTTCTCTACTTCCACCCCTCCTTCTCCCCCAACGATTAGACACCTCTGACAGATTCTCCGGCACTACAGGTCTTGACAACATAGACTGCGTGCAACATTCCAAATTTCAAAAAACATTTTTGTTTGATACAGAATATTTAAATTAAAACATAAGATACTACCCACACCTAACACAGTGTACAAAACTACCACTAAAACCTACAAAATCTAAAAAGCTAAATTTCAAATAAACCACTTACAAATGGACACAGACGAAATCACATATCACAGTACATAGAAAAAACCTAAATGTGTCACTAAAACAACATATAATCCCAACATGTTTCTGTTCTTTAAAGCCCCTTTCGGGCGAACATTCTTCAGGGGAACCTTTAAAACATCCACTATTCTTCTCAACATCGTGTTGAATGGGTAGTTTCAGGCAACCAGCCTGCAAAGAAGGGAAACAGAGGAAACTAATCAGATCTCCAGGCGAGGGGGTATTACCAAATGTAAAAGTTGAGTTGACTCAGTCAAGAGAACAATTCCACAAAAAGGTTTAGAAATTAAATCAATTAGATTTACCTTAATGTGGTGAATCTTCAACGCACGTCTGTAAATGACAGTTAGGCTAATTTTTCTTCATTGAAAAACCAAGATACTTCAAAAGGCGTCTCAATCCGCCGAAAATATCGTCACACCTAGAAAGGACACATCACACTACCAATGAGCCTCAGATCACTACAGGACAACAGTCATGAATTGTTCAGGATATATTAAATAAAAATTACCTTCACGCAAGTGAAGCCACCCACAACGTGGGGCAAGGGGAGGAAATCCCTTGTAATGACAACCAAGTCTGCAGATGATTACAAAAGAGGACGCAGAACCAATCTGTAATATAAGAAGGGCGGTCACCAACCATCTCAAAGAGCATTAAAATGCACCGATACACCACGGCTCCCTAATGTGTAAAAAAAGGGAAGAAAAGAAACCATTTCAAGCCCAGCCTAGGTCGTGCATTAGAGCTCATGCTTCCAAACAGTAGTGTCATACACCAGCGGACTTCACAGCCATTAAATGTGTAAAAACATGCTGAACGTGACCAAGTAGTGGGAGATAGTACACAACACCTCAACGTTCAGTAAGTAAAAAACTGCGGAAAAGGGATAATAGCCACCAACATCACTAAAAGTAATGTAGCTACTAAAGTTCAAGAACAACATGCTCACCTTTAGATTAGGAGAAACAAACTCCTCGCTAATGACTCGCGGGGTTTGAAAGAAGACCGTGCAGCACCAGCATGTGTTTTCACCAAGTGCAGCAAAACGCTCACCACTTCCTAGTAAACACTAAGAAAGGACTATACTTTTCGATTAAATACTAGCCGGCAAGAAAATACAGCGGCCATCTTTTACATGCAATCTTCCCAGTGAACACTAAGGAAGGACTACACTCTTCAGTTAGGTACTAGCCGGTAAGAAAAAACTAGCGGCCATCTTTGCATCAAACCACCCAACAACAAGGGGAAGCAGTGTTGAGAAGAAAGTGCACTGGGGGGCACAAAACCATTCAAAAGAAATCGACACAGCATTGCAAAAATCAAGCAACAGACATATGCAAATTTTTGCAAATATAAATTGGCACAAAATAAGGAAAATTCAAAAAAATTCAAAACACAGCCAAAATTGCAAACAATAGTCAGATAGCAGAAAACATTTATGTTTGGCTGACCAGATGCCAATCAATACTCTCATTGAGCCCCAGAACATTACTTTGCAATTTAAAAATAATTTTTTGTTCCAGGTTCAATAATTTCTGGTCTGTCTCGGCTTTCCTATGGCCATGCACCTTTTTCAAAATAAACCACGTAAAGTCATTGCAGCCATGTTTCATATCAAGAAAATGTTTCACTAAAGGAGCTGCAATCACTTGATTTTTGATGCAGCTCCGATGTTCCACCATACGGACTTTACATTGTCTGTTAGTCTTGCCTACATAATATAGGCCACAGGGGCATGTGATTAAATACACAACATTTGATGTGTTGCAGTTGGTCATTTCATTACACACCCATTTCAGATTAGGTAAAATTTGTATATATCTAATCTCTTTAGTTTGGGCACACATACTACATTTACCACCAGGAAAATGCCCTTTTATTTCCGGTAAACACCATAACCTGGTTTGTCTCACCAGTGGTGTACTTTTTTCAGTTACATCATTCCTGATCAAAATGTTCCTTAGGTTTTGACTTTTTCTAAAGGCCACCAAAGGGGGCAAGGCTTCTTTTCCTCTGTATACCTTTTTCCAAGTTTTCATCACAATAGATTTAATTTTGTACGATAAATTTGAAAAAGTATTAACAAAAACAGTACCAATCTTTCTCTTTATTTTCACATTTACCATCTTATCCTTCTTTTATAATAAAATCTATGTTCCTATTGGTGGAGTAAGATGTGGTACATATAAATAGGATCCTGTGTACCTATTTGATTACATGTTTTCAGAGGCTCTTGTGGTCTCGTAGGTTGTGAATAAGGAGATATTGTATCACACCAGGACACTACACTACTAGCCATATAACATGGCTACAGCCTCAGACAAGTGCCTAGCATATAGCGAGGATCATGTGAAAAAATTGTTAGACACATTATCAGTGCTGGCTGGCACCAGTGAAAATGAGATCAATATTAACAGCAATGATCAATGGGACGAATCGGTCCAATTAAGGAAACGCCTTATTCGTACTAAACTGCATGGAGCTATTATGCTTGAGTATTTGAAAAATCAGGCCCTTCCTCAAGGTCTCATAGTGAGAAATGAGCCACGTCTATTTTTAGACAATAAGGAATTTAAACTAAAATGGAGTGACATATCTAATAAATGTAGGAGGGACTGGTTAGTCCTAATCATAGATACAGCTACTGAAGTGTCAAAGAAAATAGAGATAGATATTACAAAGTTGGAAGAAGAACTCAAAAAAGATCTTGATCTAGATACGTTCAAAGTAAAACTAGAACAACACCTTAAAGGGTTAGTAGATTTTAAAAATGATACTACCCTAGAAAGGGTCAAAAGGTTGAAAAAAGACCTCACTAATTTTACACATGAAAAGGCCTTCCCTTATGTTGTAGAGGGCCATAACTTTGGTAACACATTTCAGATTCCTAAAAACAATAGACGTGTACATTTTAGGGATACTTCATATAGCTCAGGTGAAGATAGCACAGGAGACAATGAACCTGTAGCTCAATCGAACCCAGGCAGAGGCAGGGGAAGGGGCCAGAGAGGGGGCAACAGACAAAGGCAAAGGATGCCTTTTTTAGGGCAGGGTCCCAACCGAGGGGATTGGGACAACCAGGTCAGGACATGGAGCCGAACAAGGAATCAGTGGTGATTAACTTGTCCAACTATGTACTTTCAAGTGAAGAAGAGAATACTCTCAACAGGGGCCTCAGCTTTGTTATGACCAAAACCCATGATCCCTTTGAATTTCGTACTGAGTTTTTTGCATTTATGCGTAAAGTACGCCTTAATGAATATTTCAGTGAACACGAGGATTACAATAGTAATAACTGCAGTGGTCTACGTAATGCGTCGACCTTCTGTGTACCCAGCTACTCTCACACCGCCGAATCCACGGTATTTGAAAGACAAGTGTTGGCTGAAGTTCTAAAGTTAGAATCCTGTGAGAAATCTCATAATTCGAACTTTAGTAAACCCCAGAGAGATTCTGTTCTAAAACTTGCAAAAGATAAGAATCTCATTATCAGACAAGCAGATAAAGGGGGAGCTATTGTCTTGATGAATCGCAGTGATTATGTTAAAGAATGTGAGAGACTTCTTTCTGACAGTGTGAGCTATTTGAAACTTACTTGTGACCCTACTGCTCGGCTGATGAAGATCATAAAAGAAAAAGTTACTTTGGCATATGACTCAGAGATGATTAGCAAACAAGAATTTGAATTTCTAATAAGGGAACAAGGCAGGGTACCTGTGTTCTATATTTTGCCTAAGGTGCATAAGAGATTGGTAGACCCTCCCGGACGTCCCATAGTCTCTGGGGTCAATTCCATTTTAGAACCATTGTCTAAGTTCGCAGATTTTTATCTGCGCCCATTTGTGATGAAAATGCAGAGTTATTTGAGGGATACTACCGATGCCATCAATAAAATAGAGAACATAGATTTTGTTCAAGGCAACTCTTTATTGATAGGTTTGGATATTCAATCCCTCTATACTATGATTCCACAAAGGGCGACATTAGAGGTTGTTGAAGAAATTTTGCTGGGCAGAGAGGATGGACACCCTGTGAGCAGTGCCTTTATTTTGTGGTGTACTGAGTTTGCCCTTACCCAAAACTTTTTCCAGTTCCAAGGAACTTTTTTCCAACAGATAGAGGGCACTGCCATGGGTGCGGCCATGGCCCCTAATTTAGCCAACCTCTATGTTGAATATTTTGAAAAAATTGTGAAATACCCAGCCACTAATCCTTATATCCATCAGTTGAGGAAGTGGCTGAGGTATATAGACGATATACTCATTGTATGGGATGGTACGAGAGAAGAAGCTGAGTGCTTTATGACCTGGTTGAACCAACAGAATCTTTTTCTGAAATTTACGGGATCCATATGTGACTTTGAGACTCATTTTCTGGATATTACCATCTTTCATGAGAATGGAGTGTTAAAAGTGAAGCCCTACACAAAGACTACTGACAAGAATTCTCTTCTGCACTTTAACAGCCATCGTGCTAAGCGTTTGAAAAACAACTTATCTTTTGGGCAGTTTTTAAGGTTAAAAAGGAAAAGAAGTAGAAAAGAGGATTTCCGTCTAAGTGCGGACGCACTTACTCAGAAACTGCGAAACAAATGCTATCCACCTAGAGTGATTAAGACTGCTTCAAAAAGAGCATACAATAATAATCGGGAGGGTCTTTTGGAGAAAAATGTGAAAATAAAGAGAAAGATTGGTACTGTTTTTGTTAATACTTTTTCAAATTTATCGTACAAAATTAAATCTATTGTGATGAAAACTTGGAAAAAGGTATACAGAGGAAAAGAAGCCTTGCCCCCTTTGGTGGCCTTTAGAAAAAGTCAAAACCTAAGGAACATTTTGATCAGGAATGATGTAACTGAGAAAAGTACACCACTGGTGAGACAAACCAGGTTATGGGGTTTACCGGAAATAAAAGGGCATTTTCCTTGCGGTAAATGTAGTATGTGTGCCCAAACTAAAGAGATTAGATATATACAAATTTTACCTAATCTGAAATGGGTGTGTAATGAAATGACCAACTGTAACACATCCAATGTTGTGTATTTAATCACATGCCCCTGTGACCTATATTATGTAGGCAAGACTAACAGACAATGTAAAGTCTGTATGGTGGAACATTGGAGCTGCATCAGAAATCAAGTGATTGCAGCTCCTGTAGTGAAACATTTTCTTGATATGAAACATGGCTGCAATGACTTTACGTGGTTTATTTTGAAAAAGGTGCATGGCCATAGGAAAGCCGAGACAGACCAGAAATTATTGAACCTGGAACAGAACATTATTTTTAAATTGCAAAGTAATGTTCTGGGGCTCAATGAGAGTATTGATTGGCATCTGGTCAGCCAAACATAAATGTTTTCTGCTATCTGACTATTGTTTGCAATTTTGGCTGTGTTTTGAATTTTTTTGAATTTTCCTTATTTTGTGCCATCTATAATTGCAAAAATTTGCATATGTCTGTTGCTTGATTTTTGCAATGCTGTGTCGATTTCTTTTTAATGGTTTTGTGCCCCCCAGTGCACTCTCTTCTCAACACTGCTTCCCCTTGTTGTTGGGTGGTTTGATGCAAAGATGGCCGCTAGTTTTTTCTTACCGGCTAGTACCTAACTGAAGAGTGTAGTCCTTCCTTAGTGTTCACTAGGAAGATTGCATGTAAAAGATGGCCGCTGTATTTTCTTGCCGGCTAGTATTTAATCGAAAAGTATAGTCCTTTCTTAGTGTTTACTAGGAAGTGGTGAGCGTTTTGCTGCACTTGGTGAAAACACATGCTGGTGCTGCACGGTCTTCTTTCAAACCCTGCGAGTCATTAGCGAGGAGTTTGTTTCTCCTAATCTAGAGGTGAGCATGTTGTTCTTGAACTTTAGTAGCTACATTACTTTTAATGATGTTGGTGGCTATTATCCCTTTTCCGCAGTTTTTTACTTACTGAACGTTGAGGTGTTGCGTACTATCTCCCACTAATTGGTCACGTTCAGCATGTTTTTACACATTTAATGGCTGTGAAGTCCGCTGGTGTATGACACTACTGTTTGGAAGCATGAGCTCTAATGCATGACCTAGGCTGGGCTTGAAATGGTTTCTTTACTTCCCTTTTTTTACACATTTGGGAGCTGTGGTGTATCGGTGCATTTTAATGCTCTTTGAGATGGTTGGTGACCGCCCTTCTTATATTACAGATTGGTTCTGCGTCCTCTTTTGTAATCATCTGCAGACTTGGTTGTCATTACAAGGGATTTCCTCCCCTTGCCCCACGTTGTGGGTGGCTTCACTTGCGTGAAGGTAATTTTTATTTAATATATCCTGAACAATTCATGACTGTTGTCCTGTAGTGATCTGTGGCTCATTGGTATTGTGATGTGTCCTTTCTAGGTGTGACGATATTTTCGGCGGATTGAGACGTCTTTTGAAGTATCTTGGTTTTTCAATGAAGAAAAATTAGCCTATCTGTCATTTACAGACGTGCGTTGAAGATTCACCACATTAAGGTAAATCTAATTGGTTTAATTTCTAAACCTTTTTGTGGAATTGTTCTCTTGACTGAGTCAACTCCACTTTTACATTTGGTAATACCCCCTCCTCTGGGGATCTGATTAGTTTCCTCTGTTTCCCTTCTTTGCAGGCTGGTTGCCTGAAACTACCCATTCAACATGGTGTTGAGAAGAATAGTGGATGTTTTAAAGGTTCCCCTGAAGAATGTTCGCCCGAAAGGGGCTTTAAAGAACAGAAACATGTTGGGATTATATGTTGTTTTAGTGACACATTTAGGTTTTTTCTATGTACTGTGATATGTGATTTCGTCTGTGTCCATTTGTAAGTGGTTTATTTGAAATTTAGCTTTTTAGATTTTGTAGGTTTTAGTGGTAGTTTTGTACACTGTGTTAGGTGTGGGTAGTATCTTATGTTTTAATTTAAATATTCTGTATTAAACAAAAATGTTTTTTGAAATTTGGAATGTTGCACGCAGTTTATGTTGTCAAGACCTGTAGTGCCGGAGAATCTGTCAGAGGTGTCTAATCGTTGGGGGAGAAGGAGGGGTGGAAGTAGAGAAAGTTTACCATCTTATCCTTCTTTTATAATATAATCTATGTTCCTATTGGTGGAGTAAGATGTGGTACATATAAATAGGATCCTGTGTACCTATTTGATTGCATGGAGCAAATAAACAGCCCCAAGAAGTCAATCACCAAATTGAAGCTCAATGCTGTTGCAGCCTCCATAAAATAAGCAATGTAAATCAACATAAGCTACCAACACAAACAAAACAAAATATCATGCACAAAGAAAGCGCCAAATATGCACCAGACTTATTCACCAACCACTGACGATGTTGCTGATTAAACAAGGCATTCAAACTGATGCATCACATAGATGTAGATAGCCATCCCCATTCCATCCCATCATTGCAATTTGAAATAATCAGTCAATGCTGTCATATAACATATACCAAGAAACACATTGCACATTTAAAGCCCCAATAATAGCACAACAAAATGTCTTGATCATGACCAAACCCAACCCAAGGTGACGGGTATAGGTACTCCAAAACATTTCATTTTGGATTGGGAGTAAAATTCTAGTCAACATTTTCAAGCGCACCTATAATTACAGGTCAACTGCATTACATTGCACCACGAATACAAAACGTGTCTGCATGAAGTTACTGAATGAGGCTGGGTCCACCACACAACCCCTTCACAACACCCAGCATCCACCTCTATTGCCCGGTCCATATATACACCCCAATCAAGAGCAAACTCCTATCAGGGAGTTGCAAGGGGCGTGCAAACAGGGCAGGTGAAACCAACACAATCCAAGCGAGAGGAAGATCTAATCAAAAAAGGCATGGAAGCGCCCCATTCCAACTAACACCACTCAACTCTCCCGAAATACCAAGGAGCAGAGAGATGGGGAACAAAGGCACACAGAATAACTACATTTGCAAAAAGCAGGAGTCAACCGCTAATTAGTAGTAGATGATATAAGTTTGCCTTGAATCTCCCTTAAGACTCGCCTGCATAGCACCCCAGAAAGTTTCACAGTGTACAACTCCACAAAAGCATCAATACCATCTAGTTAATAAATGGGATAATTCATTCTTAAGACAATCAATGTTTTGACAGCATACCTTTTTCCAGACAGAACTCATTGAAGCAGTAAGTGATGCGGCTGCCAATGCCCAATATATATGGGTAGGACAGCGCTCAACTGGGACACAGCGAACATGCCGTAGTCACGTAATACTCAACATTTGCAATATAGGTCTGCATCTAAAACAAGAGTATGAGGGATAATCATTCACCACATTGTGACTCCAGGTACCATTTAGTTCGCCCATAGTCTGAGCACCAACCAGGTAAAGGACCAGATGTAGCATAAGATAATAGGAAGAGGCTACAATGTATAGGTTGGGGGGCCAAAAATAGAAAACAGCCGGACACCTGCAAGCATCCGACAACATGCATAAACAAAACAGGGCAGTGTGTCCATCTCAAGCAGGCTCATGGGAAACTCGAGAGATGACATACAAGGCAGCGATCAGACCTGATAATTGACACGAAACGTGAAAAAATGCCCCTGTATACTGCTTTGACACTTGAGCTATATACCTCTTAGATGAACACTCCGATACCATTTCGGGCCAGTATGCAATCACGGCAGCACCTCCTGTACTGTTGACATCAGTTAGGTATGCACCACTAGACCATGCAACTTTACACATAAACTCCTTTGACCTTGCCTTTGACTATAGATGTCCCCGTTTCTTTACTTCCCTGGGCGGGCTTGACCTTCTGAAAATGTGTCAACAGATAATGGAAATCCATCAATTCCATTAATTGGACCTCCATTTGCACATTGGCTGTAGAAAAAGGGGTCGGGAGAGGCAGCCGAGTGGGACCGGGCTCCTCATTTTAGTAGTAGCCTCTCCTGTGTGAACAGTACATTCCGGCCTCCTGAAATAACCAACAAAATTCTATGTTGCACAAATAGATGTAATAAAGGGGAGCACCGGAAAAATTAGCCCCTACAACTGGAGAGCACCCTCAATGTCTCGGATCACAAACATGTAAATGAATTGATTATGCAGTACCCTGAATGGATAGTATCTCAGAATTTGCCACAATTCAGTATTCCATTAATTGGTGCATCCAACTGAAAATAATGGCAGGTTACAGAACATCTTCACGATACCAGGGAGCCCTTGTTAGAGATAAAACACACAGAGGCTGATGAGAGAGCACTCTCGAAATGCCAATAATACCAGCCTGACGTGAAAGGTTTTATATGTTTGGGGTGGGCTGGTTGTGCAACAGCTTCCCTCCACATCCCTGAAAAATGCAAAAAACACCTCTCCCAGAAAACACTGTTGCAGAATCCAAACAGTTTCAAGCACAAAATATCTTCTGATAGCGTGCAGCTGGGCAACCATCCAAAAGTAGCCTTGAGGCGGCGACATAGCCTGGCATGCAACTCAGAAAGGACTACAGACCTGCGCTGGTGTAAGGATCGATATCCATCCTACTTCAAACTGCGAACCCCGCACACTGAAAGAGACATGGAGCGGGTCGAGGTGTCAAATGGACATGTCCCAATGCACCACCTAAAAGGGGGCCCCAATCCAAGGAAGGCAGATACACGTTCGGCAGCCGTTCATAATGTACACATTGCGTTGCAGCTTCCGGGTACTTCGGACGTCCAATGCGTGCAGGGTCCTGTATTCTAATTGCAGCCTCCGCAATGCTTCCGTGTCTGTCACGGTCACATGACTCATTCAGCCTCCTACGTTCACTTTTCGATTCTCCAAGCTTCACGCCAGGGCCAAACAGGACAGTGAGTTTACTTGTGAAATTATTCGTTTAACTGATATTCTAATCGGCGCCATTTTAACTCAACTATACATATTAAAATGTTCAATACTAAATTAAATCCTCAGTGAAAATTAAAGTATGTGAAATGACACTTACATGATATTTTAATTATCCATTAACCCTGGTTGGTGATCCAAAGCCTTTAACCACTTTAAAGCCTCAGTAGGGTCAGCAGTGCCTTTCTCACCTTCAGGGAGAGACAAAGTAAGCCAGTTAGCCCTATTACGGAAAGCTTTCACCCCCAAATTTCTTGCCAATTCCTTTGGTTCTCTAAACGACTTTCTAAACTCCAATACCTCTTTCGGATAATCTGGATACAAAAAGATTCTCTGTTTTTTGTAGTATATTATTTCAATGGATCTGGCTGCACGTAGAACATCTTCCTTGGTCCGGGTGCACATAAAAGAGATTAGGATCTGTCTTGGTTTAGGGCCTATACTCTTGCCAATTCTATAAGTGTTATCAATGTCCATCAAGGTTACTTTTTCACATTTGACAGAGTTTTTCAATACCTCCAACACTTTTTGGGCCAGATCTTCCTTCTCATCCTCCTCTAGATCTTGCATATTAATAACCTCCCCAACACTTGCCCCACACAGTCCAACCTGCTGCCCTACTCATCGTACTCCTCCCGCTGTGCCAACGCTGACACCCTCCCTCATCTTCGCTCTCACTTGTGGTTTTGCACTCCGTGCTTAGATAAGCGTTACATTAATGCCCATTGCAATGCATAGTTGTAATATAGTTGAACATTTATTGTCGTTCAGACTATTGGCTCAATTGGCTCAGTCCGTTGTAGTTACAATAATGAATATGCTTTTTTTCTCGCTTTTTACATTTGTGTGTTAATTCTTATATAGACATGTAGACTAACGTGTGTATTATCGTTGCAGATACTTGAAGCATGGAGCTATCCAATGGGACCAGGAAGACAGAATTTGTCATTCTTGGACTCTCCAATCTCCCAGAGTACCAGGCAATACTTTTTGTGGCCTTCCTGGCCCTTTATATGACGAACATTGGGGGCAATTCGATGGTTATATTGTTAACAAGGTTGGATACAAGTCTTCACACACCTATGTATTTTTTCCTTGGAAACTTATCCTTCGTGGACATGTGCTTTACTTCTTCGATTGTCCCCCTGATGCTGAAGAACATTGTATCCTTGAACAAAGTCATGTCTTTACATGCTTGCATTGCCCAACTTTACTTCTTCCTCACCTTTGCCTGCACAGAAAGCTTCCTCCTGGGATGCATGGCATACGATAGGTACGTAGCCATCTGCAACCCTTTGCATTACATGATGTTGATGAATCAGAGGGCATGCTTTCTTTTGGTGCTGTTCTCGTGGATCATCTGTGCCCTGCGTGCCATGCTGCACAGCTTTATGGCCGCCAAGCTCTCCTACTGTGGCGCCAACATAATTCACAATTTCTTCTGTGAATTGCCTCATCTGTTGATCCTGTCCTGCTCTGATACGACTGCCAACAAGATGCTCATGTATACAGAGGGTGGCCTGGCACTGGCCTTCCCTTTCATTATTGTCATGGTTTCGTACACCCGCATCATCTCCACCATCTTGAAGATCCGCTCGACCCAGAGTAGAAGGAACGTCTTCTCCACCTGCTCCTCACACTTCACATGTGTCATTTTGTTTTACGGTTCTATTTGCTTCATATACTTACACCCATCCTCCAGCTATTCCACGGCATATAATAGAATTGTCAGCATTGTCTATACTGTGGTTGCTCCAACACTGAACCCCTTCATATACAGTTTGAGGAATAAGGACATGAACAGTGCTCTGAGAAAAGTCCTGTCCAAAAAAGGGGAGATCTGAGAATGTCAACATCATATGAATGCTATTGGAGTTTTGGCAAATATTGTGATGTGTGCCTCAGGCATGCATTGCTCATAGAAATGTAACATAATAATGAACATAGAGAAGGTAATGAATAATTAGCGGTAACAATGATGGCTGAACTAAGCGTTAAGATTTAGTAGTCAAGACAAATCATACATAAAACTAGGAAATAATCAAATAGATTTATCACAAAGAATTGGAGAAGAATGTGCTAATAAACAGGATTATTTACGTAGTCATTACTGTCAATGCACAAGCATTTAATAGTAATACATGACTTCAGTGAAAATACTACTAGCAGAACACACAGATTTCTAGGTTTCTAGCACCTAAACAAATACTTTTGAGGGCGGTGGTGGCTGGTGATTTGGGAAATTTGAGGGATGTAAACATTTGCCATGAAAATGTTGGCGTGACTGTGGTTGTATACAAACTGACCTTTTCACAATTGACCTCGGGAGAATTGACCTAATTTAGAAGGTCAATTAGGACATATATGCGGGAAACCCCCCTGCAACTCATCACCCAATCCAAAAACCCCTGCAACCCCCCCACCCAATCCCCTTATATTATTTATAATCCAAAACCAACCCAATACATATATAAAATAACTAAAATAATATGAAGGTCAATTGTGCAGAAGGTCAATTAGGACCACTGTAATTAGGTCAATTGTGCAAAAGGTCAATTGTAAAAGGTCAATTTGGGTAATACCGTGACCGCGAATAGCAAGGGAGTCCGAAAAAACCAAGGGAAGCTTGGGGGGGCTTTCCGCCCAAGAAATTCTGTAAAATAATAGGTGAAAATATTACATGAGGAAGGCAACTTTCAACCATGTCATGAAGTGATGGCCAGACAGGCGGCATTTCAGCCAAAACGTTGTTGTGATGATGTCAATTTTTGAATTTTTTTGAAACACTTTTTTGACACCTACACGTAGGCAGACCTGTCATTAGGAATACTGGAGTTAGAGCTAGTGTGGACACGGCTGTTCTTTGTAGAAAAGGAAGAATTTTTCCTTAAGAGCCGTCCTTGTGTCTATTCTCCATAAGTACTCCATTCCTTTTTTTTTTATTTCTCTTTTCGTGATCCTATGAAAAGAATAATTGATTTTTTCTGTTCTATAAAAAGAATAATTGATTTTCTCTGTTCTTCAAACTAAATCCAATTTTCTATTGAGAATTATAATTCTGTGTGTTCAATTTTCTGTTATACTTTTTTGTTATTGTAAAAAAAAATTTGTTATTGGGATTTTTTCTTTGGGAAATAAATATTTCAAACATTTTCTACAAACTTGCCCTCTTTGTTTTCAGAGAATTCCACTAAAGTGTATGATACCAGTTTTTGGTACTTTTTTGAATAATTTAACTACAGTTACTTTGGTACACAGTAGGAAGGGACTTTCTGTGCTAATATTACATTTTACAGCATAATTTACAAGGGAAGCTTGGGGGCTTTCTGGCCAAGACATTCTGTAAAATAATGGATGAAAATATTACATTTTACTACGCACTTTCTGAGACACATTTGATAAAAGCCACACAGTATACAGTCGGTTTTGTAGGGTTTTGTAGGGGAACACATGGAAAAATCCAATAGATGTCAAGTCACCATCTCTGCACAGGAGACATCTTCCAACACATTTACATGATGTCTTTGCCCACAATATATGCAAGTACTCAGCAAGTGTAAGAAAAATTGTCATGTTGGCTCTGCCCATGCATGTGCATTCTGGCTGCACCAATATTTTCCAGTATTCCCATATGACTGCTCATGTTTGCTTTTCCCATATTGCCAGTAATGATATAATAAGATACCATGTCTCCCCATGTTAGAACATACTCCTGTTGGCTTGGCCCGCAATGACAGTAAAATATACCCTGCCACTGTAAGAAAACATTTCTATACTGCCTGCACCATTGCATCCACTCACTCCCATGTAAAAAAAAAACTATGTTGGCTTTGACCACAATGCTAGCAAAACTGTTAAACCCACTGTAAGAAAATATGTCCACATTGGCTGCACCAATGTAGCCCTACCTCCCTCAACCCCATGTAAGAACACTCATCATGTTGGTTTTTCCCATAACACTGTTACAAACCTATGCCACTGTAACAAAGCCTCTCCATACAGGCCACTTCCCCAAAGTAGCCCCCCCATCAATGATTCATTCCCCAGCTTGCATTTACACACACACACACACACACACACATTCATAAACACCCATACAATAAACACCCTATCTCATTCACAACCACACCCTCACAAAATATACTCTCCCATTTACATGTGCACACAGGCAATGCACACTCAAGCTCATTCACACGCACACTGCTTTCTCATTCAAATGTGCACCAAAACACCATACACACTGCTACCTCATACACATTCTCACTTTTACTCGACATATAACATACATACTAACTGCAGTCTCATTCACATGCTTCACCCATTAGCATTCACTTCAACAGACACGAACCCTTTCATGAACGCATATATTCATGCATACACGTTTTTATTTGCCTACAGCCCCAGACTCCGAACGCTGCCTCACACACCACAACTATGGATTCCTAGTTCCTCATTTGTGCAGTGGAGCTTAAGCACCTCATCTTACAGCCCCACACACTCTGAATGTGCAGGAAGGTGCAGGAACTCACTTTACACACATTTATCCCAGCCTGCATTCCCAATAGGCCATGAAAGTCTGGTGGAGCAAAATTCCCTTGTTTCTTGCCCTGCCCATTGGACAGGTGCAATGGGTTACTCTACTGTCATAGAGAAACTAAGTTTCCCTACACAGTAAATCCATCCAAGGACAGTATACTTAGCTGTTTGCTGCTGTTGAGAAGGTGGTCAGCATTTTCAAAGGCGTGGCTTTGCTCCTCCATAATAGATAACTTGTCAGCACTCCATCAACCATTAATGGTGAGCCATCCCTCAGGGTAAAAAGGGCAGCTGCCCATAGCATTTAATTTCCATTTCAGAGGTCAAGGTTGGGTACACACTCCTCCATTGTTATCTGAAAGTTTAGTAACAGCATGTAACACACACCTTACATTGTGAGAGCACGTTTTGAGTAAGATCCATGTGAAGGTCATCTCAGGGCTGATTCACTTCTTGTGGGGTCACCATTTTTGGCTGTATTTTATTTTATATTGAGGATTAATTACCCATGGTGATAACCGCTACTAATTGTTTTGTCTCTGTTGGTAACATAACATAGTGCATGGGTGTCACTCTTGCACCACACTAAAATCACTTTTCCCAGCACCTTGAGCGTTTTGCTCTTCTATCCTTCATATAATCTCTTTCCATGGCTTGCTTTTCCCTCCTTAATAATGATAGGCAACCTGTTCTGAAAGTGATTTTTTCTAATTTTCTTCCTCTTCCAGTTCCGCTTTCCTTGTTACATTGCTTCCCTGCTTCTGCATGTTGTCTTTTCATTCTCTTTCCCTTTATTTACATTTAAATGTAATTCTATTTTATTTTCCATTCTTTGGATGGACCATTTTTCAGCTCTTGATAGTGCGGGGAGTGAGGTCGATGAAGATGGGCAAGCGACTAAGGGCAATCAGGATAGTAGTGAAGGGATGGGCACCAGGGCAAGAATTTTGTTCTCAGTGGACGAAATTAAAAAGACTATCGGTTGCCAGAGTTGTAACCAAGCTCCGGGCCCGGATAATGTCCTGGCTGATTTATTCATCATGGCTCCAGAACTCTGGGCACCAGTATTAACACAAGGGTCTAATGCAATATGTGCTGGTGGGGCTACCCCACCCTCACGATCCATGGCAGTTATCCTGCCAATATGCATGAAGGGATCCCAGGCTTCCCTGGCTTCGTATAGACCCATATCAATCTTGGACTCTCTGTTCAAATTATTAGGTTGTGCCATCTTAGCCCGACTAGAGGACTGTGTTGTGAACAGTGGGGTCCTCTCTCAGGTTCATTTACGATTTCGGCCAGGATTGGGCACAGCTGAGCAGGTACTCAACCTCTATTTGGTAATGGCACATTCACTTGACTTGAAAGAGGAGCCAATTTATTAGGTATTCATGGATCTGAGCACAGCATTTAACAAAGTCAATTGTGCCAAATTATGGGATATGCTCAGGACCATGAATTGCCCAGGGCCCTTGGTAAGCCTTCTGGCCAGGTTGCATGGCTCCACCAGAGCATGTGTCAGGAGTGGTAAAAATGGGAAATGCACACGTTTCTTTGCAGTGGAATTGGGGGTACACCAGGGATGCGTTTTGGCACCCCTACTTTTTTGCTTATACATAAATGGTCTATATAAGCACCTCTTAAAATCTTTTCCAGATGTACCAAAACTGGGTGCCCGGTCTTCATCTGTCCTAATGTATGCAAACAACTCTGTCTTGAAGGTCTATACACCTAGAGCTCTGCAGGCTCTAATTTTGGAATACACCAACTTTATGGAGGGGCTGGTCTTGGTGGTAAACACAGCAAAGTCGGTGGTGATGGCTTGTTGGAAGGGGAGAGGGAGGATTCATTTTAGGGCTATGCACTGTAGGAACAATCTTATCCCCAGGGTTCTGACTACCTGGGTGTTAGATTCTCTGCTAACGTTGGCCCTACATCCCATGTAACTAAAGCCCATCAGTTCAAGCAGGCTCTGAGTGGGGTCTCCAGAACCATGTCTATGTTCAGAGCAAAACAAATTGCTCCATTGCTGCAGCTGTATAAGGGCAAAGCAGCCTCGGTTGCCAGGTTTGGCATGGAACTGTGGGGGTATTCAAATGTTGATGGAGTCCAGACCCTGGAAAATCAATTCATCAAGAATCTGCTGGGGCTGCTAACCTCGGCTCCGAATTTCGGAGTACATATGTAATTGAGCTGTACACAAATTGAGGTCTTGGTCTCCCTGCAGCCAGTATTGCACTGGCTCAGGCTATGGGGTAATGGTAGGAAAGGACGCGGGAGGTCAGGTCCTGTGGCTATCCCACATTAAGAAACAGCTGAGGGTGATCAATACCTCACATTTGTACCCTCCCAGTAGCATTCTCTCTTGGAGAGAGATAAACTGATGGATTGCCTGCCTGCCTATATGAGTCTGTGAGAATGGAAAGAGAAAGCATAGAAATATTGAAGTAAAAGACCCATGGGTTGATGACAATTATGTCCTCAGGCGTCCAGCGCTATCTACTATGGGCGGAGATCCCTGCAGATCGTTTCCTAGTAACAAGGGCAAGGTTTAACTGCATCCACCTAAGGGCTGGTGGCAGCATGGTCCGTGGGCGGTGCAGACCGATCTTGCCCGATGTGTGAAGCACCCTACGAGGACCTGGCACTTTATCCTTTCTTTTTCCCTGCCTATGCATATGCCAGAGGACGGCTTACACGACCGCTATTGCAGGAATTGGGTTTTGCACAGTATCGGCTTGCCCTGATTTATTTGTTGTGGGTGGACTCAACACATGTGGGCTGGTCTTTACTGACATATCTGAAAATAGCACTCCATCTCAGGAAGCAACTATTACATATATCATCCTAAAATGAGTTTTATGCACACTCTTTAATGAGTTGTACTTTCAAACTTTTTTAGCATCTGATTTTGATGAGGCCTGCATGATTATATGTTTTAATGTGTCATAATTGATATGTATTTTTGTACTTTGTATTGTTTTTATGGATTGTTTCCCATGCATATCCGAAATAAACATGATGATGATTATATTTTCAATTCTTTCACTTCTTATCTCACATTTTGCCATTCTACCCTGACTTTTGATGAAGTCCCTTCACCCTCCCCTGCATCAACAGGTTGTGTTCCTTTACAAGCAGGGAACCATTCTCTCTGAAAAAATCATTTGAGGCATAGTAGGTTAAGACGCACGAGCTTTCACCTCTGTGTGGCAGCGCTAAGCTATTACAGCCAATTAATCAAATGACTTTCTTATACCTGGCAAGATGTGGCATCACACCCTAAATAGGAAAATAAACAACAGGTATTCATGCAAAGATCAACGTCTCCCATGTATTATGATGCTTTATTGTATTAATTAAATAATAATATTGTCCACTTTGCCAGAAGGTATTATTCATACTCTCTGAGAACATATTACCCACCGAGTGGATACAAAAGTAACCCATTTCCAATTGTAGAAGTTATTTCCAACTGCACAAGAATGGACCACCAGTAACAAGTGAGATCACAGTGAGAGACGGAGTAGCACACACACTTGCACCCTCCCCCCATGGATTGTGACACTTCAGCATCCATCACATAGCAGGGTAGTTAGGTAGCTATGATCACGAACTCCGACCTAGGGTGTCCGGTGCCACTGCCCTCTACAATATTGCCCAAGTTAGGATCTTCTGGGGGCAGGTCCATGGGTTGTATTTATCCATGCTCCCTTGTACTGTAATACCAAATTCGGTGAGTATGCACGCATAGTGATGGGAAGACCATTTATATAAGGCAGGTCAAGTAAAGTTAATGTGCACTGATCACTGAAACTAAGTAGATGTTTCGGCCAGTGGTTAGATCCTGGTGATTAAGACCCATTCTAGCGCAACTCAGAACTTACAGCTGCTTTTTCACAGCCAGTCATCCACCCTTTCCACTCATCCACCTGCCCTCTCTCTCCCATCGGCTGCACCCTTTCTTCATTTTCATCACTTGCCTACTTCTTATTTCCTCCATCATGCATCTTGATTTTGCTCCGTTCCTCCTTCTGCTGACTCTTCACCTTCCCTTCTTCTCATGGCCTTCAGCCTGAAAATGATATAACCTCTGCATTATTCTCCGACCTCCCCATCTTCCTCCTTCCCTCACACACTGACACCCATCAAAAAAGACACACAAAGGATGTCCTGTCTCATCTATCAGCCTTGCCTAGCACACAACACCTGCTCCTCTGTAAGAAGTCTTCCTACATCACAGACCATTTTGATTCTTATCACCCTCAATGATGTGATACGAATATGGGGTTCCATATCAGTTAGGCCCTAAACACTGCCTCTCTACCCTTCTGGTATCAACTCTTCCTCTTTTGAATATGCCCCTAATCATCTTCTCCCTCCTAATCCTCTCACTCTTCTGTCTCCCTATCGACCCCCTGGTCCTCTCAACTTCTTCTTTCCCAATATGACTCTTCTCCTTGAGTCACTTCCCACCAACATTCCTATTGTCATGCTGGGGAATTTCAACCTTCCCAAGCCCTCTGCAGCCACCTGCCTTGAACGTAAATCCTTCCTATCAGACCTCATGCAACTCCCCCACAACAAGCCTAGCCACTCTGGTAGGACCCCACTTCACCTTGTCTTCCTCCCTAATTCACTTTCCCGCTCTGACCCATCCATTGACCCCTCTCCCTCTGATCGTTAACTTTAACATCTCTTTCTCCCACCCTTTTGCTTCACATCTCCCCTCTTCAATGACTAAGAAGAAAGTCAGAAAGGATTCTCTTGCCCCTTACCTTGATGGTGTGAGGACATCTTGCTTGTCTATTTCCACTATTCATTCCTTTTTCTGTGCTTTCACTATGGACTTATGACTCAATTTGACAAACTCTATTCTGCTTGCTCATTCACACCTTCCTGTCCCGTCCTCAGTCTTAGATCACCTGTGAAATTCAGACCATCAAAAGAAACATGTGCCATGACCTTTAACACTGGCAGAAATTCAGATTTTCAACACATACCTTATAGAAAGTCATAATTGTATTAAAGACACAGAGGTGAAGGATTATGCTTCTCTTAACTTTACTTTCTCGAGCAGCATAAACAATAACAATACCAAATTGAGACAATAAAGTAAAAAAACTACAAATCCCAACGTAGTTCGAGTCTTTAGTATTTCTCATTGTTATTGGTCCTTAAAAAAATATGTGACCTTTCTACACCAATAGTCCATATCCAACTCCATAAACACTGTCCACCATCTTAATTCTTCCTCGTTCTTTCGCTGGTCTTGCTAACTTTTGCGTCCCAACAGGTAAACGCTTAACTCTTATCGAACTCTGATCTGCAAATCACATCCCAGTCTGTTTGTTATCCACCATGGAACCAGAAATATACATGACATCTCAGACATCTTGTCCATTTGAGTGGGTAATGCACCACATCAAACATTTGCTTAACATAATTGCATCAAATATTACATCATAACCTCTATCATTGCTCACAATGATCCGGGTGGGATAATCCTTCACTTCTGTGTCTTTAATATTATGACTTTCTATAACGTATGTGTTAGAAATCTGAATTTTTGCCAAGACCCAGAGGCTCGGACTATGCTTGTTCAAAGGTTACTTACCACCAATGTTGTCACCTTTTTGACCGGTTTGAAATAAAATGTCTTGAATGTCGATTCATTCGAAGAGTCTGCTGCCTTCATGATGTCCTCCAGGCGAGCACCCACATTAAATGCCTTAGATGCCATTGCACCGTCTCGCAGAGTGGGCTCCATAGTACGTAATGTCAATGCCTGCTTGGCACTTTACCCGTCTCATCCACTTTGCTAGTGTTGCTGTTGTTCTCATATTTGTTTTGTTCTCTTTGAGATATAAAACATTACCGCTGAGGGCATAAAAGATCTTTTATTAACCTCTACTGCTCTGATGTATGGTACTAATTTGCATGACAATAAACATAATAGCATTGTCACTTTTGCTGATAACGCATTCCTAGATAATCAACTGTTGTCTGGCCATGTTGTGAACATCCTCAACACTCTATCTGCATCCCACAATTGGTCATATTTTACTTTTGGGGGTCTGGTCTGTTTGCATATCAAGTTGTGTTCCCCAACTGCCAGTCCTTCTACCTGTGTGTGTCCTGCTGATATCGTTGAGCGAGCTGTATTAATGGTCCTGTATGCTTTGCCCTGCGCTGTCATCTGCACTAAGAAATTTGCTACGTGTACTACACCTGTTCTAGCTGAATGCACGTTTCTCTGCATGCACCAGCTATGCCAGTTTGCCCATGCTGACCTCTAAGCATTCCTGGTCCCCGGAGCCCAGGACTCCTCAATGATGTGTTTAACCCTGCTCGATAATACTGGCCTAGACCGGGGTCCCCTGAGATCACCTACGCAATGAGGCTGAGGCTGCCTGACCTCACCAAGGGATGACTGTCCTCCACAACGTTTCAGAATGATCAGGTTGAGCATTGGAAAAGCAATTGGATTGTTGTATGCCATCTCTAGCAGATCCAGGAACCATGCTTGGCCCCTCCATTCCAGCGTTATCAGGATTATCGACACCTGTTGTCTCCTCACTTGGGCCAGCGTTCTCGCTATCATAGAAAACGGCAGGAATGTATACTCCAATAGCGAATCCCAAGTCTGCAGAAATGCATCCTTGGCCTCTGCCTCTGTAACCGACCTCCAGCTGAAAAAACGAGGTATCTGTCTGTTCATCCTCCATTCAAATAGGTCTCTCTGAAATGAATCCCATCATGTCATACATTTTTGGAACACTCTTTCGTCTAGCTTCCAATTGCTGGCATCTCTGAGAAACCTGGAGTTCCAGTTGGCTACTTTGTTGTGGTGGCCCGGTAGGTATTCTGCTGTCACACTTTCCTCTGGAGGTATAAGTGCCAGATGTCTTTGGCATGTTCTGCCACCATCCATTATTTCATGCAACCTAGTCTATTTATGTATCTTACTGCAGACATGTTGTCCATCTTGAGGAGAACGCAACATTGAGCCCAGTCCTGTGTCCAGCATTTCACTGCGAATGAGCATGCAAGTAGTTCTAGGCAGTTGATGTGTAGATCCAACTCCTTCTCTGACCATCTTCCTCCTGTCATCAGATCTCCACATCAGCCTCCCCAGCCCCAACCCCAAGCCCCATCTGCTGGCATCAGACTCTATTACCAGATCTGGGGACAAGCCAAATATTGCTCTCCTGTTCCATTCCTCCATGTGATGTAGCCATCACTCCAGCTCTTCTGTGGCCTCCTGCGATGGGGCATATTGTGTTTGTAAAATACGCCCATCCTGAGATTTTGAATCTTTAATCTCTGGAGGGCTCTATAGTGGAGTGGTCCTGGGAAGATGGCTTAGATTGAAGACACCAAGCGTCCCACCAGTCTGGTTATCTCCCGCATTGACATCAACTCTATTGCTAGCATGTTTCTGATTTCTTTTTGATGTCATTCACTTTGGTTAAAGGTACGCTCAGTGTCCCTCGAGGGTTGTCCACTATGAACCCCAGAAAATTCATGGTCTGTTCAGTTTAAAGGAGGGAATTTCCCCAGTTCACCAGCAAGCCCAACCGACATAGCAGATCTATTGTGGAGCCTACTTGTTTCCTGATCATCTCTTTGTCTTGACACATTATGCAAATGCCGACTAGATAGAGGTTCAGGCGTATCGCTTGCTCCCTTAAATATGTCACTACTGGTTTCATGAACTTTGGAAATCAACATGGGGCTGGCGCTAGTCCGAAGGGCAAACATGTGACTTTCCATATCGGCTCCTTCTGTCGGAATCTTAGAAATTTCCTCTGTTCTACTGCAATTGGTACTGTCAGGTATGCATCCCTGAGATCTATCCTGACAAGCCAGTCCCCTCGCTGTAGTATGTCTCTCAAGAGGTGAATCCCCTCCATGTTGAGAGTACAAAGCTGTTCAACTCATTTAGGTTCATGACTGATTTCAGTTTGTATTTCCCTCTTAATAAAAACATATTGCTTACGAAGCTCCCTGTCAGATGTAACACTCGGCTTATGGCTGCCTTCTGCACCAAAGCCTCTTACTTTGCATCTAGTAGTTTGCTCACTTTTCTTGTATTGGGCTAGAATGAAAGTCTATCTGACAACCTTGTACTGTATTTATATCCCAAGCAGCTGATGATATGCCGTGACAACGTTCGACACATTGTGCTAGTCTCCTGCCTATGATATGATATGATATGATATGGTATTTGTAACGCGCCTATACACAAGTGTTTCAAGGCGCGAAACTACTATCACGGTCACTGTCTCTCTCACACTGTGCACCTGAGCTTTTGCTCTCATCTGAGTTAGTCAGTTGCTGATGATCTCTCTGTCTCCAACCCCTTCCCATCCCTCTTCCTCTTGATGGGAAGAAAGGGTTGGGTTTCGCTCATCCTGCCTCCACTGACTTCTGTCATTAAAGGACCTGTTGAATGTATAATGGCTGACCGAGCAGCCCCTTACTCTGCCAGCCTGTCCAAACATGTGTTTCCCAAACCCCCTTTTTAGGGACGTATGTGCCTTATCGATGGCGGCATATGAATTGGCAAACTTTGTTAATAGCTTTCCTTTTGCTGCTGTCTCTGACGTGGCTAACTCGCTGAGTTTAGGGTTTATCTTTACGAGGACTGATCTGCAGCTCTCTGTTTTTAGGGCACTGTTGATGTTGCCCAAAAGGTAGATCGTCCTCTGCAACCACCCTGTCAGTAGTGTTGGGTTTATGGCCTCATTCTTGTCTTTAGCCTCATCCACCATTTGTAGTATATTGGTAAGAGGCCCAACAGCATATAGCATCTTGTCCTGACAGGAGCGCCAGGACCTATCCAGACATTTCTTGATATCTTGAGCATATTTGCTCATAAATGTTACCATCTTGTAAATCATCAATTTCCGGAGTCTCTGCTATTCCCTCTGGAAGGTGGGGCCTTGGGCTTTCTGCCATAAGGTTGTTCCCGGCCTCCTTTGTTAACGGTATTCTCAGACACTTCTTTAGATATGAGGCTATTTTAGACGGCGGGTCCCTCTATGCAGATTGCAGTTGGATTAAAGCATCCAAGTCAAAATGCAAGGAAAGATCTTGTCAATCATCAACCTCTTCTGAGCTCTCAGAGGATGTGTTTTGAAACCTGTTCTCGTTCCTCCTGGATTTGACTACTTTTTTCTTACTCTCACTTTTCTTTGGCGTGCCCAGGGGGACCTGGCATCTCATGCCTTCTAGGCTCTTTTTCCTCCCCCTTTCTGTCTCCCATGTCCTCCTGTGCCTCTGAGTTCTTCCATACCTTGCAAGAACTTCAGCCAGTCCTCCACAATGGCCAGTTGATGGGATTCTCCAAAGTGGCTCCCAGAGCCTTCTGAATGACTTGCCCCAAACTGAGTGGCTCCTCTGATGGCTCACTTGCACTCTACCTAACTCACTGGAGCTGGACATTCTCAGAATCTTCACTATGGGAGCCGCACACAGATAAGTAAACACAGCAAGTCCAGGGCCTGTACCTGTCCGAATGAACACACTACAAGTGTGTGCAGTGATCCAGGGTATGGCTAATATCACCAAACAGTTTTCACCTTGGACTGTGCCCGTCAACAATTGCTTTTCTGCAATTTATATAATAACCGTAACCAGCAGGTGGCGCTGTTAGGCTCTGTTGAGCGATCTCACTGACTGAAGCTTGAGGCTTCATTCTGTTCTCTGCACTGTGCTTAGTGTCCTGCATGTATCGGATGAGATCAACTGTTGATTTGCATATATATGTAAACGCATGAGTGTTCTCGCGCTCTCGCCAATGAGTGCATTACCAGCAGTCACGCAAGTCTAATCGGAGTAGAGGTACAATGTAAATATGTATTCCTGACGCGCCTCACCCGAGTTCTGTGGCTGCGCTACCCCCTGATGCCGGCCCTGTCTCCAGCAGTCTTCGGAGCCCCGAGAGACTGATAAATCAAAAAATAATAAACTGCCTGCGGATATTCTCCGCCACTCCTAGAATATAGCGCTGCGCTCACGCCAAGCTTTCCCCAACGTTCGCGCTGCTATAATAATGTATTCACAAAATATACAATTCTTCATAGATAAGCACAATTGTACTTAACTGGCTGCCCAAGCATAAAAGAAAGGAAGAATTAAGATGGTGGGCAGTGTTTATGGAGTTGGATATGGACTTATGGATCACTTGCCATCCTCTTTCGGAGCTCTTTAACCTTTCCCCGCTGCACTCATCCCTGCATCCTTCAAATCTGAAATTGGCTTACCCCTAGTGAAGAAACCTTCTGCTGACCCAAACATCCCAGCAAACTATAGCCCAGTTCCTCTCCTTCCCCATTATCCAGAAATCATTGCAGAGGTGGTCTTCGACCGGACCACTGAGTACCTTGTGGATAATGGCCTTGAAGATCCACTTCATTCTGACTTCCCTAGTAAATACTCCACAAGACTGCACTCTTGCATGTATCTAACATTCTCTATAATACTCACCACTCTAAGCTTTCTTCTACACTCATCCATTTGGACCGTGCTGTCACTTTTGACATTGTTGTCCACTCCTCTCTACTCATCACTCTCCAGGGCCATGGGATTTTCAAAACTGCTCTATCCTGGATCACCTCCTACCTGGAAGTTTAATGCTTTAAAACCCCTTGGAACTTGTAAACCTCTGTCCCCCATTTCATTGGCCCTCATTCCGAGGTTGGTGCTAGTCATGGCACTATTAGCGCCATGACTAGCACCAATACCGGTACCGCCACCGACTTGGTGGTATGGGGATTTACCGGTCCAGTCTGACCTTGGCGGGACCGGTAAGTCCCCATTTGTAAAGCCATTCCCCATTCCCATTTGAACCCCCCTAAGGCTCAATGGGAAGGCGACAATAACGGTACCGCAAATTGCGGTTCCTTTATTGACCCCGGTATCCCTTTGCGGGTCCCGTCCTTAATGCCTGTTAAAACCAGGCGTTAAGGGAAGGACCCACAAAGGGACCTCGGAATAGGGAGCAAAGGGATTACCGGCACCGGTGTCATTAACGGTGCCCGGTATCCCTTTGTGCCCACCTTGTAATGAGGGCCATTGTCAGCATCCCCCAAGGATAAGGATTGGCTCTAAGGGATGGGTCGGTCGGGTTGGGCCACAACCAACTCTGGACGCAAGCCGGGCCCTTCCTGTGGATCACCCCAGCTGCAGTTGTCGTCTCTCTCCATTCCCCTCCCACACCATCTCTTTGTGTGTAAAGTGTTTTGCTGAACAGAGGGCAGGAGGCTGATCACTTTCCTCAGTTGCCTCCCTTCCTTGGAAAAGTCTCCCCCTCCATCTTCTTCTTGGCCAAAATTTCTTACATTATGGAAGCTCCTCCTTCCCCCCTTCTCTACTCTGCTAATCTCACAGTTGCTTATTTGGTGTCCAGGGCCCTTATACGTCCTTGGGGCCCAGACCTCCACACAGAATCGCTCCCAGCTTCTGTCTATCCTCAGCACTTCCCTCGGCACACCCTCCATCTCGAAGGCTCAACTTACCATACATTGCACTTCACCTGTTGCTCACCGACGAGCAACCCAGCACTTACCCCCATTCCCCATCCCTTCTGCACTTGCATGTTCTGAACGCTCACAAGGCATAGTAGGTCATCCTCCCCCCACTGTATTTAATATTTTGTATGTATTTTATGTATTTTGATGTTTCTCATCCCCATGCCCCCTCCCTGTTGCCTGTGGGCGCTTTGAAACAGAATTTACTTGCTGTATAAGTGCCAAACAAGCGAACAATAAATAAATAAATACATGAATAAGAATCCATCCTTAGACCTCTGCTCTTCCCCCTCGATACCTCTACCCTACGAAGACTTATCACATACTTTGTCTTTCACCATCACCTTTTTTTTTGCTGACCACATTCAAATATTTGTCTCCTTTCGCTCCTTCACCACAGCCATCTTCAAAAACGGAACTCTTTCAAAACGAAGTCATCTTTCTCCCAGGTTCCAGTGCCATCACTACCCTCCCCACTACGATCTCCTTCCCGCCTGCCCTTCTCTTTTCATCACCCAGGGCTCACAAACTTGGGGTCCTGTTTGATAGGGACCTATGACTGCAACAATTGATCACTACCCGAACCTATGCTGGTCGTTTTAACCTCCTCAACGCTCCAGAAATCTGTGTATTTCTTACTAACCACTCTACAAAAACTCTATTTTCCACTCTTGTGCTCAGTCAAATGGACTACTGTCCGAGCATACTCCTTGGATTTCCTCTCAACTCTTTCCTCTCTCGATACAAAGTTCTCAACTCTAATACCTGCATTCTCTACAACCTACCCAGATTCCCCTCCCCACTTCTTCCTACCAACAACATACTGGTTGGCTCTCAATGCACAACCGCTATCAATGGTGTTGCTCCTCAGAAGCTGTCTGATTGTATTTCAGTTTACTCACCATCTTGTTCCCTCCAATCCCCATCTGCACTCATCCTCACGAGCCCATACCCTCCCTGTGCCTCCTCTCGCTCCCGCATTTTCCCTTTACTCACCCCGCTCCACTGGAACCTAAGTCCCTTTAGAGTCAAAGCAAGCCCAACTGTGGATCTCTACAAAGCACTGCTTAAACCTCACTTGCTTGTTAATAAGGGTGCCCCCCTCTTCTCTATCTGACCCCACCACTACTTCCAGTGCCATGTAATCTGAATTGATATGTTATGTTAAAGATTCTTATACCACTCACTGTTAGGCAGAATCCTATGCAGTACCGGTTGGGAACACCACACAAAATTAAGACTACAAGTGCAAGTACAAATTCACCTTTGGTACAAGCTTGTACTACACAGTAAAGTAGTAGCGATGGCTGAGCTGCCAGACTTATCTCAATAGTGAGCTGAGCAGTATCAGAAGTTACACAAAGGACAGTAATTGCTATGGTTCAAATAAACACTGACTCAAGGTTTCTGAGTAAAATAATATACATTTATTTACACCATCAGTTCTAAAACAGTTCACTAATATAAAGCAGCAGAAAATCACAATCTTAATATACTACACAACACCCATTCAATTCTTGACAAGTTAAGCCCAAAATGAAGTGTGAGCAAAATGGCACTCCAGCAATTTAAGAAGGGAGGTAAAGACAAGGTTATTCAAAATCAAGCAGCACCAACAAGTAATAGGCAGGGCAATCTAGAAAAGGCTTACTACAACTACGATTCAAATGATTAGGCCTGGACCAATGTTAATGGTTCAGTGTCTTTGCAGGGGAGCACACAGTTCAGAGTAGTTTGCGTTTAAGTCTTTGCCAAGAGTTTGAAACGATGTTGGTCGGAAGAAAAGTTATTTAAAAGAGCAGAAAAGGACAAGCCCTCAGATTAGCAAAATATTTAAAACACTTTCACCGCGGTGGGATGGAAGGAGCGACCAGATTTGAACAGTACCTTAGCAGAAGAAGAATGCTGTAGCTGAGGCAGAAGTTCCTGGCAGGTCCTGCAGGTTCACGATTCCTAAGACAACTGTCGGACTGTCAAGAAGGAGGAAGACTGGAGGGTCCTGCACTGCCCAGGGAAGAAACCAGCAGCAGAGCAAAGCGAAGAATAAAAGGTGCGCTCCTTAAAACCCAAACAGGGTCCGGTCCTTCTGGCTATATGGTTCACTGCAGCGATGCACAGCACATCTGACCAGGAGAGGCAGGCATTGCTTGGCGTTTGGCAAACTGGTTGGTCCCACAAGCTCAAGGGGAGAAGAGTCCTTGCAGATCTTCCCTGTCGATGACGTTTCAGGTGATTTGGACCCGCAGCAGGGCTTCACCTGGAAGTTCAGTAGTTGCAGTAGTCCTCTTCCTTCAGCTTCTCTTCAGTTCTCTCGATCCAGTGGCGACTCTGCCTTCCAAGTCCCAGAGACCTGCATTTTATGCAGTTTTCCCCCATTCACACAGCCTGGCTGTCAATCACACAGCAGGGTGGCTGTCCTGGCAGGACAGTCACCTAGCCAATCAACCAAGAGTGCAACTTGGGTCTCCAAGGAGACCCTGTGCAGGGGGCCTCAAACCCCTCCCTCACATCCTGTCCACCCAGACACTCAGGTGCCTAAGTAGGGCCTCTGTGCAGAAGCCCGCCAAAGGATGACGATCAAAGGAACCAAACTTGGTTTGGCACGCAGAGTAAAACACGAGAAAGACCTTTACAAAAAGAAATGGTGAATAAACCCGACCGGAACCAAATAAAATTAAAAGGGGACCAGCGGATTAAAGTTCAAGGCTACCAACTGTCAAGTGACTCCAATCAAGCAATCCCACTAAGTCAGTGCCTCGTCTGGGACGCCCAAGGGAAGCCCTTATTTATGTATTTTTATGACAAGTTATACTCTGGATGATAAACCCCTTATATAACGCCACTCTCTTTGAATCTCCCTGACCTCACTGAGCCAAGAAGTCGGTTTGTTTTGCAATTTAAAAGGTTTATTGGAAAATTAAACAATATATATGTATATATCACACTTTTATAATAAATTAATATTTGATAGCACACTTAGGCATATGAATATAATGTTGATCGACAATAGATAATCTGACACTAGCACACTTCTTTACAATCAATGAGGAGTTGGTATCGGAAGGGTAAGGTAGCAGAAAATACTTTTATGGATTCAAGGAAAAGCAATGAGGGAAAAATGCAGCACAGAAGTGAGCTTGATATGATTTCAACAAAAGATAATATGATCACTTTTTCTTTGACTATTCCCTCCCCCCTATGCAAGATAAGGAGATGGAAGGAGAGCACACAATTCTCAGGAATACAAAGTGCAATACAAATGTCCAGTTCCCCCCAGCGAGCTTAGAGGAAAACAGGTATGATTTTAAAGCAGGCAAGATCCTTTTAAATGTGGTGGCAATGAAGTGAAAAATATGCTGAAAATGCTTTTAATTCCCTCTAGAGGTTCAGGGTGAGTGAGAGATACTTTAAATCAGTTCAGGTCAGCCCTACCAATGATTCAGGGATGGTTATCAGGTTGAAAACAGGATTCACTAATGGAAGCAAAAGACAGATATTTTTACACGTGGTTGAAATGAAGCAAACTGTCAATTCGCGGCACGTTTTTCTGAGTGCGTCGATCGCAATTACGGCGGAACTATAAGGAGTATCAAGTCGGTTCTAGGCTTGTTGGAAAGCTTCTAGCACAAACGGTTCAAAAGATACAGACGATTTTATGAAGGTAGTTTTTCAGAAATTAAATAATGATTCAAAATGGCAAAATGACACTTTTACAGGTTTAAAATCGGAGAAGGGACACACGATTCTATGATGCAGTTCTGATAGGTTAAAATAGTTTGAATTAGATTATCTTAAACTAAGAGATTAGTTTTGCACAGTTCTAGCTGAGTACTCACACTCTAAAGTTGAAATAGGCCGTCAAGGTCTGATCAGGTTTAGACTGGACTCCTGGCGGGTGGTTCTGAAGTCGCAGCTCTCTGGGTCAGCTCTGCTCTGCACTTCACAGCGGTCTGGTCTCTGGTTCTGCATACAGCTCTGCTTTCTGGGTGTTTCTGGCACAGGGTTCTAGCCAGAATCAGACAGCTCAGCCCGGCTGTTTGAATAATTTGCAAATGATTTTGAGGCCTGCTGAAAAAGGATTTAGCTGGTGGTCCAGGCCTCTCTGCTTTAAGTTCTGGAGTGAAGTTCTGGATCTCTGGATGTAAAGTCTGGAATCTGGATGTGAAGTCGTCCATCAAAATGCTCAGCAAGAAAGTGGAAAGTGAATGTCTTGCCTGTCCAAGCAGTCTCTTTTTTTTGTGTTTTGAAAGTGGGTGTGTGCGTGGGCATAACTAAGCCTGCCCCTCACAACTTATCATTGGCCAAGCTCTCCTCTCTCCCTTGATAGGGGGAAGGAAATGGAGTGTCATCGTGATGAGGTAGTTTATGGGTCAGAGGATCCACCCCTGGTCAATTTGCACACAAATCTATTCTTGATCCAAATACATATTTATCTATGTACCATTTTTTTAATATTATATGTCCAGTTAACAGATTTTCTGTAGCACCAAACCATCCGATCCCTGTCTTTGTAAGATGTCGTGTCCACTTATGACAGAAATCTGCCCTTTTCATCAAGAATGCAACCTCTAAACTTTTCCAGAATTTACACAAACATGCACAAAGAATATGGGCATCAGATGATAAAGTGTCAGATTTTTAACATACAGACATTCAGAGTAATACCTTATTTTCCGCTACTACCCATCAGAACATACCAGAGTCCTAACACCTCTTAAAATGTGCACAGAAAAATCACAAGAATAATGATATTAGTTATATCATTTTGACAAGTCCGTACTATGAATTATCCATCTTTTTAAAATTATGCTCTGGCCCAGAGGGGTGTGGTTTCCCAAAGCACATGGTGGAATTTCTGGTTTGTCCACTTCCTCCAACTCAAATTGCTCACAGAGGCACTGCCCCTCCAAGTTTCTTTCAAGAGGAAGCCATTTACGGCCCCCCTGAATTACCATTTGCCTGAGCCAAGGAAGGCTCATTGTTCAGTTTCGTGCAGTCCCCAGGTGCTCCTCCCCTGATTCAATCAGAGAGGTGTCATCTCCTTTTGGTGGGGGCAGCAGAAGGCAGCCAGGCCTGGGAATGCAGTGGCTGAGCAAGTTTCAACTCCTGTCGGGGGTAGTTGCCGGGCAGAATTCAATCTCTTTAAGCCAGGCTTCAGCTAAATGTCACTTTTGTTCCCAGTTTGTCTTCATTCAAATGAAACTTACAATTTTTACACATGCAGCTAGAATGCTGATTCTAAGTTCAAAACTATGACATTTAACAGTTGCAAACTATGTGACACTTAACAGTAGGTCACTCATTTATTTTAAACATTTAGATTTGAGTGGCTTTCAGTCCAATTTAACTTAAGCTGCTGACATCCACAGCTCGGCCAGTTTCATTATGAACATTATTTTAGGCTCTTTCTTTTCCCAGATTTTGTATGCACACAAGACTTCATTCTGCCAAATGTCTGCTGGTGTTCAGTGAGTTTTTTGAATATCTTGCAATGTTTAAAATAGGCATTTTTAGCTTGCATCTCAGAGAAACAAAGGTGATTTCAAAGCGCTTTTTGAGCTAACAGGCACTGCTGTTTTTTCTTTGGTACCACTTTTCACTCATGGCGCTTCTGGCCCACCATGCTCGCACTGGTGGGTGGCAGGTTAGGCGACCATTTTGGTGTGCGCAAAAACTGCACAGTTTTCCTGGATTCTGGTGCAATGTGGGCTTTTTTGGCCATCTTGGATTTTCTGAGCCCACAGCCCCAAATGTTGCAGCATAATAACTCGAACACGAGTCAAAACCCCTGACACAACATAGCCTCTAACAGTAGCAAGGCTATTTTCATAGTCCGCGGTAGGAACAAAATGGTAGATACCACTGCCACCAGCCAAATGTTAGAGAAAGGGGAACAAAATAATGTTCCATGTGAGACAGACAAAAAGGGATAACTATTAACCTTTTCCAGTACTCTATGGAAGATAGTTTGTACTGAGTCTGTAAATTTAAATAGACTAATAAAGTCAATGGCAACTTTACCTGTTTTGGGAGACAGTAGTCAGTCCCAGAAAATGGAGTTTAAAGTGGGAAGTCTGAAAAATACAACCCTGTGTCACTGCACTAAAGGTGCTGTGTGACACACAGTAAAACGATGATGCCTATGGAGTAGGTGAGACTCCACAGTCTATGAACACAAAAATTTAAAATATTCAGCAAAACATATGCACGAGTGGGAAAAAGGCTCACACTCTTACCAGGTGAAAAAAATAAATCCTAGAAATCCAGCAAAGCTGCTGAGGGACTCAATAGGTAAGGGAAATTAGCCATTCTGGAGAATTCTCCCTAACAGTCACAACCTGCATTGTCCCTTAGTACTCTGGCAGATCTGTAGAGTAAGAGGGTAAGTGGGGTTGTAAATTAGTAGGACTGAGAGGGAGAAAAGCCCAAGGGAGCTGTGATGTGCTGTTGGCAGCTCCATTTCTGTTTACAAAGTTTGCTGAGCGTAGGTGTCAATTTCAATTGGTAGCCGTCATGTGCTGTTGTGCGAGGCTAAGTGTAGTTTTGCTTCGTTGTTGTGGTGTAGTGAAGTGTGTGCGTTTTTTTGTGCTGTAGAGGTAAGGTTGTGTTTAGTTCAGAGTTTGAGAGGTGTATACAGAAGGGGGAGTTATTTTTAGTAGGTTGGTTAGTGGCGGTCCCTATCCTACACTCACTGTACTGATTGACTGTGGTCCATGTTCCCTTCCCTGTTGTATATTCTGGAGTGCTACACTTAACACTCCTGCGTTGTTTGCAGAAGAGTGGTTTCCTCAATGGGCTGTTCAGTGGCTGTTCCTTTCCACTCGCAGCATGCAGACCAACTGCTGCCCATATCCTTTCCTCGTTAGCATACATGACTATCCAGCAACCACCACCCCCTTGGGCTCTCCTTGTGCCACGCGGTCCATCAGTTCTGTGATCGGCACGCCTCTCTCTCCCCATTTTTCTTTTACGCTCTATGTCAGTGGTCCAATTAAGTTGGATCTATCTTTCTCCCCGGTTTCCCTTTTGCACACCAGAACACTCTGTCCTACTCCCCAACCCTTTCAAGACGAATGCCTACATTTAGGACTCAACAGTTAATGCAGTGACACCCAGATTTGAAACAGCAGTCAATGATAAAATGCTGAAATTTCAGATGCATGGATATATGGAGAAACACATACATTTGGGACTAAATAGTAAATTCAGTGACAGCTAGATGTGAGACAAAGCAGCAAATGATCAAGCAGCTTGATTTGATACAGATGGACAGCTGCAGAGGACTCCTAAATTTGAGAGTCAACAGTCAATGGAGAGACATCTTACTTTGCCATACAGCAGTGATTGCAAAACGAATATACTAGGTGACTAAAATGCCTTGATTAAGGTAATAAGAGTGGTAGGGCTTATATTTAATTAGTACTTCTCTGTATTTTGAAACACTTGCCCCTTCAGGTTAGTGATACCTTTGTAAGTCAGCAGTATTTTCTCATATACATTTTGTTTCGTTTTTTTTGTCCCGGAATGTGGTCATTCTTTAAACCGTCATTAACTTCCTCACTACTTGTTTAACAATGACAAATTATATTATAATATTATAATAGTTTTTTATAACATGCTTAATACCGAAGAGGTTTTCTAATCATGGACCCGGGATTTAAACCTGTGTTGCTTTGCATCGTCTTGGTTCTAAAACGAGCAGGTTGCCACTGAGGTATGCTACCTATGCCCGTGTTGTCATCTTTATGCTATTGCACAGGCACCTTTTGAGGGAATGCTTCCGCAATCTGCGGCATCACCCTGCTGCAGGCACTTCTTCTGATTTCTGATCCTGCTGTTGGGGTGAACGCCCAACATGCCAAACACGGAAGAACATACAAGTTGAGGAACTACTTATAACACAAGACAGAAATCACACAGGAGGCCAGACCCCTAGATTACACACACACACACACACACATGCACACGCACACACACGCCCACACACACACACGCACACACACACACTCTCTCTCTCTCTCTCTTTCTCTCTCTCTCTTTAGGTGAAGCATATAAAGGGATAGATACATTTCTGAGAACCTCACATGAAGAAATGTAGACAGCAACATACAGCAGACACAGGCACTCACACTTAGAATATAGCTCATGTAGAATAATGGCAGAGATGAATAATGTGCAAAAGAACATTAGGCCAGAACACACACACAGGAGTAAGCTGAATAACGGCACAGTGCATACCCAAAGCAGCAATAACAGCTTTCATAAGAAACACTGACTAAAGTAATTACCAGACAAAATTGAGGTACATCTGACATTTGTTAATTGATTAATATATAGAGTTGGCCTCAAGGCAAAAAGCAGCTTCATACGCTAGTAGGTATCAAAAACACATGGAGCTCCTCCACCACATGCTCCTGGATAAGCGGCACATGCCTGCAGGGAGCAGAAACTCTGCAAACCACAGGAGGCCAGCAAGCGATGGTATTTTCCACAGGCTTGCCTGATCGCTGAAGGCTGTGGAGCTGCCCCCAGGTGTGCAGGCAGCATCGGAGGTCAGGTAGCATCGGAGGTGAGAGACAGCATCGGAGGTCCTAAGAAGAACATAGAGAATGAAATTCACCAGATGCGAGAGCAAGTGGGGAAATGAGTATTGAAATGTGAGTGGCGTGTGTGAAGGAGTCAACCATGTGGTGTATATTCTTTTAACTTTTACTATTTGGTAGAAATAGACCAGGGCTCCCGCGGAGCAGTGACGTCACAGTAGCAGTAGTGGACATTGAAGTGAAACATCCTGAGAGAGAGGAGGGAGGTCAGTGCTGTTTAAAAAAGAGTTGGAAGGGGGGCTCTGCTGAGCAGCCCGCAAGATGGCTGCCTAGCTCTAACGCTCCGTGGCCCGACGGCTGAAAATCCACCTAAATCAGCGGTTCCTTTCGTCATCTGGAGCTGGAACCCGGTGCATTGTGCTGCTCACCATTTCTACTTCATTTTGAGCTTTTGTGGGTGAAAATCAGAGTTCTGGGACCGCTCTGCCTCCACGCTGGGCGCCTGACGGCTGCGGCCTCCTACGCCGTGTGATCCTACCGAGGCCCCGTCCCCCCTGTGTCCTGCGGGGGCCTGCTCTACAGCGCCCGCAGGCTGCCCGGCTCCCTCTCCCGCCTGTGCGGGGTGCTGCCGATCGGAGTACTGGCCCTCACCTCTTTTCTTCCTGGCCCGCCCTAGGCTGGACCTGCACGCGCTGCTGTGCGGCGATTCCTGTCATGGCCCCGCTCTCCCTGTGGAGTCGTGCACCCGGGCTCGCGGCCTGCCAGCGTGGCTTCACTCTCCGGCTCGCCCCTGCTCGGCATCATCGACCCTGCGACTGGCCGACTCACATCATCACACTGCGGGGGCTGCTGGAGTGTCCCCCCGCTAGGACAACACTGCGCCGGATCCACCTGGAGGCTCCATTGCTGGTGTCCCCTGCCCTGTGGGGGCAGCTGGGCTTGGGCAGCTGCGCCGGGGGCAACAAGGCCCCCCTGCTGGTGCCCAGGCGTCGGGCTGGTGCCTCGGCTCGGAGGCCTACTCCCGCCCTATCTGCCACCTACACTCCGTGATTATGGCCAACACTTGCAGGTGAGGAGGTTGGGGGCCCAAGATTGTTGCGCACGGCCATTTCTGAGACTGACTTTACCCTGGGCTGTGTTTGACCCGCATTGCAGGGCACCGTTGCCCCTACACTTTCCAGCCTGCCCTGGTACTACCTGTGTGGTGCCGCCGCGACTCTGGGTGCGCCATCGTTCTCCTCTCCCCAACTGTGCTTCTACCCTTCGGTGCCCTAAATCCATTGGGCTCCTTCTGTGTGTGCTGCTCTCCATTTCTGGTGCTGCTTGCTTGAGACTTTCCTGTGGCGTTCTCCGTCTGATACTATCACTGCCAGGCTACACTGCTGTTTTGGACCCATTACCTGCCCCCCTCGGGATGGGCCCAGCGCCTGGAAACACATCGACCAGGGATGCTCCTTGCCCCTACCCCCATACAGCTGCCAGCCACGGTCCCTGAGGAGGCGGTGAAATTTATTGAGTCCCATATTCCTCTCCCAGGTCCGGTGGTCGACCCTGGGGAGGAGGGTTGAGCTGGCCTGCCTTCCCCCCAGCGCCTGGATCTCTTATTGTACCAATGGCATTCCTGTCATTTGCATTGTCCTTGCTATTTCATGTATCCTTTTTCTTGTAGATTCACTGCATTTCGTAACCGCTTGTTTTGTCTCCTGAAACTCAATATGGGTTACCAGGGTATGCTCTACGGTATTGTGCCCTAATCCCGGGATACTGTATGTCTATGCACCAGTGAGTTCAAAGATGAGCTGTCATCATCGTAATTAGCATATTTCACACAGACAACGTTTAGCAAGTAAAAGAGTGGACGTATGCATACATTAAAAAGTGTTGGAGAAAAGCATGCGCCCTGGGGGATGCCACATTTCTAAACCTCAAGTTGAAACCCCCTGTGGTGACCCTGGCTGATCAGGGACTCAGAAAGGAGGCCATCAATGCAATTGTGAGGTCAGAGCACTTGGTGGGTCTACCTAGCCTCTCAAGCAGAAGAGAGTGATAGACTACATTAAAAGCTGTAGAGAAATCGAACAGAATGAGCAAAGCTACCTTACCATTTTCAATCAATTCAACCAGATTGTCTATCAAGTTCAGCATTGTGGTCTCGGGGCCATGCATAGCACAGAAACTGGACTGTTGTGTACCTTGTAGGTTGTTTTCGTTGATATGTTTTTGTAACTGTAGGCAGACAGCCTTATTAAGAACTTTCAGTAAGAAAGGAGCAATTGTATTGGGGCAGTAATTCACCACATCCTGAGGATCAAGGGTTGCTTTAAGTATTGGTGTAATCCACACTTCTTTTACCCATTGGGGGACTACGGTGGTAGAAAAGAAGGAGTTAATAATGATGGTGATGATGGGGCAAGACACTGTATAGGTCCTTAATAACTGTGGCTGGACAAAGGACATCTGCACAGACCATAGGCTGTAGCCCGTTGACGATGCTGATGAGTTCTTTAGTGAGGGGTGAGTGGGACATAGATCTTTGTGCTGGAGGCCCAATCAAAAAGTGGCAGTACCATTATGGCACACCACCCTTCAACCCCACCTGCCAAAATTCTTTCCTCCTCCTCCACTGCAAGCACAAACACATGCCCACACCCACCCAGTCACACAACAGTCACCCACTACACATACACCATAAACACACAGCACAGCTCCAGGAATACAAAAACATACACATGCACATACAAAATTCTTACTGTTCCAGTGCTGCTCCCTCTTTGCCAGAAAGAAGGCCTAGCCTCCACAGTGCAGCCTGCCAGGCTCCTTCTGCCTCAAATATGCAGACAAGGAAGAAGAAGTATTGTCATGCATATTGGGGCCGGAGATGGACAGAAAGTAATGTTCTAGTAGCAGGGCGGTGCACGTACTGCAATAGAGCTTTACTTTCTTATTTCTCTGGGTGCATTCACTAGTGCGATTTCAGAAAGAAAGAACTCATATCATTTCTTTCTGGAGTGGGATTCACTTCAACTACAGACATTAGTCCTGGTTAGGAGAGCCTTACCCAGAGTCCTTAGCTCACTATCTTTCACAGAGGAGACATTTCAAAAACACATCTTTGCAATTCTCCTCTGAACAAGAGTACCAACAGCAACCCCAGACAAGTGTTTCGGTCTGGTTGGACCTCACCAGTAGGGTGGAGCTGTGTCTCTCTAAGAATAGTGAGCAAGGGGTCCACGTCTGGATATCCCTCGTAAATTAGGGTGAGATCCAAAGTTACTTAAAATATGCAAATAATAAGGGGGATCCTGGGAGGCCCTCTGCTAGACATTAGTCCTGGTTAGGAGAGCCTTACCCAGAGTCTTTAGCTTACTATCTTTCACAATCTCTTTCACTATCTTTCACTATTTCTCCCAGGACCCCCCATGTTAATTTGGAGGATTCACTCCAACTCCAGAAATAATTGACCTGACTCTTTCTGAAGTCAGACTAGTGAATGCACCCAGGACTGGAACTGAAGGCAGAGCACAGCAGGGGTGCACCAAGGCTAACATTTAAAGAGGGCTAACCCTTCAAATGTTAGGAAAGGAGCCAACTTCTTTGTGCATTCGTATGAGACTATTCTGGTGATCACTTCAATGTTACAAACAGTTAACTGTCTCTTTCAAGTCTAAAACCACACAGTTAAAGACTGCTGTGAGGAGGAGCTGTCTCTTGTCCCCTGCTACCCTTCTAATCACTCCCCTGACATTCAAGTTCTAACCCCATCACGATTTCAATTGTCTAAAAATGTATGCATATGCATGCAGGTGCTAACAGTGAAATGCTGTATGTTAGTAATTGCAGTGCATTTGGAAACAGTGAAGCCCAGGCGCTGTTTCCGGCTCTGCAGGTCAGCCTGGTCGAGGCAACATAGCCCAAAATTTCAGGCGGTGGGGGCTAGAGCCCCATCAGCTCAATGGTGCTGCACCACTGGAGCACACAGCACTGCCTGCTGTGTGCTCCTGCTTGGGCAACCTCATTGTCCTGCCAGCGGGACACATTTCCCGTTCGGCACCCCCATTGTCATGTCAATGAGGATGCCGAACGGGAGAGGTGTCCCTCTGCAAATTTCCTGGTCTGCCACTTGAAAGAGCCACTCGGGGGCAGGCTGCCCCACTAACCCCTGCTTGGTACACCATTGCTCACAGTGCTTACCACATGTCACAGACCATGCTAGCTGTTGTTGCTCTCAGTGTTTTGATGGTCACATGTTCTTAGATAAGGATCTGTGCAGGGGTCCCAGGTAGGTGTGTTGTGATGGATGATCTTGATATATTTTGCTAAACTGGTCCTGCCAGGAGTGCAAGGAATGAGAGCACAAAGCCAGGCCACTCTTCGGCCTCAGAAAGGCTAGCGTGTGTGCACACTGACGGAGCTTGAACTCTGAAAGAAGTCTTGGAAGGATGCAGGGAAGCAGAGCCTATCAGCGCTCATCTTGGGTTAGGTTTTTCTTCGAATACAGAACACATCCTCAAACTGAGCTTTCCATGCTAGTCAAGGTATGGGTGAAGACCTCTGGGTAAATCATGATTCTCACTCAATTCCAAATCACAAGGTTACCTTCACTCATGTACACTTTTGATAGCCAAATGGCCTCCACATTCAGACTATACAATCATCTTCCTTATATTTTCTCAAATGGGGACTCCAGCAAGGAATCCAGACACCATCAGGTATCCAGATAGATCTGGCTTTGCCTCTGCAGTCCCTGCTCTTCTTAGCAGTGGCAGAAACCATGACCATATATGGTAACATGTGTGCCCCATTATCTCTCACTCCTGCAGGTAACAGGGTTAGGCTGCAAGACTCAGCAATGAGTTTTGCACAGTCCACAAATGCGGGAATGTGAAATAAAGTCTGATTTCTATACTCAATTAACATTTGAAAATGCTGCGGCATCAACTGGAACCGACATCCTGAAAAGGTGGAGTTTGTTTTCGCAACTCGTCACATTCTTAACAGCGAAGGCTGGTGATTCTTTAATTACAGGTGCATAAATATTTGGCTCAAATATGCATGAGTGACCGAGCCTAGTGAGGGAGCCCAAATCAACAAAGAGGGGTGGGGGGAGTTCTCTTCCGAGAACATTTGTTTGAATAATGGTTTGAAAATGCTACATTGTACAGCACACTTTCTGGGAAAAAGTGGGTAAAAAACCAGACCGATTGCAATTGGTTTTGTAGGGAATACATGAAAAATTCCAACAGATGAAATTCAACAATAGTGAACAGGAGGATTTCCCAATGCATTTTCATGATGCCATTCCATACTATATGTGCCAGCATAAAAATATTTGCACGCTGGCTGGCTGCACCAACACATGCCAGTATTTATATATAAGGACATACTCAGGTTTTCTTTGTGCATCATGCCATTAATAATACTATAAGGAAACATATCCAAGCTGCCACTGCCAATATATGCCAGTACCATCACATAAACAATATTCCTGTTGGCTTTGCCATAAAAATGTCATTCCGCAATAACAAACATGTCCAACACATAATAACACACCATATAGGCTTTATCATAGATGCACAGTAAACAATGTCTTGCCAAAGTAAAAATGACTGGACTGGCTGCACCAAAATGCCAGTCTAGCCATGTAATAACACGTTTCCTGCTTGCTTTATCATAGATGCCCAGTAACAATGTTCATGCCACAACAAGAAAGGACTAAACTGAATACATCAAAATGCCAGTCTAGCCACACAATAACACTTATGATGCTTTCTTTATCACAGATCCCTAGTAAAAAAAAGTCATACCATAGCAAGGAAAGGCCAGACTGGAGGCACCAAAATAGCCTAACCACGTAACTTATCATTGATAAGTGTTGTTATGTGGCTAGACTAGACCACATTGCTGCAGCCACAATGGTTATTTTTTCTGACTCTGGCATTACATTTTTTAATGCACATCATGGTTAAACCAAACATGAGAAGTGTTATTACATAGCTAGGCTGGCGCACATTGCTGGTTATGTTTGCTGACTCTGGCATTGCATTTTCTTAATGGGTATCATGGTTAAAGCAAACTGTTATTGTATAACAAGGCTGGCTTACATTGCTGCATCCAGTAATGTTATGTTTTCCAACTTGCAGGGATTTTTTAACTGACTTATCTATGCTAGTAATGGTCTCTTTAAATCAGATGCAAAAAGTGCTTCGGCATACGTGCATGTGATTCACAGTGACCATTACTGGCATACATACTTTGTACCAGGGGAGGCTCTTCCATAGTGAGCAAGGGGGTGCCTGTTAGGGAGAATTCTCTGTTTAGGCTGAATTTCCTAACCTAGCGAGTCTCCCAGCAGCTTTGCTGGATTTCTGGAGTTGTTTTTCCTGCTGCCAAGAGTGAGACTCTTTTTCTCCCACTCTTGGACATGATTTGTGGTGTTCCTTTGACTGTTAATGTGTTTTATGGGCTATGGGGTCCTTTACTGCATAGGGTCTCATGTGTTTTTACTATGTGTGTTACACAGCACCCTCCGTGCAGTGACACAGGGGTGTCATAGTGACACCCCACCATAGACTCCATACCCTGGGACTGACTACTGTCTCCCAGGGCATGTAAAGTCACCATTGGCTTTACTAGTCCCAAATTATGAACAGAAACCAGTACAAACCATCATATTGTGGACGTACTGGTCGGGGCAATTCGATTGCCCCGGGGTCTGTTAGTCGAGGGGGAACGTCTCTGTCCCCCCTGATCGAGTTTTGGCTGGTGGCAGTGGATACTACTTTTTATATTCGACCACGAAATATCTCTATGGGATTTTCCCATTGTTCGAGGATACAACTTTAATTATTTAATTCTCATAGCCTCGAACATACCGCCGGTTTATTTATTTAATATTAATTCGCTGGTTGGTATTTTTGCCAGAACTCGATTCTAAAATGGTGTTTGTGTTCTCTTCTGTGACTCCAACCCAAGTTGAGCCCTTTGTTCCACTTTTTGGCGGGCTTCTCCACAGAAGCCTCCAAAAGTGGTGCCACTCTGTCTGGGTACCACAGGGTGTGTGGGAGGGGGTTTAGGCACCCTGGACTGAGTTACCTTAGTAACTCAAGTCGCACTCTTGTGTGATCGGTCCAAGTGGTGAGCCGTCCAGCTCACCACTTAGCCTGTTTGATTGACAGCTAGGCTGAGTGAATGGGGGTGTGCTGCATAACAGCAGGGCTTTTGGGACTGGAACTTCAGAAGTCGCCACAAGACCTGAGAATCCGACGAGGGAGAAACTGAGCTGACCTGCTACGACGACACCACCGGTGGAGCCCTGCGGAACCGACTCACCACTTCCCGATGACAGAGAAGATCTCCCAGCTGGAGAGTCTTCTTCCCCTGACTGGTGGGCACAACCAGTTTACCTTCTTTTCCTCGCATCCCAGGATGTCGTGTGGTCGAATTGCCCGTGCCAAGCACCCCGGCAACCGGCGAGCCACTTACCACTGGACCGCGAATAAAAGGACCGCTCCTTTTTAACTGAGAACTCCGCGGCTGGTTTCTTCGCTGGCAGTGCAACAGACTCCTGTCTTCCTCCCCGACAAGATCCTCTCTTCCCCCGGACGAAGCACCGACTTGCATCTGCTGCCAGGAACAACTGCCCCCGCTGGAGTATTCTCACCACTTTAAGGTACCGTGTCTGCCAGGCCTCCCTTTCTAAAGATTGCTACAAGGTAATAATAATCCCTTAACCTTCTGGACTGGGCTGGCCGCCTTGACCATCTAACTGGTCCCTTTCTTTTGGTCCAACTCTTTCTGAACCTTTTCGAGACTTTTGTGCACTTTTCAACCCTTGGACACATTTTGTTCTGATCCTCTTAAAGTGGATCCGGCTTTCTGAACTCTAACTTCACGGTTTGACTCTGCCTTCCTCTCTTGCTGTGTTCTTTTGAAAGTCTTGGGATCTGTTTCAATTTATGCTCTGCCTTTCTCTCCCTTTTAAACCAAATTATTAGAGTGCCATCTGCGTTAAGCGCTCACCGCTGTCTGAAAATAAGTGGGGCTTTACTTAAGACTTGTCTAATATTCTTTTAAGGGAGTGTATATCTTTTAGTGACCGTGTTTTTGAACTGTTTAACATTAGTGCCTGTGTGTTTTATTAGATGTGGTTTTAAATAAATAATTATATCTCTTTTACACCAAGCTCTGGTCAGTGTTTGCTTGTTCTGCTGTGTTCTTGTGACCTATTGTGAATACTCTGTATACTGCCTAACTCTTCTTGAGGGAAGTCGGACTGCTCAGCCACAGCTACCAAGTGAATCTGTGTGGTACAGACTGCTACCAAGTGGGTAGTCTTAAATCTTTTGCAGTGGTCCCAGAGGGAATTGCATAGGTTTCTGGCTAACAGTGCCAACACACCAGAAACCACACCCATCATCGAGGAGCCACACCAGCCCATGAATGCTCGCTCAGCTGCTTGTTGCACTCCTAGGCTAGCTTAAACGTTGACAGTTAATATCGCAGTTGTGCATGTCCAGTGGGCCATTCAAGGTAGGGGTGTTTTGCTTCCCTAGCCGTGTATGGCCCATTGAGGATACAAGCATGGGTACTGCACGTGTTTATGTGCAGGGGGCGCTCCTGCACCTCCCCAAACATACAAATAGAGAGGGGCACCACATCAGCACTCATCTGCGTACATGTGCAGGAACCAGGAAGTGCACCATCTAGTTCTTGTTCTTGCTGCTCAGGAGTCTTTCTGGAGGGAGCAGTAGAGCCCATAAGTATCAGGGCTGCATTCAGGTTACGATTTCTTTGTATGTATTATGTGTGTGAATGCGTAAATTCATGTTGTGTGTGAATGTGTTGTGTGAACGTGTATGTTTTGTGTGTTTGTGCTGGGCCGGGGAGTGGGTGTGGGGCGTAGGGGCACGTTACCCTTTGGTTGATAAAAGAAAGGATGATGCATTATTAAGTGTCTAGACTTGCATTTTGATGCAGCCAATCTAGCCATTTCTTACTGTGGCATGACATTTCTTCACTGGATATCAATGATAAAGCAAACATTTTAAGTGTTATTACTTGGCTAGATTGGCATTTTGGGGCAGACACTCTTGCCATTTCATATCGTGGCATGACTTTTTTTTACTGGATATCTATGATAAAACAAACATGTTAAGTAGTATCACCTGGCTAGACTAGCACTTTGGGTAGCATTTTTTGGGGCAGCCAGTGTAGCTATTTCTTACTGTAGCATGACATTACTTACTGGATATATATAATAAAGAAAACATGTTAAGTGTTATTAATTGGCTAGACTGGCATTGGGGGACAGTAGGTCTAGCCATTTCCTACTGCGTCTTGACCCTTTTTTTTACTGTATTTCTCTGATAAGCAATCATATTAAGTGTCATTGTTTGGCTAGACTGATTGTGGGGGGCAGGCACTCTAGCCACTTCCTACTGTGGCATGACATTCTTTTAGTATATATCTATGATATGAAAGCATATTAAAAGGTTTTACTTGCCTAGAATGGCCTTTTGGGGTAACCAGGCTAAACCTTTATTACTGTGGCAAGTTTTTTTTATTCTAGGCATGTACGACACAGCAAGCATGTTAAGTGTTCTTATGCGGCTAGAATGGCATTTTGGTGCAGCTATTTCCTACTGTGTCATGGCATTTTAATCTGGGCATCTATGATAGGGCAAGCATAATAAGGGTCATTGCGTGACTAGACTGGCATTTTGGTGCAGCCAGTCTAGCTATTTCATACAGTGGAATTTGTTTTGTTTACTTGCCATCATACGATAAAGCAAACATGAAAAGTGTTAGTACATTTCTAGCCTGGAATTAATTGTGCAGGCTGTTTGGACTGTTTTCTTACTGTGGCATGGAATCTCTAAAGGCAAAGGCAAGAACAGTATGTTTTTTTGTGAGGATACTGCCATCTATTGGCAGAGCCAGTGTGGACATGTTTTCTTATTGTATATTAATGGCATTATAAGCATTAGTACATTCTTTAAAGGAATTCTGGCAAATATTGGTGCATCAAGCATGGAAACGTATGGGCATGGCCAGCGTGAAGATATTTATCTACTGGCATATATTGTGGGTGAAGAAATCATGAAAATGCATTGTGAAATGCTCCTGTGCACTGTTGGTGACTTGCATCTATTGGATTTTTGGATTGGTGCTTCTCTACAAAAGCAATTGCAAATTGTTTGACTTTTTACCCAGTTTTCACAGACACGGTGCTGTATAATTCACCCTTTTAACATAATGTTAAAAAACATTTCTTGGAGGAAACACCCCGCAAACACCCATTGGGTGGTTTTGGCTACTTCACTATACTGAGTCACTCTGGCACATTGGAAAATATTTCCTGTGCTTGAGATGGATTGGCACATGGAAATAAGCATCCTGAAGGTCCAGAGATACCAGCCAGTCCTGGAGCTGGAGGGCCTGAAGGATCTGAGAGAGAGTTACCATCTTGAACTTGTCCTTCCTGAGGAACTTGTTCAATTCTCGTAAGTCCAGGATGGGTCTCAGTCCTCCGTCCTTCTTTGGTATGAGAAAGTAGGGGGAGTACCAGCCCTTGTTCCTGTCCGCTACAGGTACCGGTTCTATGGCACCTTTCTCTAGCAGGTCCATAATTTCCTGCAAGAGGAGCGGATCTGGAACTTTTAGGGAGCTGTTCCCCAGTGGATGACTCTGAGGGATGTGTAGAAAGGGTAGGCAGTAACCTTGGGCAACTGTCTCCAACGCCCAAGCATCTGACGTTATAGCCTGCCATTCCGTCAGATGGTGAGTTAACCTGCCCCCTACAGGTGTCTTGTGTGTGAAGGCCTCAGAGTGGTTTGGGGGCGGCTGATGCAGATGCCGAGGGTAAAGAGGCACCTGCTGCTGCTGCGGTCTTAGTACTTTTGACCCGTCCACCTCGGGTGGATCTCCTTTGGCCTCTTTGAGCCGGCTGTCCTCTGCCTTTCCTGAATGCGGAATAATAGCGAAAGGACTTTCCTCTCCCAGAGGTTCCTGAGGGGCGAAAAGGAGTTTGGCGGATTGCAGCTCCTAAGGATTTTGCTGCTGCTTTAGAAGTCTGTTACTTTTCCAGACTGTCATCAGCCTTTTTCCCGAATAATGAAGAGCCGTCAAAGGGCATATTCAAAAGTCTGGCCTGTACATCAGGGGCAAAGCCCGACTTTCGCACCAGCTTTATAGATGTGATTTAAAGTGGCCATTCCTGGCATAGATAGGTTGTGGCAGCAGTCTCATGAAAATAATATAAAGTGCTCCGATTCCGTGTACTGTCGGCAGTATGGCATTACCGGTATTTTGTCATGTGAACCAACTGTAAATTGTATGGCTTTTTATCTCTTTTTGACAAAAATTGTGCTGCAAAAGGCATTATTATAGCACATATTTTAAAACATGTTCCCCACTTAATTATTCTGTGCTCCCTCGCTACACTCGGTTACTCGCACTCATTTGTGGAAATATTTAGCCCTCTCCACTCAAAATATTCACCAGGCATGACTGCTTAAAAATCATGACGTTTACTTGATATTTTTGTTATTTTCATAGAGAACCGATTATGAAATGTATGGCTTTTCATCCCATTTTTCTTAAAAATTGTGCTGTAAAAGGCATTGTTTCAGCACACTATTTAGGGGGAACCCCCTATTTCCCCTTAACTATTTAGGGCTAATTTGAGGAAAAATGAAGGGCCCTTTACTGAAAACAGTCACCACCCCCATGAAAGCTCATCCATTAATCATGTATTCTCTAGGTGCCCCTTTAGGAGCTATCTGCTCCCCCCAGCACCAAAATCCGCCCCTGCCACTGTGCAGGAGAGGGTGAAAAGTCAACCTTTGTCCAATTTGGAAGTGTTCATGCGAATTCAGATTTTGTTTATTTATTTATAAAGAAGGTATTGATTCCATCACCACCTGTTACTTGTGAAGCTCGCTCCTCGCGGTCGGGTGTTGGCTGGGCTTGGTGCAGTGCTTGACAACTTCGAATAAGGCTTTGCTCCTGTTAGTGGCTGCCTCAATAGTGGAGGTGCGGCAAGCAGTCTTACCCTCGGAAATCATGTGTCTGCATTGGATGAACAGGGATTTGAGGGATGTGAGCTCCTCCAAGCCACAGGCTTTAGGGGCACGTGGGCTTCAACTACCTATTTGGTTGCGTGGTTGAATGATCCCAGAAGGGCTGCAGCATCCCCTGTGAGAGGGAATTTCTGGAAGGTTGCCTCTAGGTTGTCTAGCCGGAACTTCTTGAAAGATCGACTTTCATTCAGTGGCTTTCAGCCTGGCAGGCCCAGTCTGAGAACATCATCTCATTCCATGGGAAATAGACTACCAGGACCTGGTAGTGTTCACACATGGGCAAGATACAATATCCATGAAGGTAAGTAGGGGCCGAATACATAATCATACGTTCGGCCTTAAAAAAAAACACGAGGTACCAACTAAGTCAATGTGCTTATCTTCCTTGGTCCTTTTCTACATTGTTATAGAAGTTTGAGTTTGTCCATCATTACTGTACCACTTGGTCGGAACGCCTTTGAGAGTAGGATTTCTTCAGAGCCTTTACACATCTTGCCTTAAGTGCTAGAATTGCGATACAAATATTTCTAGCCTTGTTACATGAACACAGTTCAAAATGGCACACACGAATAGAGAATAATCTTCTGGATCTTTAAAAAAATAAAGTAAAACGGTGCGAAGATACCACTTCCGCTGAAGAGCAGCACAACACCCCCAGAGATAATCCAACGAGATTAGAAAGTCATTAAACACTTATTTCCTGCCACAAGATTTCAGATATTCGGTGGATAGAACGCCCAAACCCTGTGTGACAGAGATAAAGGGGTTGTGTGTGATGATGCACGTGTCATAGAATAGATAAACAATTCAAGCGACTTACTTGGGGTCTAACGTGCCACATAATAGTCACAATTCGTTGGAGGAGGCGTGTAATATTCAGGCTTCCTTTAAACAAAAAAACATTAACAGCCTGTCATAAGAAATATTGTAAGACACATTTTTGAATAATTGAAAACGCTGAAAGAAAATAAAACAAACCGTGCTTACCACCGCAATAACGTCGCAGCAAAACAAGATAAACTTTACAAGAAATAGAAGTTATCCGGTTTCCATCAAGGAAACTTGCTGACAGAGAAAGTCATCTGTCGTCATTTCATGGTTAAAACATCTGCTTATATGTCATACATGCAAATTGTACTTTAAAGGGAATGGGCTATATTTACCTTCCATTTCATTTTCCTTTTATGAGAATTATTTTGTTGCCCTTTTTCAAATGGTGGGATTTCACCCCACACGCCCTCCTCCCCGCCCCCCTAGCACAGGTGCCTTTTACACTCCCCCCTTTTCACCTTTTTTACGCCACATGCCGACTTACACATACATTCCCTTTGTCAACATTCTTTTTGTCAATAATGGGTTCGAAATGCTGGTTTCTCAATGGAATTTTTGAAATTGGTGACTGTTCACACACAAAATGCTTGTTTTCCTGAATAAGGTTCTAACTGCCACAAGCAAATTAACGTGTTACAATAACATGGCAGGCATACGAATTAATGGACTTTTCCATCCATTGTACAGTGTTGCCCATGAAAGGATGCAGCCCGAGCCAACATTGTGACTTTTGCTGATGGTGGACGCCCTCTTCCATTATGTTATGAAGCTTGTATACTGTGCCACATCATCATTGTAGTAGCCTCACGGCACCCATTGTGTCAAGGGGCAAGTTTATTGTGTCCCCTCCAGGAGAGAAGAGGAGTGGGGATAAGAAAAGGGAACAGGAACATAGTTAACGTTATTGACAGACATCAGCAGTGGTGAAGTAGCCAGGAATAGGTAGGTTTGTGGTAGTGTGGGGACATCTGACTCTGCTGGAGGGCTGTATGTCAGCTCACGAGGGAGGGCGTGCCTCCATTTGGTGTGCAAACTATTGGTAGAAGGATTGACAATATGATTTAGGTTATGGATCCACATTAGAACTCTTGAATCATAATGTTTGGCTCACTAACCTCAATGGGCCCATTGTCTTTAATGCTGTCACCCATGTGGGAGCACAATCTCCCTCTTGTCCAGTTTTACATGAAATCTTCATTATATAAATACCACCCAAAAAGGCTGTTGTTACTAGCCATAATTTAGATACGAGATTGCCACGTGGGCAAAAATATTGCCCTGTCGGACAATAAGATCATCCTTTCCCTTTGCCAACGTCTGACCGAGTGGCATGCAATATCCAGAAACTCAATGCCAAAAGCGGGCAGAGGATAAATGCTGATGTGAACAACCATATTTAAATAGTTTGAAGAAGATCTATAGCAAATTTATATTAATAGGACACGAGGAATGGGCGGCCAAGAATAGACATATTTCAGACCTTTAAGGGGTATTGAATGGGCTTTAATTATTTCAGCCCTGCTACAGAAATTCGTGGTCTCATGTAAAGTGTCACTTTACATCATCTTCATTGACTTCAAGACCACTTTCGATAGTGTTACTAGAGGGAAACTCTGCCCTGCATGCACTAACTAGCGCCTTGGCCTCTGTACCGAACGCCAGCATGGCTTGCTGGGAAATGGGTAACATCCCGGTGGCACAGGCCACACTTGTCAAGCCTGTTTAACACAACAGGCTTAGCCCTCATTGTGCAGGTATGCAGAAGCTGGCCCGGGCCAACTAGCACTTTGGCGTCTCTACCAAACGATGGCAAAATTGCTGAGAAATGGCTAACTTATCGCAGTTGCAGTGAACCCTTTCATTAAGTCTGATTACTCGACAGGTTTAGCACCTTATGTGCATGAACGCATCAGCTGGCTCTTTTCCAGCCGATAGAGCGTGTTCCCACACTAGCACGTCAACTGGTGATGCACGTCTTCCTAGATGCCAGCCTTACCGCTACTCTTCCTTCACCTCACGCAGCCGCACCTTGCACACCTATCACTTCACTTCACTCCTGACACTGGCACGGGCAACTCTATCCCTGACACCGCTGGGTTATTATTGTGTGTTCTAAATGCAGGCTCAATTGAGCGTTAGTGAGAACACGCAGTCACCCAATATACCTTATGTTCCTCCAGCCGGCACCCACCACAATCATATGTATACTCTACTTTGACCCGGAAGCCCTTGCCCATCCAACCAGCATTGCTGCCCTATCAGACCACACCACCACAACACACCATTCCACTGTGATATCAGAATGGCACAAACATTCCTGGCACAGATTGTTGCAGGATTATTCCTGTATGATCCCTGTCTGTTGTAGAAAATAAAGGACAGTTCCAACTTGCCCTTGGCTGAGTCCCCCGTTTGTATGCTGGGGGAGGGTAGTTGGGCCCTGCGTGCATTGAACTGTGAGCGTGTATTGTGAACCCCGGTCCTCTCTGGCATACCTAGACAAAGTGATAGCAGAGAGAGGGCTCACTACGCCCTTTCGGCATAGAGATACCTCTTCCATCGCAGTGCCTGGAGGACTGTGGGGGGCCTCGCGGAGCGCAAGTCACATGGGAGGTGCACCCCATGCATGGCAATCAGGGTCCATCTTGGAAATATCATGCCTGCAGTCCGTGAGAAGCCCAGCAGACCAGAAGGGTGGTGTGGCAGCTTTGGGGGAGCCGGCAGTCGAGCAGCATCAGTGGTTCACAGAGTGTAAGTATTGACTCAGCCACATGACAATTGAGGGGGTGGTAAAGAAATGTCAGGGTTGGGATGGTGAGGTGTATTCTTGAGTATCGGTGTAGTATTGTTGAGTAGCATGAAGTATTGTCAAGTATTGTGAAATATAGTAGGGAAAGGAGTGGAGGTAGAGGTCATTTTGTGGTTAGTGAACATTCAGTCTTGAGGTAAAAGGTTTGGTCGAATAGCGTAGGGTATTGACTTACTGGTCCGGATGACAGAAGTTGGGTCCGGATGACAGCATTATTTAAATATTGGATTCTCTGTCGATTTGGCATTTTAGCTCGGGTCATAGATGATGGTATCCCCATATATAGGACTTAGCAGCTGGAGCTAGCTGAAATTGCGTAAGGTGTTCTTCTGCTTAAGTCACGCTGAGCCGTTTTATCTACAAGGCGACACTGTAGGTACAGATTGAGCATGTGAAAAATTGATTTTTCCTGTTAGGAGCCAGGATGACGGCTGTGGGTATATGTCAGGTTTTTGAAAATGTATCTATTGAGAAAGTATTTTGTGAGCTCTGTTAGTGATTCATATCTTCCCTTATTTAGTACAAGGGTGATGTCACCAGAGAGATCTGTGTATAGGACTAGGAGAGCATGAGGAGGTGCAGAATTCGGTTTTGGTCATCGAACAAATGGACAGAGGGAGCTGTTCTGTGGCGGTGCATGGAAGGTGCATGCATGAGATTGGTGGGTGTGCCTGACGAGGCAGAGAGATTCAGAGGGGAGGTGCGCAGACCACGCCTGAAAAGTTGGTTGACATCCACAGAGGCTTGTGACAGGACAAAAACAAGTGTTATTTCGAAATTTTATATTGTGCATGACAAGGCATATCTTGTAAAATAACTGCAAAGTTTTTGAAAACCTTGCCTCGAGGTCAAGTAAGTATTAAAAGCAATGTACTGTGGTAAAGATGCGGAGGACCCGCCCCTACATCACCTATGTCAGGCCCTTCCGCGATATAAGGACAAGATTTGTAAATATAGCATGGAATGGTCAAAAGCATGCAAGGTAAATTGACTAAGCCATGGGCAAAGGACGGCAGCTTCCCCAAACATGGGCAGCAACCATTACACACACATTTGCAAGAGATTTATAGGGGGAAGACATTGCACAATCGTATGGCAATATTCGAGCTCTGGAAAATGTTTCAGGGTGACAGAGGGGATGTGGCGCGGCGTCAATGGATAGTGAGCCAACGGGTGACCCCGAGGGAGACGCCCTCGGCCTCCCCACCCCACTTCCTCCTGACCACGACAGTGAAGGGGCTGCAGCAGGTACACAGGGATTTTTACCCTATACATGAGTTAAAAGCAGTGGAGGGGTACTCAAATCCAATATTCGTACCTCCACCCTCTACCAAGGAGGAGGGGCATAAGGGGGTCGGACAAACAGGAGGCGGAAAAGCAGCGCACAGTGAGACACAGACAAGCACAAGGGAAGGTCTAGAGAATATAGCATCAAACAAGTGGGTAGGACAAATAGTACTGAAATTAGATGGGAAGACAGCGGGAGAACTAGGAGGGGTGAGTAAGGAAGTAACAGGTTTTAAAGAGGGCAGGGAAGCACAAGAGTGGGCAGTGATAATGGAAGAGGTAGGGAGAAAAGAAAAAGAGGAACAAGAAGAACGCAATAAAGTACAAAAGGACAGGATAAAGGGCAGCAGAGAAAGAGCGGGAGCAGCACGAGAAGAGGAGGAGTAGAGAGCTCGAAGATAGAGAGGAAAAGGGAGGAAGACAAGAATGAAAGACAAGTTTTAGTAAAGAGGGAACGGAGGAAGTGGCAAATTGAGCGTCTCACAAGAGAGCGCAAACGCAAGGAGGAGGAAGAGGAGCATGCAGTGAGAGACATAAGATTAAGGTTGGGATCGACTACTTTTGACGACAACGAAGTAAGATAGGCAAGCAGAGAAGAGCGCAGCAAGAAGTGTGACAGGGCATCTACGCTGCGAGACAATCGGCAGGGAAAACCACTGATCAGAGCTCCACGTGGGCGGCAGACAAAGATAGAGAGGGAGTGTGTGGTGACAAGGACGAGAGACTACGACAGTCCAGAGCTACATTACACAGCTTGGATGACTTAACCCCATATGTGCAAAGACTTAGAGACCTTCCAGCACGAAGTAGGGGAGAATGGAAAGGGCATCCACATCCACTAAGGACACAGGGGGAATGGAAAGGGGGGCACAAGGTGGGAAACGTCAGTACACACCCTGGAAACATATCACCCAAAATAATGTCAGGTGTAGGTTACTCTCGTTGACCGTGGATGTGGGGAAATGGAGATACGAAATGGAAAGGATGACAGCAGGACACAAATTAGCAGTAGGGGACATAAAACATTTACTAGTGGTGGTAGTTGGACAGGCTGCTGATGACATATGGAAAAGGGCGGGGTACCCCGGAGTAACAACACAGAACACGTTGCACGATGGTTTACCATTTGCTAACTGCTGAGCGGCTGTATGGCAGGCTCTACAGATGCAGTACCCATACACATCAGTGCAATCATGGCATGCAGAATGGGGGAAGATGAAGACACCTTACAATATATTCAGGCTATTCAAGAGTTATGGCTCCTTGAAATGTGAGAACTGTGGGATAAAACAGTAGCATTATTTTATCATATACAATGCCAGGGGTTACCAGAACAGGCTCAAAGGCAATTAAAGAAGTTGTTGGGCATGGAAGCAAAGCCATGGTCAGAAATACAACTTACAATAGTACATTATTGCAGGATAATGCAAGAGAATGTGAGGAAAATGCGTGAGCAAAGAAAGAAATGAGGAAGCAAAGTTAGCACAGAAGAAACTGTCCAAATGTGCCAGGGAAGAGGCAGTATTGACAAGCGTGGGAGGTCAGAATGCACCACAGACAGTGCACATTGCCGCCTGCGGGAGGGCGGCTCATGGGGTGGGGCATGCACAGCATGGGTTTCGAGGAAGAGGAAGAGGGAGGCCACGGATATGGGCATCAATTTAAAAAGGGCCGATTGGGATTTTCAGTGGGATTTCGAGGATATGGCGGCCAACAAATGCAGCACGGTCCAGAAGGGTTCACTGGAGGGGATCAGAGGCATATAAGAGAACCATCTCAGTGCTGGGTGTGTGGACAGATAGGACAGGCAGAAGCAGGGGAGGGATACAACAGAATGGGGGAATGCAATGCCAGCCATCATATCCACAAGAATAGAATGAGTTCTATAGCCATTATCAGACACAGCAACAAGGACAAACACAGAACACATACCTGCAGTCACACCAGCCCACAATACAGTCAAAAAAAATGCAGACGACCTGTGCAGCATTATTTCCCAGACACCCCAGATGCTGTAGATGCAGGGTAACACACAGCAATCATACACGGCCCAGCAGATACCGCATATGCAGAACAGCATACAGCCAAACAGGTCAGTGGCACGCACAGACTCCATGACAATGACTCCTATCAGGAAACTAGTGAGGGTCATAGATTTGCAGGGCAACCCATTTTTGGGAAATGGAATGTCAGCATACCCTCAATAGGACAGCCAACAGACAGAGTTGATGTGTTCCATCCTATAGATTACACCCAACTCAGCGGTGGAACCACATTTAGGGGTGACGATAGGTGACAAAAGGTTTTACTTTCTTGTAGACACAGGGGCAACTAGATCCGGCATCCGGGAGGGAAGAATAGTATGTCAGGCAATGCCATGAATGTTCGAGGGATCTCTGGGGTTACTGAATTGGTTCCTTTTACAGACAATATTGCACTTTCCATAGGGGAACACAACTTAGCTTTACCCCCTACTGTATTCTCAACAGACACCAGTAAACATACTGGGGAGGGATATCATGAGCAAACTTAACATGACCATTTAATTCACGGACAAGTGGATGGTGTTAGGAAAGATTTCATATTTGAATGTAATGTTCCCTCCATGTGTCAACCCCCAAACTTTTTGCTGCTGTTTTACACCCTGATCTAGACTTTGCCAGAGAAGCACAGCCCTCAGCTGCACTCGTCTGGGTTTTCGCTCACTTTTTATGGTGAAACTGACATGCCCTTAAGACAGTCAGTATTGGGAGACTTTGTTTCCCTTAGTCCTTTTCTCATGTTGCAGCTTCTGTGCAACATGTAACCAGTGTGCAAAGTAACTTAACTTACAGCACACTAGGGTCTGTAGTCATTCCAAAGGCCCTAGAAACTCTCGCTGGACTTTGTATGAACTGTGCAGATGTGTCATGGACAGGACTGGTGGCAGCTATCGTTTTCATGTATTTCTAACCCTTTCTTGCCATGTAAACCGCGCTTACCGCGCTTGGCACTAATATGTAGCCTGGCTCCAAAATGGCCATGCCACGAGGTTCTTTGTCCTGTCCTTTGCCCATCTTACCCCTTCAACTTCCCCAGGTCAAGCTGACCCGGGTCAGTCCTTATTTGGTGATGCCCTTTCCCGCGAAACCCAATGCTTTCGCGGGCTTCTGCAGGCCTTGTGTGTGTGCCTCCAGGATGTGGGCTGGGATGTCTGTTCCGAATACACATCCTGGGTGCCAGAGAGTCTGTAGTGTCCTGGATGCCTGGGACCACCGTGGTCCGTGATTGCACCACGAATGGAGTGAGTGTTTGTGAGCAGATCTCCCATTGGGTCCTCTCCGTTTTGGCACAAAGGGAACTTTGGATAAGAGGAGGCTGGAAATGCCAATACCATGTTGATCTCCTGAGTTCACACGAACAAAGGATAAGGAGCCAAGTATCCTGCAACAAGAAGCCGAGTCGAGGAACCGCTGGTGACCCGCTGGAAGGTTTGGCACCCAGAGCCCACTGTCGTCCCGTGGGACCCCTCTACATCTGATCATCCTAGAAGGTCTGCGAAGATGCTTCGACCCATTGGAATAGTGGGATCAACTATTCTCGGCACCTTCAACAAACCCTGCAAGTAAGCCTCTTCGGAAGTGTCCCTGGGCCAACCAGTGGGCTGACCAGCTTACACGGGACGTTTGCTCTGTTACCGCCGCTGTTTTGAGGAGGCCCTCGAAACCTGGTACACTGCTTGCTCTGTGTCCACGGCACCCTCACACCGAATTTTGTACACTTGGCATTCCCAGGTCTGAAGTGAGACGAGTGCGCCCGGACCGGAGTAAACGCAGTTACTGTGTTGCCCTGCTGTGGCAACAACCTGTGCAAGTGCACTGCATTTGTGACCCCCTTACCCCTGAAGCCTGCTACAGTGGAATTGGGCTGATTCCTTCACCCGGAGTGGAGAAATCACCACTGTCCCATTTGGGAATCCCCGCTGTATCTCAGAGTCTACACGGTGTCGAGACGTCCTGATTGTCGCATTCGAACCTGCCAGCGAAGTGGACTGCACTGGCGAAGTTTGGGTCTGCCTGCGTCGGGGACCAGTGAGTAGTCCTTACCCCAACCGGTGGCCCCTAGTGCAGGAGCCAATTTTTACACACAAAGTGGCCCCTGAGGGCCCCTTTCCTTTCCAAAGCTATTGCGAAATAGCAACTCCATCCCGCACTCTCAACCTGCCTCTGCCCTCAAGTGGAGGTCCTGCTTGAATAGTGGGAACTTGTTCTTCATCGCCTTATCCACCTTCCTGAGCTGCTAGGGACCCTTGAAGAGACCCTATTCTGTCCATTGGCAGAAGCGCGTGCATGTACAATTGAGCACAAGGCTCCTCTCTGTAGGGCTTGGACTGCCACTTAGTTAGGTGTATTATTGATGCTGAACTGGGTTTAAAGATTACTTGCACTACCTGTTTTCCTCCCCATCTAGGTGGTCTACATATTTTGTGCTCTTAACCCCTTAGAGCCCCCTGGTCTTGTATACATATTGTGTTGATTGTGATGTATTGGTTTACTTTAGTATTACTGTGATTCTTTGCTATGGTCTATGTTACAAAGGCCTTGTAATAAATGTGTCATATTTTTAACATAACACCGGTCTGAGTAATTTGTAAGTGTCCTTGCTTTGTGTGCTCATTGAGGTCTTTCAGTCATCCTCACCCCTCCTGAGACTTAGTCTTGACCGCCTGCCGTAGCTACACTGATTTGTCTGGCTTGTCCAGAGGTTACCCTGTTCCAAAAACTAGGTTGGCCTTCTGAACCACTGCCCCTTCTGGCCAGAGTTCAGAAATCCTTCTTAACAGATGGTGTGTTCCACACCAGGGATACACCTTCTAAATGTGAGAGAGATTATTCAAGCTTATTGTGGATGTACTTACAGAGGGGATGCCAGTAGATGAGGAGTTGTTACAATATGGGACTGAAATAATAATAGCATGGCTCCCAGGGATTCTGGGCAAAATGTGTCACCTTCCAAATGAGTATCTGTTCAAGCCAGAATTACCATTAGACGAGAAGGAAGGAATGGTGGTGCCATTAGAACAAGAGGCAGTAATAGTGGGGGACGACTGGATAGCAGTGCATGGGACGGGATGACACAGGGCGACCATGGCAAGCAGTGATTGCCATGGCAGAAGGATATAGGTTGACTATGGTTACAGACAAAAAACTATTCAAAGAAAATTGATCAGAGGATGAGATGGTGTTTGAAATGAGCATTTCATATTGGGTGAGAATACATTACAGAGAGGTCCCACAGAGAATGGTGATGATGCTAAAAGCACCGCCGATGTTTTCTCGAGGAAGATTTGGCAAAGGTCCCCAGCATTTTATGGACCACAGGTTCCCATGATGTGGTGCTTCTGAAAGGGATAGGAGCAGTAAAAATAAAGTTGAAGCCAAGAGCTAGGCAATATCCCATGTCGAGGGAGGCAGACAAAGGCATCTATGAGACAATTGCAGCACTAGTGAAGCAGGGCATCCTAGTGCCATCAGAATCACCATCCAAAATGGCTGTGTACCCTGTCAAAAAGACATGGCATTTTATACAGGACTTGCACCCTCTGAACCATATTCTAGAAGCAGAGTTTTCTTTAGTTTCAAATCCAGAGACAATTTTGTGTAGTATTGCCACAGAAGCTGCCTACCTCACGGTCATAGATTTGAAGAATGCAGTCTTCTCAATACTATTAGACCCAGACTCACAGGACTTAACTTCATTTCTATATAGAAATATGAAGTGGAAACATACAAGACTTCCTCAGGGGTGTTGCAAATCACCTTCCATATTCAACAGAGTACTCCAAATTGACTTAGGCAATGTACAGATGGAGAGCATGGTTATACAGTACATAGATGCAGCAGTTTATAGGATTATGAAATTATTGCAGGGCACGGGTATTTGACATACAGCATGTACATTAGGCCCTTACTGAGTGCACTGAAGGAAGCACAAAGCGGGGAGAGGACATTACAATGGACAACAGAAATATACTGGGGCATTCGAGGAGCTCAAAGAAGCAATATGCACAGCTCCAGTGTTAGGGATCCAAGACTATCAAAGTGAATTTCTTTTATTCTCACACTCTGATGGAGTGGTCATGGCACAAACCTTGACCATATTAGTGGAAAATTAGACCCAGTAATGAGAGGATGCTATGCATGCGAACAGGCATTGACTGCTGCCGCATTCGTAATAGAAAAATCAGCGAGTATTAACATTGGATGCAGAACCACTCTTTATGTGCAGCAAGCTCTCTTTGTAATACTGGAAAGACCGAAACGTACATTGACAACAGAGAACTTCATGCTATAAAAGTGTTACTGTCAAACCCAGTTCTCAAGATAGTGAGATGCAGAGTTGTCAACCCAGCGACTTTTATTGCTGACCCCTTAAGGAGGGCGACTATGCCCACGACTGCTTAGCAAACATAGAGGAATTCACTGACACTAGAAAATTTCAGGAGAACACACTTAAGGTGGGAGATGTGCTTTATATTGATGGGTCATCAACAATTGACCAAACAACTGGGGAAAGACATTCTGGGACACCAGTAGTGAGGTTAAGGGAGGACGGGACATGTGAGGTGGTGACAAGCGCACGTATACATCACATTTTTCAGCACAAGCATAATTAGTGGCTTTAATATTGGCAGTGGAGCACAGCAAAGGAAAAGACCGGACAGTGTATTACAATTCAGCCTACATGACATCCACAGTGCATTCTGGGCTGTCACAGTGGCTTAGCAGGAGTTTCAGATGTGCTGATGGGTCACCAGTACAGCACACACTCCTTTTTCGCAGAATGATAGAGGCAATAGACCTCCCACTCTGCATGGCAGTGGCGAAGTTCCAGGCATACATGAGCGGGGAGGATCCTGTCTATAGGGGTAACGAGGCAGAAGATGCAGAAGCAAAACACACTGTTTATTTTGGGGACATTTTAGAAATGGATGCTTCATCCCCAGTGCACAATTATACATGAACAATGATACTAAAGGAAGTATATAATACATTACCACTGACACAGATTATGGAGTTGCAGGGAACTGCACCCAGGGAAGAAAAGGAGTTATGGATAAAGAGGGGATGTAGAGTATCTCCGACAGATGCATTATGCGGCAAAGAACACAGGAAAAGTGGTAATGCCATTTACATTATTGCACACAGCACTGACACAATTACACCATCCTACCCATATAGGGAAGAAGGTGCTTGCTGCTCATTTAGGAGAGGACTGGTTCTGTCCCAACATGGCTGAATACGTGGCTGAATTCATGACAAATTGTCTAGTGTGTAAACAATTTTCAGCAGGTCATACATTACGGGTAGTTAGAGGAGCTATACCTCGCCAAATGGGTCCATTCCAACACCTGCACATTGACTATGTTGACATGATCCAAGTATGTGAAAGTTACAGCTACATGATAGTGGTTATATACCCATTTTCCTGATGGATCGAAGCCGGTCCTTTTTCCCATCCTGATGCCTTTGGAGCAGTGAAATTCCTGGTTTGGGAGATATTTCCACAATGGTGCATGTGTGAGGTCATACAGTCTGACAATGGCCCTCACTTCCCATATGAGATGTTCCAACACATCACAACCTTGTTAGGAATACAATACAAATTCTTGTGTGCCTATCACCCGCAAGCAAACGGACTATATGAGCACTTCAATGGTCTTCTCAAAGAAGGCGTAGCCAAAAGTAAAAAGACCCTCAATAAACATTGGCTTCATTGTCTTCATAGCGTTATTCACATTGCGGAATAAACCAGGGTCCGACCACCATTTAACCCCACATGGGGTGGTGACAGGATTGTGCATGCGACTTCCCCTGGCTCCTCCCACTAGGGCAATCAAAGATGCTGAAAAAGTATATGATGTATTGGGTCAGGAAATATACGAGTACACCGCTTCCTTGATGTCTAGTGCCTCTACACAACAACACTGAAGCAACTGAGGATCTCTTAAAGCGGCCACCGGCGTATCCAGGGGACACTGTCCTGTTACGAAATTTCAACAGAAAGGGGGACAAACCACATTTTACTGGACCACACATTGTGGACTTAGTGACTGAGCGAGCTGTAAAACTTGCAGGAAAAACAACTTGGAACGACCTCGGAGGACATCAAGTCCTACAAATAGATAGCCTCACCTAGCATCAATAATGAAAGGGTTAAGATCCACAAACAGAAGAGCAAAACAATAACTTGGAATCAGCACAGCCCAGCAGAGGACATCCAATGGTTACTTGTTCACATACAGGTAAGATAGGGCAACGACTTCCTACACATCCAGAGTGAGGCAACACTGTCTGTTATTTTTCTTTTCACACTCTGACTCTATTCACTGTGAAAGTGTCACTGTTATTATTGCATAGTAGGTATTGCAGTGTTTCATGATTTCCTGTGAACTCCATCCTGAAACCTTCCAAGGCCAATTTGTCCAATTTGTAAGGAGGTCCAATAGTACCAGGAGACACAACCCAAATGTATATTTCTTTATCTTCAGAGCGTATTTGTCCCAAGTATATACACACCTTGAAAGAGGAAATCCATCAATACTCTCGGAACTTTGTGACCCAAGAATAAAAGCTGTGTGGGAACAGCTATTCCTTCTTGCTATGCAGATTATTTTGTTCACAGAGCTTGACCTAATTTTTGCACATTTCAGGTGGGCAACTGATATCTTCAAACTACACAATGATCCATGTTTGGATGATGTAGGGACATCGTCATCTCACCCTTTGAGTTTGAGAGGTGTTGTACTGCCCCCTCATTTCTTTTGTGGTGCACAGTTCAAAGTAAATGCTGCCTGACATGAAAGCATGGCAGGCACGGTTTATGCTCTTTGCATGGCGGTGTTCAGAATTGCAGTGTGTACGCCACCTTTTACCCTATACTTTCGCACTCTGCCGTGCAAATGATGAACATTTGCAGCAGGGAACAGCCTGCGTGTACGTCAACATATAACGGCTCCCCACCATCAAATTACGATTTTAATGAACATGTGCTCCAGAGTGCTATCTGAAAGGGAGACTATTTAGCAGGTCTGACTTTGATGGCAGAATCCATTTTTTAGAGCTTCTTAAACTGTAAATGATTTGTAAAATTCCCAGTAGCAGGTGGAAATCTGTCTCATCTAGACTTGTCTTGTAGAAAGTATAACTAATCCATTCTTGAATTTTAGACCATTCATAATGCACTGTAGGAGTAATATACATTTTTGTTGAATTGGAGGTTTCTGTGACTTTCCTCACTAAGGGAAGGCATCAGCAACTTAGATCCAAACACTGTACTCTATTCAGGACTCAAAGGAAGCCGTTTTCCTATTCATCATCATTATTTTCCTGTGCAGGCTGCACCTCCTGGTCAGGTCAAAGTCCCCCTCTTTGTTGGTTGCATTAGGCTGAAGGGGGCCTCATTGCTCTCATGTGACCCTCATCTGGAGGGCTTACTCTCATTTTAGTTTAAAAAAGTACTTGGATGTAACATACTCCATCTCCTCTCCCCTCCCCCAACATAACAATAGGTTATCACATTTCCTTACCAGCATTTCCCGGTTTATGATAGACCCACCCGGTAGAGTCCTATGGCACTTTCATGGTAGAGTTGACATTTGTACACAGTTTAAAAGAACTCAAAACATTTGGACACAAGCTACATTTTGTACTAATGTAATATGATAGCTTCCCTTGTGGCCGCCCATAGCTAATGTGCGGTGCTTAGCCCTGTGGGAATGCTGCAGAAAATGCAATACATGAATCGCCTACTGTCTTCCCTATTGCAAATTTCCAAGGAACCCCCAAAATGTGAAGCATTTAAATCCCCAGAGTGTAAGAGGTTGAAGACAGGATGTGACATTCCTCTAAGAACTTGACTCTCTGCAACCAGCATCAGAAACTGGGGCCACCCTATTTTGGTTTCTTGCACATATGTAGCTAGCTCTTGCCCGCAACATACTGCCTATGTATATTACTCAAGCAACATATCCCAGATTCTGATAATTGTGCAGACCCAAGACCATCCTCAACCCATGTTGACAGACAAGTGAAATATGAAGTACATTCCATCTATGATTCCTAGATACAGTACAGGCATTTGCATTTCCTAATCGACTGGACATTTTATGCAGCATGTGATCACACAAGGAAACTTACCTGCGAGGTTCACGCTCCTCGACTGCTCCAGTTTTGTCTATCTATGATTACTGTGGAAACCATAGTCTCCAAACTTCACAAAAGGGGGATTGTTTGCCACTTCTTGTGGAGCCTGTGGCTGGGATGCAGAAGCATGTTGCCTCGTGTTGCCTGTGCCTTGCATCTGCGCTGGTGTCTTGCTGGTGGTGGTGATGGCATCCAAAGACTTTTCTGCTTTGGCGATTCTCACCAACACCATGCTGGAGAACAACAGGCACCATTAGTGGAATTTCGTTCTTGGTTGCTACCATGTTCAGGAGGTTGTGCAGACGATGAGGAATATTGAATCCGCCTGTTGCATGCATGATTTGCCACATCCTGACACTTTACCAGGACAACGCTTACACCAAGGATTACCATCACTTTGATATCCCAGGAGAATCAAACAGAGATGTTCATCCAATAACATTATATCATGCCTTGCTCTGATGAGGACACACTTTGAAACTTACTTTGCCTGCCACTAAAGTCACCCATTCTGATGAGTTCTGCCTTTTCTCTGCCTGTCTTACCCATTTTCCTGACCTTTTTCTACCTAGCCTTGGTCATTTGGTTCTCCCAACTCCTTCTCCCCCCCGTGTCATGCCCAGTACACATTTCAAGCATATTCTGATCCATGATGCTGCCATAGTCTTTAGCTTCAACATCTACATTACCCGGTATCAGTGTCTTGCACTGCCCACCATAATTCGGGGTACTGCCATTAAATGTTGGGAGCTAGTTACAGTTCTCCCAGGATTTTCTAACAGCTGTGGTGGGTTGTGTTAGAGGGTTGTCACCTGTTTATCCTACAAGATCACAGCAACAGTGTGGAACCACAGAGGGCAACAGCAATCAGGATTATAGTTATGTGACAGCAGCATGAATTTCAGCTTTTCAGGCTCACCTAGGATTTGATTCTATTCATTTTTGCCCCCGTCCCCAAAAGGCAGCATGTCTGGATCTGATTCATCAAAGGGGCTTTCCTGTGGAGCTGTACCTAAGTGGAAGAGGTAAGGGTTATTGGTATGCATATGTCATGACCTTGTAGCTACAAATCAAAACATTTCTGGACTGCTCACTACTCCTGTATTGATACGTGACTCAATTTCCCTTGACCTGACACCCAGCCACATTGCCACAAGCACTGGAAGGTAGCATACATACATGGATAGTAAAACACTGCACACACATGCTGCTATTACTCTATGGCAATGGATACACATGGGACCTTATTTATTTATGTATTTATTTATTTGTTGTGCATTTGTAAGGCGCTTGAACATCACATAAATTGTGTTTCAAAGCGCCCACAGGGCAACAGGGAGGTAACATGGGAATGAGAGGCAAATATAACAATGAAAGAGACATGCGTTCCAACTAGGCCTTGTGAGCATTCCAAACGTGCAAGTGCAGAGAGAGAGGGACGCGAGCGTAAGTGCTAGAAGTAACACAGAGTACATTGCAAGCAACTGTTATGTGACTGGCCGAGATCACTTGGTAAGAGTGGTCAACTGCCAATAAATAAGTGTAAGCCTGTGATATTACAGGCCAGTGGGCGCCGAGGCAAGTGCTGGGAGTGAGCAGAGGCTGAAGGCGATTGGGAATGGGAGGCCAGGGCTCAAGTGGACACCTAAGGGCCTTGGTCACCAATCTCAGTGACTGTGGGGTTTTAGCAAAGGAGGGAGGGGGGAAGGAGGAGGTGAAAAGGAAAGTCTTGAGGAGCTTCCAGAATTTCAGAAGATCCGGCTCAAGATGAAGAGGGAGGGTGAGGCTGTTCCATAGGAGAGCCCCAGCTCGCTGTTTAGCAAAGCGATTGACATGCAGAGAGTTGGTGTCGGAGGAACTTAAAGATCTGGAGGGAGTGTATTTAGTGAGAGCCAGTTGTAGATACCATGGTCCCTGGTCCCAAAGGTGATTCAAAGGGATTTCAATTTGATCCTTGCAGCAACCAGGAGCCAGTGGAGAGTTTTTATGCCTGGAGAGATGTGGTCCCTGTGCTTGAAGCCAACGATAAGTCTTGCAGCCCTATTCTGGATTAGCTGGAGGGGACCTGGAGAGGAAGGGGGTAGATTAAGAAAGAGGCTATTGCAGTAATCAACCCTAGAGAGTACCAGAGCTCTAGATACATTGAGCTTCTGGGGAAAGGTGAGGAAAGGAAGGATTCCTTTGAGGAGGTGAAGTTGAAAGTGGGCCTTCATGGCAAGGTCCTGTATGTGAGGCAGGAAGGCAAGAGAGAAGTCAAAGATGACTCCAATGTTTTTGGCTTTAGATGAAGGAGAGGGGGAGAACCGATAGAGGGTGACCAGACTTAGGGGAAGAAAGAGGGAGCAGGAGTCCCAGTGGGAATGATCTCAGTCCTGGTGGCATTAAGGAAGAGATAATTGGAGGAACACCATGACTGGATGGCAGATAGGCAGTCAGGAATGATGGAGGTAGAAATGAGAGGATCAGATCGAAGTTTGAAGAAGAGTTGTGTGTCATCTGCATAGCACTGTAAGAAAGGGGAGTAGGTGGAAATTAGGTGTGTCAGCTGAGCAAGATGGATGTTAAAGAGCTAGGGAGAAAGGTGGGAGCCCTAGAGGATGCTACAGATGGAGATAGAGGTGTGAGAGGAGAAAGAGCCCGGGATAACCTGGGAGGGACGGTCATTGAGGACAGAGGTCAGCCAGTCGAGTGCCCACTCTGAGATACCTAGAGTATTGTGGAGCAGTTTTAGGAGGATGGAGTGGTTGACCAAGTCATATGCCGAGGAGAAATCAAGTAGAATGAGAACGGCAGGATAGTTAGAATCAAGAGATGCGAGCAGTTCTTCACAGGTGTTCAGGAGAGCAGTTTCCATACCTCTGGATGCTCAGAATCCAGATTGATGGTCATGTAGGCAACCAACAAGCTCAGTATGCTGGGTCAGTTGGGGGAAGACCAGCTTCTCCAAGATTTTCCCAAGGAAAGGGGTGAAATAGATGGGCCTGTAGTAAGCCAAACAAGAGAGGTCTGCAGAGGGATTTATCAGAAAGGCGTGCACAAGAGAGTGCTTGCGGGAGGAGAGGAAAAACCCAATAGCAAAAGAGTGATTGCATAAATCAGTAAGTACAGGGGCAAGAGTGCCATATTGTCCTTAATAGATCTGGAAGAACAGGGGGGAGACCTGTTTGGAGGAGACTTTCATAGAGCGGACAACTATAGTGACCTCATCAGATGTGATAGGAGAGAAAGCAGAGAGACAAGCAGAAGGGGGATGGGACACCATAGATGGAAGGAGGGTGGAGGAAGTGGATGGGGAAAGAGAAGCAAGGGTGCTCAGGAAGTCCTGAGTCTTTTTAGTGTAGTTTTGTGGCCAGTGCATTGTAGAGGGCCTGTGAGGGAAGAGGTGAGGTGGAGACTGCACAAGGGTCGGTTAGTTCCTTGCAGATTTTAAAGAGTTCAGCCATGTTGTTGGATCCACGAGAGATACAAGCCTGGATGTGGCCCTTTTCTTGGAGTGAATGGAGAGTTGATAATGCCTTTGGAGCAGGCGACAGGCCAGTTTGTCAGAGGATGAGCCTGAGGTCTGCTATTCCGTTTTGCAGCTTGTAAAACCTGATAGTATGGAGAAGCCTGGTTTGTTATCATTACAGAATCATGACCCATTGTTAGAGAAACATTACCCATTTAAGGATTAGTTATCCATCATTGCATCCTGTTTAGTTATCCATCATACATTCTGATTAGTACTGATTAGTAGTGATATGAAATAGTAAAATTAGACTATCCACATTATTCTGCCACTTTGTATGCTTTTGCAATTGAATATAGAATGAGGCCTGTTATATTTGAAGTGCCATTCAGAGACACATGTTATATTTGTAGAGACACATGTAGAGATATGTTGTTATGTATTATGCATGCATGTAGAGAGACCCGCATTGAGTGTGCACTTAGAATATGCATTGAGGCATTATAGATAGCGCTTGGGTTTCCGAGAGAAACAGTAAATGCTAGAAAGCATTTAACTGGCTCTGAAGCCATTCAGAAGCTGTTCGTTCCACGGAGTGTGGAGAGATTGTTATGAGTTACAGTGTACAAGTATTCGTAAACAGTTTGCTTGGCAGACAGAGATAACATGACCTTTGTCCGAGAGGAGAGGGATGCTGGCTTTATTAGGATGGATGATGCTTCACAGAAGGGGAAGGTGGGGGCAAGCAGTGCCATGCAGAGGTAGAAGAGCTTTGCACAGAGAGCTTTGCTTGAGATGGTAGGATGGCAGGCAGACAGAATATAGATATGTTATAGATATGTAGAAAATGTCATGATGACCAGAACACACAGTGATTGAAAAAGTACAGTACATGCAACACAGACATTTAGGCACTGCTCATATTAAGAATTGCTGACAGACAGAAAGAGAGGCATTTTAGCTTAGAGAGAACGAGTGTAATCATGGATATGTGTACGTCATTGAATAGTATAACCAGAGGTGAGGAGATTGTCGTTTTTAGATGTAGATGGAGATGACTTGGAGAGAGACGTTTTGGTAGGCATGAGATTGAGAGGCGAATGAAAGGAAATTGCAATTGAGGGAGAAGTATTTTTGGTGCAGCAGAATCCAATGGCTTTGGGAGTTCAGAAGCTTGGTGAAGCATTCTGATGAGAACAGAGTTTGAGAGCTTGGCAGAGGCATTGAGGCAGTTCGAGTGACCAGACTGGCAGAGTGAGCTGGAGAGGGGAGTATTGCTGAATAAGACACGTGCATGGGGAATTAGAACAGACACTCACACAGACCTACAGATGGGGTAATCAGACAGGGGTTGTCTTAGATACAGAGTGTGAAGTATGCTTGCATTAGAAGCCTGTAAGGCTTATAGTTTTGCATTGCTGGTAGATTTGCACCAAAAGCATAAAAGGTGCAAATTTGAGATTTGCATTATAGTAGTATTTGCATTATGCATTGCTATGCATGAATAAAAGTGTTTCTATTGTTGAATTGATTCATGTGTTTTCTTTGTGTCTTATGTTAATTTGTCCATTGGAGTAAGATAGGAGTAAAATAGGAGTAATCTAGGAGTAACACAGTGCACAAAGGCCCTGAAATACAAGAGCAGGTGGGCATAGTGAGCCACACCCCCTAGGAGATTGTCTAAAACTGATACATGGTCACCCACTAGGGCCTAGGCCAATGGTAGATTTGTCTGATTTGCAGCACAGTCTCACAAGCTCTGCACTTATGTTTCAGAGCTGCAAGTTCAGAGTCATACCAGGTGTTACGATTGGAGGCATGTTTCAGGCAGATCCTTATGATTGGGGAAAGAATGTCAGGAGTGTTAGTGATGGCATGATGGAGGATGCTGAGAGCAGAGTCAGACGTAGAGTTTGCAGTGGGGAGAGAGGTGGGGATAAAGGTAGATATGAAGGCAGCAGCTGACAATTGTTTCATCAGATGGATGTTCGTGAATGAGTTTGGGAGGGCTGGGGGGTGCAGTCAGATATCAGAGAGGGCCCAGATGGGAGGAGAGGAGAGAATGATCTGATCAGGAGAGTGGGGTGGTGAGTGGGGAGGAGAGCAAGCGATAAGTGTGGATGATGGCATCGAGAGTGTGTCCAGCCGAGTGGGTAGGACCAGAGGGGAGAATGAAGAGGGAGAGCGAGGTGCAGAGGTCACGGGAAAAGGGTGGATGTCATGATTGAGGAGTCAAGGGGGATGTTGTAGTCATGCAGCAAAAGGAGTTTAGAGGTGGAGGAGAGAGGAGGAGAAATCAGCCCATTCAGAGAGGAACAGGGTGGTAGAGCCAGGTTGCCTATATATAGAGTCAATTGTCAGGGAGGAAGTGGGATTGATTTGATTTTGATTTTGAATATTTCTTACGCATACCAGGCAGAATAAACGGCATTCAGGCACAGATGTTAAATATGATTTGTGCCTTGATCAGCGTATAGCGACTGTGATATAGATTTCCTAGGTTCACTTAAACAGGAAGGTTTTTAGAGCTTTTCTAAAGCTTTCTAATGATGAACATGAACGGGTAGTCAATGGTAGTTGGTTCCATAACTTTGGACCGAAGACTGAAAACCTGCAATCTCCCTTTGAGATCTGTTTAGACTGGGGTACAGTCAACAACATTTATTCTCCTGATCGGAGATCTCTCGTTAGCTGAAGGTGTTGGATCCCAGCACTCAAATATTTGAGAGATGAGCAGTTTTCAAACCAGGCTCTCGAAGGAAGAGTAAGGCTGGGTGGGTATGAGCGAAGATGGGACCCACTCAGGGAAGATCACGGCAACCCACCACCAGCACGGTTAGGGCACGACATGGACATGATCTTATAGCCATCAGGGAGAAGCGAGTCAAAAGCATTAACTGAGCTGGCATTGAACCATGTCTCAGAAAGAGCGAGGATATCTATGTCAAGGTCTTCAAGGAGGAGGCATATGTCAGGAGAGTGTGTGATAGCAAAGCGAACATTAAGCGTGGCAAGATGCAAAAGGTCACTGCCTTTGAAGGTTTTCTGAGGAGGGGTACAGGGGCGTGGTACACCAGTCGGAGGAGGGGGAACAGAGACAGTGAAAGAATGAGTAGCAGGTACGGGAAGGAAGTTGACGAGGGATGGCAAGCGCTGGTCAAAGAGGAGGAGGTTGCGTTGAGGACTCTGAGCCAAGATAGTGCCATTATGATAGACATTAATGGTACACCTAGATGATGAGAAGCCCTCCAAGAGTACTTCCCATCTAGTGATACCATGGGTGAAGATGTGAGAGGAGAAAGAGTAGAGATATGGACATACATTTAGAGATATGGGCATAGATGCCGTTATCCTGCCATCCATTCATCCAATTGTTGATACTCTCTAGGAGGTATCTAAAGGATGTTCCAATGGCATCATTTGTTTCAACATACACCCAGTAGACATGGCCAAACTCAATGCACACACGATTACTGTAGGAGTGCTGTCTTTCACATGTGTACACTGTAAAGGTATACATAAACCTCACATAACAACCCAATTTGGCCTACTTGTGGCATTCAAAGTACTATACATGCAATGGAATGGGCATACGTTGTATACATGGTTGGGCAGCACAGTCCACTGAAGAGTGCCCTAACACAGCACATGTCAATGCATTAAGATAGGACAATTCACTTAGCCTGGGGGCATTTAGGCACTGGTTACATAAGCATAGTGGTTACAGAAAATGTTATATTGCTTATGGTTACAGTCTTTCAAGGATTTACAGTGGATCTTTTAGGGTACATTGTTACATTGGTCACACAGCGGGTACTTATGTTGCTAGTGGTTACAGTCATACAAGGCTCCATTGTTACATCAGTCGTACAGACAGTTTTTGGATACATGAGAACATAAAGGGGTGCAGATTCAGCGTAAAGTTCTACAGTTGTGCAAGGGTGTCTAGTTCCCTTGATTGAAATGCCAAGTTTTGAGTTTTTTCTGGAATGACCAGAGGGAGGGGTCTGACCTCAGCGCTAGAGGCATGGCATTCCACTGTTTAGCTGTGATCACTGGGAAGCTTCTGCTTCCCGCTTTTTGTCGCTTGAAGCGGGGGTTGTCCAGACAGATGGGTAAGCAGCTCTGGTGGACCTGGTGGACTATGTCTTGGTGAGTCAGCTTGACAGATAGCTCGGGGGTGCTCTTGGCTAGGCATTTGTGTGTAAGGGATAAGAGTTTAAATGGTATGCGCTCCCGTATCAGGAGACAGTGGATTTTGTGTCCAGCTGCTGAGATATGTTCCCTTCTTGGAATGTTGAGCACTGCTCTGATTGCATTATTTTGATTTGTTTGGAGTTTTTAAAATATTTTTGGTATTGGGAGTTGCAGTAGTCTATCATCGATAGTATTAATGCTCTGGCGAGTGTGACGCAGTTATCAGTAGTCAAGAACGGTCTGCTGGCCATGATCAATTTGGCGGTGTGGGCTGCCACCAATGCAATAGCATTGACTTGCCTACTCATGGTGAGTGAGGAGTCTAGGTAGACTCCTAGGGCCTCATTATGAGGTTGGAGGTACCCCCTTACCGCATTCCGGGTCCGGGTTCTCGAAATAAGGACTTACTGGGTCATTCCAACCTTGGAGGACCCGGTAAATCCCCATTCTGAGAACCATTCCCCATTCCCATTCAAGCCCCCATAGGGCTCAATGGGAATGGGGATGGAGCTAATAACAGGCCTGCTAATAGCGGGCCCGTTATTAGCTCCCTTGTCCCTTAGCGGCTCCCGTAAAACCAGGTAAAAAATCAGGCGCCCATAGCGGGACCCGCTAAGGGACCTCATAATGCGGTGGTAAGGGGTTAACGGCAACGGTACCCCTACCGTTTCCATTAACCCCTTACCGCTGACCTCGTAATGAGGCCCCTAGTGTTTTAACCTCTTTGGAGGTAAAATGGTGTTGCTGTCAATGAAGAAGGCTTTTAGTTTTTGATCTGAGCGTGGTTGCCAATGAGGGGTATCTCCGTTTTTATCGTCATTCAAGCAGAGCTCATTGTGAGCCATCCAGGCCTTCATGAGTAGGTAGATTTAATTTAGGATGTTAGAGTCCTGTATGTGATTACCCATGATAGCCAAGAGAATCTTAGTATCATCTGCATATTTGGTGTAGATGACTCCCAGTTTGTCTAATAGGTCGAACAAAGGCTTGGTAAAGACATTGTAGCGGGTGGGGGAAACGCAGGACCCTTTGGGGACTCTGCAGGTGACTCGGGCAGGGGCACAGTCGCTGTGGTAGAGAATACCCACATGGTGCGGTGAGGTAAGAAGGATTCAGCCCATTTTATGGCTTGGTCAGAGAAGTGGGCGTCTGAGGCTAGGTGTCTGCATAGTATTTTATGGTTGTCCAGGTCAAAGGCTGCCGATAGATCTAGTAGTAGAAGTGCGGCCATGTTGCCTTTGTCTTTTGTAGTGTCCATTTCGATTTTTAGGTCCAAGAGGGCAGTTTCCGTGCCATGCGCTCAGCGGATTGTTTGAGGCCTAGGAGATTGTGTTTCCAGGAATTTTTATATTGCATGAAAGCTATTCTGTCCAAAATTTTAAGGAGGCAGGGTACGGTGGTGATTGGATGGTAGTTTGTTGGGATGTTCGGATCTAAGCTAGGTTTTTTCAGGAGGGGGAGGTACCAGGCCTCTTTGAGGTTTTCAGGTAAATCGCTTGAAGCAAATGAATTATTGACTAGAGTTGTGATAAACAGGGCCATTTCTTCTGCCGAGTCTTTTATGAGAGATAATGGGCAGATGTTGCCTTGCCGTAGTGGTGATAGTGCGCGGTGCAAATATCCATTAACATTAACATTTGGATGGTTTTAGGCTGCGGATGGTTTTGATGGTTTCATTGATGGTCACAAAGGTGAATTTGAACTTTGGAATAGGCATGCACGGGGTAGGAGGGGCTTCATTGTTATGGTTAGGGGGAGGAGTTAGCGTGGATTTCTTGGTGTTAATTTTTTCTTGGAGTGTGGCTACTTTGCCAAGGAGAGCTTCTTGAATATTGTTTCACCATTGTGAGACGTTGGTACTGTGGTCGGGAGGGGATGCTGGGGATTCTAGCTCCCGTAAAATCAAAAAGAGTTCTCTGGTCTCGGATTTGGCTTCCAAAATTCATTGGTTGTATGAGTTGCCTTTCGCTTGGAGGATGGCTGTTTTATAGGCTATGGCCGAGGTGTCGAATTGTTGCTTGTTTGCTTGTGAGGCGGTACTTTTCCAGGTGTTTTCAGCTGTTCTCTTTTCAAGGCGTAGGGCTTTGAGGTGGGGGGTGTACCATGAGTGTAGGTATGCAGTGGGTTTAGGTCTGCATGTGCCCAATGGGGCAATTCTGTTGATGGCATCCAGGATGGTGTTGTTGTATAGTAAGACCATTCCTTAGGGTTGAGTTGGGTGGGGGAGTCTGTGGTAAGTGGGTAGATAAGTGGGAGTACATTGTCAGGGGTAAGCGTACGAGGAATCCTGAAGAGAGTGGGCTGGACAAGTTGGGATGGGCTTGTCTCTTGTGGGATGTCATTAATGGTGAAAAGTATGAGATTGTGGTCTGACCACGGCCAAGGTGTGTTGGCAGTGATGGTCGCGGTGCAATTACAGTCTGCCTGCGAGAGTGCGTCCTTTGTCATGAGTACGGTTGGTTATTCGTTGGTGGAGGCCCTGTGTCTCTAGCGTGGTTGTGATTGCAAGTGCACGTGCATCTGCAGGGTCGTTGAGGCTAAGATTGAAATCACCAATGATGATGATTTTAGATGAGGGTTTGGTGTTGGTCGAGAGGAGTTGAGAGATGTCCTGCTCGAACGAGAGCAAATGTCCTGGTGGGCGATAGATGATGTGCAAGCTGAGTGCAACGTTGGATGATAGCGATATTTTGAGTGACAGAGGTTCACTAGAATGAATTTCAATGTTAGGTATGGTTCTACTGGGGAGGTTGTTTTTGGCGATGAAGGCTATCCCCCTCCTTTAGAAGTGTCCCTGTCTTTTCTAAGAATGGTGTATCCTTCTGGGAGAGCCAGGGAGAGGGTGTGCCAGCGGCTGGGTGCAACCAAGTTTCCGTAATTGCTAGGAAATCAAGATTGTTGGTGGAGATGGTGTCTGCAATGTCGACGGCATGGACTATAATTGATCTGGCGTTAATGAGGGCACCTTTCTGCTGGGTTGTTGAGGGTGTCGAAAGGATTGGGGGATTGAGTTTGCCGGTTTTGGTCCTGGGATGTGTTAAAGTGCTAGGAGCAAGAGTGTTGGCAGGCTGGTTGCCAATCTTGTTTTTAGGATTGGCGGTTTTCATGTTAGAGATAGCAGGGCTCTTAGGACGGTGGAGTCCAACAGGTGTAGATGGGGTTTTGTACTGAGAGGATAACTCTGGGGGTATGGTGGGGGTAGTGGTTTTTAGGTTGATGCATTGATTCTTTCGTGTGATAGTGTGGGTGGATGTCAGAATGTGGCGTATGGTCAGTGAGAGGCGGAAGGCTAGGCGTGTGTTTCTATTCAGTTGAGTAGGGTACTCTTGATCTGCTGCATCTGGTCCACTGATGCCTTCAACTGCAACTGTGTGCAGCATTGCTGATACAATCTCCTCTCCAGCTGTGATCAGGTTTTCTGTGAGCAGCACTCACCCAATGTACTCCCCCATGGGCATGCTGTTCCACTAGTTTCTCTTTGGCACACCACTTCATATTCCTTCAGCTCTTCCTCACCTCTTTGGTGTACGCTGGACCTCATCAAGGATATTGATATTTGTTGTTAAGTCATTTGTTAAGTTCTGGGTCCGGTTACAAATGACTCTGACAACTTCTTGTTAACTGTAAGTTCTTTACTTAGTTTGGGCTTATTAATTACAGTTCTTATGTCAGATAAGTCATGGGGAAAATAGGACACACACCGGCATCCTCTCTCAGGGCTTACATCGTTCAACTGACCACCCTGGAACACTCACTCATGGATAAACATTCTGCGCTCTGCCTTCCATCTCAACATTCCACTCTCTAGCAGGCAGAGCTAATCATAACACATCTTCCCCCTATAGGGACAACCAACCACATTAAACACCAAGATGTAACTAGTGGGAAATATCAGAAGAGGGGAAGGCTCAAAGAGCATAAATAATAAAATAATTAACTGGCCTTCCAAAATCACTACTACCAAGCTAACGCTCCGAGCAAAAGCTCTCCTGTGTTCTCCTTTCCTACGCTCCAGAACAGCAGCTAAACTCGCAGCCAATCAATGCCAGCACCATCACAAACTCCTCGAGCATTCCACGCGACGTCCTCAGTCTGACTGGGAAGCTGAGGGAAACAGAGCTCTCTGAACCAACCAACTCTGCTGACGACCGCCCACTTGTCCTTTCAGGGCCACCGTAAAAACTCGCCTGAAAAGCGCTCTCCCCACAGGCCGGCTACAGTCTCACCTCACCAGTCATATAATCATGCTGGTAGGTGTGGCCATATGTTGAAACTGAAAGTGCTTCCTTCACTGTCATTTTGCCAATTCTTGCGCTCCTTGACATAAATGCCACTTAAAACAACAGGCAGCTCTGAGTAGCAAAATGCTTCTGAAACCTTTGTTCTCAATGGGCCTGCAGCGCCACTTTGCCTTCTCTCTATAGCGCTGGCTTTCTCTGGTCTCACGCGCTGTTGGAGCACTTTAATGGGCATCTGCAGCTTCCAATACATTTGTAGCCCTTCACTATTGGTCAAAGCTGCTCTCACTACACCTCACATCACAGCGCCCTTTCTGCCAATTTGCGCCCTTACCTGAGAGAGGATTTCTTCTCTTGGGGGTGCCGGTGGGTGTCCTTCCTTGGTGCTGCTGTCCCCTCAGCAATATCAGCATCATCCTCGTTGCCACTGTTAAGTTCTGGGTCCGGTTACAAATGACTCTGACAATTCTTGTTAACTGTAAGTTCTTTACTTAGTTTGGGCTTATTAATTACAGTTGTTATGTCAGATAAGTCATGGGGAAAATAGGACACCCACCGGCATCCTCTCTCAGGGCTTACATCTTTCAACTGACCACCCTGGAACACTCACTCATGGATAAACATTCTGCGCTCTGCCTTCCATCTCAACATTCCACTCTCTAGCAGGCAGAGCTAATCATAACATCATTCCATTGTACTTTTATGGCTTCCGTTCTGGCCTGCTGCCCATGCAGATTGAATAATCTGCCCTCATGCTATCATTTAGTTGATCATTACATCAAACTCTGCTTGGGTGTTGGGCTCTTTGCCCTTTCTCGCTATCTTGGCCACCCTGGTTGTCCCTGGATTCCATTGGATGTATCGGGATTGATTTTGCAGCTGTCTGAAGAAATCCACTGTTGTGGTACTCTGTTTGGAAGCTACTTTCTGTTTTGTTTATTGTGATGAATACATGGAATTCGTTGCTTCTGGTCAAGGGGGAACTACACCCTTTGGGACTAGGGAGGTAAGCCTGCTATACAATACCATCCCTTGGATACAGGGAATGCAGAATCCCATTAAGGGTCACACCCCTTTTGGGGGCAAGGAATGCCTAAGTGTAGATTGTATCCCATCTCCCTTTACTTCTAAAACGTACATGTGTGTTGGCTACTTGTGGTTGAACAGAATAGGAATATACCATGTCCCTTTAACGAGGATAGCTTGGTATCCGACCTGTATTTGTTACCACCTTTTTAGCACCAGGACCAATGGCACCGTTTTTTCTGGGATCAGAATTGAAATATGCATCCAAAATTAAGAATTTGGGATGTACATGGCAGAGTAACCTGGGCTGTGACAGTCAGGTAACGGCGAAAGTTTGGGCTGCCTTTTACAATCTATGGCTGCTCCGACAGGCACTTCCCAAGGTCGCTAAAAAGACCATGCTACAGTAGTGGGAGCCTTTATAAACTCCAAACTGGACTACTGCAATAGTCTATTGATGGGGGCTGCTGCCAATCAAATCCATCGTCTGCAAAAGGTACAAAATGCAGCAGTCATAGTGGTGTTTGGAGTAAGAAAGTCAACACCTATATCCAGCCTGTGCCGATGACTCCACTGGTTGACATTGGAAGATCGGATTAAATTTAAAAAAGGGTGTATCACTTTCAAATGCTTGAACAATCTAGCCCCCAGTTATCTTTATCTGGTAGAAAAGATACATCACTACCAACCAACTCGATCACTAAGATCAAGAGATATGCATCTGCTAATAGTTCCTCTCACTAAATGTGTGTCCAGAGGAGATTGTAGATTCTCAGTCTTTGGGTCAAAGCTATGGAACAGCCTCCCACTCAATCTAAGAAGTATGGAGGCTCTGCCAGCTTTTCGGAAAAAAATAAAAACCCTCCTGTTTAAATATACAAGAGAAATACTATTTGATAGAGAAGAGTGAGTTATATCCACTTGACACTTTGGTTCTCTTAGTGTTGCGACTTTTGTTACTACTTTTAGTAACTTGTTATCACTTGAGGTAACTTGTATCATTGTACAACGCATCTTACGATGTACCTCCATTCTGCCAGCAAACACACATAGCCCTCTAGTAGCCCCCCAAATGCCCTTGCTTTCCAGGGCAGTTGAAGTACATCTAAAGATTTTCCTGGCTTCATAGTCCAGGAAGGCTAAAGAACAAGATGGCTAAAGGACAAGCAAAAAACCATGTGGCCCGGTCATGTTTGGGCACTAGCTACAGTTAGTAGCCAAGCACGGTAAACGCGGTAAGGCTAAAATGAAAAGCACCAAAACATGGTTAAAAGTCGATGCTGTCACCAGCTTGTCCATTTAGCAGACCCAGAGTAACCAAACATCCTTTGAGTGTTAGTCTAGGGGTAAAAAAGAGCACCCCATTGTACTGCATTGTAAGATGCATTGTACAATTATAAAAGTTACCAAAAGTGATAACAAGTTACTAAAAGTAGTAACAAAAGTCACAAAACTAAGCGAAACAATGTGTCCCAGTACTGACAGCCTGAAGGAGATGTTAGTTTGCCCATAACAGATGAGCATAATAAAGGGTAGTGAAGTTTAAGGCTTCACTGCACTGTAAAAAGTACAGGTCAGGATCAAACATAAAAGCAACATGTTTTGGGGGTCCATTAAAATGCAAGGAAAGGTGCAGTAAGGAGAAATCTTTCCTAACAGGAACCATAGCCAGTATACTCAAATACATATTCAATGAGCACTATCCTCAATTGTACTACAATCATAAGTACCATATACAGTTCAATTACATCATTCCTCCATATTACAAACACTCTGTACTCCCACTACATTACCTATAATTACTATACATATATTACTACCGTGGTGATACCGGCCATACTCCTACTACATTACCTATAATTACTGGACACACATTACTACTGTGCTGGTGATGGCCAGATCCTGGGGGGCATGGCCACAGGACACAACCACCACAATACAATGAACTATATAAGAAGTATGTACCATACACTGTGAACTAATAAAACTCACCCTGACTCCCCCTGCAATCGAAATGATGTCCTCAGACCCCTGTAATTCATTGCAGACTCGGTACAAACCTTTTTTTCACCTATAAAGCCAGCTCTGCATATCCTTAATTCAACTTCCCTACCATTTCTATGCCCTCTCTCAGCAATCAAATATCCACAAATGTCTTTTTCAAGCTGTCCATTCACAGCGCTGTCTGCAGACTACTGCAGTGTCTGCGGACCGCTACGACAACTGCCCCACCTTTTCCACCGACAAAACTAGCCCCATATCAACTTTTTTCCCACTCCACCCCCCTTCCCAGCCCCTCTTCCGGCCATCAAATAATCCAAAATATGTTTTCCAGACATTACACCCAACGCGCTGTCTGTAGACACGGGCGGCTGTCCGCGGATCCAACATTGCAACCGTTTCAGAAAATATGACCCACCTCACACTTTTTACCATCCAATGAGAGAGCATGTCTAATGTCTGCAGACATCACACTGCCCTCTGGACCAATCGAAGGCCCGTCTGTGGACCAAACAGGAAAGTGAGTCCATGGACCGACCCAGATATTACTAATTTATTTTTGACCAACTTTTTGGTCATTTAAAAAAAACTACTGGATGGATTTATACCAAATTTACAAAAGTAAGCTTTCGGGACCAAGCCGCCGCTCCTGCCACAAATTTGGTGAACATCCATCCAGCAGTTTGGCTGTAGGCGTGAGCACATTCCCCCCCCCCCCCCCTTAACTAAACCTCACCAAGATTTGCAGACTCAATTAGATGGGACCATATACTTTATCTGGAAAGCTTCATGTGGATTGGTACAGGCAGGGCAAAGTTATAAGCCGCCCAAAAAGTGCTCTTCCTGCGGGTTGAGCAACTTAACCATAATTACAGGGCAGCTATCACCACTTCTGGCACCTTCCCTTTAGCTGTATTTCTCAGAACTTTATTTCAGGGTTTGACCAAATGCAACAAGTGTCACTCAGCTGGAAAAAAAGTGAATTAAGTCTATTCTTCCTGATTCACAGTGTCTATTTCATTAGCTGCTGTAGTTCCTGGTATATGTTCATAGGTCTGCTACTCCAAAGAGTGCGAGAACCTATTAATGCCCTTGATATCCTCCTTACTGTTTTTCTGAAAGTACTCTATCACAATTCATCCTCTTTTAGTCCTTCAGATTCTTTACAGTCAACTCTCTTTCAGTTGGGGGTTGATATACCCTTAGTAATGGTGTGGCCCCACCCCTCCTGGGCATTCTCTGTTGGGTTGCCCTCTCTCTTTCCGAGATTTCTCGGATTTATACCTGGGTTTAATTCAGTATGCGTTTCACATTCTCTTTGTAATGGATTCCAATATTCTCCGGCAAGTATACTTGTTAACTTTCTCAATGTTTCCCAAAATACATATTCATGCTCTCTCAATGATTTACAGTCAACCTTGCAGTTCCTTCCAATTATTGCTTGTGGTTCCGGTTGCCTTCCCCTTCTCTGTTCCACCCCAGTACCTTCTCTTGATGCAGGTGGCTTTTCAGGCTTGGCATCTGTACAGCTCGGTTTTCTCCACTTCCGTATCCTCTTTCTTGGTTTCACGGCGGACTCACTCTGATTGCCTCGCTGTGTTGGTGTGTTTGGCATAGGTCTGACCATGGGAGATTTTGTCTCTTCCATTTTCTTGGGTCTCAGCATTGTTGATCGGGCTTTAGGCCCACCACGGCTTATCCATGGTTACGCCAACACATTGGACAGTCTCCAATTCTCCATCCTGGCAGCATCTTCTTTGCTGTTTGCTGCACTGGGCCTCCACGTCTTTCTTTGGCAATCTTGCCTTCTCAGATTGCTGAAGTCTCGGGGGCTCCCCACTACTCTGCCCCTCTAAGTGAAGCAAGGGCTTTTAACAGGGGTCACCTGGCCGATTAGACCCAATAAGACCCAATCCAGCCTGCTGGAGAAGATCTTAAGGCTATTGATACCACAGGTTTCCAAACCAGAAACCCGGGTGTAAAAAAATACTGTCAAAAGATGGCTGTCATGGATATGGAACACCTCTTTCATTTACATGGCAGCCAAGCAGCAGCAGCACAAGCCACAGCGGGGCAGAGGGGCTGCTTCTGATTAAAAGAGTTAGGTGAAGCGGGGGTGGAGGCAACCATAAAATAAAAAGATATTGGAAGTGGGAGGAAGATGGCACTGCAGGCAGGGGGAAGCAGCCTCCAGGTTCCATGGAATGCAGGCTGAGATTGGCAGTTCCAGCCTGCGATCCAAGGAATCTGATTGGCTGCTCCCTCCACCCCGGGAGCTAATAAGAATATAATGATGTCTAAAATTGGCTGTGTTGCACACAATAAAACTTTACACCCAAACCAAAATACAGCTTTTGTCTTTTTTTTTTTAGCTGGAGTATCCTTATCAGAATCCAACACTGATTACGTTGTGCAGACTTTATTGATGATTATTATTAATGTGCTGGGTAAAAATAATAACTTTCCTTTCATAAATTGAGTAAGGGATGTGCTGTCTCTTGGTGTATGCTTTTTTAGGCTGTTTGAACTTCATAACTTGTGCATTGGCAGTGAAGGGCAATGGACTAGTCTTTTGAAAAAGCAAAGGATGTCCACCATTTGAGAGAAGGGTGAGTAGACTCCTAAACGTACCCATTGCACCTTTGTCAAGTGTACACCACCCCTTGAAATTGTCTGCCACTCCTGCCACTTTGGCTATGTTCTATTACTTTCATCTGCCTTCTGGGCAGGGTTAGTGAAGGCAGAAAATGAAGAATCATGCATCTAGCACTATCTCAGAATCAGTGGTTGTTTTGGGATTGACACCCATCTGCATCAACATGTCTATCAAAGTTATCAGCATTCCAACCAGCACTACTATCGTCAGGGCAAGTGGACAATATATGGTGGCTTCATAGTAACAAAATAGGGGCTAGGTTTGCTCAACCTAAATTCGGTAGTTAGAGATATGTATGTTCAATCAACAGTCTGCCTTCCTTCTGAATATGCACAGCGTTTTTCTAACATTAGCAGGGAACTGTGAATTAGTCCTTGATTAGGGGTGCAGTCGTCATGGCTCGGCAAACCATTTCTCAATCCAAATAAAGAGTGAATAAAACTACACACAATACAAACCAAGAGAATGTCCAATCCCAGCTACTTATACAAATATATGAATGTATTGACAGATCAAAACAAACACGTGTTTTGCCTTGCACAGGCTTCTTCACAGTTAGCTCACTGTTGGAAAAAAGGTATTTATTTGTGGATACATTCCTGTGACCCCTCCTTTGCAAAGACAATCAACTCCTATATAGGTCCAACTGGGGTATTTTCTTTCTTCTATCTCACTCTCTACTTGTGGTGTTCCCCAGTGATTTAAACTTTCTCCCTGGCTTTTCAAACCACTACCTGACACCTCTTGCCCACCGCATCGCTACATTCTGTAACATCGTTTGGCGTTATGTGGATGACACCCAGCTCTCTTTCAGGCTCCCCTCAGCCACCTCTGCTCCTTCTCTCATACCAGACTTTGTACCTGCAATTCAGGAATGGTGTGCCACCAATGATCTCTGCCTTAATGCCAGTAAGACTGAGATCCTCCTCGTTGGGACACCTGATCCCTCCTTTACTCTTTCTCTCTTGCCACCCACCCTGGGCCCTCTTCCTGCTCCTTCCTGTGAGGCTAATAACCTTGGTGTTATCTTCGACTCCACCCTATACTTCTCTTCTCACATCTCTGACGTCTCTAAGAAGTCACACTATCGGCTGCACATCCTCAGAGGTATTCAGCCTTTTCTCACTTTTCCCCAGAAGCTCACTGTCTACAGAGCTCTGGTCCTCTCCAGGCTGGACTATTGCGACAGCCTCTTTCTACATCTGCCTGTCTACTCTTCGACCTTTACAACTTATCCAGAACAGGACAGCGAGACTTGTCCTTGTCCTCAATCTCAGGGATCATATCTCAACAGCTCTGAAGTCTCTTCACTGGCTGCCTATGGCTGCAAGGATCAAAATCAAGACCCTTTGCATCATCCACAAGGCCTTCTGGGGCCTGGGACCACACTACCTCCAATGTTCTCTTCCTAAACATCTTCCTTCTTGAGCTCTCCGCTCATTCACCTCCAACTCTCTGCGGGTCAGACGCTTCTCCAAGCAGAGAGTGGGTGGTAGATCTCTTTCCTTAGCTGGGGCCTCCTTCTGGAACAGCCTCCCTTCCTCTCTTAAACTTGAGCAAATCCATGTCTGGTTCCGGTTCAAGACCTTCCTTTTCGCTTCTGCTTTCTCTCTTCCTCTCCGCTGCTGATGTCACTGACTGCTCCACACACTGGTTGTCTGGCCACCCACTGAACTCAGGCCCAGGCTTCTTCATGTCCAGGTTGCCATTCCACTGCCTCTGGGATCCCCCAGCACTTAAGGGTCTGTATCTGCAACGCTACAGTCCCTTCTCTCTGCACTTATGAGCCACCATCTGGCAGCACATATTGAGTTATCTGCACTCCCACCACCCCCCTGGCACTTCTCCCCTCCCTCTTCCCCACACTTGCACGATCTGAATGACGCAAGGCCTAGTAAGATCGCTGTTCTGTCCTCCTTCTGTTTCCCCCTTCTAGTCTTGTTGCAACTAGAAACACTTGTGTACAGGCGCGTTATAAATGACTTATCATATCATATGATATATGGGATACAGCAGATTTGTTGGTCAAGATTGAAGAATTACCTTGGGAAAAAACATACTTTCTAGTCCCTTTAGATGTTGTTTCATTATACATGATTATTGAACATGAACAGGGAATAATCTCTTGATCTATCTATTTCTCTATAGTAGGAGTGAATTGGTGGAAGAGCGGATGAGGGTGATGAGGAGGGAGTAGGTTGGAGAGAGTGGGAGTATGGGAGACCACCATTAAAAAAAGTCAAACTACCTAAAGTAGGTCAGCCAAAATTACCACTCAGAAATGTGTTTATACAAAATCAACTGGAACCGGGCACTGCCCCTTCTGTTGTTACACACCCTGTATTCATGAATGAGAGTACAAACTCTTTGAAGAATCTTTGGGGGGAAAGGAGTATGAGTGAATTCAAAGAACTAGAAGAACCTTTTATGGCTTTAAAAACCCTGCTCTTTCTTAGAGTCTTTAAAGGGCATCTACAAAAACAAATGAGTGCATTATTAACCCCCTCTTCCGGGTGCCCCTGTGTATTCCCCGATGGCATATATATTTCAGATTTGACATATTGGTCTGGCCCTTCAGTGCATTAATGTTGCAGTGACATGAGTGAGAACAGGCAAGTCTGTCACATCTGTAAGTAGGGATAGAAGAAGTGGTTGGGGTAAGACCCTCTAGTTCCCAAACAAAAGAGTAGCGAATGAGTTGCAGGACTCAGAGTGTTAGTGGTCCTCCCTCTCTCACTAACATTTAGGTAGAAGACATATCCAATGCACTGGAAAAATTGCCTTTCGGGGGGTTTTGATGGCAAAGAAATTGATTCTAAGAAATTAGAAGTCTATGGCTCGTCCAGAAGTGGAATCCTGGGTGGAGGAGTTGCACACATTTTCACTTATAAAAAGGGCGATGTACAGATGTCAGATGAAAAAAAAAGCTGTATGGGGATATTTGTTGGAGGTTTTTGGATCTCTTTTAATGTGTTATATGACTTGAGTAGGGAGGGGGAGGACATATAAAGGGGAAACTGTTATGTGATTTGTCATACCCTATGATGTTAATGAAAAACAAAAAAACCAAAGCTGCCATGTAAATATAAAAAAAACATATCCACTCCACACATCTCCAAATCATGATAACCTCCTGTCTCCCTCCAGCAGCTTCCAACAAAATCATGAGTATCTTCAGCAACAAGGGTTACCCTTCACAAGTGGGCAGGTTAAAAAAACGCGTTGCCTCAAATGTCCATTCCTTGCCAATACAACAAATCATTTGTAGCCTGCTCAGGGTCAGACTTTGAACGCAAATGCAGAACTAGCTCCCCAAGTGAGTGAATTCCTTCCGCCCTCACACGTTCTGACTTTGGAGCTTGCGCCTTTTTGGGGTGCTTCACTAATTTTAGCAAAATCTGACCAAACCTCTTTGTCAAACAATGTGAGACAGTCTATAGAGGAACTGCATGCTTGCTTGACTAGTGGGGCGCCAGGGGTAGTGTCAGTACAAGCAGGTGAGAATTTCTCAGTAAACCCTGCACCCTCATTCACTCTTTACAGAATTACTGCACACTCACTGACTTCAGTATAATCTCTGCAAGCTATGGCTATGCTACAAGTCTATGCACATGCACACCATGGGCTGAACAGTATTAGGTAATCTCTCTTTACACTGTTTAGCGTTGCTGTACAAGTACCATATGATGGGTTGGCTGGAGGGGTAAACATTCCTCCTGCATCAGGTATAGGCATTGAGATTAACCAATCAGTCATCAGAAACAACAAAACAATTGGTAAACCTGGCTAAAAAGCTTCCACCAATACAACTCATACAGTCAGTGTGAATAAGTGTATCCAGTAAAAATGTTGCCAACCAAAATGTATCCAGTGAAATAATCATGGTGAAAAAACATTTGTGGTGAAAAAGACATCAAGCTAGGAGTAGTGAAAAATTGAGGCTATAAAGCCAAAGGTGCACTGCTGTTATGGTCAGCAATATGGTAAAGGAGAATGTGCAGAGCTTGCGATTGTTTGATTTGGGGTTAGGATCGGGTATGGTTAGGGTTTAGGATTAGAGTGAAGAGTTTGTTTAGAATTAGAGTAAGGATTAGGGTCAGGGTGGTTGTAGAAGGCTGGAGAAGTTGTGATATGGTTAGGGATTAGGGTATAGTAAGGTTCAGAGTAAGTGTTAGGCTAAATGTTATGGTAAGGAAGGTTTAAGAGAGGAAGGGTTTGGGATGGAAGTAAAGAAAGGAATAGGGAGGTCGGGGAGGGCTGGTGATGTTTGGATAGGATAGGGGTTAGGATAAACCTAGCAGAATGTGATAGGTTAAGGATTACGGTAAACATTGAAGTTGGAGTTAGGGTAGGGCTTTGGTTAGCATTATAGCAAGGGGCAAGGTAAGGGCTATGGAATTTTCAGAGGACTGGTGACGGGGTTGGAATTATGGTCACTGTTGTTAATTTTCTATTTATTTATTTGGTGTTTTGAATAAGGTATGGATAAGGGGTAGAGGGGTTCAAGAAGGACATGGTAGAAGAACCAGAAAGACAGGTAGAGGAAATTTAAATAATTATGTAAGTTATGGTAATTTGGTTGTCCAGATTGAAAGCAGCATTTCAGAAGCCATATAGGTCAATGGCTGTAAGGTGTTCTCAGACATTGAATTCAACACCAGTGGAGGCAGAGTTAGGGAGCAGCCAGGGTTACTAGTTTGGTGAGGTTGAGGGGTTAGTGAGCCTGCGCCCTTTACCTGTAAGGGCCAAACCCTAAACACCCAAAAGAAGCAGAGAGATAGAAACAGGAAAAGAAACAGGCTTGTAAAACTCATTTTGTATTTTGGTGGAAGAAACAAGGCCACAAGAATCTTACGCCATGCTTACTCTTAGTGGTAGGGAGTTCACTGAAAAGCCAAGCCAAGATGGCTTCATCAATTGCAGGCATAATACCCCTTGGCTGGTGGTATCATATGATGACTGCATCCAGACAATCAGCTCAGTTCAGAAGGATAAGTGTGGGGTAAGAAATCAGCTGCCATTAGGAAATCATGCAACCACAGCCTAGACGGGCCAATATTTGCAAGCAATGGCGACAAAAAGGTTTCTACATGTTCACCTTCTACATCCTGCACAGCAGCACTGGAAATTCTTCTCACTGGATCAAGTTACCTGCACAGACTCACATGGAAAACCAAATTTATTTTAAGATTTCTGAGCAAACTCAGCCTCACCACTACTAGATTAGTTATCTTTTCTACCACAAAATGTACCATTAAAGTTGGTTTATATATATTAATCGCCTTATGGCAAGTGTTTAATAAATAACCATACACTGTCACCTAATATGTACTTATTAGACTCTCAACCCTTCCTATTTGCAAACGTATTGCATTGCTCCTTACTTTGCTGCACTTCGGTGGTTTGCTCTCAGAAATTGACACACCCTCCTCACGGGATCCAACAATTCCCATTCTATCATGTTCTCAAATGTAATGCCCTTCTGAATTGCTGAGCTTAACTCAATTTATCCACCCTGACAGCAAAGTGTTCTCTGGAAATTCTGCTTTTGGCTCTCTAGAGACACCTTCTCCATTTCCAGGAATCTGCTGAGACAAGGCACCCATTTTTCCATTCTGTCTTACTGGCTTGAAAGTTATTGTTAAAGTGTAATCTGCAAAGATCAAAGACCATCAAAGGTGTCTGCAAGACAATGATTACGCTGAATGTAAAAATATAATCTCAGAAGGAGCCAGCTCCCCTGGATGAGTCTGTCCTGTTTCCTGATGTCTCTGCAGTAGACTGACTCCTCATGCCTGATTGGGTGTGTCTGTTTCTACAAAGAAGGTCTGCCGACCATCTGAGTATGACAGAATCCGACCTGAAGAGAATCTTTCCTTCATAAATGTGATATCATATTCAGCATTTTGTATGTAAGGAAACTTGGCACCCTTAAATACAAGCTTGCAAACAACAAAAAACTCTGTACATTCTCAAACATTGGAGTGAGCCAACCTGTCTCTGCCATGACATTGCCCAGGTCCATTTGAAGCCCTTGGAGTGATATCCTACATCCTAGACTCTTCACTTTCTCCCTCTTGTTATAAATCAATTTATATAAGATCACTACATGTAAATACAAAGAAATCTGTTTATATATTAAAAAGAGCCTTTCAAATTGCATGCTTAAAAAGATGACAAGAACAACTAAGTAAATCTAGATAGTGCTTCCTTATGGCCCAGAATGAAGTTAAAAAACGTGCAACCACTAATGATAAATCTTGGGAACAGCAAGATTCAAGAAGTAGAAGGTTGTTGCAGAAACCTGCCTAATCCCTTGCGCATTCAGATGTGGTTTTAGCCATTTCTTTCTAAGCGAATGAGATAAGGAACAGAACAAATAAGAAATGTACTGATTCAGTTTCTTTTGCACAGTGAGAACAGTCATTTTTTTCACCGTTCTTCGATTTATAGGTGAAGTGAGCAAGTGTCAAAATGTGCAAATGAAATTTGACTAAAAAATGTCTATGAGCTGTTTGATTATCCAAATCAAATAAGGTTTGGAACCCCTTAACTCCTTAATCAAAACCAGCTAAGCAGTGTTATTCCTTGTTATCCACTAGTAGCATGCTGGACCTTACTCAGTTATTAAATGTTGATTATTAAGTCAGTTAGTTTCTCGTAAGTATGCACTCGGGTTTCGTCCCAAAGATAAAGCCTAATTCATTTATTAACAATTGTATTCATTGAAGCCATTGCTACGTCATCAGGAACTGTGGTTATCCAAATTGTCTTAACACTTAACAGTCATCTGGCTTTATGATATCACAGTGGCAGTGTGACCTCACCAGGCCCTAGTTATTGTGATGTTAATTAGATGCATGCAAGTCTCATTGTGTTGGCTTAGTTTGGGTCCCCTCACAAAGCCAAGCATTCGTTTTCCGTAACTAGACAAATTGGAAAGCACTACTCTGACTTCACACATTGTGAAACCATCTAATGTGCTCTCAACGCTGCTTTGGAACAATGCAGAATATAGCTATTCCTGCACCATTTCTGTTTCATTCCAGGGAACCAACCAACCAGTGGGAACTATGGCTGGATTATATTCAAGTCAGGGCTGCTGGTCGGATGAAATGGGCAGACAAAGGAATCAGTGCTACTTCACAGTTTAGGCACTGCAGGACTTTAAACTGGCCTCTTAAGGTGAGCAGGAAGAGAGTTGTTCAATCACTAGGGCAAATACTAAGAAGAGGGATAGGCACCAGCCAAATAAAGGAACAGATCTAATGTGGTGCTGGAGAGGTACCACTTCATCTCGACAAAACAAACCAATGGATGGATTGTTGACAGATATATGGCTGCTGTATGAGGGGGTATAGCCAAATGGAACTTCAAAGGCACATGAGAGCCATTGATGATGAAAATATCTTGTCGCAGCATGCAGCAAAATCTATGGATGGCCAAGAACTGAAAACCATTGAAAAGCAATGGACATAGCCAGACGTGCAGAGATAGGGTCTAAGATGCCCATGAGGAATACACTATGAGTGACTCCGAGGACTGTACAATTGTCTATGCCAACCAATGAAGGTTAAGACAACAGAAATAATGATATCCCTGATGAACAAAACCTAATTCAATCATGGGCTGGGTGAGCTAAGAGATTCGAGAGGAAAAAGCATAACATGATGTAGCAGGTGTAGTTGGGAAAGAGAACAAGGAGAACTGGAGAACGGACATACTACAACAATAAAGTAACTGTAATCACTACACCTGTTAAGCATGTCCATATAATCAATGTGGAGTTCCCGGATACATCCAGTTGGATGGAGAAATGTGAAGCGCAATATCCTGAGAGTGTCCAGTGTTGTAAAGATGACACGTTGTACAATTTTCTACAAACTGGTTGACATATTATTGTAAGTTGGGGATAAAACAGTCCGACTGGATATCAGCTGCAATGCACGGTTTCGATACATGCGCTGGGTGATGCAGTTGCTCAAAAGCAACCACAATCCACTCCTGTGGTGCCTGAGAAACATTTACTGGACTAGAGATTGTGCTATACCTCAGTTAACTGTGAGATGTTGCTGATGATGCTGCTGGGAAGTGTGACAAATCCCAGGATATTGTCACTGCTTCCATGGGGGAAGCCCCTTCCCACGAGGTCAAGAATGTGCGGCCGCTACCCGATAGTCCACTTGGGGGTGGTACTCAGCAGGTGGATCGCATGGGAAGAAAACCCTCCATGGAACCAGTGACGATGGCCCTGGGAGAACACAGTATTCGCCACCTTAAACTCTGTTTCGTCTATCATTTCACCCCCTCCCCCAGTTTTCTCTGTTTCCCCACACCTCTATTAGTCTCTGGAGATTAGAAGATTCAATTCACACAGATCATACTGGGACAAGGAAGAGGGAAAATTACGCATGTGGAATGCATACCATCACTACTGACAAAAGAAGATCATGCACAGAGGCGAAAGCACACTGCGGAACCAACATGTGCAGTACAGTTGGAACAAATCCAGTCCAGTCATAAAAAGCAAGGATGAACTGGCCATATCGTCAAGTCAGCGCTGGAAGAGCGAGGAACCAGTCATCAGTTCTATGGAGAGAGACCCGAGGAGAAGAGAAGAGACACTGTCTCAGAGAGACGTTTGTCTCCAGATGTTCCCTGGAACAGGAACCTCTCCGTAGATAGGGAACGAAGAAACCCGACTGGCGAAGTCGAAGCAAAGGAAAGAAGTGCAGTTGAGAACGTGAGAGAGAGCTTACTGCTGCAGAGCCGCTGAGGGCAGGACTCTGACCGCAGCAAGAGTGCAGAAGCCTGCCCCCTTTCCAGGAGATACCGGAGACTGCAACAATGGTTCCTAAAGGTAGGCAAAGGGTCGGGGCAGTTGGTGGGATACAGAGGGCACCAAGTAAGGAAAAAAGACACATACTAATGTCCTGAGAGGCAGAAAGGGATAAACACTGAACTGTAAAGGCTGGGACAAACGTTACAAATTATCCAATGTGGAACAGTAACTGGCAGGAGAGTACAACAGGTTTGTTCAGTTGGACATTGAATGAAAAAAGGGGAGAGAACTAACAGACACAGCACAGCAGGGTCTGGGAGCTGTATGAGGTTAGGCATCCTCCACAGAAGCCAAACACAGGGGTCAAGAACCCATACAGGAACAAAGGTATGCACAGTAAAGGGTCAGGCACCCAGTGTAAGTCGGGTAAAGCCTGAGAGAAGTTAAATGGGCCAAAGACCCACACAATAGAGAAAGCAGACATAGGACCATCCGGGGAGACCCTGAGACTACCCAGGGGGGCCTGGGATAAGATAGAAAGACAGTTTCAAGAAGCTGAACAAAGGGGTCGAAGGACCCACTATAAGAAAGAGAAATGTTTGGAAATCTGAGATATATAGTCAAGTCTGGCAGAATAGTGTACCGGACTTGACTCTACAATCTCTGAGCTGGAGAATGAAGAAGGGGAAGGGACTTACACCCTTGATACCTGGGAAAACAGTTTGTTGAGAAGAAGGTTTACAGTTAAGTCTGGCCGGATAGTGAACCAGACTTAACACTACGTTTTGTGAATTAAAGAGAAGAATAAGGGGAAGAGACGCCACCTTTGATGCTTGGGAACTCTGTTTAAAGATTGACTCATTGGGCCTCATTACGACTCAGGCAGTAAGGGTTTTACGGCGGCGTAAACAGCGCCGACCCTTACCGCCTGAGTACGAGGTCCCTTAGCGCCATGGCGGACTTAACACCTGCTTTTAGCAGGTGTTAAAATCCATGGCGCTAAGGGACCATGGAGTTAATTACGCCACCGTAATTTACGGTGGCGTAATTAACGCCTTCCCCACACCCATTATGCCCTATGGGGCAAAAATGGGAATGGGGAAGGGTAAATGGGGATTGGGGACTTACCGCCCCGCCAAGGTCGGAATGGGGCGGTAAGTCCGCCAACCACCATGGCGTAAACGTAGTTTACGCCATGGTGGTAAAGTCACGGCCCAGGCGGTAACTTACCGCCTGGGTCGTAATGAGGCCCATTGTGTTAAATCATCAAAAATACAACATTAGAAGTCTGTATCCAGAACGTGAGAAGCTTCCCACTGGATCACGAAGATACCCAGTTTTCCTTAGTTTAGCGTAATGGATGTAAATAAGTGTGGTCACAGGACAGTGGACATTTTAATTTACATGATATCCTAACAGAGTCATTAGTGTTTTGTTGAAGGCAGGACAACCCCTCATAGAATTATGGCAAGATAGGTTTTTCCTATTTTTTTCTTTTGATAATACAAGTATTTGCCAATAAGCAAACCACCACTGTGTCAGACGCATCCTTCTGCACCCTTGCAGCAATCACAAATATGTTACATAAAATCGTGATTTTCTGTGTGTCATTCTGACTGTAACACTAATACAAACAGTAAACTCCAAAAACAAACATAAGAATAATAACACTTAATTTGAATATTGACAATAAACTACTAAATAGCACAATTAATCTGAAATTATAAATCTAACTAAACACAAAAAACGATTCCTGTACACGAGTGAATTACACCCCTAAATATACATGACACTCTATAATCAAAAATACATTTACAAAGTATATAAATAAGATATGTATGTTGGTATGGAAATAATTTACAATATAAATACAACAAAAATCAACATTTGGCCAAGCTGCTGCACAGTTACTTCATAGCATTCTATTGATGTCTAAGAATCCAGACATTCTCTAGTTCTTCCATTCATCTCTTAAAATGACACTTCAAAAAAGTCTTGAATTAATGATTGTCTTGATAGAAAGTAAAACATACTAACTATAAAAACAAAACATGCATATGTTTCTGTCCTTTTATGCCCAAATGGTGCTGGATAATTCTCCAAGGGAGATGTTTCGATGCTGTTTTAATTTTTAATAACCTTTTTATATCTTTTGTCAAATAATGTCTCATTTGTATGATACTAAAACAAAGTCACTATTAGTGAAACAGCAAACGACCGTCCAGTGCTGTCTGTGAAGATAACACAAAACATCTTTGGGGTAATTCATGGAATGATTGTGCGCTGAAATGTGTGGCACAAGCATGAAAATGTCAGCGCACGCGTGCGATTCGCATGCAAGCGATTCATGGAAGGCTCTGCTCGTGGCTTACCCAGGAGCTGCGCTAAATCTGCACTTACCTCAAACGTCACTATGACTTTTCAAATGCAACATCTAGCGCACACACCTAAAAAGGGGGCGGAACACGCGGAATGGGGAACAACGCGTGAACGGGGGAAGTACTGCTGGGAAATACATGCAACGCCCACACGCTTGCGAACAACACGTATTCATGGAATTGAATAGGGAAATCTGGCACGCCAAAAGGCACGCACACACAAAAATATGTTTGCCACATGAAAGCAGGCGGAAGCACCGCCGCGCAGTATAAAAGTGGGCGCAAACAACAAACAAGCATATGCAGCTATGATGAATGTCCCATTTCTCGCAGCAGTGATCGTGGGACACCGCAGGAGGAGGAGAATAGGCATGCCCTGCATTTTTTTGGGATGCCTTGTGACCAGGTCTATGGCAGGTATAGGTTTCCACATCATATCATCCTAGACCTGGTCACTCAATGGGAGAATGACCTCACATCACCCACCTTGTGCTCCCAAGCACTGAGCCCCTTGGAAAAGATGCTCAATGTCCTGCATTGTTGGCCACAGGGTCATTTCAGCGGACAACTGCTTTAGTTGGGGGCATCTCACAGCCCACGCAGTCACGCTGCCTACACCAGGTGTTGGCAATCATGACTGCGCGCCCCTCAGTCTGCAGGCACATATACATGCCCAGAACACCTCCAGAAAGACAGGCCATGGTCCAGGACTTCTACAGGGTGGCACACTTCCCTAAAATGCTTGGTGCCATAGATTGCACCTATGTGGCCCTACGTCCACCAAGGGCCACTGAGAACATCTACCACAACCACAGGCACTGGCATTCCATCAGCGTGCAGGTTGTATGCGATGCCAAGGGAATCATCACCTCTGTCTATGCAAACTATCCAGGGTCCACCCATAACAGTTTCATATACAGAATGTGCTCCATGAGCCGGGACCTGGAAGCTGGGAAGCATGGCAACACATGGCTCATTGGTGAGTGCAAATGCCTGCCAACATGCCTGCATGTCACACACAGACAAATACACCAAGCCAACTAATGACAACCATTATCACCTCCCCAGGACCCAGTTGCTCACCTACACCTGCCTCAGGGGTTGCCATGTCTGACACAACACCATCTGGCACCAGTGGCAACCACCCGGCAGAGAGGCAGAGGGCTGCCAGCTTCAGTGCAAATGAAGTTGGCATCCTGGTGGAGCAAGTCCTGGGGCATTAAAATGCCGTCTTCACACCATCGCGCGCCGACAAGGAAGGATGGAGGATGATCTGGGAGGACATCGTGGGTGCCATCAACACGGAGGGGGTGGCACCCCGTGACTTGGAACATGTCCTGAATCGCTGGGAGGACTACAAGTCCAGGACCCGCAAGAAGTCTCGGCGCCTCTTGAACGCAGAGGAGGCAGTGGGGTGCCAGGACCAGCTTACCATCCAGTAGATGAGGGTCCTGGAGTGGATTCGCCCAGTGCTTCACCAGCAGGTCCTCGAGATGTAGACCCGTCTGGAGTCGAGCGGTAAGTGCCCATGCATTCTCGTACAACACAGTCCATGTTGCAGTGTGGGAGGAGTTTGCAACTTGGCTGTATGTGTGACACAGGCCATGTATGAATGTGTGTGTGCAGGGACATGATGGTGATGCATGTGAGTCCAGTCAGGCGTGTTCCACATGGATGGTGTATGTGTTGCAGTGCATAATGAGCAGCAGCATGTGAGAATGCACACATGTCTGCATGCCTGTGTCTGTACTAGGCCATGTTTGGGGTGTTAGTGGGAACATGCAAGTTTTTTGTTTACTGAAGTGCATCCCAGAGTAGCATGCAAAATTATCTAGTATTTCCAGAATTGTCGGAGCATTATGTTGTGGGTCCCTCAGGTGGAACAGCACATCGTCTGCATAAAGTGATATTATGTGATATTTCCCACCTATTTGTATCCCAGCATCAAAAAAATGCTTTCTGATGTATATTGCAATGGGTTCCAGTCCTAGGATGTAAAGCATGGGTGATAGCGGGCATCCTTGTCTAGCACCCCTCTGTATGTCCCATGCCCCCGACACCATCTTACCATTTTTACTCTTGCCACTGGATCTTTATATAGCACGTTAATCCACCTCACAAAGCTTTCCCCGAACCCAAGTTCCCACAGGACCTCTATCAGCCATTCCCAATATATGGAGTCAAATGCCTTAATGGTGTCTAGCGACATCACTGCTGTGTGTCCCTCCTCTTGTTGTGTTTGGGCCATAATATGTTGTAGCCTGCGTAGGTTAGCAGTTGTGTTGCATCCCGGTACAAAACTGCATTGGTCTTCGTGTATCAGGGTCCCTATCACTCTGGACAAGCATTTGGCCAGTATAGTCGTAATTATTTTAACGTCGTAATTTAGCATGGCTGTAGGGTGGTACAAGTCACAATCGTCTGCTGGTTTATTCGGTTTGGGTATTGGAACGATTAGTGTTTCCCTCATACTTTTTGGCAGTGTTCCAACTTGGTATGCCTCTCGGAACACCTTGTGTAGTACTGGGGTTAGTGTTGATTTGAATGCTTTGTAAAACTCAGGTGGGAGTCCATCGCTACCCGGGGTTTTGCACGGGGTTTTGCACGTGGAAAGCGATCTGATTGCATCTGTCACATCATCAGGGGTGATTACCTCATCTAAGGTCTCTCGATGTGACTTACCCAGTGTAGGAAGTTCAATTTCCTCTAACGTGTTGCGTATTTCTGCCAACGACACCGGGATGTCATGGGCATATAACTTATCGTAGAAGGTTGCAAAAGCATCGTTAATTGATTTTTGTGTCCTGTGTTATACCCCATTCTCCCCTTTGAGCACTGTCATTGGGTGTCTAGGGTGTTCCTGCCTGCACAGCCATGCCAACAGTCTGCTGGGTTTATCCCCTTCTTTATGTGTTCTGGCGGTGCGTGCTATATAATCAAACTTGGATAATCTCCCTCATGTTTCTTGGCAAACAGTTCTGGTTTTCGCTAGTTTCTCTTCCTCCTCCCTGGTTCCTAGGTTGGCAGATTCCAACTGTTTAATACCATCCTCTTGCTTCAGCAGTCTCCCAATTACTCCACACCACTTTCAGGGCTTCCCACAGAGTACTCCAGTGGTCTACGCTACCTTGGTTAATCATAATGTACTCTAGTTTATCCCCAAGTTCCCCCCTAAAGGCCCGGTCAGTGAGTGTCTCTGTGGGCATTCGCCATAATGGTATTGGAGGTCGAGGGCCTGTCATCGCGCAGTGCATGAGTAGTGGTGAATGGTCAGAGATTGATCTGCCCATGTATTGTACCTACTCCACTTGTACCAGGTGTGCTTTATCAATAAAGAAATAATCTATTCTTGTGTACAGGCCATGCGGCGAAGAGTAATGTGAGTAGGCGCTAGCTGTGGAGTGAGGTTCTCTCCAAGCATCTACCAGGTCTAGTTGTTCCAGCATGGAGTTCAGCACCTGTGGGGCTGCTTCTGCTTGGTGTCGTGGTGGTTCTGATCTATCTAAGTCAATGGGCCTCATTACACGGTAGGCGGTAGGCATGGCGCTGGCTACCACCTTACCGCCTTCCAGGTCTGGGTTCCCGGAATAGGGACTTACCAGTCTATTCTGACCTTTGCGGGACCGGTAAATCCCCATTCCGGGAACCATTCCCCATTCCCATTTGAGCCCCCATAGGGCTCAATGGGAATGGGGATGGAGCAAACAACGGTACAGCAAATTGCGGTACCGTTATTAGCTCTGGGGTCCCTTAGCTGGTCCCTTCCTTAACGCCTGGTAAAACCAGGTATTAAGGAAGGGACCCGCTAAGGGACCTCGTAGTAGGGCGGTAGGGGATTACCGGCACCCGTGCCCTTACCGGTGCCGGTAATCCCCTACCGCCTACCGTGTAATGAGGCCCAATGTCTTTTACACAATTAAAGTCTCCACCCCAGATATATAGCCCTCCTCAGTGCTGGAGTATTTTAGTGTGGAGCATGCTAACGTACGCAGGTATGCCATGATTGGGGAAGTATGAGTTTACGATGCAGATCTCAGTTTGTTCAATGGCTCCCCACAATACTAGGTATCTACATTCTGTGTCTGCTTCAGTTCCCAGCAGCCGGAAGGGCACCCCCGGGTTGACCCAAGTGAACACCCCTCTTGCATTTTTGGAGTAGGTGGCCCTGTGTCCCTGGCCTCCCCAGCGTTCCTTCAGATTGACCATGGCTTCCGCTGTGAGATGAGTTTCCTGGAGTAGCGCTATGTCCACCCTTTTCCTTTGTAGGTAGGACTTGATTCTGTTTCTGCACAAGTAGGGGCCCATCCCACGACAAACTTTTAAGTTGCATTGCCATGGACGGCCGTTGACACACACATGTTTCACATCATTGCCCCCATTGTGCACCCCTGGCTGTCATGGCAGGGACCCCTTTGCCCCCACTCCGCCGTGCATCCACTTTGTTGCAGACTATGGACATGGACTGTTCTCACCCAACATTTCTCATCGTGAAGACATTGGAACAGTGTAATACAACAATAATAATTAACACAAACCAAGCCATTGCGCCCAGCCCAGCGACTGCATTACAACTGCTGTGCTCTTGGGCCCCCGCCCTCCTTCCTCTTCCTGGGCATCCAGTGCGAGTGTTCACGTGCCGACAATAGGTCCGCACTGGTCATTCCGTGGGGTAGGCCTCAATGTGCAGGCTGCGCGTGTCATCCAGCCATACAAAAAAGGAAGAAAAAAAAGATAAATGGAGAAGAAAAAAATGCTTCAATGGTCGTTTCATTGCAGTAGCTTGTCTCATCCTTAGTGATCTTAGGCAGCCACGTTCCTGCGAGTCCATTAATTTTGCTGTGGTGTTTTGCTTCATGTGACTCTTTCTTTGTCATGTTCTAGCCACATGTTGGCTGCCGCCGGTGTCTCAAGGAATATGGCATGCCCTTTGTGGATAACCTTTGGTCTGGAGGGGTATAACAACATGTATTTTATGTTCAGCTGTCTTAGTTGTGCTTTGATTGGGACGTAGGAGTTCCTCGCTCTCTCTACCGCTTGTGTGTAGTCAGGGTATATAGCTATCTTGGAGTCGCCTCGCTCTATTACCCTGCCCTCTCTGGAATGCTTAAGTATAATGTCCCTGTCTTGGAAGTTGAGGATCTTCACTCTCATTGGGCGAGGGTGTGAACCTGGTGGGGGTTTCTTTTGAAGGGATCTGTGGGCTCTCTCCACAGTGAAGCCCTGTGAGAGCCTGCCCGCACCAATCTCTTGTTGCAATAGTGACTCCACAAATCTAGTCGGGTTCAGGCCTTTTGTTCCTTCCGGGATCCCGAGCAGCCTAACATTGCTGCCTCTGGACCTCCCTTCGGCCTCCTCAGCTCTTGCTTCCAGTGTTGCAACCTTTTTTCTAATTCTGCTACCCTGGACTTTAGGTCCGTTGTAGTCTCCATTGTCTCCAGTAGCCCAGCTTCTGCGGTGGTCACCCTTTCTGTTATATGCCTTGCATCCTGTCTCATTAGTTGCATGTCTGTTTTTACCTCATCGATTTTAGTGTCGATAAAGGTCCTAAGAGCTGCTATGGCCTGAAGCACTTGCCCATCTCGGTTATCTGTTGTCGTTGTTTTGCAACTTTCTGGTGTGATTTTCCCATCTTGTTGAGAGGGGCGTGTTTTTGTTGTTGCTGCAAATTAGTCCATGATGGTCGACTTTGCCTTGTCCTTATCTTTGTTGGATGGCATGGCAATTTGTGTGCTGTGTTGCAGCTATTCAGTTATGCCAAGCACCGTCGTGTGTCCCGGCAAAAAATTCCACAGTGGTACAAGCAACAGGCCTAGGGACTTATGTGTCTGGTGGTCCCTTCAATTTCAGTCACTCCATTCGGCTCAAGAACATTTTAGTCGCCTGTATCAGACCCCCGAGTTTGTGTGTACCGCTGTGCCAGAGCTTGCTTTAACCCCTTATCCGTCTATGTTTCTCTTTGCTCATCTTACTCATCGCTGAACAGAAGCCCCTGTGTCGGGCTGCTGATTTATTTTTCCCTGTAATCATATGTTTCAGTGTGGCCACTTTAATCAGGGAGAGTTGAGGATTCTTTGGTTAACTAGACAACCGAGAGGGGAAATATGATATGCGCCTCCCGCTTTCTCCCACCTTTTACTCGCCAGTGAATCTGCTTGTTCCTGTGTGGTCTCTATTGATTAGCAGCAGGGTTTGACCCTATTAGCTATGCGCGGCACAAAGCAGTATTACTCAGGCCTATTGTACTGTAAATGCAAGCAGTTTCCCATCTTATTGAGCTCTTTGCATCGCACCAGTTGTTCAAACACTTCAGCCAGGGTCGTGGGCCTTGGTTCGTGTGCCTGCATCCACATGTGGTCCCCGCTCAGTTCAGCATCAACTGGGAGTGTGCACTAGTTGACTGTTTGTTTGCTATTGCCACCGCTCATCTCCATTCCTCGATTCAGCAACCCTCTCACCATGTGTGTGACGCATATCAGCTGGGGGTCCTGCTCCATGTTGAGACTGGTTGGCTCCCTCTCCTCGTCTCAGGGTGCGCCACCGTTGTTTCCTGGCTGAGCCGCTCGTGTTTCAGCGAGGCCAGCCTGTAGCTTCCGGCGACAACTCTGAGACTCACCGTGTTTGCCTTCTAATCGTACCCAAGTGGTCTGTTGCTGTTCTCCTGGCGCCTCCTTGTTCCGCGCCGCGCTGCTGTTGTCCAGTATGCACTGTGCCCGCTCTGTTGTACAAGGCAGCCAGTGCTACTTGCCAACAGACTACTTTTGTGATTGCTGGATTTCCCCACTTCCACTGCTGGGTGTGGCATCCACCTTGGTGCACCTTCGTTATAGAGCCCTGGTTACCGCGCACTAGTCTCAGTCTTCTCTTGATACTTCTCCATCCCCGTGGCTCCAAGTCAGAATCGAGGAGTCGTCCCGTGCCATGCTGGTGTTCGATGTTGTTCCCATCCGCTATTATGCGCTGCATTGTCTGGGTACCTGCAGCGCTATACGCCCCTTCCCCCAACTCTGTTTCAATACGTTGGCTCATCCGCCATCTTGGCCTGCCTGGGGGGAGTCCGCACAATGGCTGTTTCTTTCTTTTCTCTGCACCAATTCAAATTGCTTTAGCGGCCTGGGTTTGGAGAAGCGTTCCATCTCTCATCTGCTTCTCGCTTCCACCCTCCTGGCCATCTGTTGTTCTCCTGCACATGTGGAGTTTGTGCCTGGCTGCTGACCATTCCATTAGGTAGGTGCACTTTATGTGCATTACTGCACCACCAGGGGAATTATTGAACCTGAAAAATCAAAATTGGGAAAAAAAGAGAAGAAAAAGAAAAAAACAAAATGTGCAAATAATTGTTGGAAAGGACTGTTTTATATGGCATTTTCATCATGCTGCCATTTTTGTGAGCTTTTTAATACCTTGAGCTGCCTTGCTATTTTGAAAGCACAAGTTTATTCCCACTATTGCCTGCTTATTTGACTGTTTTTTGGCCCTTCCAAGATGGCCACCGTGGTTTTCTTTGTTGTGTAGGCAGGCTGTGCTGAACCACCTCTCCCTGTGATGCACTCCCATTGGTTGCTGAGTGTTTTCTTCCAAATAATCAGGGACCAGCAGGCTTCAGTCGGCCCTCTCAGCAAGGCCCACTGGCTGGAACTGGTTTCTTTCCTCTGATCTCACTGAGAGTGAGGTCCTGTTTCCAACCTCCTGGCCATCTGTTGTTCTCCTGCACATGTGGAGTTTGTGCCTGGCTGCTGACCATTCCATTAGTTAGGTGCACTTTCTGTGCATTATTGCACCTCTAGGGGAAATATTGAACCTGAAAAATCGAAATTGGAAAAAAAAGAAAAGAACAAGAAAAAAACTAAATGTGCATATAATTGTTGGAAAGGACTGTTTTATTTGCCATTTTCATCGTGCTGCCATTTTTTGAGCTTTTTAATACCTGGAGCTGACTTTCTCTTTTGATAGTACAAGTTTTTTCCCACTATTGCCTGCTTATTTGACAGTTTTTTGGCCCTTCCAAGATGGCTGCTGTGGTTTTCTTTGTTGTGTAGGCAGGCTGTGCTGAACCACCTCTCCTTGTGCTGCACTCCCATTGGTTGCTGAGTGTTTTCTTCCATCCAATCAGGGACCGGCAGGCTTCAGCCGGCCCTTTCGGGAAGGGCCCACTTCTAAGGCCCCTGTCTGCTCCCTGTCTGCTTCCGGAACATTAATTGGGGTCCTCCCTGCACTTTAACAACAATGATGCTGCCACCTCACGCCTCTAAGAAATCCAGACTGCCTTGACTTTGCCTCCTCCAGAACTATGGGTTAGTTCCCTCCTTATGGACTCACTCCTACCACCTTTGACTATCACTGTTCTTTCTGCTTGTTACTCCCATGTTGTCATCCTGATGCACAGTGGTTCATAAAACCCTTTGCTAACATCTGATTCCAAGATTGAAAAGTCAAATCTTGATGTTTTTGCTTTGTGTTAAAAAGTCAAATCTTGCTGTTTTTACTTTGTTCTAAAAAGTCAAATCTTGCTGTTTTTGCTTTGTGCTAAAAAGTCAAATCTTGCTGTTTTTGCTTTGTTCTAAAAAGTCAACCCTTGCTGTTTTTGCTTTGTTCTAAAAAGTCAAATCTTGCTGCCCATTGCAAAATTCTCTGTATTTTGCTTGTATACTGTTTCTTCTCTGTAACTTACCAGCCCAGTGACCTCCCCACTTTCTTTTGTCCCACACCTACCTGCCTTAGACCCCCAGTATCTCCATCACTGGATGGCGCTTTCTGTTTCTCCTATCTTTTCCAACTGCTTCTCCATTGACTATCGTTCCCTTCTCACTAAGTCTGGTAGGAAGAAGTTCAAAAAGGATATCTTGGCCTCTAACCCTGGTTTTCCTATCGCCAACACCTACTCCAATGCTTCCGCCAGACAGACCCTCACCGACATCCTCTTTGTCATTACTTCGCCAGATCTATAGACTCCTCATATGGTCTCTGCTCTGCCCTATCTCCTCCTCTCCCATTAATGGTGGCACTCGCTGGGAAGTTCTCATGGCTTCCTTTGACTCCTCTAAAGTCATCATTAATGTCTACCTAAATGGCACCGTCATGGTCCAAGTCCCTCAAGCCAATCGCCTCCTCTTTGATAGGCGCTTCCCTCACCTCATCAATTTCCTCTCATCTCCACCTTGGCTACCTTGCCCTCTCTCTCCTCCTCCTCTGCCCCTCCTAGGGCTCTTTCTCCCCCAAAGGGCGTACCTCTGATCTGTACCCCTCCCTGGAAGGTCTTTAAGGCTGGCAACCTTCTTCATATTGCCACTCTCAACTCTCGCTCTGCTGTCAAACACTCCTCTGACATCTGCCACCTTCTTGAAGAACTAGACCTTGATGTCCTTGGTCTTGCTGAGACATGGTTCACGGCCAGCTCTGTCACAAGCTTTGATACTCTCCTCCCGGATGGCTACAAAATCCTCTCAGCACCCAGATACTCCCGGTCCGGTGGTGGGGTAGACCTGATCTTTTGTGAGTGGATTCCTGCCTCTATCATTCCCGCTCAGACCTACTCCTCTTTTGAATGCCTTGTCTGTAGGCTTTCTCACTCACCTACCCATTCTCTTACTGTGGTTACCATCTACCGGCCTCCTGGTCAAATCACCTCATTTCTCTCTGAGTGGGCAGACCTCTCCTCCTCCCTCCTGGCCTCCACCACTCAAATCCTCCTCCTCTGACATTTAGACACTCCTTGCTCCTCCTCTGAACTCTTCCGTGACCTCTACCACTCCCTCTGCCTGTCCATCCTCCCCTCTGACCCGACCCACTCTGCAGGGCACACACTAGATGTCTTGATCTCCTCTGACCTCCCCCTCTCCATTCCTCTGACCACTCCTCTCTCCTGCAGCGATCACTCCCTCCTCTCCTCTCATCTCTCCCTCTCTTCCCCCCAAGCCAAGCCTACCCCAACACTGCTACCTACCTTCTCGGACATCTGACCCATGAAGCGTGTGTCAGTCGAGGCTTTTGCCACCACTTTCTCCCCCCCCACCTTTGGCTGACTCACATCCTACAGAAAGAAAAATATATTACAGATTGACTACTGGGGGAGGGATTGTTTTATGGGACAAAGACGCCTATGAAATTGAAGTTATGAAGCATCTTAATGATAGAACTGCATATAAGGAACTGGCACGAGACCCCACACCAAGGCTCCAAGAGGAGATAGAGAGTATCATGAAGCATGCTGTGGAGGAAGGAATGATAGATCCGGATGAAAAAGACTTTTTTGGTTAACAAACACCCTACAATTCCGGCTTTCTACATCCTCCCAAAAAATCCACAAAAATGACAAAACACCCCCGGGGAGACCAATTGTGGCGGCCATAAACTCGGTACTTGAGCCTTTGTCAATCTATTATGATTGGTTCCTGAGACCCTTTGTATCAAAAATGCCACCATATGTGAAAGATACAACAAGCATACTAAAATTATCAGAGATGACTCAATTGAATCCGTCTGACATCTTGGTGACCTTGGATGTGGTAAGTCTTTATACTAGTATTCCCCAACATGATTGTTTGAGGGTGATGGCCAAATACTTGGATAAACGCACCACTACACTCAACCATGTTCCTACAGCATTCATTTTAGAAGGTATCAGATTAGCTTTAACAGAAAATTTCTTTTTATACAACAGACATTTCTACAATCAGTTACAGGGTACCAGTATGGGCGCGACCTTTGCCCCGGACCTTGCTAACCTTTAGCGACGACCTAGAGCAACAATTCATCTTCAGCTCCACAAATCCCTTTTTTACCTCGAACAAAACCTGGTTACGCTATATCGATGATATTTTTCTGATTTGGCGTGGGACATCTGAACAACTGATGTTGTTCCACAAGTGGCTAAATCTTCAAAATCTGAATGTTCAATTTGCAATACATACTGACTTGCAAAGGATATATTTTTTAGATCTTCTAATACAAAAAACCAATACAGGTAATATAGAAACTGAGTTATACAGAAAACCCACAGATAAAAACACCTTACTTAACTACCGGAGCTTTCATCCGTTGAGTCTTAAAGAAGGTCTACCATACGGTCAGTTTTTGCGTATTCACAGAAACTGTACCCAAGCAGAAATGTACAAACACCATGGCAAAACTTTAAAATGAAGGTTAAAAGACAGAGGATATCCTAAAATTACAGTCCGACGTGCATATAAACAGGGGCGTTGCTAGGGGGGGGCTAAGGGGGCTATAGCCCCTGATCTTTTGGTTGTAGCCCCGGATAGAATCTCAGGAGCTACAGCCAAAAGACTAGCTAGCCCCCAGTCCCAACAGTTCTGACTTTAGCTTAGCCCCGGGTCTTTTCCAGACCTAGCAACTCCCCTGCATATAAAAGAGCACTGCATTTAAATAGAACCTCATGCCTGGAACCTGTACATCGGAACACGGAAGAAAAAATAACTTGTGTAAGTACATATAGCCCTATTAGTAGCTATCTCAGAAATATCATTAAAAAACACTGCCACATGATTAAAATGGAAAACTTTAATCCAACAGTGCCGCGTTTTGCTTTAAAAAGACAACGTAACATCAAAGATACTCTGGTACATACATACCCTAACACTTCAACTGAGAAAACATCACAGACCCTTCTGTGGGGCTTACCACCAGTGGAAGGCCATCATCACTGTGGTAAATGTTCTGTCTGTGCTCAAACTGCTACCATGAAAAGCATTACACTATGCAACACAGTAGTTCAATTGACGGCTTTTACTAACTGTCTGACTCAATGGGCAGTATATGCTATAAAATGTCCTTGTGTCCTTGTATACATAGGGAAGACTAAACGACAGGTTCGTCAAAGAATCTGTGAACATAAGTCATGTATTCGTAACAAAATTGAAAATAAACCACTTGTGGCTCATTATTTGTTAAAACAGCATAAATGCACTGATCTATTGTGGTGTGTAATCCAGTCAATTAAGCAATCCCCAAGAGGGGGCAACAGAGACTTGATTCTCACTAGATGTGAGCAAAAATGGATTTACAATCGTGACACAGTCAAGCACGGCCTGAATATTTCCGTGGAATGGAGTGCTTTCCTCTAATGCGATCCATACAAAAACAAGATATAATCTCCTTAGGAGATACCCTTCAAAAAAACGAGGGCAGTGTTCCATATCTAAATGAAGAATATGGCATTTTTTATTGATGATGAAGTCAGGTAAGCGGGCCAGTCTGGTGCCCCCCCCACCCCCGTTTTTTAAATCCTTTAGTATTCAATCAGGAACTTACATAATTTTCCCTGCTGAAATGAGGCAAGAGATACAGTAAAGAAATGTAGTCACAGCATCCAATAGGGGCATAGAGACATAATGGAATGATATATGATCATATTCCCAAGTTCGTAACTTACTTTTGTAGAAAGTGAAAATGGGGAAGGAACCCCATTGGGTCTCTACTCCGCCACATTAACCCCAATTACTCTGGAGTTCGATGACCATGCCATTTTAGACATTTCTGTTGAGATGAGATACAGTGCCCTTTACACCTAATAAGGATGACCAGACGTAATTTAACATTTAATTCAATATCGTAACAATTTAAGAGCAGCATTAATAAGACACTTTCGGCGCTGACACCGTACATACTAACCCTGTACATAACCGGACAAACAGCGGTATTTGACAGATATTGCAACACTGTTGCTTTTAACAATCACGGACAGCAATGGTCACGTGTAGGATCATGTGACCCTTCTTAAATACATTAGAGTGGAAGACGAGCCGTTACTGACAAGCTTCGGAATCCGGTTCCACGGCTCAGCACTAAAAGCACGCTAGATGAAAAAACAAAAGACCTAGAGGTAAGCCTTCCAATGCGCTGCACGTCTGAAATAGAATGCCGCACAACGGTGTCAATCACTTTACGCTTTGAGTATAATAGCTAATTCCACACGCGGCTCGATTAGCAGACAAAGCACAGCAGGCTCCGCCAATGCCCGGCGCAACAATGCTTCTGCGTGTGAGTTCCTACATTATGACTAAATGTATTATGTAGTTCATCTAAAGAATCAGAAAATAATGGCACGCAATGGTAATAATACGTAAAACGCTAGACAATTATTGATTGTTTCCATGGTAACTATTTAAACAGGGACCCTCTACCCGAACCTGTGTGACTTACAGGACGTCTAGAGAGGGGTAGTCAATCTGTAATATATTTTTCTTTCTGTAGACTCTCCCTTCCAACAGATTGACCCCCCGTGAACAAAAATGGGGAGTACCCCATTACTTATTCCTGTCTCACATCCTGACACAGCCCTGTCTCTGCTCTACTCTTCAATTTCTGATACACTTGATGCTCTTGCCCCTGTCATGAGGATCCGTTTGAAGTCCAAAGCCAAGTGCAGTTCCTGGTATGACTCTGACCTAGCTACACTTAAACGTAAGTGTAGGGCGGCTGAGAGGAAATGGAGGACTTCCTGTTCTTCCTCTGACAAACTGGCCTGTCACCTGCTACAAAGGCAATACCGACTCTCTGTCCTCACCAAGAAGAGAGTCCACATTCAAGCTCGTGTCTCTGCGGCATCCAACAACTCGGCCGAACTCTTTAAAATTGGCAAGGAGCTGGCTTACCCTGCTGCAGTCTCTACCCCCCCTTTTGCCTCCCAGGCTCTTTGCAATGCCCTTGCCTCGCACTTCATTTAAAAAACCGAGGACATCCTGTGTACCCTCTCCACCCACACCCCTCCACTCCCCTCTCCATCTGTGCTTGCTGACCCTCCTTTAGCCACCCCTCACCATCCTTCTCGTCCTTTCCTCTTTTCTCCCTCGACGAGGTTGCTAGACAAGTCAGATCTATGAAAGCCTCATCAAATCAGGTTCATCCCTGTTCCTCTAAAACCATCAAGGACCACATTGACACCCTCTCTCCGGCCCTTGCTGATTTTTGCAACCACTCCTCAGGATCCTTCCCCTCCACTCTTAAGCACTCCTTTGTGCATCCTCTTCTCAAGAAACCCACAGCTGATCCTTCTTGTCCAGCTAACTATCACCCAATTTCCATTGCTCCCTTTCTGGGCAAACTCCTGGAAAAGTTGGCCATCTCTCAGCTTAAAATTCATTCCAATTCTGTTGGCTGTCTCCATGACCACCGGTCTGGCTTCAGAGCTGCCAGAAGTACAGAGACTGCTCTGCTGAACATCCGTGAAGATCTGCTCTCCAACCTTGGCTTTAACATTCCCTCTGTCCTCATCTCTCTTCTGCCTTCGACACAGTCAACCATACCATCCTGCTCAACTGTCTCCGTGAAAACCTGGGTATCACTGATCTGCCTCTGGCCTTGCTGACCTCTTTCCTCTCATATCGACCCTCCCAGCTCCAACTTGGGTCCTTCCTTATATTTATCTTCCTCTCTACCTGTGGTGTTCCCCAGGGATCTTACCTCTAGCCCTGGTTTTTCAACCAATACCTGGTAACTCTCGCCCACTGCATTGCCACTTTCTGCTCAAATTTCCAGTGCTACGCTGATGACACTAAACTTATTTTCAGGCTGCCCTCTGCCACCTCCTCTCCCTCTCTCATCTCTGATTGTCTAACTGCCATTCAAAATTGGTGTGCCGCCAATGATCTTTGAATGCCAGCAAGACGGAGATCCTCCTCATCGGCACACCTTCACCATCCTTTCCCCTCACTGTCTGGACGGCCTACCTTGGCCCTCCTCCTACACCCACCTGCGAGGCTAAGAACCTCGGGGTCATCTTTGACTCTACCCTTTCCTTCTCCGCCCACATCTCTGAGGTCGCTAAAAAGTCAAATTTTCTACTGCACCTCCTCAGAGATACTCTGCCTTTCCTCTCCTTCTCCCAGAAGATCATGGTATGCCAAGCTGTGGTTCTCTCTAGCTTGGACTATTGTAACAGCCTCTTTTTCTAAATCTACCTGCCTCTACTCTCTGACCTCTGCAACTAATCCAGAACAGGACTGCAAGACTTGTCCTTGGCCTCAAGCCCTGGGATCGTATCTCTCCAGCTCTGAAATCTCTCCATTGGCTCCCAGTGGATGCAAGGATTACATTCAAAACCCTCTGCATTAATTGGTACCTATAAGCTGGGTCCAAAATACCTTCAGCTATCTATCTGAAAATACCTCCCCTCTCAAACTCTTCGCTCCTCTACCTCCAACTCCCTCAGGGTTAGTTGTTTTTCAACAAAACGAGCTGGGGGTAGATCTCTGTCTTTGGCTGAGGCCTCCCTCTGGAACAGCCTCCCTGCCACTCTAAAACTTGAGGAGAACCATCTCCGGTTCCGGAAGCACCTCAAGACCTTCCTCTTTTCTTCTGCCTTCGCTCCCCCTCTCCTATGCTGATCTGTTCTCTCTTGGCACTGTGCACCTGGCCACCCTCTGTCCTCTGGGCCCAGGTACCTGCTCACCCTGCCACCCTCCCGCACTGCCTCCGGGCCACCCGTTGCACTGGGGTCTGTATCTGTACCCATACAGCCCCCCCTTTTACTTCCTGCACTTATCAGACCTACCCTGTCTGCTGCCTTAAACCTATCACTTGCAAATTGCTGGCTTCACTACCACTGTTTGTTGCCTTTATTATTTATTTATTTTTATTTATCTGTTTCTCCTCTGCTTCGCACTTTGCACTTCTCCCCCCTTCCATGTACTTTTCCCCTCCACCTCCCCCATGCACTTGCGTGTTCTCAATGTCACTGGGCCTAGTAAGATCGCTGTTTTGTTCTCCCCTGTTCCCCTCCCTTGCCTTGCTGTGCTCTGAAACACTTGTGTACGAGCGTGATAGAAATAAAATATCAATATCAATATCATCTTCCTTTTAATGCAATTTGCAGGCTGTTTCGTGCGATCGCACTGTTCTTAAAGGATCGTAATCAAGGATCTTGGTCCTCCGCACTGCAGCCTCCTCACGCCATGTGCGCCAGCCCATGCCCCCGAGCAAGACTGTGTTATGTACTAAAGAAACTGGGCTTACCGCTGGGCATCCTGTAAGTGAAAAAAGCTCTGTATATCAACAATGAGGCAGTAATCAGGTATGGATTGATAGGCGAAACAAGAGGGAAATTTAAAATTGATGTGGTTGTTAGACAAGGTTGTGTCCTTGCCCTTAGTTTGTTTTGCCTGTTCATAAATTAGGTTATTAATGTACTCCTTGCGGTACCCGCTGATGCACCTTCCCTAGGGAATGAAAGGATTCCCATACTTCTTTTTGCAGAATATGCTGTCTTGCTCTCCTTACACCCCATGGTCTTCGCAAGCAATTAACTATTTTCGAGACCTTATGTGGGAGAAATGGCCTAAATATAAATGTGCAGAAAACACATTCAATGGTATTCTCCAAAAGTTTGGCAAAGAGCAAGCCATGCCCTGTTTTGAGTCTTAGCGTTGGCTGTATTGTACAGGTTAACTAGTACGATTATTTGGGAGTCCGCATGAAGGCTAATTGTATGTGGAGTGACCAGGTCAACAAGGCAGCACTAAAGCTGACAAGGCAATGCGGAATTGTCCAGAGATTTGCACACAACCATGTGGTTGGTCCTGTGAGCGCCACATTACAAATGTATAAGTGCCAGGCCAGGGGCATGTGCAACATCAGTATGTTGCAGGTGGTGAAAAATACATTTGTGAAATACATTTTGGGCCTACCAATAAATGCCCCTAACGGTGTTGTTTTTGGGGAATTGGGCCTTCAGAGTATCGCTTTTATTTGCCGGTCACGCTCTGTGTTCAATTGGACGAATCCCAATTTTGGTAATTATCTAAAGGCGATAAAAGATATTCTTTTGCATCAAGGTTTCTCCAATTTGCTGTGGATGATAGCTATTAAGAAAGAGTTGATGGGGATGGGTTGGGAGAATTTCTGGTGAAATCCCGAATCGATTCCACCAAAATTTAAGGCACAGTTAAAAAAGGCCTACAGAGATAGTTCAGAGCATGAGTCCCGTACACTTGTGGTCAATTCAATTAGCTTCACACAATATGTATTATGGAAACCAAAGCCTGGCCTTGAGTTGTATCTAGATAAAATCCAGCGGTTTTTCATGAGAGCTCTTTTTCTGAAATTTCGGATTGGTATCCTACCCTTAGCCAGTCTCCAGCATAAATGGATTTCAAGCAACTCAGCCATCTGCCCATTTTGCCCAGATGTTGCAGAAAGCCCAGTGCCCTTGGTTTTCTTTTCCCAGGAATACCTTTCGATTCAAAGGCAATATTTGATACCCATGTTTCACCAATTTCGTATTAGAAGGGTGAGTGAAGTTCTCCATGGGGTCATTACGACCTGGGCGCAAAGGGATACCGGCCACCGGTAATGACACTTCTGCCGGTATTCCCTTTGCGCTCTATTCTGAGGTCCCTTTGCGAGTCCCTCCCTTAACGACTGGTTTTACCAGGTGTTAAGGACGGGACCCGCAAAGGGATACCGGGGTCAATAACGGTACCGCAATTTGTGGTACCGTTATTGACGCCTTCCCCCTTTCCATTGAGCCCTATGGGGGCTCAAATGGGAATGGGGTATGGCTTTTCAAATGGGGATTTACCGGTCCCGCCAAGGTCGGACTGGACTGGTAAGTCCCCATACCACCAAGTCGGTGGCGGTACCGGTATTGGTGCTAGTCATGGCGCCATGACTAGCACCAACCTTGGAAAGAGGGCCCATGTTTTCTTATTGGGTGTGTCCGACCTGGTGACTCAATGTATGGGAAATTATATATGGCGTGCCTGTAGTAAAATACTAAAGTATTTTAATCGTATGACGAATGATGTTTGATCTACATTTAAAGCTTTGTTATGATCTTAATATTTCATAATTTGTTCTTGTAGCCATAGGTCATGAACCACTGCTTGTTTTATGATTCCTGCTTTTTTATGGTGTTTTGCTTTTGAAACTTTTATGATCCTTGGATCAAAATAAAGTTATTTGAAATTAATTGAATTGAATTGTAAGTAGACCATTGCAAGTGGCAAATACAGGGGAGGGGCTATAGCCTAAGTGTAAATTGACGGTAAAAGGATTTGTGTTTTAAGAGATAGATACCTCGAATTCAGGTTCCAAGGCGACCAAAGAATATGCATTAAACTCTAAGAAGAGTATATGAAAGGGATTCCTGAGGCAAGTGCCAATTAAGACGAATGTGTATAACACTCCAAAATGGAGTAAATAGTGAGATGAAATACATTTACTAAGATTAAGTATAGGAAGGTGACCACAGAAAAAGTAAAGTGCACGTTTATTTGGGGGTATAAATACATCAGTTTAAAACATGTAATGTGTATGAACTAAGAAATATAAAATGATACTAATGAAATCAGTTGAATATCAGGCCTTAAAATCAAGCGATTGAATAAAAGCTGAGAAAAATTGTAAAAGTTAAATAAAGGTTCTTGCGGTGGAAATAATGGAACAACAGGACAGCAAGAGTTGATAGAACTATAACCGAAGAAATAAAGAGAAACAATATCATAGAAACTTAAAAATTGGTTAAAATTGGTTAAAATATTGATTTTAAATGTAAATGGCTGTGATCAATAGTGCTTGCCCAAATAGAATTGTTTATTTTAGGTGACTTAAGAACACGGTATGTATTGGCAGTCAAGATCGACTTGTTATCATGGGTGGGACTCATCTTTTACTTCTATTCAAGACATAGGGCCTCATTACGAGTGCGGCGGTAAGGGGTTAACGGCACCGGTAATGGTGCCGGAGCCGTCAACCCCTTACGGCCGCATTATGAAGTTTTACCAGGTGCCCTCAGCGGGACCCGCTAAAGGACCAGCATGCTAACAACAGACGCATTATTAACGGGCCCGTTGTTAGCATGGTCCCCATTCCTTTTGAGCCGTATGGGGGCTCGAATGGGAATGGGGATGTGTTCCCTGAATGGGGAAATACCGGGTCCTCCAAGGTTGGAATGGCCCGGTATTTCCCCATTCAGGGAACCCGGTCCCGGTATGGGGGTAGCCATGTTGCAAAAAGCGACATTGCTACCTCCAACCTTGTAATGACCCCAATTACCAGGATAATTTATTTTTACAATTAGTCAGTATCCCCCAGAATAGGTGAAGGGCATGAATAAAAAGGCTCATTGTCAAAAACAGTATTGCAACATATGACAACACATTTGTATGCAATATACATGAGGAAGAAGCTACAAAAAAGATAAGCTATTTTATAATTATGGAAGATGCATCACAATGGGAAAGAAGATACACTTGAGGAGTGGATGAATATAAAGAGTGTCATGTGCGAAGAAGTAGATGGATAGAAAAAGAGGAGTAAGTAAAGAGACAAAAAGAGGAGAAGGACAGAGCCAAGCAGGAAGGGATCGTAGTGCAAAACAAATGGATAGAGGAACAGATATGACTCAAGTTAAATGGAAACGGTATCAATAGTGTTCGAGAAAGGGGAGAAAGAGAAGAACAGGAAGAGAATGAAAAAGAACAGGAAAGAGCATACAAACAGTAGAAGGAGACAGAGAGGAAACAAAAAGAAGAACAAAGAAGGTATTAGGAACAAAAGAAAGAGAAAGAGAGAATAGAGAAGAACAGCAGTGAAATAGAAAACCAGCAAATAAAAGAGCCCAGGTTGCAAAGAAGGCAAGAGGAAGAAGAGAATATGGATATGAGGAGAAAGGAAGAAGAACTGAGAAGAGCAGGGAACAAAAGGATGATGAAATAGATTAGCTCATTAACAGGAGCATAGTGCCAGATGAAGCACAAGAAATATGGGGAGAAGAGAGAGGATCACAATAGCCCTGTAGAGAGCTGCAGGGAATGCCGAGAATACAGACATGGGCTGATGAGCCAGAGGAAGAAGGCATAAGGAAAAGGATTGGGGATCTATATCGGCAAATGAGGGAAAAGGATGGCTATACAACTGAAGGAAACAATGAGGGATCTTTATCAGAAGAAATAGGAAGCAGATTGGGTGACATAATGGCAGACAAACATAGAGCACTGTTAGTAAGTGGGTTAGATCTTAAAGATGAGGACAGGGATGATAGCCATACAAGCTGGGGTATAATTATTTCAGGCGAAGAAAGGGACCAAAACGAGAAGGTACAGAGAGAGGGTGTATGTCGTTTTTCAATAGACACAAGTATCGAAACAGGGGTAAAATGGTTAGAATTAGAAGACGATAAAGAGAAAACACTGAAACCAACACTAAATTCTGATGACCATGAGTATGATTGTGCAGTGCAGGAGATATATCCCTGCCGCCATATGTGAGCACATTAAGGTTGCTGCTAGGCCGAAGACAAATGGCCAAAACTAGCCCCACCTGAAAAATGAGAAGTGTAGTGGGATAAGAATAGGGGCAAGTGTATAATCAATTCCCATTCTTAGAGGAAGTGGCTAAAAGCGCCATGGCTACCTCCATACTTGTAATGAGGCCCAATATCTTTTACAGACAAAGGGATTGCGTGTTCCACTTCAGGAATACATCTTCTGAATGTAAGAGAATTAATATTGGCGTTTGCAGGCCCAGAAGGTATTACGAGGGGTCCCTCTAGACCCGAAGGTATACCTGTATGGAGTGACTGTTTTGTTAACATGGCTTCCCAGATTAGTAGGTCAAATATTGAGAATACCTCATCAACTTTTGTTTGAACCAGAAATACCTATAGATGGTGAAGACAGACAGATCATTCCCACAGAGTTAGAAGTAGCAGCAGTCAGAGAAGAAAGGGTGGTTGTTCATGGGATAGATGATGAGGGAAGAGGATGGAGAGCAGTGATAGCCCTTGGTGAAGGATACAGACTGACAGATTTGGCAAATGAAGAGTTGTTTAGAGATGACTATCCAGACGGTGAATTACTATTCTTTATAAGTCTCCCTTACTGGATTACAATAGACAACCGAGACATACCACAGGGAATGGTATTAGTGAGAAAAAAACTGCCATTCTTTCATGAATACTTAGAAAATGTGTCAAGCATCTTGTGGCCTACTAGTCCTTTTGATATAGGTCTACTAAAAGGATTAGGAGCAGTCAACATCAAGCTCAACCCTGAAGCTATCCTGCCATGAGCAAAGTGGTATCCCATGTCCAGAGAAGTGGATAAGGGCATATTTGAAACCATTTCCTCGTTAATATAGTAAGGAATATTGGTGCCATCAGATTCCCTGTGCAACACATCTGTGTACCCTGTGAAGTAATTGAAAGAGGGGGCACAGAGATTTATTCAGGATCTCTACCCTCTCAATAATTTTGTGAAAGCAGAGTTTCCTCTAGTTCCAAATCCAGGTACAATATTATGTAATATCCCAGCTACAACTAAATATTTTACAGTCATAGATTTAACAACCATGTTCTTCTCAATTCCCCTTCATGAGGACTCACAGGATTTGACCTTATTTTCATATAGACATACACACCTGAAACATACGAGTCACCCTCAATCTTTAATAGGATTCTTCAGCTGGATCTGGGTAATGTATAACTTGAGAGTGCAATAATTCAGTACGTAGATGATATATTATTATGCAGCAAGACAGAAGTGAGATGCAGAGAAGATTCAGTTCGACTCATGACCATACTTGCAGAGAAAGGACACGAGGTAGACAAAGAAAAGCTACACTATTGTCAGAAAGAGGTCCTGAACATAGGACAGCTGATCTCTCAAGATGGATAGTAAGTGTCACCTGACTGAAAAAGCAGAGGTGATTCAAAATACTCCTAAACGAGATACAGTAAGGGGGCTGCAACAATTTGTAGGCCTATGCAATTATTGTAGGGCCTGGGTTTTTGAACACAGCACATATATTCAACCACTTTTAAAAGGACTCAAGGTAGCAGACATGGGGAAAATAAAATTCCATGGACAGAGGAAATGACTGAGGGATTTGAAGAATTAAAAAGAGCAATTTGCATAACCCCTGTGTTAAGAATTCCAGATTGCAATGAACAATTGTATTTGTTTTCACACTCACATAGAAAATTACTTTTGGACATAAACCATTTGCTTACTACAGTGAGATTTTAGAGACAGTAATGAAAGGACATGATCCTTGTGAACAAGCTTTAGGTGCTGCTGCTTTCGTGATCGAAAGGCTGCAAATATTTCAATGGGGTGCTCAATGATGCTATACGTCGAGCAAGCCCTATGTTCTAATTTAGAGAAACCCAGAAGTACATTGACTACACAAAGAGCATCAGGATATGAGGTGATTGTTTCAAATCCAGCAATCGAAATTGTTAGATGAAGAACAGTGAATCCAGTGACATTTCTAGCAGAATTAGTAGGAACAGAGGACTATGTACATGACCGCACCATGTATACTGAGTTTTATGATGATATTCCCCATATCAGAGAACATGCTCTCAAAGGGGGGGTTCTCTTTAATGATGGTTTTTCAAAAATGTATGAAACAACTGTTGAAAGGCACCCCGGGGCAGCAGTAGTGAAGTTAAACAAGAATGGTGAATTCGAGGTAGTGACAAGTGTGAGATTTCCTTCACATTGTACAGCACAAGCTGCAGAATTAGTGATGCTTATTGCCGTGCTACAGAGATTTGAAGATGAGGAAGTGACAATGTACTCTGACTCTGTCTATCTGACATCAACCGCACAAGCAGGATTGTAACAATGGGAAAGGAGGGGTTTCCTTGGTGCAGACAGCTCACCCATGCGACATGTACCTCTATTGGACAAACTTATTACATTATTGATGGTTCCATTGGCTATCGCAGTGGTGAAGTGCTCAGCCCATACTAAATGGGCAGATTTGATTTCTTGTAGTAACAAAGCCCAGACATAGAAGCCAAAAGGGCAGCATATTTCCCAAACATTTCTAACTTTGATTTAGAGAGTGTTAAACAATTGTCTGGACGGTGCATGGTAATGATGGAAAGGTTTCATATTTTATCCATTGTATAATTGATTGTGCTGCAAGGTCAAGCTTCACAGGAAGAACACAATTTATGGAAGAGGTGGGGGGGTGTTCTTTATACCCCAATGAGGCTCTATGGAGACAGGATAACACTGGAAAGCCAGTTATGCCTGTAGCATTATTGAAGGTGACGTTGGAGCAGCTTCACTACCCTGCATATACAACAAGAGAGAGCCTTGCTGCAACAATCACAGAAGACCACATGTATTAGAACATGTGGCCCAGTTTATGGTGAACTGCATTGTATGCCAGAAGGTCACAACAGGACATACCTTAAGGACAATGAGAGGAGCAATCCCAAGGCCTACTGGTCCTTTTCAGCATCTACATATAGATTATGTGGATATGTTGCAAGTATGCAACAGATACAGGTACATGTTAGTGGTAATTTGTCCCTTTTGCAGATGGATCGAGGCTGGTACATGCACACACCCCAATGCTACATGAGCTACCTAGTTACTCATGTGTGACGTGTTGCCAAATGGGGCATGTGCAAAGTCCAGCGGTCCGACAATGGCCCACATTTTGTAAATGAGCTAATCAAACAGATAGTGCTTCTGTCAGGAATAAAACACACATTTTCATCTGCTTATCACCCACAGGCCAATGGTATCTGTGAGAGACTGAATGGACTTTGCAAGGAAAGGATAGAAAAATTGAAGATGACTTTGAAAAAGGAGTGACTGTATAGTCTGCCCCTTGCTTTGTTCACACTGAGAAACCAGCCTCGTTCAGATCACCAGCTGACTTCCCATGAGTTGGTGACTGGACGCTGCATGAGAATACCCCTTACTCCTCCCAATAGAATAGAAACTGATGCCCACAGTGAGGCAAAAGCTTTATGTGATGGGATGCACGATTATTTGACTAATATGACTGCTAGTGTTTATTTGATTTCTTAATATATCAAGTAGCAGTGTCAAGGGTTGAAGAAGATTGAGGAATACAGCCAAATCAGTGATCCTAGCCAAGTGTTTAATCAGACTAGTTTGTGCCCAGGGGACTAGGTGCTACTTGGAAAAGCTTTGCTCTGAAGGACCGTACCTAGTAGAGGAGGTTACACCCACAGCTGTCAAATTAAAATGCAGAAGAGCCTAGCTGTACCTGAATGATGTAAAGCTCTACAAAGGAGAGACCCTGACCCCTCTGACAATTGCTGACTGCGATGCAAGAGAAGAAGTTCTATGCATCCATACCAGATTGGCTGCCAAAGGCAAGGACAAAGAATCGATGGATTAAAAAATGTTGTGGAATGAATGGGCATTTCCAAAAGCTTATTCGGAAGTGAATGGACTTGCTGCAGTTCCAGAACCTCTTTTCAGCTGAACCTAAAACAGATAATACATCAAGAATAGGAGACGAAGGTTGCACAGCATATTTTACACTGCCTAAAACATTACAATTTCAGAATCATTTTTAGTTAAGAAAAATGAACTATGTGCCAGAAACAAAGCAACCACGTCTATGGTGTATTGTGGTCAAACAGTTTGAATGCTTTACATTTTCCATAATACTGGCAGCTGATTTTTATAATTAGCATGTTTGATTTTTTGGTACATTACAAAGGTGTGTGGTGTTTACATATTTTCAAGCTGGGATTTTGTGGTGGAATTTTGGTAGATAAAACATGTTTGTAGTTGGCTAGCGATGGTGTGTTGGTGTGTTTTAGGTATTGAGAGGATATTCTTTCTGGTTTAATTGTCCTTGGCAATTTACTGCAAAGTTGCATGTATGGGGCAAGATGTAGAAAGCGTGTATCCTGTGCGTTTTGGTTTTCTTCTGGCGGTCGAGGTGTTTTTTTCTTGAGTTGAATGCAGCAGCGGGGCACAGACAAGTTGATCAAAGGAAGCTCTTCTGTCTTGACTCCATTAATTTGTCAGGTCACACCAACCAGCAGTGGTTTTGACATTCTCAGTTCTTCTAGAGTGTATATCACTGCACTGTTGGCTTGAGTGCTTTTATGTTTAAGCTTGCCCTCCGTTGTGCCAGCTTGCTGGTTACGACTTGATTACGTGCATTTGGCTAGTTTGTCCATTTGTTGAATGCAGTGTACCGCGCCCCACCACTCTTCTATTGATGCTGTTCAAGGAGTTGGTTAACTTGATTAATGCAGCCTGGTGGGATGATGAATGCATGTGGTGCAAGCGACACAGCTCCAAACACAGTGTGAATAGTGGGATGGATTTGGGGAATTTGTCGATCACCCATATTCGTATGCCACATGTACGCTGAGCAAGGAATTCTCAGCCAGTGGTTGTGCTGCTGATGTTAATTGGCTTAAGATGACTGCCTACCAACCCAAAATGGGGCATTCCACCTAACGTTTCACTAAAGATGAGGATGCGGTCTGGATGTTGACATGGATGCACTTGGGGAAATTTGGCTGTGCCTTTAGCTCTCTGCTTCCTTTTCAGTGTGACATATTAGGACATACCATGCACTTTCCAATGACAGGAATTCATATACCGTATTTCTGATATAGCAGATCTGGTGTTAGGAAGCTCAACATTTCAATGGCAGCAGTTCTGCATTGGATGTGTAGTACATCTGCTGTCTGATGGATTTTGCAAGACCCCTCGTTCTTTTATTCTGGATAACGTTGATGTAACTTTATTGGCCAGATTTGGAGTTACTGCACATCTCTCACGTTTCTATTAGTGCCTTTGGTACAATATACATTTTCAGGGTTTGCCAGGATTGACAATCTCACCAAAGTTTTGGATCTATGTGATGTGGTGTTTGGTTGGTTAGAATGTTGTTTTGATATATGATTTATCTGTCCCGTTTTCTAGAGTTCCCACTATGTGGTATTTTGTTTGTGGTTTATTTCTTGATCCTTTTGGGGATGGCACATATTATATATACTTGGTCTTTCAGGTTTATATTTGCAGGTGGATTTCTAAGCTCACCGTCATTATTTATCTCTATGTTTGAGGTCAGATGGTGTAGGTTCTATTGTGGTTGTAATCTAATAATCACTCTCTAGGGATACAGGTTATGTGGGTTTGACTTGATTGTTGCACTGTGGTGGGAGGGTCCCATGTTTGGGTGCATGTGGAAATCGCTGTTGAGCTCTTTTGGCATTTTTATATGTTGCTATCTGAGAGAGACTTGAGATATCAACTTTTTACTTGTGGTGCTTTTCTTGTTGTGGTGGCGCTAAATATTGGGGAGGGGGGATTTGGTCTTCTGGGATCCTTCTCTATTACAATTGTGGGATTTGGCTATCTGATGAGGCAGCTACGAGTATATGTATATATATGTTTGTATGTATGTTTTTTGTGCAGTTACTTTCCTTACTTTATTAACCTTTAATTTGCATTTCATGCACAGTTCTGCTCCTTCACTCACCTATTTCCTTCCCACTGTCTGTTATATAGCTCAGACATGGTAGGACACACAAATCAGTTTTGAAAATAGTTTCCTGGAATGTAAATGGTCTGAACAATATAGTGAAAAGGAAGAAGGTATTAACACATCTTGAGAGTTCTAAAGCTGATATAATGTAATGCCAGGAGACGCAGCTGACAATGACTATATTGCTGCACAGTGCAGACAAAAAAGTCAGGATGATTTCTACCATTTGTAAAATACAAGACACCAAATTTAGCATCTGCAATCTTTATGCTAATACTTGCAAACCGGGTTCTTTTTTCAGGAAAATTGCACAGACGCTGCAAAACATGGGCCAATTTAACATCTTGTTGGGGGGAGATTTCAAAGAGATCTTGGACTCAGTTTCGGATAGAAGCAATGATAGGTGGAAATGCATGCAGGATGGTAAATCCTTGACCTTGTGTGTGAGTTTCAGTTGATGGATGTTTGGAGGTTGAGGCACCTATCACTAGGGAATATTTCTTTAATTCCAGTGCCCATGACACATATTCTAAGAATTGACATGATACTGACGGCGGGGCAGTTGACAAACTCATTTCATACAGGTGACATGGGGAGTATTAGTATATTAGATCATTCCCCGATATCATTAGAAATCTCACAAGATTATATCTTGGAGAGTTCTTGTCCGTGGAGAATGAACATTTCTTAATTACATGACAATGAATTGGGGGAAAATTGTTAAGGAAGCCAAGCTATTTATTGAAACTAATAGAGATGGGGAAACCAAGGTAGGCACAATATGCGAAGCTTTCAATTATTACATGAGAGGAATTTAAAAAGCAAGAGAGAAGGACACTAAGTCATTGTAGGAGATGATCATTACTCTAAAGAGAGAGTTGATGTTGCAACACTCTGAAGATAATTGAAGAATACTCACTTAGTTCAAATATGACTATAATAAATTACTATCAGAAGGGGAGGAGAAGATCCAATTTAAATAAGGTGTAGGTGAATGAAGGTGGTGAAAAGTGTGACTGTCTGCTGTCATCGTTTGAAATCCAGGAAAATAGTAGAAATAGAGAAAGGTATCTATGGCATCGAAGAAGATACCGGTCAGTTGACCTTTGATCCGGCAAGGATAAATGAAGAATGCATTTATTTTTATTACCAGGCTATGGAAACTGTAGGTGATACATACTCTCTGGATGATTACTTTGGGGATAATTATTTTCCTGATTTATAGTCATCTTAAATTGTAAGCTTGGAACGTGAGGTAACAACAGATGAGTTAAGGAAGGGAATGGTGTGCATGAATTCTGGAAACATTTCTCCGGTCTAGATGACTTCCCTGTGTAATTCTACAAGGTTATGCCTGACTGCGTCTTAGAGCTTTTAGTGGATGTGTTTAATTCCTCTCTACAAAATAACCTCTTGCCTGATGTCTTGGGGCATCCATCGATTTTGTTGTTGCTGAAAAAAGACAAACCTCAGACTCATACGAGTAGCTATAGATCAATCAGTTTGATCAATACTGATGATAAAATATTAGCTAAGAGGTTTGCCCTATGCCTGGAGGTGCTGCTGTCGAAAATGATTAATGAGAATCAGAGTGGTTTTGTTAAGGGAAGAGATGTAGCATTGAATATGACAAAGCCCATTTTGACCCTATGTGCAAGTGACAATCTAGACAGTTCCGATAGTTTAAGGTGGCTGCTTTTTCTCTCGATGTTGAAAAGGCATTTGATAGAATTGAGTGGTTTTTGTACAGGACCCTGGAGAAAAGGGGAATTGGACTGAACTTTCAGAAATGGTTTAAACTGCTATACACCAATCCCATGGCTACAGTTTTGACTAATTGTTTTTTCTCAGACACACTCATTTTGGGAAGAGGTTCGAAATAGGGTTGTCCATTGTCTCCATTGTTCTTTGTGATCACCATGGAGCCTGTGGCATATGCCATTAGAGTAGAGGAGAGGATACATGGAGACAAGTATGGAGGAAGAGAACATTTGGCTTTATGCTGATGATTTGTTGCTTGTGTTGCAGGATCTTAAGACATCTGTGCCAGCCTTGAATGGAGGTAATTGGCCAGAACGTTTCTGGCTACAAGATCAATTGGCAGAAATCTGAGGCAATGACAGTATGACGGAGTACTAAGAAGCGTCTTCTGTTTAACCAAGACTTCCAGTAGTGCCCAAAGATGATGAAGTTCCTTGGAATGTGGCTGGCAAGGGATGTGTCACAGATGATGGAGAACATGTCAGATTTACTCACTATGTTGTAGTCAGACCAGGATCTCTGCTCTTTTATGAAGTTATCGTTATGGGTTAAGGTTAACTCTTTCAAAATGAATCTAGCACCGGAGTGAAATATGATCCTGCTTCCCTCTGACAAGGATACAATAGAGATGTTTGGGATCACAAGCTGCTATGGTTGATAATGTGGGAGTTACAACTCCCTTGGGAAGAAGGTGGATTGGTGGTGCCAGACTTCAAAGCATATCATTTGTCTTTCATGGCAAAACACCTAATTTCATTCATTCAAGAATTCCCAGATGATTGGACTTTATCAGAAACAAGTTTGAATACACGATTGGAACCCAGGGCATTCTTGAGGTCCTGAAATCCAAAGGGTGTTGAATCATCTGTGCTTACAGAATTTTTGAGGCATTGCTGGATTCAGTTGTCTGGGCTGTTGGAGCATGATACACTCCACAATGAATATTCGTCAATCTGGTTAAACCAGAAGATTACGCAAGAAAAGAAGATGGTTTTTTGGCCAAATTGGTTCACTGCCGTTATAAAGTGGATTGGGGATGTGATAAAGTCGAAAACATGGGTCTTCTTAAAAAATCTACAAGACACTTGGACTTGCATGATTGTACTGTTGCGGAGTACTGTTTACTGAAGAAGTTGGTGGCTTCCCAAGCTCCACTTGAAAGTTCTGATCTGGGGCATCAGTTGCTTGAACTGCGTGCACAAGGTCACCTGGCCTCAAGGATATACAAGACTTGGACAAGGGGCAACGGTCCAAATTTAGAATTATAGGTTATATGGCCGAATAGCCTGAAGTCTGATTTGACAGTAGCTAGATGGGGGAATTTGTGTCAGAACATTACTCTGACTTCCCTGAATGCGGGTGAAAGGGTAAAACCGATCAAGATTCTGAATAGAACCTATTGGACTCTGGAGCGAGTTCACAGATGGGGTGTGACAGATTCAGAAGGGTGTTGGGGCTGCAAGCACAAAACCGGCTCTTTGTAACACATGTTGTGGGAATGCAGCAAGATCAGACCGGTATGGGTAGCTGTTACTAGGCAAATGAATATAGTTGTGAACCTGCAATTGGATTTTGACTTTGAGACTATTGTCTTGGGTGAGGATGCCATGTTGGAAGACCTGGCTTATCTTAAAAATTGCTGGCTCTTTAGGTCTGCTGATGTGGCCAAGAAACATATCCTTAAACTGTGGAAATCTCATAAGGCTCCTACAATACGTGATTGGTCGCAAGAGCTGACTACAATGTTCTTGAATGAAAAAGTGCTCTTTAAGCGACAAAAGAAAGTCAAATAACATGAGGACATTTGAGGAGAGGGCATTCCTGGAACCTATGTAATGTGTTTAATATTGGCCTTGAATGGATGGCAGGAATAGGGAGAGGGAGAACGGTGCTATTTTGTTTTGTGTGTATTCCTGTATAATATCCAATAAAGAATTGAACAGAAAAAGATAAACTCTACCAACTGACATGCAAGGGAGAAAACATTAAGGTGTCGATTCATGGAATTAATGGGCGCCGAAAATTTCCACGCAGAGGTGCCAAAACGTGCGAATCGCAGTAAAAGTGTGAAAATCGCAGTACAAGTGCGAAAATCGCAGGGAAACCAGCGCACATCGATTCATGGAAGTCCGTGCACGAGAAAAACATTGGATGTGCGATGAAAAAGTGCGCCGCGCACGCCGGCGCACAGGTAATCCAACAGCGTGCGCCACGGCCACTGCAAAATCGCACATAGCGCGGCGCACATCACAAAAGTAGGCGGAACACAGGGCGTAACACTCGGAATGGGGAACAACGCGTGAAAATATGGGCGTCACGGGGGAAGTACAGGAGGCAAGTGCGCGGAACGCCCACATGCTCGCCTACAACCCGTATTCATGGAATCGAATAGGGCAAACCAGCGCACGGTGAAAGACGCGCACAAGGCCAAACAAGTATGCCACAAGAAAGCAGGCGGTAGCGTCCCTCCGCCTGAAATAAATGTGCGCCAAAATGTGCGCTAACAAAAAGCACCCATACACAGCCATGATGAATGGTCCATACAGTGGCCCTCTAGGACAAATGAGGTGCAAAGGGGTACTGACAAACACGGACACCCGCTGTGTGAAAAATAGCGTGTGCGTGTGTTTCTGGGTGCGCGGGAAGTTCCACACGCGATTGGCCTGGGTATGTATACTTCGGGGTGCGCGGGAAGTTCCACACACGATTAGCCTGGGTACGTGTGTTTCGGGGTGCGCGGGAAGTTCCACACGCGATTGGCCTGGGTACGTGTACTTCGGGGTGCGTGGAAAGTTCCACACGCAATTAGCTTGGATACGTGTACTTCCGGGTGCGCGGGAAGTTCCACACGTGATTAGCCTGGGTACATGTGTTTCGGGGTGCGTGGGAAGTTCCACACGCGATTGGCCTGGGTACGTGTGTTTCAGGATGCGCGGGAAGTTCCACACGCGATTGGCCTGGTTACGTGTACTTCTGGGTGCTCGGGAAGTCCCACACGCAATTTCAGCAGGGTACGTGTATTCGAGGTGCGCGGGAAGATTCACACACTATTTCAGCAGGGTACATGTATTTCGGTGGTGCCGGGGAATGCTACACGTGATTTGGCCGTGTGGGTCCTCCCAGGTGTTCTCTCTACACCCTCTACGGCCCCTGCAGGCAGCCCACACCACAGGGGACTACCCTGCATCCCTACTCTTGTCCCACAGGCAACCCATCCACCATGGCCATGCCCCCCAGCCAACCCACGTCACCTTGCACTACTGATCACCAACACATGTCTCCCAGCACCCCCACCCCCCCAGCACTGTGGGGCACCCTCCACCAGGCCCCCACTCATGTCCCCCTGGCCCCCACCTCCCACCAGTCAGGGGCACCCTCCACCAGGCCCCCACTCATGTCTCCCATCACCCCCACCCCCCAGCATCCAGGGGCACCCTCCACCAGGCCCCCACTCATGTCTCCCATCACCCCCACCCCCCAGCAGTGCAGGGTACCCTCCACCAGGCCCCCACTCATGTCCAACTCATGTCTCCCATCACCCCCACCCCCCAGCATCTAGGGGCACCCTCCACAGGCCCCCACTCATGTCTCCCATCACCCCACCCCCCAGCAGTGCAGGGCACCCTCCACCAGGCCCCCACTCATGTCCCCCTGCACGCCCACCCCCCAGCATCCAGGGGCACCCTCCAACAGGCCCCCACTCATGTCCAACTCATGTCTCCCATCACCCCCACCCCCCAGCATCTAGGGGCACCCTCCACCAGGCCCCCACTCATGTCTCCCTGCACCCCCACCCCCCACCAGTCAGGGGCACCCTCCACCAGGCCCCCACTCATGTCCAACTCATGTCTCCCATCACCCCCACCCCCCAGCATCTAGGTGCACCCTCCACCAGGCCCCCACTCATGTCTCCCTGCACCCCTACCCCCCAGCAGTGCAGGGCACCCTCCACCAGGCCCCCACTCATGTCCAACTCATGTCTCCCATCACTCCCACCCCCCAGCATCTAGGGGCACCCTCCACCAGGCCCCCACTCATGTCTCCCAGCACCCCCACCCCCCAGCCGTGCGATTTGCCTGGGTACGTGTATTACTGGGGTGCGCGGGTAGTCTTACATGCGACACCATCAGGGTAAATGTATTATTGGTCCGCGTGAACTTCCACATGCGATACCAGCTGGCTACGTGTATTACGGGGTTTGCGGGAAGTTCCACACGCGATTGCCCTGGGTACGTGTATTTCGGGGTGCGTGTGAAGTTTCACACGCGATTTTGCAGGGTACGTGTATTTCGGTGTGCGCGTGAAGTTCCACACGCGACTGGGCCTGTGAGAGTGGGGTACGTGTATTCCAGGGGTGGGCGGGAATATTTACTCCCGACTGGGCCTGGGAGAGCGTGTTACGTGTATTCCTGGGGTGGGCGGGAAGATTCACACGGTCGCCTACAACACGCCGAAAATAAATGGTCCAATCCTGAAACACGTACGCCAGCATCACCCACCCTGTGCTCCCAAGCACTCAGCCCCCTGGAGAAGGTCCTTAATATACTGCACTTCTTGGCCACTGGATCATTTCAGCAGACAAGTGCCATAGTGGGTGGGGAGTCACAGGCCACGCAGTCACGCTGCCTACACCAGGTCTTGAACATCATCACTGCACGCCCATCAATCCGCAGGCAAATATACCTGCCCAGGACACCTTCAGAAAGGCAGGCTGCCGCCCTGGATTTCTACGGTGTGGCACAATTCCCCAAAGTGCTAGGTGCCATTGACTGCACCCATGTGGCACTACGTCCCCCCAGGGCATCTGAGCACATCTATAGGAACCACAAGCACTGGCATTCCATCAACGTGCAGGTAGTATGTAATGCCAAGGGAATCATCACCTCAGTATATGCCAACTATCCAGGGTCCACCCACGACAGCTTCATTTACCGAATGTCTACCCTAAGCCGGGACCTAGAAGCTGGGCAGCATGGCGATACATGGCTGCTTGGTGAGTATGAATGCCACTGCACATGCATGCATGTCAGATGCAGAGTTATGTCACTACCCCACTAATGATACCCATCACCTCCTCACCAGGGGACAGTGCCTACCCTCTGAGCACCCACATGATGACGCCAATTCGGAACCCCATCACGCCTCTCGAGGTAAGATACAACACAGCCCATATTGCAACCTTGGGCATAGTGGAGCGCACATTCGGAGTGCTCAAGTCACGCTTTCGCTCCCTTGACCGTTCTGGTGGGCAGCTGTTATATGCGCCCCCAGTAGTGTGCAGGATCATAGTCGCAGCATGTGTCCTGCACAATGTTGCAACACGCCGGGGCCTGGCTGTGGACATGGTGGTGCCCCCACATCCCCAACCACATGCACGCCTGCTGCGCATGGGAGGGGAAAGGGCACGGGGTGAGGCAGCCCGTACTCAGCTGGTGGCTAATTACTTCACATAGAAATCACACCCCTGTGGAGTGCACACAGCCCTGGCACATACCATCTGATAAGCAATGATGACTCGACCTGACAATTATGACGAACAAAGGGACAGTCAACTGTCAGAACCATAGCAGCCTGAGATTGTTCATGTGGAAGTGTCACAATGTGTGCATGCCTACCTACACAAACACCACCAATGCAGTGTCATCAAAAGACACACTTCCATGCTGCAGAAATGAATACCCACTTGCAAAATACTACATGAGAACAGTTCCATGTCACCCAACCCCTCCCCGGCACGGCCACACAACACACCATGGCATGTCATGCAATGTGAGAGCAAACAAATTAATCCCCACAACATGCCCCAACTGTCACCAACTACAGTGTCCCTAATGGAAACTGGCCACACATGAAATGCTCACAGTAATGCAGGACCTACAACACACATGACCAAATACTTACCAAGAATACCAATCACCTACACAACCTCCAACCTACCTTAAACATGACATTACAGACTTAAAAATTTGGTAGCCTAGCTACCTGATAATGCCAGCACTTCGAACACTTCCAAGTATACAGTGTTAGCGCCACGCAAGAGTGTAGGTGCACTGCTTACAACATGGACTCCAGTTCCAAGGAAGACCGCCTTGTGAAGACATGAGAAATGGACCTGCAAATTAGGAGGATGAGATGGATGCAGAGGCACATATCAATACACCATGCAGTGTACAATACAACAACAATATGCACTATGAATGTATACACAGTATTGACTACAGACTGCCCACACATCAAATGGGAGTCCACGTCACCATGTACGTCAATGTCACTTGGGCATACCCTTTGCAAGCCCATGGAAACGGGAAGCAGGAGGGGTGTGTGCCCAAAAAAAAAATATCAAAAAAAAAATCTAAAATGGCCATTAATGTGCCCAGGGGGGTGGGGGAGGCCACCCAGGAGGTCCGAGGACAGGGTGCATACCAAAACCCACCTGTGTGGATCTTGCGAAAAAAAACACCTCCATGGGCTCATGGCCTGCACGGCTACCCTATTGTGAGTGAATCACTGCTGTCACTCTCCTCACCCTTCGCAGCTGCATCAGGAGGTGGAGGCACTATGGGAGGCAGCCCATCGCAAAGCCCTAGTCTGGTCCTCCATGGCAGCAAGCATGCGGGTGTGGAAGGTCTCGTTCTGGAGGATAATTGTGCGTAGGTCCCCATGCAACAACTCACGTGATGCCCGGACCTCCGCCCTAGTTGCCTGCATCTCAGCTGAGAGCGTACGTGTGAGACGCTCCAGCTGCTGTTCTGTCCTTCTGTTTGTTGAAGCCTCAAGCTCAACAAGAGTCGTCCTGAGGTGAAGGAGTTCCACCCTCAGGGCTTCCCTGTGGCCCTGGGACTGTATGGAAATGGCTTCCCGCAGAGTCGCCAGTGCCGCCCGCCTGTCCCTGTTGGATGCCAACATGTCCTCCCTGTGTGACTGGCAGATGGAGTCTGTTGCCTGCTGTAGTCGCTCCATCAGCCTTTCGGGGGGGACAATGGAAGTGGCCACCCTATCCATGGCCTGAGCCATCATCTCTGATGATGCTGCCTGTTGGGTTGCCATACCGTATATGGATTGCTCCCATGCGGTATTGCCAGGTGGCGTACGGCCACCACGTCGGCGGGCACCACACCTGTCTGGGGCAAGGCGAACTGTGCCTTGCTGTGCCGGCACTGCCTGAGGCTGCAGGACTGCATTCCCCCTCTGATCTGCTGGCCCAGGAACATGATCAGATGTTGCGGAGTGTGACCCTGCATCCGTAACCACCAAAGGCGTACCTGCCAACACTGACATCCCCATTGAGGGTTCTAACCCTGGTGCAGGTGGATCGGACAGAACAGAATCCCTCCCAGGAACACTCACCTGCGACGGCACATAGGTCTCATCATCCGAATCGACACCTGAATACAGCTCGGGGGAGGTGCAGCCAGAGACACCCCTTCAGAGCACGACCTGCAGCAGTTGTGGGTTCTCACCCACCACCACACCACGTCCCTCACTGGTGGTCGGTCGGGCCTGAGACCCCTCCTGGGTCTGCACCATCTCCACAACCCCAGCAGTGTCAAGTGTGTCATCCCCTGCAAAGACATAAAAGAAAACAAATGGAAACAGGCATTAGCACTATGGCACACAATTAGGGCTGAGAAGCTACAGAATCAGTACTTGATTGACATGTCCCACATGACTAAAACCCTCCCATGCATGCACCGTCACTGCGTGTGAAGGAGAGGCAGATGGCACACATTGATGACACCAAGATGGAAGATGAACACATTTGCTTCATGCTGCCTAGCAGTGGCATCACACATTGGCCTGTGATTGGCATGTCAAATACACATGCCATCACACAGATGGCATGTACCCTAGCCATAAAGTGAAGAGGGAGAGGAGGGCACCAATTGTTCATTCAGTTTAGTTTGCTCATGAAATTGATTTTTTCATTGAAATGGTTCAAATGTTTAACCTGGAGCTGCCAGTCCAAAATGGTCCTATAGCAGAGGGACATGTCTAAACAAATCATATCCAGGAAACAAAGCCAGTCCACTGTACCATAGCCATGTCAGACATGTGACAATAGGACTGAGAAATGCCTAGTAAAAGTGGTGGTATGCAAACAATCTGCCTGAATAAACAGAGGAAAATAAGCAACAATGTTGTGGCAAGATGACACTTCAAGGGCAACTGGCGTGGTGTTGGGCTAGATGTCTAATGTTGGCAGAAGGGATACTGCTATACCCAAATGCTGGTGCGCAGAATGTATTGGATGAGGCACATGGGTGACCCAAACCACTCAGGCACACACACCCTCACCTGGCACCCAAACAGAAGCCCTCACACACACACCATGCACATGGATGACACATACATGCATGTGCACTCACCGGACAATGCCTCGTAATCTGCCAGTTCTCCCACGCCTTGGATCTGTTACTCCGGGACGTAGGTACCAGCAACATGCTCATGTGGAGTGAGTTATATGTCCTCTGCTGGAGACCCACCTCCAGTCACTAGAGTAGCGGCATGACTTGAGGCCAGCTTATTCTTTGCCCTGCGCTTCAGGTCATTCCAGCGCTTGTAGCATTCATTAGCTGTGCGCCTCACGATTCCAAGGGCACTTATGATGTCCACGATGGTCTGCCAGTGTGCCAGACGTTGTGCAGGTGTGGTCTTGGATCCTGCAACAATCACCATTTCGCGGTCATGTGTGGACACATACTCTACAAGTGCATTCAGTTCGGCCTCATTGAAGCTGGGCTTCCTTGACGGGCCGGACTGTGTAGCCGTGTCTGGGCATCAGCCTCTGCTGGACGAGCACTCTTCCTCTTCCGCTTGGAAGGTGGTGGGGATCCAGAGTGTCCTACGCCGCTCTGGACACTAGGGGCAGGAGCCCCGGTGGACTCTGTACTAGGAGTGTGGGATTGCACACTCAGCATGGGAGTTGGTGCAGGCATTAGCTCAAGTGTGATGGTGTCAGGGGGAATGTCAGCAGGATGGACTTGAACCGACACTGTCCTGGCTGGGTGTGTGAGAGGTGGGGTGGATGGAGTCGCAGCTGCCCCTGCAGCCTCCCCAGCCTGCCTATGCAGGGCAGCAGATGACCTAGCTGCCCCTGATCCACGTGGCCTGATGACACCAACGTCCACCGGCGCTCGTGGCCTAGACCTGCTGACCTGGAAGTCAGCCATGGAGTCACCCTGTGCCAGGTCTGGTTCCACAGTGGGCTTGTCCAACAAGGGCTGAGCATGGATGGTGTCAGCCACGTTACCCTCAACCAGGGGGGGGGCATTGGTGTCCCTGACTGCTCCTCCACACATGGGGGTCTAGGGGCACCCTGCAAGTCATGGCCACGTCCCCTACCGGATCCACCACGGCCACCACTTGGGGCTCGGCCACCTTTGCCACCCTTACGGCTTGTTTGCCTCCCAGCCATGGCACTGATGTTATTGTGCGTATGGGAGTCGCTGTGAACTATTGTCCTGGGCAATTGGAGGTCAAAGGGGTTGGGTAGCAGATGGTAATCGTACCCTAGTGCTCTAGCAAGGCTGTATGCCACCCCTGGGGAAAGATGGCGGGTCACGCAACGCACAGGCACCCCAAAAAAGGGAGGTAAGGTGCACGCAGCCCCTCCTAGACCACGTGTGTGGAAAAATAAACCTGCACTACGCTGTGGCACCCAGAAACACAAGAATGAACGTATGCATGTCACACGCAGCCTAGAATGACCTCTGAAGGGATATGCGACACACGGGGCAAGCACAGATGTTAAATACATGCGCGACTCACCGTCTGCCAGGAACAAAAGCGTGAAAAATATGCGCATTTGCGCGTTGGCAACACCCACGCCAAAAGAAGAATTGTACGCTGCCTGAGGAGACAGGACAACAGTAGAAGGGAACGCTGTTTGAGGAAACAGGCCCAGGAAAAAGAGGAAAAGAGAAAAGCTGTCGGAGGTAACAGGGAGTACGAACTTGAAACGCCGTGAAGTAAATCGCGTGTGAACCGACAAGAAGTACAGATTTCACCCACTCGCTCTCCACGAAAAGCACGTACAAGGAAATGGCGTTCTACACGTACCTTTTATACACACGTGACAGACGCGCATACGCGATGAGGCCATTTCCACCAATTACAGGCTTTGACACTCGGACGTGTATCTTTTTTTTTACACGCGCCATTCTCTACGGCCATGCGCGTGACGTCATAGCTGAGCATGGGGGCCGTTGGGCCAATGAAATCGCGTATGCGTGCAGGCGCGTTTACGCGCTAAGGGCCTTTCCTCGAATTACACGCAGACGTGCAGGATTTTCACGTGCCAAATCACTCCGTATCAAGCTGGCCAAGCGTAAGCACACGGAAGACCACGCTCCTGCCCAGAAAGCCGATTTACTGCCCCCCAGAGTCCCGAGCACGCTCCCACCTGCCATCTGCTGCTGCCTGACTGCCTGCTGCCCACGTGCCCTGCCATTTGCTGCCTGCACATCAGCCAGGGGTGCTGTTGCTGTGACCACCCCTGCTGGAACCGAAGACTCCCGACTGGGATTCCATCGCCCCACAGCTGAGCCACAGGACCTAGTTGCCCACCTACTCCTGCCTCTGGGGTTGTCATGTCGGGCACTGCAACATCTGGCACCAATGACACCCCCGGCCAGAGAGGCAGAGGGGCACCAGCTTCAGTGCCAGGGAAGTTGGTGTCCTGGTGGAGCAAGTCATGGGGCAGTATGATGCCCTCTTCGGAAGTGTGCGTGCCGACAAGGAAGGATGGACTCGGATCTGGACGGACATCGATACTGCCATCAACGCGGAGGGGGTGGCAGTCCGCGACTTCCAACATGTCAAGAAGCGCTGGGAGGACTTCAGGTCCAGGACCCTCAACAAGGCCCGGCGCCTCTTGAAGGCAGCGGATGCTAAGGGGCGCCGGGGCCACTTGTCAGAAGATCAGATGAGGGTCCTGGAACGCATATCCCCAGCGCTCCACGTCCAGGTCCTTGAGAGGCAGACCCGTCTGGAGTCGAGCGGTAAGTGTACATCCATCATGATTGTAAGCTGTGCGTGTGGTGATGTGCGAGTAGTGTGCAGGTTGCACATCTGTTTGTATGGGGCCAGGTATGGGTGGGGGTGTACAGGGCCATGAGGCTAACACATGCGAGGGCTGTCATGTGTGAGACATGGATGGTGCTTGTGTGTGTAGGCTTGCATGCCAAATGCAGTTGTGTGGGCACACATGTTTGGATGAATGTGTATGTAAGTAGGCATGTTCGTGATGTCACGCATGTATGTTGTTTTCAGCTGCATGTATCCGCACTGTGTACATGTGCATGTGTGTGTATTTGACAAGGGTGCAACAGTGATGCAACATGGATGCATGTGACAGCGGGATGTGGAAGCCTGATTGGCAGATGTGACATGGATGCCCATATGAACACTGCAACAGTTGGCTGAGGTGTACACATGCATGCAAGTGTGGTGGTGTGCATGTGTAGTGCACGCCCTGTGTTGCATGTGATGTCTGGCTCACCTTTGCCTGCTCATGCTGTTGTATGTGTATGGATGGTGCTGGCAGTTGCGATATGGCTGTGGTATGGCTCATGTGTGCAAGTTGAAATGACATGTGTGTTGCCGATTGTGATGCCATGTCTGAGGTTTGCCAATGCCACTCATGTGCAACTGTCATGTGTGTATGTGTCCATTGTACAGTGCCCTGATGCCTGTGTTTTATTTCTCCCTGTCTGCAGCGTCAACTGATGAAGAGGGCGGAGAAGGTGCTGTGAAGCACAGCGGCGGGGATTGCACCGCAAGACAGAGACGCAAGGCCCAGCTCCCCTCCCAGGTTGTGATCTCGTCGGGGAGTGAGGAGTCCAGTGCTGCCCAGGCCGCAGCTGCCGGGGGGAGGTCCAAGAGGCGGAGGTCGGAGTTGGACTCCTCAGCAGCAGAAGGGGCAGCTGGGACCCCACAGTGCCCAACGGGAGAAGATGGCACGGAGTCATCCAGGTTGGTGGGGGGTTTGGTGGAGGAGGAAGCCGTGCAAGCAACAGAGATGGGGTCTGGAGGTGGGGATTCCACTGGTGCTAGTGGTGCAGTGCAGGACCAGGGGCAGGAGGCAGCACAGGTCGCCGCGGAGGTGCCTGTGTGCAATCCTGTCCCTGATCCTGTCACTGCACCATCTTGCACCAGCAGGGATGCCTACGTCCAGACCCGTTTTCAGGCAGGGGATGAGCTCAGGACAACTGGCCTTCCTCTGCCTGCGGACGTGGCTATACGGGTCCGGGTTGAGCCTGTCCTGACTGGTGTGGCGTTGCGTCAACGGGCCATGCGAGGTGACCTGCAGTCTTTTCATGAGGAGACTGCATGTCATCTGGAATGGCTCGTTGACCGCGTCGGCCTATTGGGACAGGTCACCCAGGCCGGATTCCTCCGTTTGATGGGGCTTGCTCAGACCCCCTTCTCAACTGAACCCCCTATGCGCCAGTCATCCTCCGTGCCATCTTCCCACCCATTAGTCACCTGGGTGCCCTGTGGAGCTGCCTCTGACGGTGCGGCCAGGCTGGAGGAGGAGGCATCCCTGCCACAGTTGGGAGTCGGACGTCCACCAGGGGTGGCCGCATCAACGACTGCACCCCAGCCAGCGGAGGATGTGCAGGCAGCAGGAGGCAGTGCACGGGCAGAGGCACAGCAGCAGCAGCAACGTGGTGGGAGCCATGATGGCTCGGGGCCTTCGACATCAGAGGGGCAGGCATCGGCCGGAGGGCAGGAGGACCCAGGACGGGAAGTGTCTTCCTTGTGGCATCGGTTGGGCCACGCCATAGATGCGGAGCGGCAGCGGGCGGAAGAGGCACGGCTCACGATGGTCAGGGTGGAGAACTCCCTGCGGAGGGCCCTGAGGCGGGCCAAGTGCCTCGAGGCAATCCGCAGGGAGTTGGGGTGAACATGTCGACGGCCCTGCAGACCTTCAGGGCCATGGAGGAGGACCGCATCCGGGACATTGAGCAGGAGTTCGATGATGCCCTGGCCCGGAACATCCGGAAGTGAGCTGTTGGACTAGCCCGCTGCCCTTGTAAATAGTTCTGTAGTTAGTGTTAGGTTTCCTTTGGTTTTGCATTTTTTTTGGACCTTTTGGACAATGGGCCACATTTTTGTATATATTTTTTTTTTTAGGTAGTGTTATTAGATAGGTTTCATTTCTTCTGTTGGGATCATGGACCCTGGATTGTTTATCTATATATAGTTGACTTTTGGATTTTCATTTTTTTTTATGATTTACCCATGGAGCAATGGTTTTCGATTTTAATTTTCCATTGGATTTACTTTTGTGGACTGTGACTTTGGACACCTTTCCTTTTGGATTATGATTTGTGGTTTTGCATTATTTCACGGACATGCTGGTTTATTTTTTTTAAATTTCCATTATTGTTTGTTTATTTTTTATTCAATTTATGTTGCTTTTAATACATATTTTTTCTTCAAACTTCAATGTGTAGTATCATCTCATTGGTTTCATGCATATCATGATATGGGTTTTGACATTCACTGACACCCATTGGGTGTATGTGAGGGACATGTGTTCATTTCCAAACTTGCAATTGGGGTTCTATCATGTTATTGCCATTTCTAAGTGGGTGGATGCAATACTCGGGTGGGTGTTTGGCATTTGGAGGTTGACCATAAGGGCCAGGGATCTAGATTGTGATGACATGTTGGCTGGGGGACATGAGTGGGTGTCTGGTGTAGGGTGCCCTGTACTGCTGGGGGTGGGGGTGGTGGGAGACATGGGTTGGACATGAGTGGGGGCCTGGTGGAGGGTGCCCCTGGATGCTGGGGGGTGGGGGTGGTGGGAGACATGAGTGGGAGCCTGGTGGAGGGTGCCCCTGCACTGCTGGGGTGTGGGGGTGCTTGGAGACATGAGTGGGGGCCTGGTGGAGGGTGCCCTGCACTGCTGGGGGGTGGGGGTGGTGGGAGACATGAGTGGGGGCCTGGTGGAGGGTGTCCTGCACTGCTGGGGGGTGGGGGTGATGGTGACATGAGTGGGGGCCTGGTGGAGGGTGCCCCCGCACTGCTGGGGGGTGGGGGTGGTGGGAGACATGAGTGGGGGCCTGGTGGAGGGTGCCCTGCACTGCTGGGGGGTGGTGGGAGACATGAGTGGGGGCCTGGTGGAGGGTGCCCCTGGATGCTGGGGGGTGGGGGTGGTGGGAGACATGAGTGGGGGCCTGGTGGAGGGTGCCCCTAGATGCTGGGGGGTGGGGGTGATGGGAGACATGAGTTGGACATGAGTGGGGGCCTGGCGGAGGGTGCCTTGCACTGCTGGGGGGTGGGGGTGATGGGAGACATGAGTTGGACATGAGTGGGGGCCTGGTGGAGGGTGCCCCTGGATGCTGGGGGGTGGGGGTGATGGGAGACATGAGTGGGGGCCTGGTGGAGGGTGCCCCTGCACTGCTGGAGGGTGGGGGGGTGGGAGACATGAGTGGGGGCCTGGTGGAGGGTGTCCCTGACTGCTGGGGGGTGGGGGTGATGGGAGACATGAGTGGGGGCCTGGTGGAGGGTGCCCCTGGATGCTGGGGGGTGGGGGTCGTGGGAGACATGAGTGGGGGCCTGGTGGAGGGTGCCCCTGCACTGCTGGAGGGTGGGGGTGCTGCAAGACATGTGTGGGGGCCTGGTGGAGGGTGCCCCTGACTGCTGGGGGGTGGGGGTGATGGGAGACATGAGTGGGGGCCTGGTGGAGGGTGCCCCTGGATGCTGGGGGGTGGGGGTGATGGGAGACATGAGTTGGACATGAGTGGGGGCCTGGTGGAGGGTGCCCTGCACTGCTGGGGGTGGGGGTGATGGGAGACATGAGTGGGGGCCTGGTGGAGGGCGCCCCTAGATGCTGGGGGGTTGGGGTGATGGGAGACATGAGTTGGACATGAGTGGGGGCCTGGTGGAGGGCACCCTGCACTGCTGGGGGGTGGGGGTGATGGGAGACATGAGTGGGGGCCTGGTGGAGGGTGCCCTGCACTGCTGGGGGGTGGGGGCGGTGGGAGACATGAGTTGGACATGAGTGGGGGCCTGGTGGAGGGTGCCCTGCACTGCTAGAGGTTGGGGGTGGTGGGAGACATGAGTGGGAGCCTGGTGGAGGGTGTCCTGCAATGCTGGGGGGTGGTGGGAGACATGAGTGGGGGCCTGGTGGAGAGTGCTCTGCACTGCTGAGGGGTGGGGGTGGTGGGAGACATGAGTGGGAGCCTGGTGCAGGGTGCCCCTGGATGCTGGGGTGTGGGGGTGGTGGGAGACATGAGTGGGGGCCTGGTGGAGGGTGCCCCTGGATGCTGGGGGGTGGGGGTGCTGGGAGACATGTGTGGGGGCCTGGTGGAGGGTGCCCCTGACTGCTGGGGGGCGGGGGTGATGGGAGACATGAGTGGGGGCCTGGTGGAGGGTGCCCCTAGATGCTGGGGGGTGGGGGTGATGGGAGCCATGAGTTGGACATGAGTGGGGGCCTGGTGGAGGGTGCCCTGCACTGCTGGGGGGTGGGGGTGGTGGGAGACATGAGTGGGGGCCTGGTGGAGGGTGCCCTGCACTGCTGGGGGGTGGGGGTGGTGGGAGACATGAGTTGGACATGAGTGGGGGCCTGGTGGAGGGTGTCCTGCACTGCTGGGGGTGGGGGTGGTGGGAGACATGAGTTGGACATGTGTGGGGGCCTGGTGGAGGGTGCCCTGCACTGCTGGGGTGTGGGGGTGATGGGAGACATGAGTGGGGGCCTGGTGGAGGGTGCCCCTGCACTGCTGGGGGGTGGGGGTGGTGGGAGACATGAGTGGGGGCCTGGTGGAGGGTGCCCCTGGATGCTGGGGGATGGGGGTGATGGGAGACATGAGTGGGGGCCTGGTGGAGGGTGCCCCTGGATGCTGGGGGGTGGGGGTGATGGGAGACATGAGTGGGGGCCTGGTGGAGGGTGCCCTGCACTGCTGCGGGTGGGGGTGGTGGGAGACATGAGTGGGGGCCTAGTGGAGGGTGTCCCTGGATGCTGGGGGGTGGGGGTGATGGGAGACATGAGTGGGGGCCTGGTGGAGGGTGCCCCTGAACTGCTGGGGGGTGGGGTGGTGGGAGACATGAGTGGGGGCCTGGTGGAGGGTGCCCCTGTATGCTGGGGGCTGGGGGTGATGGGAGACATGAGTGGGGGCCTGGTAGAGGGAGCCCCTGCACTGCTGGGGAGTGGGGGTGGTGGGAGACATGAGTGGGGGCCTGGTGGAGGGTGCTCTGCACTGCTGGGGGGTGGGGGTGGTGGGAGACATGAGTGGGGGCCTGGTGGAGGGAGCCCCTGCACTGCTGGGGAGTGGGGGTGGTGGGAGACATGAGTGGGGGCCTGGTGGAGGGTGCCCTGCACTGCTGGGGGGTGGGGGTGATGGGAGACATGAGTGGGGGCCTGGTGGAGGGTGCCCCTGCACTGCTGGGGGGTGGGGGTGGTGGGAGACATGAGTGGGGGCCTGGTGGAGGGTGCCCCTGTATGCTGGGGGGTGGGGGTGATGGGAGACATGAGTGGGGGCCTGGTGGAGGGAGCCCCTGCACTGCTGGGGAGTGGGGGTGGTGGGAGACATGAGTGGGGGCCTGGTGGAGGGTGCTCTGCACTGCTGGGGGGTGGGGGTGGTGGGAGACATGAGTGGGGGCCTGGTGGAGGGTGCCCCTGGATGCTGGGGGGTGGGGGTGGTGGGAGACATGAGTGGGGGCCTGGTGGAGGGTGCCCTGCACTGTTGGGGGGTGGGGGTGATGGGAGACATGAGTGGGGGCCTGGTGGAGGGTGCACCTAGATGCTGGGGGGTGGGGGTGATGGGAGACATGAGTTGGACATGAGTGGGGGCCTGGTGGAGGGTGCCTTGCACTGCTGGGGGATGGGGGTGATGGGAGACATGAGTGGGGGCCTGGTGGAGGGTGCCCTGCACTGCTGGGGGGTGGGGGTGGTGGGAGACATGAGTTGGACATGAGTGGGGGCCTGGTGGAGGGTGCCCCTGCACTGCTGGGGGGTGGGGGTGGTGGGAGACATGAGTGGGGGCCTGATGGAGGGTGCCCTGCACTGCTGGGGGGTGGGGGGGTGGGAGACATGAGTGGGGGCCTGGTGGAGGGTGCCCCTGGATGCTGGGGGGTGGGGGTGGTGGGAGACATGAGTGGGGGCCTGGTGGAGGGTGCCCCTGGATGCTGGGGGGTGGGGGTGCTGGGAGACATGTGTGGGCGCCTGGTGGAGGGTGCCCCTGACTGCTGGGGGTGGGGGTGATGGGAGACATGAGTGGGGGCCTGGTGGAGTGTGCCCCTAGATGCTGGGGGGTAGGGGTGATGGGAGACATGAGTTGGACATGAGTGGGGGCCTGGTGGAGGGTGCCCTGCACTGGTGGGGGTGATGGGAGACATGAGTGGGGGCCTGGTGGCGGGTGCCCTGCACTGCTGGCGGTTGGGGGTGGTGGGAGACATGAGTTGGACATGAGTGGGGGCCTGGTGGAGGGTGTCCTTCACTGCTGGGGGGTGGGGGTGGTGGGAGACATGAGTTGGACATGTGTGGGGGCCTGGTGGAGGGTGCCCTGCACTGCCGGGTGGTGGGGGTGATGGGAGACATGAGTGGGGGCCTGGTGGAGGGTGCCCCTGCACTGCTGGGGGGTGGGGGTGGTGGGAGACATGAGTGGGGGCCTGGTGGAGGGTGCCCCTGGATGCTGGGTGATGGGAGACATGAGTGGGGTCCTGGTGGAGGGTGCCCCTGGATGCTGGGGGGTGGGGGTGATGGGAGACATGAGTGGGGGCCTGCTGGAGGGTGCCCTGCACTGCTGCGGGTGGGGGTGGTGGGAGACATGAGTGGGGGTCTGGTGGAGGGTGCCCCTGGATGCTGGGGGGTGGGGGTGATGGGAGACATGAGTGGGGGCCTGGTGGAGGGTGCCCCTGCACTGCTGGGGGGTGGGGGTGGTGGGAGACATGGGTGGGGGCCTGGTGGAGGGTGCCCCTGTATGTTGGGGGGTGGGGATGATGGGAGACATGAGTGGGGGCCTGGTGGAGGGTTCCCCTGCACTGCTGGGGGGGTGGGGGTGGTGGGAGACATGAGTGGGGGCCTGGTGGAGGGTGCCCTGCACTGCTGGGGGTGGGGGTGGTGGGAGACATGAGTGGGGGCCTGGTGGAGGGTGCCCCTGGATGCAGGGGGGTGGGGTGGTGGGAGACATGAGTGGGGGCCTGGTTGAGGGTGCCCCTGGATGCTGGGGGCTGGGGGTGCTGGGAGACATGAGTGTGGGCCTGGTGGAGGGTGCCCCTAGGTGCTGGGGGGTGGGGGTGATGGGAAACATGAGTGGGGGCCTGGTGGAGGGTGCCCCTGACTGCTGGGGGGTGGGGGTGATGGGAGACATGAGTGGGGGCCTGGTGGAGGGTGCCCCTAGATGCTGGGGGGTGGGGGTGATGGGAGACATGAGTTGGACATGTGTGGGGGCCTGGTGGAGGGTGCACTGCACTGCTGGGTTGTGGGGGTGATGAGAGACATGAGTGGGGGCCTGGTGGAGGGTGCCCTGCACTGCTGGGGGGTGGGGGTGGTGGGAGACACGAGTTGGACATGAGTGGGGGCCTGGTGGAGGGTGCCCTGCACTGCTGGGGGTGGGGTTGGTGGAAGACATGAGTTGGACATGAGTGGGGGCCTGGTGGAGGGTGCCCTGCACTGCTGGGAGGTGGGGGTGGTGGGAGACATGAGTTGGACATGAGTGGGGGCTTGGTGGAGGGTGCCCTGCACTGCTGGGGGGTGGGGGTGAATGGAGACATGAGTGGGGGCCTGGTGGAGGGTACCCCTGCACTGCTGGGTGGTGGGGGTGGTGGGAGACATGAGTGGGGGCCTGGTGGAGGGTGCCCCTGGACTGCTGGGGGGTGGGGGTGATGGGAGACATGAGTGGGGGCCTGGTGGAGGGTGCCCCTGCACTGCTGGGGGGTGGGGGTGGTGGGAGACATGAGTGGGGGCCTGGTGGAGGATGCCCCTGGATGCTGGGGGCTGGGGGTGCAGGGGGACATGCGTTGGTGGGCAGTACTTCAAGGTGACATGTGGGTTGGCTGGGGGGCATGGGCATGGTGGATGGGCTGCCTGTGGGACATGTGCAGGGTAGGCCCCTGTGGTGTGGGCCGCCTGCAGGGGCCGTGGAGGGTGTAGAGGGTACACCTGGGAGGACCCACACGTGCAATTCACGTGTGGTGCTCCCCGCGCACCCCTGAAATACATGTACCATGATGGAATTGTGTGTGATACTTTCTGTGCACCCCTGAAATACACGTACCCTGCTGCTTTTGCGTGTGATACTTCCCGCGCACCCCTGGAATACACGTACCCTGCTGCTTTTGCATGTGATACTTCCCGCGCACCCCTGGAATACACGTACCCTGATGGAATCGCGTGTGATACTTCCCGCGCACCCCTGAAATGCACGTACCCTGCTGCTTTTGCGTGTGATACTTCCCACGCACCCCTGGAATAAACGTACCCTGCTGTTTTTGCGTGTGATACTTCCCGCGCACCCCTGGAATACACGTGCCCTGATGGAATCGCGTGTGTTACTTCCCACGCACCCCTGATGTACACGTACCCAGGACAATCGCGTGTGAAACTTCGAGAACCACTGAAATACACGTTCTCCGCTTGGCGTTTGCTGTTTGGCAGCCCTGTGAACTGGTCCAGGGTTAGCGCAGCCCTTTGCGATGATTTGGGAATTTTTAAGGCTTTTCCTTGCGCAAGGGCGTTCTTGGGGGCGTAACTGGCGCTGCTGCAGGGTCACGGCTGGTTTCGGAGGCTAAAATCCATGAATTCGCTGTGCGATGAAAAGGATTTTTTCGCACGCGGCTGGCGCAGTGTATCGCAAGGGGACACTGTGCGCCAGCCGCGTGCGCCACTTTTGTGCGAATTTCTATGAATTACCCTGTAAGTGGGTCCAGAGCTAGAATTATCATGCACCACAGTCAAAGCTTTCAAAGCTTTCTTAAAGTTTAATGTCCTTGTGCATAAACGGTTGACAATAATGAAACAGATATAGCTTTTTCCATTTTTGTGTTTGGCAAGATATACAGGGACATAAGAAAATTGGAGAATTGATTACCCCTCTCTCCGCTGATATCACATATATTGGTGAAGCCTTTTAAAATGACATTTGCATTGTATAAATCAACACAAAGTTACTTTATTTCAATCAACATATATGGGAAAAACTCCCCACCATGAGTACACACACATTTATTAAGAAAAAGACCATTTTATTAATTTTTCATAATAACCTAAAAAATTGTAACCTATGTAACACAACCTTTGTGGTGTAAGTTAACAATTGCTAAAAATTGCTGTTTTATACATACACATAAATGAAAAGAACAAATTACATTGGGGTAGATATCGAATGTCTTGAAAAATTCATTCTTGTAAAAAGATTATTATCATTCGCAGTCTTACAGACAGTCGACATGTTTCGGCCTCAACATTTATGAGACACTATCTCTAGTGTCCTTTTCTGAATGATTTCAAAGGTCTTCCTTGGAACAAAGTATTTCTTGTAATCAGTGACTTAATCTTGTATACCCCTTTGATGACTAGCATTGATTGCACTAAAAGTAATAACATAAAAAACAAATTACATTTGGCAGTGATTCGTGGTAGGTCTACTGACACTTAGAACAGACAATAAAACTACCTACAACATGTCGATTTCCAATATTTTGACAGTGCATCTTCATATCAAGACAAGGTTTATCAACTTTACACAAAACCACTTTCTATAAACAAACAAGCAACACAAATCTATTACTTACATATGATATGAGCGTGAGACTATCTACTTCAGACCCTGTAAAGCGTGGGTTAGTATTTCTTTCAATGGTACGTGATTCCATCAGGGTACGTGTATTCCAGGGGTGCGCGGGAAGTATCACATGCAAAAGCAGCAGGGTACGTGTATTCCAGGGGTGCGCGGGAAGTATCACACGCAAAAGCAGCAGGGTACGTGTATTTCAGGGGTGCACAGAAAGTATCACACACAATTCCATTATATTGATGCCTGGTAACTGTTTCTAGTTTATGCCAACTGTCAGTTCCATTCAACACAGTTAGCTTTTTGGAAGAGAAACTCTTCTTCTATAATGCAAAACACATTTATTTTAGTTGTTTAACTGCACATTTTTGGCACTAATTCTATTTGTCCATTGTTAATGATATTTATCACACCAAAGTCAGGACAGAGAGGAGAAGCACACATATTTCTATGGTAAAAAACACATTTATTTCAGTTGTTTATTAATTCTAAATGTCCATTGTTAACAGCATTTATCATGGTAAAATGAGGACAGGGAGAAATGGCACATATGCTTTTCCATTTCTGACGTATTCATGGACGGTGGTCAATCTGTCTGCAGTCCATATAGTGGACCGATTTGAATTAATTTACTCAAAACTAATTCTGCCTAAAAAGATATACAGGGAGCCATCCAATAAAGTCAGTGCTTATTGCCTATTGAACTAAGACGGACAGTCAGTAGCATATGGGGCTGGTATCAGGGCTTTTGCAGCCATCTGTAATTATATTTAACTGAGAATATCTTTCTTAGAGAACTTCTAAGACATCCCCAGTAAACTTTGGGGTTCTTATTACATGGAGAAGTGGGCTTGAGTTATGTAGAAGACTAATGTAAAATGACAACATTACTTCTCTGGTGCTCTCTTTGGTCCAAAACCTCTGCTAAATGTATTAGGAATAGTTTAACAGATTTATTGTGCAGGGATTTATACCACAACATGCATTGGTTAATGTTTGTGAAAAACAACACTTTCCAAAATAGGATTGATAAATTGGTTCAACAAACCTGAATTGATGGACAGAAAAGCAGTGTGAATAGATGTCTATTTATCAACAATATTTTATTTATTATTCATTCATCCCCTCTTTTGTTCATTTGTATTTTTTCCCACTTCAGTTTCTCCCTCCTTCAGTGTGGGTGGAGATGGTGTCTTAATTACATCATTTTGAATGCCATACCATCACTTGTTAGAATATTGTGCTTTAGAAAGCGTGATAGTCTTCCTGCCGGCATTTGAGGGATAACAGCTCAGCAGCATGAATACGACATTGTTCTTCTCTATTCATCTATACATAACATACATAATCAGAGGCCGAATGCTGGGGGAACAACAAAGCTCACTGAATCTGTCATTGAAGGAGAGGGTGTTTTGCAATCTAAGGAAAACAGTAAACAAAAAGAGAAAATATAAAAAAGGGGCCAGCCTTGTGAGCTGGGTTCAAATTTCTTAACAGTGAAGTATTTTGTTGTAGATATAAACAGTTATGACCTAATTCACCTACCATTAAAAAACTCCAACTCACCACTGTGCTCAACAATTTCGATTCACACTTTGGCTTCTTCAGTGCAATGTTCCCATTTGGCAAGTGGCTGAAATTATGCAGGGCCGTTGTTGAATACTAACGGCATTGGACCTCCAACTGGTTGCTTTGGCCAGTACACACTCACATTAATACAGACACATAGAGACAGACGCATCCAAACCGCATCATCAAGTTAGAAGGGGCTTTTGTGGGGATGGGCCTCTGGCCTCTTATCACCTTAACTCAAAGCAGGCCCGGCACTTAAGAAGCGAATGCACATTTGTACTTAAAGCATGTTTATTGCACAATCATCTGGGGAGGGCCCCATGACTCTGTTGAGTGAAACTAACCCAAGTCTCATTGAACCACACAAGTTGACACATATAAATGTTTTCAACAGTTACAACACTCCCTTACATCTTATTACAATCCACCCACCCATATTTTATTGAACAAGACCTACACAAAAGAAATCCAATCTTTCTCCAATTCCCCCATTCTCATTGATCACAATCTTAACTATCATCTTCAGTTTATGTGTACAAGATGTGTCTGTGGTAGGTCCTGAGATCATCATATCGTTACACATTCACATATAAACATATTTTATTACAAGTCACAGCTGGTCTGAGACCTCCTACCCTAAACATAATTGCACATGGTTTGCACGAATACTTAAAACAATATGGGGAGAAGAAGAATAAACAGGTTGCCTTTGAACTGACGATAACAATCTCACCCACCCCTACTTACTGGCATCTCTGAACCATTCTAATCTAAACGACTATCATTTCAGCAGGCATGGCATCTGGTTACATCTTGAGAAAACAATCAAAGCCCCTGAAGCAACGGTCACTCTGTCCTCGAGAGTTACTTCACCCCAGGTTTTGTGTTGGCCAAAAGCAAAACTGTAAAACTACCAGGCCATAAAAACCATGGCCGGTTTGTCGGCTGACCATCTGCTTGGTTAATCATACTTCTCCTTTGGCCACAAACCCTGCAAAACCAGTTGTTCCCAGTCACTCAGAATTCACCTTGCTAACCCCTGACTGCAGAGTTTAATTAATTTATAAAAAAGAGCTCACTGCATGTAGATTTATTCATTCCCTATGTAGGTGTACCAGTGTGCATGCATGTTTAATAACTATTGTCTCTTGTTCACAATGGGTTCTTCATAATTAGTCCTCTTCCTTGCATGCACACTATGAAACTCCTCACTGCCCAGCTTCTAGGCACTTTGTAGCACTCCTGTTTACATTTAATTGGCGATTTTGGCATTTTTCTTGCTTAGGTGCTTGTAAATCTAATATTTATCAACTTGAACACAAAGTAACACTTCTCATTCACATTTAACTACACTGGGTACATATAAAATTGCAACAGCGCGCCAAATTCACTGCACCCAAGTCACAAATATGGCATGCACAATGTGAAACCCTCTTCATCATTTAGACCTTTCCTGACCACTGCAACAGTTTGAATGGTGCATATTAAGGCAACACCTTTAATGGGAGGGGCAGAAGCAAGGTGCTGGTGGTGAGGATGGCACAGTTCAGACATGTTATTGATGAAAAGATAATATGCTTGCACCTAAAATGTATCATTTGCATGTAGAACTTGAGGGGGACTATCAAAAGTAGCTGGGAAAAGACGTTGCCACAGAAACAAATCAAAAAGAACATTTAAAAAACATGCAAATACATACTGTACTGCTATAACTGTTGGGGACACTATCTGGTTGAGCTGACTACCTGAATTTCAATCAAAGAAAAATAAATCTTCCTATCAGCATTCTGTTGTTGGGAGGGTGGAAGCAGGGTCCGCAATTAACCAATTACCTCAGCCCAAGGCCACCAAAATGTATTGTTCCTAGTTTAGCTCAGACACTTGTGCTCCTCAAATATCAATAACATATTTACACAGATAATCAAATTGACATCTATAGTCATACAATTTGTGTTTATTAAAGATGTATTATTTTTCATCAGCCAATGCGTGTTTCAACCCTTTGAAGATCTTGATTAGGGATGGATAGCAAAATTGATTCCATTCACAAGGACAACATGTGTATTGAAATTGCACATAAACAACATTCACATGTTATCAAAACATAAATAAATACAACCAAATAGATTTTTTTTCAAAACAAAAGTCACATTTACAGATCATAAATCAAATATGTTCCAGGTTAAGTCTCCAAAACCATGTCCAACATCAGTTTAGATCACCACATTGATTGGTTATATTCAATGATAGTAAACACACATTAAAGTAAAAACCCAAAATGGTTAAACGTATATAATTGAGTAACATCAATTCACAAGGGAGGGGACATGGGGAAAGAGAAGTGGAGGCGATGGGAGAGAGAGAAGGAGAAAGAAATGCATACAATTAATATTGTAGCGCAGTTAAATTTAAGTTTCCATGTGTAATTACTCTTCTTGGGTACAGAGATGTCACTCATGCCCAATGCTGTCCCAATCTGCCAATACCTCCACCTTGGCGGTGAAACATTGTAACTCTAATAACCTAATTACATTTCAGGTCCTGGTGTTCCTAATGCTCTAATTAAGGTGCATATTATTAATTCCCCTTAACACTGTGGTGGTTGGTGCCCTTATTAAGAATAAAGTCAACTTAATTAAATACTGCCGTTGACCAAGTGATACCCTTGTATTTTATCAAATAGACAAGACACGTGTATCTTGGGAGCATATTCATCAATAACGTCTTTCCTGTCTCCAGTGTAAGTCGCCTATTTAACGATGCATTCAGATAATTCTCTCCCTGTATCCTATTGAAAAAGTAAAGTACCATTAGCTGAAAGTCATAAATCCATATAGATTTATTTGGGTTTTGGTGGGCCCTTACCTCTTCTTGCCACTCATACCTGGATATCTGACTTCCTTAGGTGATCCAGTTTTCACATACAAAACTTAGTTGGCTGAATCTGAGGGTAGAATCCCCTATCTTCATGAAATGTTTGTTTCCACTATCTAATGAAAAAGTAATATAATGTTGTTCAAACTAACATTTATGTGCAATATTACCATAGGAACTGTAGTTGGCACATAGTTACATTTATTTACATAATCTATGAAGAGTTATTCATAGAATCTTTTTTGGGTTTCACAGCATTTTGCACAGCTTGAAAACAATTGTAGCCATCTTGATTTGCCTATTTATGTAAAGTGTGACGTTGTGCGTCGCATGTGTGATGTCATATAATTTGTATTAGTAAATACAGGGCTGTGCCATTTTACCATGATGTACACTCCATGCTGTTATCTCAAGTGTAACAATTATATTAAAGTGTGATTTCAATGGTAATACTACAACAATAACAATAATAAACATTTGAAGTAAAAGAAATCACACGACCGGCAACATTTGGATTATTTGAGTGTGTATATCGTCTGGATGTCCACATGTTCTCAATATACAACGTGCCTCTATCGATTGGGAGCTTAAAAATCACCAATTACTGTCTATTACAAGAACAACATGACATATGTGTAAAGGTTTACTATACCAACAATCTCTTCATGTTTTAATGCGCTCCTACTGTCAGCACATTGAGTTCTGCTTAAAGCATGTTTGCTCTTTCATATTTCACCCAAGGATCTCAATGTCAAGTAACCACCTTTTATTATTGTTGCTCCCATTCTACCCACCTTATTCATCACATAGAATGATGCAATTTGGTTTCAATATTCGCTTAAAGTTCCACCTTATTAGATCGAGCAACTCATGATAGTTGCCCAATTCAAACTCCAACGATTGGCCAGCAATAAAGTTGTGCTTGAGGAACAGGGAAGGAACAACTTTCAAAAAGGAATTAATAGAACATACTTTCCTATTCATATAGTAAGTACCCTAGCTGTACCCCGAGCCTAAAATGTTCCAACAAATGCCCCAACTCAAATTGAGTTCTTTTATCGCTATTAAGATCGATGTATTCTGTATACATGTTCATTATATTAAACTCCCATTTCGTGATCTGTATTTAAGCCCTTCTCAATTGTTCTATATTTGCAGATTATTCTGGCTTCATTTTGGCAGAGGATCCTCTCTCTGTCCCCTCCCCTGGCTTTACCTTGAATATGTTTGAGACCCGCAAACTCTATGTCCTTCTTTTCTCCCGTCTGATGGTATTATCTGCATTGATAACGGCAATTTTATAAGATTATGTAAGATTGCCTTTTGTCTATGTGGACGCACTTATATAGGTTGCTGCATATAAGGGAACATTTGAGTGCCTTGGAACAGGATATGCACATGTAGCTCCCTAACCTATAAAAGTGCATCCACATAGATAAATGATTGCATAAACAACATACTTGTATATACAGTTAATAAAATCATTGATTACAAATAGTTTGTCAACATTGATCACAATCTTTTTCATTTATTTGGCATATTGGCACATGCTGCAAGAGTGACATGTGTAAAAACCTGTTAAATCTCAATTAAGCCACATCCTCTGTGTCCTGATTGTTCTAAGAAATTATGGCCTCAATGTTGTTTTTAAAGCTGGTGCTCTGGTAAGTCTTCATCTAAGGTTAACATCTGCCAATGTGTCTTAAACATTCTGAAAAATAAATGACTTTCTTTTGAATACCTGTTAATCATCCTCACCACATTTGGTCTGTTTTCACTTCTCTGACTTTAGGTTTTAGTAATTCACTACTCTGAGTTGCCAGCCCCCTCTCTGGATTGTCTTACATCCTGGTCTCTATAAGCTTGCTGCAAAAACCTCATGATGAGGACTTCACATTTGTTTAGATAATCTGCAGTGGTGGTACAATTTCTCCATGCCCTTATAAATTCACCTGTTGGTATATTCTTTGTAGTACTGGCATTAAGACAACTTACGGCTGCTAGGATTCAATTTACTTTGGTAGGTTTCCTGTAGTTTTTGACATGATTCTCAAATCATTTACATAAAGATATGTATCTAAGAAATCTATCTCTCTGGGAACACTATTACAAGTAAAGATTATTCCAAAGTCATTGGTGTTCAGATGTTGTACAAATTCATGCAACACTTTCTCATTACCTTGCCAGATTATAAATACATCATCTATAAAGCGCACCCATAATTTGATATCTGCAGGGAAACCATTATTAACATGGACATGACTATCTTGATAATAGCCCATAAAAAGTTTGCCCAATGATGGTGCATACTTAGCACCCTTGGCTACCCCCCTTATTTGTCTATATATACTGATGTTGAATACATTGTCAGTTAATGTGAGGTTCAACATCTTTTTCAGCATAGCCATGTGCATTAGGTATGATGCAAATCTTTTGCTATAAATGTGCGTAATGGTGTCTAAAGCCAGGTCATGCCTGGTAGATGTGTACAATGCATTGACATCTAAAGTCACAAGTCTTAAATCATCATGCCACTCAAAATGTTCAAATATTTGCAGTTGGTGTAATGTATCATGTAAGTAGGATGGCACTTTTAATACTTCAATGCGTAGGATGGCATCTATATATTTGAACATTTTCTCAGTTATCCACCCAATCACACTCACTATTGGTCTTCCTTCTGGTATGTGGTCAAAAGGTTTATGGACCTTTGGCCAAAAATATATGGTTGGTAACCTAGGAAATGTAACTGTTAGAATTAACATTTCCTCAGCCATCAATAGACATGTCCTTCCCCATTTTGTAACAAGTTCCTTGGCCTGCAAATTGCTTACCTTAATGGGGTTACTCCTCAGTTTCTCATAACAGCGTGGTTCTTGAAGATGTATTTCTACCATCTGTATATAGTCTTGTCTATCCATGACAACAATGTTGCTCCCTTTGTCCGCTTCTTTGATTACAATGGTTTCATCTTTACTCAGTAGGTCCAGCGTGTTTCTTTCAGTCGCTTTTAGATTACTATATCCCCTCTTTTCAGTAGGATTATTTATGATTTCATGAATATCTCGAATCACAGCCTTCTGAAAGAGATCTATTACATTGCCCGGACCAAAGACTGGTGCACATTTTGATTTGTCCTTTAACTCAGTTTCAGTGAGATGTTTCAGGTCCATATCCAAGTCTCTTAAGATATATAGTTCTTCTATGTTGTTTTGTTCCTCTAAAGATAATAATAATCTGGTATATATATATATATTCAATGAAAACACATTGTTAAAGAGACATTATGGTTACAAGTAAAACTGAAAAACCTCGGAAATTCGCCAGTTATGGTAAGCTAAGCAACCATAAATTGTGCCACCACCGTGCACTGCTAAGACTAACACCCAGGACATCAAAGATGACATCACAAATGTCATTAATGACATCACTGATGACATCACATATCTGGGCCACTTGGTTTTGTTCACTGACATATGCAGGCCAGATGCTTTTGTTCACTGACAGTCAGAATATTAAAATTCAAAAGGCACTATATATCTAGATGCTAACCTTGTCATATGTTCTTAAAGTACTTTCCGTAGGGGTTGGTCTCATCGTGCACATACATGGGGAAATAAGCAGCCCTCAAACACACAATTCATGTGTATACATGAAGATAAACTTTAATGTTATTAACATTTTCTGATGATGCTATTTCTTTCTTCCTTAATTTAGTTTTACTGTATGTGCCTCTGATTTGTATGCATTGTGGGTCTTCATCTGTATTGTTTGTACTAGCACAAGTGTGTAGTAAGTCTCGAATTGTTAGCAATTTATTACATGTTCAACATTGCTCAAAAATCTGATAAGGTAGCATTCATTAATGTACTATCCAAAATTACAGGATTATAAATGTTGTACTTCTATGGTGCATGCTGCTACCATTGCCTATGTTCAAGTATGATTAGGTTCCTGTACTAACAACAACACTCCAGTACAATGTTGTTTAGATGAGTACATTATTTAATAGATTAAGTAGTTCATGATAGGTCTCCCGATCACCCCTGACATCTTGTTAGCAACATTATAAACACAACCCCTTGTAGGGCCTTTTCATCAAAATGTATTTCACATGTGATGTTATCAGTGATGTCATCAATGACATCTGTGATGTCATCATAGGTTTTTATTAGTGCAACTTAACCATAACATCCCTTTAACAAAGGTCTTTCAGTGAATGTCATGGGTTTTGACCAATGCATGTTATTTTCCTACAACTTACTAATATCATACCCCAATATAGCAACATTTTTGTCCAATTTACAAAGTTTCACCTTAAAACTCTGCCATTTCCCACCTGCTAGCATCATTTTCAACACTTCTCCACACTTTTTGCAACTTCATCCACTATTTTTGCATCTGTTGACGAACGTGAACGTCTAATCTCATTGCGGACTTTCCGGACAGTGCCACGTGACCATGCATCGCACGCGGCATGATGATGTGTCCACGAACGCCTCTGCACTTTGCCATCAGGTCCATGCTTCAAGGATAGTTTGGAACTGCATTTTCTACCGATCTAGGAACTTTCATGCTCCTGCACCTAAACTTACTCATTATCCATTCACAATCTAGTACAAAGCACATATTTCGAAGAATATTAGCAAAACTACTATTTATCTTAAAAATGGCATCAGCTATTGCCGTCCCTCTTCCCCAAGAGCCACCACCACCAGCTGGAGGATCTACACAACTAAAAAAGTGCAGTAATTCCAAAGACAATGAAGACGACCAAGAACATGAGGTAGAGGAAGTGCCTACCTCTAGCACCCAGAGAGACTCATGGGTGTGGCAGTTCTTTACCGCTGTTGGGAATAAACGAAAAGCTAAAGCTACCAAAGTGAAATGCACTGAGTGCGCTTTGCACTCAGTCGCGGACTATGTGGACAGTACTACTATGGGACCACTACCATGCACCACCACACCAAATGCACCCACCACAATGCTCTCAGAAAGGTTGTTCCTTTCTTAGCAAGTAGTAGGCTGTCTTCCTCAACCTCATCTTCCTCACCAATACAGTAACCACGCAGCCTACTTCTGTGGGGCACAAATTTCCACCAGCTACCTTGCAAACGGTAAGAGGCTGTTGATCCATATCTTTTGAAGACAACAGTCCTCTGCATATACTGCAATACAGCACTATGCAGGGGGAATCAATTTTGAAGTGCTTTGGAAGCTGTAATCAAGGAGCATGAGAAACACTGCCCCTACCATAGAAGTAACACACGTGCAACATGTTCCCCTGTACATCTGCTCCTCCATATTAGTGCTTGGTGCCTCTTCCCTCATTTACCTCCCCACCTTACCTTATAACCTCTCCTGCAAAAAAAAAAAAAAAGACATCAAACAACAACAAAAGGAAGGCTCCTTTAGGAACCACCTTTCACAGTTAAAAAAATAGAACAAAAAAAAATCTTATAGATTCCATTTACTTTACATTTCTCAGTAAAGTATTCAATAAGATTTTGCAACAATTCCATTAGCTCGTTTATGAGAATAATGTGACGTTCATCCCCGTTCCAGGGACTGGAATGGGGGATAACGGCTCGGAGCCCAAGTTATTGGCCCAAGTGAAGCAAGGGCAGTTAATGAGGGCTCCGAACCATTATCCCCTGTTCCAGCCCCTACAGTCGGGGAGGAAGATAATTAGCATTAGTGGCGTCCCGCTCTAGGAAGGAAAATCCTTTTCCAAGATGGCCACCATGAAAGGGAAGGCGGGGCTCTGTTTGTGCCCACCCTGACTAACACGTGTACAAATGAATAAGACAGACACTCCCTGGACAGGGAAAAAGGCACAAAAGCGCAGGCTGCGAGAGTTCCAAGGAAGGTTTATCTAGATCTCTGAGAGCGCTCTGACCACATCAAAGTTACAACACATTTATATTGTACATCTACATTTTTAACATATGATGCTACGTTGAACCAGGATTGGTCAGCCGTGTTGGGGACTTAGGTGTGGGCATCATCTCTTCCTCCGGGTTGGTTGCTTGGTTGGCGGGAGGATTGACATCAGACATTTGTGCTCTGGATGGGTCAAGGTCAGGTCGCTGTGAAACACGGTGGTCACTATCTAAGCTAAGAAAATACATTCTGAATAATGCATGCACTAAATAACAGTTGATCAAAAGACTCTCAGTAGTGTATCATGTCGTTATACAAATCACTCAAGGGCTTACACCATCTACACATTTGGGTTAGACAGGTCACAGGTTTAAGGGCCTTGACTACTATAATACTGTCATTGAACTATAGGGTTAGTCTCACAAGAATCTCAGGTATGTGGCGTTTGTTAGTACTGGGCATGATATACTGCACCGGGGTCTAATGTTAGCTGGGGGTTTGTTGGGTGGGCTTCATAGCTAGGTTGGCAGTCTGGCACATGAAAGGGATGCCTTGCAAGGACACAGGGTTAGAATGGCAATACGTTTCGACTGGCGATGGTAAGAGGGCAAGGACACTTTTGTGGAGATGGACGAGCTCTGTGCTTGTCTCATGTCGGTTCACATGCAGGACAGTGATCTCACAGGAAAAGGGATGTTACATTAATTATTTGTTGCAAGCAGCTCCGGCCTCAGCGTGAGAATGGAGCTGCAGAGTTTTCCAGTTGGTGTGGGGACGAGGGTGGGGGCCATGTGCTCCGAGCTCCATCGCAGTGAGGTCTAGCTACCAAGATGGAGTCGAAAGGGGGTACAGAAAATGGATGGCCTGTGTCCTGCTCGGTGGTCCCATCTACGCAAATATAACTAAAAGTTAGCATCGCATAAGGGCAAGGGGTGTACCCACCACTAGAGGCACTTGGTCCAAGTTCTGTACTGAGAAGTGACGGTAGAGAGGGGCCCATTGGCCCCTCACCCCCGCACAGCTCCATAAAGACCCCCTCTTGCCTTTCCATGGCAGCCTGCAGAAGACAAAAAGAGAACCCTATGTCCATATGCCCACGAGCAAAACTTTTTTTCCCTTTCAAACCTATCCCACTTTAGAATAAATTTACCACAAAGCCGGTCACAGGTGGACTTGGCCACTTTAACCCCATTTGCCGTCCCTCATGGTCATGGCCAGTAGCCAGATTGTCTGGGTCATGACTTAAGCCCTGGCCCAGACAATCTAGCCACTGCCCATGGCCACAGGCTATACCTCAGTCACCAAAGGTATATCACTATTTTTTGTATCTACATTATGACATTTGCCAAAAAATAAAACACAGGCACATTTGCAAAACCATGCTTTACGGCCCTTGCCAATGCCCCTAACGTAAGTTTGCTGGAAATCCGCTTGTGTTTTATTTTTTCAAAAGTGTCAAAATGTATGTACATACAATAGTCACTTTACACAAACATTCAAGGTTGGGTCTATAATCTTTCTGGGAACTTTTGTCCACATTCGTCAAATGGCAACAAAGTTATAAACCATTTAAAAAATGTTGACACCCCTCTTCACAAAACCCCATCGAACTGTGCATAAACATTTGAATCTAGATCTAAAATGTTTTTGCAAACTTTTGTGTAGATTCGTCAAATGACACCACATTTATAAGCCTTTACAATATTTTGAGATCCCCTCTAATTTTTCCCCCTCTTGAAAGTATCCCACAAAACTTTGCAAAACCATTCAAAATCATTGCAGTTTCATTGAGTGGCGCCAAAGTTATAAGGCATCCAAAAACTGTTTTTCACCAACCCTGGATTGCAGAATTAGGCATAGATGTCCACGAACATCTGAAGTGTTTGCGAACATCACAGGACTGTACCTGAACATTTGGAATGTTCACAGACTTGGGGTGAAAAACACCAGTTTTTGGCTTCTTATGGCCATATCCCACCCCATACTCATCACCCCTCACCTCTGCAAAGATTGTTTGATAAGTTTGACAAGTACAATGTTGCGTTTTTTAATATGTTTTTACTGCAATGTCTGCAGACATCGTCCGCTGTCCGTGAATACAACATGGCGGGCGTTTCCAAAATTCTGACGCACTTCACGCTTTTCACCATCCAGTCAGTGGGCACGACCGATATCTGCGGACATTACGTGGCCCTCTAGGTCAATTGGATACCCATCCACAGACCAAACAATCAAGTGGGCCCGTGGACCGAATCCAGATATCGCAATTATTTATTTTCCTGCTTTTAGCCCGTTTTAAAGAAAACTACTTGTCAGATTTTCACCAAGTTTACAAAGGCACACTTTCCGGACAAAGCTGCCACTCCTGCCACAAATTTGGTGAAAATCCGTCCAGCGGTTTGGGATGTAGGCGTGAGCCAAACATTTTTTCCATTGCATCGATGGAAAAAAAGGGTTCGGACCCCCGTATAGCTTTGCCCACCCCAGATGAAACCTCAACAAACTTACAAAACAAAATCAGAGAGGGCCATATACTTTTTTTTCGCAAAGTCTGGTAAGGATTCGTCCAGGGAGAGCGAAGTTATAAGCCCCCAAACAGTGCTCTTCCTATTAGTTGAGCAACTTAACCATAACTACACACCCGCTACCGCAGGTCCAGCCCAGTACTATTAGTATAGGCGATTCCAGGAGATTGATGATTTTGCAACTTATTAAAAAATAGGAAGTTCGGACACAAGGTCGGCATACTAGTCTGGGGTGTACTGGAGATGGTGAAATTTGACCAACTGCACCCATGCGCCATGCACACGGATGGAGCGTGGTACAACTCTGTGCTATTAATATAGGTGATTTCGGGAGATTTTTCAGTTTAGCAATTTTTCAAATATACAAATTGAGGACACAATACAACATACAAAAGGCTATAGCAGAGCGCCGCATGCATGTCTGCAACAGACCCAAGCAACACTGGGTGATACCGTTAGTTGCTAATGTCCTTGACAGTTAGTTCACTGCCTGCCACTATACCACCCTCAATAGTTTTTCTAAAATGTCTTTTGTGAAAATATTTCTTTAATTTGAGCTTCCTTGTAAATTTTAAGGTATCAATTTGTGTATCAATCCAGTTTGCAGTTGGGGCAAAGAACATTCCTTTGTTGAGCAATGTTACTTACGAGTCCAACAATTCTTTGTTTGAAAGATTTGTAAAAAACTTTTTTAGTGGTACTTGTGCTCACCTTTGAGGTTTCTGGCTCACTCTCTATATCTGAAATTCTTGGGGATGATTTAGGTGTACTTTTCCTGGACCGTGTCTGTGTATCCTCATGATATTTCGTCTGAAACGTATAAGCATCTTGGTTATCCCTATAATCCCAAAATTATTTTCTCGACTTCCTCAACTTGACTTCATCCTGATGTGTTTTCATAATACTGTATGGAGTTGCTAAACAAAATTGCAAAAGAGCACTGGTTGACAAGGGGAGGCTGAACCTAACCTTGGAATTTAACAAGTAGAGAGTTATGAAGAAGTTCCCAGACCAGCATTCTGACCTCTGGGTCACAAACTATCAGGCTATAACACATGCTTTTAAAACATAATATATTTATACTCTTTTGATTGTTTTCAAAAACAACACAAAACAACACAGTGGTTCTGTGAATCTCTTCCCTATGATATCACTCAGCATCCCAAACACATTCTTCCAGAATCACAGCACCTGTGGTCAACTCTATGGCACCTGTAGAAAATCTGCCATGCATCATCGCACAACGCCCACACTCATCTGTGGTATCAGGAAATAAATTATACAACATCGCAGGAGTATAGTAAAGCTGATGAAGATATTTAAAATTAATTTGTTTAAATCTTCTGTTGAGGGCTATCTTCCTCGTCTGTATTCCCACACTTCATCTGTTATAACCCTTCCCAGGGAAGTCTCCCGTTTCCCCCACGACACAGTTGCCCCTTCCCCCGCTTGTACTTTACTGTAAAGAGTGGCACAGTGCTACCAGTGTCAGCCCTCTCCATCACCCCATCCAATATCGGCCCCCACCCCGGGCTCTTGCAGAAAGGTAGGGAAAAGGCCCTTCATGGAGTCTCCAAGGCTGAAGTATAAAAAGAAATCCAGGGGCGTTACCACCCGTCTACCTCATAACCCCTCCACAGTCAAAATCTGTCCCTCCCGGAAGAGGTCCCGGAAGCAGGAGATACCCAGACGATTCATGCAACGCATAAACTCCTGTCAGTGGTCAATATCACTGCCCCCAGCAGAGAGGGGGCTGCATGGGCCCTTTCCATCTCCACATGCCTCCTATCCACCATCTCCCAAAACCAATACATCTGAAATCCTGCCTGTGCTACCTAATTGTACATCTCAAAATCTGGCACCACCAAGCCCCCTTTCTCCAACGTCGCAGTCAATTTCTACCAGGACAGACATGCTTACTTACCTGCCCAAAGAAACTGAAAAACCACAGATTGCATCTCATAAAGATATGACTTGGGCAGTGCCAGGGGTACATTCAAAAACACATAGAGGAACTTGGGCAGCAAACAATTTTAACCAATGATATTCTCCCATAACGATTGAGAGGCAACCACAAACACAAGCCTACCACCACCTGCGTATGCTTCTCTGCACAACCAGTACAGTGTGTAACCTGTTGGGCTCAGTTGCACCACTCCTCTGGGTGCAGGGATCAGTGGCCGGGCCTTCTAGACCCACTCTGCCTGTTCGCCGTGGGGCCTACTGGTTCCAGATGTAGTCTCCCAGGTAGCTCCACCTGGAGGCCTTCCCTGGAGATCACTGTTCCCTGTGTGCCCTCCGGAGCTCACCGCTCCATGTGTGCAGGCAGCTCTCTGCTCGAGCTTGGGAACATGGATCCCAACCTGACCTTGCCAGCAGATCCACCTCCTGGATCACTTCGGTGTGTGTGTGGCGGTCAGAACATTACGGCCTCATCCACCTCTCCCAACAGTGGGTCCCCAAGTCGCTTCCATCACTTCACTCCAGATCATACGTAGGAGGCTTTCCAAGCATGGCTGTGCTCACATAGCATGCCATCATCACTGTGGGTGAGCCCTGTGCAGGGTTTGCAGCACTCGGCGGTGCCGCCCTAGCTTTCCTGCCAGGGAAGACCACTCCCTCACATCCTGCATTGTATGATCGAACGTCAGGCAACAGGAAGCGAGCTCTCAACGCACTCAGCAGGCCAGCAGCCCGCAGTGTCTCACTAGCCACACCATCCAAAAATACTTCTACATAGCAGGTTGGTGGCAAGCAGGCCTGACTCACTCCTCCTTACCAAATGCTCCCAGATAACAAGCAGGAGTCACAAGACTTTCCAGTATGGAGTCCAACATGTTCCCATTGCTGTTGCTACCTTTGTGATTGCGGTAACACGACAGAGAATAACAGGATTTTTCCTGGATCATATGGAAAGCCAATGTCACGCTTTCACCTCGTCCCATCTCTCATACATCTAGGCCACATCGTCCCATCTCTCATACATCTAGGCCAGGCAACATTCATACTGCATCAGTCACTTTGCCCCCAACCTCATTACCCCTTACCCACGTTCGGGGAGTGGCACGTGAGCGGGTTTACCCGAGGGGCCGAGTGCTCCGCTCACACAGGCATGGGGATTCCCCATTCGTCCGCAGGCAGCTTCCGTGGCGTCTGCGGGATGCTGCGCGAGGGCGGTCGCTACGGCAATCACTGGGACGAATCCAGCGGTCACGTAGCACAACCCCGGGTCACGTGACAGGCTATTCCACTTCACTCACGGGTCATGTGATGCGGGGGGAGTGACTATTTATGCAGTGAACTCCCGTGGCACCGCGCTTCACAGCTGTTCACTTCGGAGGACTCCGTACGGGGCTTTGGATACTTTGTTTCACAGCTTTTGATCACGGACTGTTTCACGGACGTCTTGGATTACGCGCTCTGCCTAAACTGCCTGAATTGTTTACTTGACCTCGGATTGTTATTTCGACTGCCTCGGACTGCCCTATTTTGGATTTGTCTTTCCTGCCTTCAAGCTCCATCAGCCTTTGTGATTCCAGCTCACTTTCAGTCACTACAGGCGGGTAGGTTGGGGTTCACGCCCAATCTGCTGTTCCTCCTTTCCCCTCTACCATTGGTGAGAGCCTGCTCACGTGTCATCCTCCACGGAACTACACCAAGCACAGGATATAGGGTCACAACAAACCCTTGTTTAGGTAAGCCCCTGTATACTTATTAAGTCTCTCTTGTGCGCTGTGCTCATTTGATTGCTAACCTAACCTAAGCTTTCCTTTTCAGCGGTCTTGGGGTTATCAACATTCCGTGGATCTGGGCTTTGAGGACTACCCACCTGTGGCTCCAATGATCGCATAGGGAGTGATCTTGTATTCTCTCTTTGTGGTACTTGGGGACAGAGGTTCCATACTCTTCACGACAATCAAGATACCTGACAGCCAAGGATCTCACAGGCCTGCGACCATCTTGGCTGGGCCCGACCGGCAGCGCCGGCTATAACAAATGCTTGAGCGTTTATGAATTGATCAACATCACATTGAACAGTTGCTCTTATATTTTACGAAGAATTATCATTATTGATAACCGGTGAAGGAAAAAATGGTGACATTAAATAATAGGAGATCATTGGTAGGGGGAATTCAGCCAACCACTCCTGTGGCTGCTCACGTCCTATGCAAGTGTGCCAAAGCATAGTATAAACTGACTTTCAGCACAAGGACCTAGTGCACATTGTTGGCAGAGCATGCATATGCATGCATGATGCACCACACCCACAGAATGACAAGGAGACACATGGGGGCACATTTTGCAGAGTTCTATGCCTGGCTGGCTATTTTTTGTTGTTATTGCTGCCCTTAACCTTTTCCTTCCTGGAAGGAAAGACCCTGAAAGTGCCAATAAGGGAACAGGAGGCATCTATTTGTCTGTGTCAAAAGTGAAAGTATGTTAGCTGCTAACCACTATGGCCAAACATACATGTCCAATCAACACAAACTGTAATCTCATATTCCCTGATCCTTGCTGGAAAGTCCTCCTACCTTACCTAAGCCAGTTAACTGAAATTCACATATGTAGTTCTAAGGATTTCTATATAAATAGACCCAGTGACCTTTCCAGAAAGTCCTCACAACATACACCATCATCAATCAAAAGCACAGACTTCCAATTTGCAGTTGTCACTGAGACTTTAGTTCTTCTAGCCAGTTCCTTTTCTTTGTCCTTTAACCCCTCTATTCATGGTACCGCTCTATGCATCAGCTTGAGGATCTCTATGAATTCCCCCTTTCATATCTTTTCTTTTATACCTTCCATGAGCTGTGGCCACAATGGCTTTGGAATTCCCAAGGAAGCATCACTTTTCTCCTTCTACTCAGTGGGCTTCATTACGAGGTTGGAAGCCATGCCAGTTATACCGGCATGGCTACCCCCAAACTCGGCTCCGGCAAAAGGGGAATCACCAGGCCATTCCGACCTCGGCAGGCTCCGTAATTCCCCTTGCGTGGGAGCCCACGCCAGTATGTCCCCATTCCCATTTGAGCCCCCATTTCGCTCAATGGGAATGGGGAGGATGGTAGCAGCGGTACCATTCGTAACGGTACCATTGCTACCATCCAGTTCTGCTCGCGGGTGCCGCTCTGCACGCCTGGTCTGACCAGGCGTGCAGAGCGGCACCCGCGAGCAGAACTCGTAATGTGGTGGTACAGTGACAACGGCGCCCGCAGCACTACCGGCGCCGTTGTCACTGTACCGCCACAATCGTAATGAGGCCCAGTGTTCTCTTTTATCAAAGTCCCCTTCCTAACTCCTGCATCTAATTTTTCCACCATCTTCACATTCACGACTGCAGTTCTTTCCTTCCCACACTGGATAGAACAAAGTGACCCATTCCCACATACACCTCTCAAACTCTAACCAAACACAACCACAAGCCTACAACACAGCAATCCTCACAAACGTCACTACACTGCAACAACAAAACAAACCACACATAGACCCGCACAACAGCACACGCCGACTACCGACCGTAAAACACCCCAAGCCCAGTCAACTGACCCACCGGGCTGAGGCTGCCAACAGCACATCACTGCTCTCTTGCACTTTTCCATCTTATTCCCACTAACTCACCCCCTACCCATTTTCAGGGCAGCCAGAGAGCCAGGGGAGCACTCCGGTGGTGATAGCACACGGTACAAATATCCTTTAATATTAACATTAACATCCTCCTTACCAATTTCAAAGATGACCCATAACCACATTGTCTTGACCCTTCTCTTGCTAAAGCCCCCTTATCAATATCAATTCCCCAACTTGGCCTACTTTCAATTCCCCTCCCACCAAAGAGGCAATCACCCTTACTTGTCTTCACTTCTTTGCAGCTTATATCCATCCCCAGTTGTCCATCATTACTGTTTTTCCATTCATTGGGTCTGATTATATGTTGACTGGTCTGGTATTGAAGTGCCATTATTAACATAAACTGGCCCTTTACCAGACCAGCTGACTACCTGTTTGCCGGTGGGACACCTGAGTTACTTCCAGCTAAGAGCTGGAGGTAAGGCAGGCGCCATAATGGTAAAAATCGCCATTATTACTGCCATTGATAATGCCCGTGCTGGTAATGACTCGTAATCCAGTGGTAAAGCTGCCGTACCAAGCATCGGAAATGGTAATAACATTTGCCGGTATCCAGGCGGATTTACTGTCAGGATACCAGCAACCTTATAATGAGTCCCATTGTTCTGTTCCTCTTCTGCTTCTACCCTTCAGGTCTACTGTTCATTTCTATTTTTAAAGTTTTTATTTCTTGCTTAGCTTTACAGACACTAGTGACAAATACAAAACAATACAGATATGCAGTTGCAGAAAACAATGTTGAAGCAGAACCTGGTTACGAGAAATAGTTTGGATGTGAACCAACCAACTTTAGCATGTTGTAACATGATAATGACACACAATGTCAATAATAAAGAAGCAGATCAATCCACCCCATAGAGTGTGAAAGTACATACATTATTCTTCACATACCTGTTCAGACAGAGGAGTATTATCCAATAGGTACAGTAATAATTTGAAGCTGATGTTCATAGGTCGATCGAATTTGGTAACAAGGAAATCCACACTTCTTCCATATTGTTGGAAACATCAACATCCCCTGACCACTGTTCCTTAGTGGGAGCCCTTTGATGTGTCCACTGCAATAAAATGCATCTCTTGGCTGGGGGAAAACCCAGATTAAGCAACTTGCATGAGGTTGTTTGGGTTGGTATATGTACTGACCAAACAAGCACATGAGCAGGGTCGGCTGCAGACAAAGTCCTGTGCTATTCCCAATAATGATACATACCTCACCCTACATGTGGACAATTCTGGACAAGACCATAACATTTGAATATAACTCGCTTCATCAGAACCACATCTGGGACATATAACATCGCAACCTCATCTAAGGAGCTGCATCCTGGCTGGTGTGCAGTGCCACCTATTCAATATTTTCAGTTGGATGAGCTAAAATCTCGAATTAAGCGATACCTCCCACATGAAGTTACACATTCCATTCCACATGTCATCTGTAATATCGACATCCACATCTCCAGCCAACCGGGGCTAGGTTTAATATCAATTTATAGAGAGTGGACCCCAGGTGGCTGCAGCGTTCCACACGTGCAGTATATGAAAGACATGGATCATTTAGCAGCTCATCCTGGAAGTTTGGCCATGTGGATTGGAAGGCAGCTTAATAAAAGGAGGTTCATAACTTTTTGTTATTATAGTCTACAATCTGTATTTTAGCTCACATTTGGTGAATAACAGAAAAGGTGTTTTAACATAGACCACAGGAATAGCGTGCAATACTTGTTGAAAGTGTATTTGTGCTTAGTTACCAGCACATACCCGGGAAGCTTCGGCCAGCAAATTCACTGACTAAATATCTCTGTGAATGTGCTTCTTTGCAAACCATAGAGAATGACCTGTGAGGGTGTTCCATTTATCCAAAAATGGCATTCATTTGCTTTTACCATCTGTTTCACTAAGATTAAAATTAGGTAACATATGCAAAACTGTGGCTGGGGATCACAATATATTCTATTTTTGCAAAGACCTAAGAATCGGTCCTTTTTCTCACTGCAGTTATGTGATCTGATTTATTTGAACCTATGAACTACACGTACATCTAGCCATATTACATCTCCTATCAAAAGGGGGGGGGCGTTAGACAGAGTTGCGTACTTGCCCCCCTTTTGTTTTGAATCTATATTGACAAGGTAATAAGATCGCTACATGTGAAATGCATGGATCAAGGGCTGGATTCTAAACTGACGTTATTTTTCGCAGATGACGCAGTGATTCTGGCAACAACACCTCTCCTTGAATGTGTTCCTAAAGACATGCAAAAAGTTATAACTTGTCATTAACACAGAGAAGTCTTCAGGCCCACATTTTCAAACCCCCCAAAAATCAACATCTACGTGAATGGTAACAACCTGGAGCGAGTAAACTTCTATGACTCTATGGGTGTACGATTCGCCATTGGACCGAACAAGTAGGTACATCTTCTACTAATTTTGCCAAATACAGTGGGGCAATTAAGACGTGTTTTAATAATCATGGCAGGGGAGCAATTACACCAGCTCTCGAATTATATGGGGCCTAAGTAAAAGCTGCAGTCCTGTGTGGAGCTGATATATTGGGTTATGTAAACCACGATCAACATGCAGTTGCTAGAAATGAGTTCCTTAAACAGTTGCTAACTCTTCCCTTGAGCTGCCCAAATGCCCCGATCCATTTCAAACGCGATTGATGACCAATTGGGGATGAGCTGAGTATTAGACCACCATTACACCGGGTCAGAATCTGGGGGTTGCCTAGTCTTTCAAATTACAGGGATTTGCTTGCTCACATCTTGAGTGTGGAGGGGGAGCCATTGCCATGGCTGGCGGACGTGAATAACCTTCTTTATGATCTGAACTTAGACACAGAATGGATCAATCTGACATCCATCGTCAAATCTTGTGTCTCTGTGGTCAAAAGAGCAGCCCTTGAATTTTCGACAAGTAAACTCGTGGATGTCTGTAAATTGCTCTGCTCAGGCCAGGAATATCTGCGAGGTGAAGCAGAACCTGGTTACGAGAAATAGTTTGGAGTGATCCAACCGACTTTAGCACGCTCACTCTATGTAAAGATGTGGCTCAGAATCTTTAATGTAGATGGCTTTACTAGACGATGAGAGGCACAAGCAGATAGTACACGCCCAGTTTGTGGTTTGTGCGCAGAAACAGTAGTGCGCTTCTTCTTGTTTTGCAGTGGTTACATGGGTTTAAGATTACAATACTTGAATCCCCTATTTCAAGTTGCCAACATCTGCAGTTGAAATCGGGCTATTTTGTTTATTAAACAAACAACCGATGCTAACACCGTGTGCTGTGTGAGCAAATGTATCGATCGAGCATGGTTAGGCAGAAGAAAGGTCAGAAAATGATAGTGGTTATGGTTAAAATGTTATATAATTGCACCTTCATGACGAGCCTCTGCTATTTTATTAATTTTTCTTTGATATTAAGTTGTTTTTGGTTTTGTCAATTAGTGTTATCAAGCAACTATGTGGCAGGAACTTCGATTAATAGGAGTTAGGCATTTACATCTTATTTTTAAACAATGCTAGTATGGTTGTTAACTTTGTTATCTGCACTTTATTCTAGAGTCCATGTTGATTATTGGGCAACCGTACTAATCAGTCGTTTACGGTTGTGGTGGCCTTAATTTAATCGAATTGATGGTTGTTTTAGACGTGGAAATATTGACACTTTGTGGATACATTCATGTTGCTTCGATTATTACCCATGCATGTGTTTTATCTTTTGTGTCATGTGGCTAAGGGGAACAAGCAATATGTATTTGTGCACCTTGTACTGTGCCATGTTGTATTATGCTGCTATGGGGAAATTGCAATACGAATGTGTGTCTTTTATATGCCCTTTAATGGCTTTTTGCTGAAATAACTGCTTTTGACTGACTATATCTTTGTCTATGCGCTTATAACGCACCGTAAACCTGCAGGCATCAGGGCACGGAGAACGGATGATTTAAGAATGGAGAGAAGTTTCCAGCTTCCAAAGTACCCAAGTAAAGTCTTGAGGATACCCTAGTTCTTTAAGAGTTATTGAAAAAGGAAAGTTTTCGGTATATGAGGCGCCAGCCGAAATACCCGGGATGTTTTTATTGGATCGTATTAATTCCAAAAAAGGTTCAAGAGAGAGAATATATAGTAAGGTGAAAAGGGACAGCCTTGCCGTGTTCCTCTAAGTAAAAGGAAGAAGGAGGATGTTTGGCCGTTTAGATAGATAGAGGATTTAGGGGATGAACATAGAAGTTTGACCCGGAAAATAAATGTTTCACCAAAACCTTGCCATTTAAGGGCTTGAAACATAAATTTACAATTGACACGGTCAAAAGCTTTTTTCGCATCTAGTGCCATGGCTGCATATCCTTGTTTGTCTTTTTTGTCTTTAGCTGCTAAGCTAAGGGCATTGAGTAATAGTCTAGTATTTGAGGATATTTTACATCCTTTCACATAATTATGTATGGCTAATGAGTTCAATACAACCCCTAAATTCAATGCTAAATGGTCCTTTTTCATCCGCTATCTTAATTATTTCAATGTAACTGAACATGGTACCTGAACCTATATACCTATTTTGAATCCATTAGATATTGGCTGATAATCTCATCCATATGTTTATCCATATGTTTATCATATACTATTATTATGACTGTAATAACAGTTTGAACAAATACAACATTATACCCATCTTCCCCCTTACTCTCCTCCCTTTTGCTTCGTGTTCGTTAGCTGTTTGTCTACCAGTTCGTTTCCCCATCTTTCATTTTCCAATTCTCCTCAATTTATTTTCATTGCAGATTTGATATAACTCATGTTCCATTTTCTATTGCTTCCATAACATAAGCTCTGAGAACTTTGCAAAATAATACAAATGGTTTATTGAATGTTTTATAGTTCATTAACTTCTTTACATGTTCTTATGGTTATCCTATGTTTATTTGCAGTAGTTGGTTCCTCTAGATGTATGTAACTTGCGATCACATGTGTTATTATTATCAATTAAAATAATAAAAATTATTAAAATAAAAAAAGGAAAGTTTTCAATGATTTTGTCAGGAATGGCACTCTGTCAAGAGTGGCACAGGGTACCCAGGTAGATTTTGGGTGGCTGTGCCGAAGTAAGGTAGCAGATAAACACACACAGCAGGGAGTTAAACAAGAAAGAAGAGTAGGAAACTGTAGATGTGAGCCAAAAGGGGCAAAAGATACAAAGGTACAAACAAACTGGATTCCCTCTTGGGGTGTATGCTGAAATGGGAAAGAGTGTTCCACGAACCTTTAGGAAACTCCAGCCTTCTGCACAGATTGCTATAACAGAGGCCCACGCTGTATGCTCATGGCTGGGAACAACAGCAGTGGGTGTCTGTAACACTGAAAACGCGACAAGGGAAGGGGCAGAGGTTGCCTGCCGGAGACCAACAGGCAAGCCCTGTACAAAGGGATTACATAAGACACATGAGAAGACAAGAACAGATATATCCAGCGAAAAGGAAGTCAATGAGCAATCTAGCAGAAGGAAATGAAGAAAAGGCAGTTAGACTGAAGTAGATAACATGAGGTAGAGTACAGAGGACTCAAGTAAGAGAACAAGGGAGCAGCAGTCAGGAAAACAGAAGGGCTGCAAAGTAGGAAGCAAGTCTGCAGTCAAGAGTGGGACTAGGTGCAGGCAAACTGTAGAGGACTGCGGAGGACTGTAATAGGCTGCAAGGCAGGGAGTCCAGAAGAACAGGACAGAGAGAGATTAGTAGGAGGCGACAGACAGAGAGCCCAAAAGAATAGGGCTGTGAGGTAGGGAGCCCAGAGGATCAGGGCTGTAGGCAGCTAAGTGTAAAACAGGCTGTACTGCAGAGGAGTGTAGCAAGCCACAAGGCAGGGAGCCCAGAGGACACGGGCTGTAGGCAGCGGAGTGAGCAGGCTGCAAGGAAGGAGCCCAGAGGACAAGGGCTGTAGGCAGCGAAGAGGTGCAGGCTGCAAGGTAGGGAGCCCAGGAGGACAAGGGCTTGGAGACAGCAGAGGGTTGTAGGCTGTAGGGCAGGGAGCCCTGAGGACAAGGACTGTAGGCAGCCGGAGTGAGGCAGGCTGCAAGGCAAGGAGCCCAGAAGAGCAGAGCAGCAAGGAGTGAGCCCAGAGGAGCAGGGCCGCTGGCTGTAGAGGGCTGCAGAGGACTGTAGTAGGCTGCAAGGCAGGAAGCCCAAAGGACAAGGGCTGTAGGTAGAAGGCAGCGGAGCGTGATCGGCTGCAAGGCAGGGAGCCCGGAAAGGGCACTGGATCAAAACAGGATAATGCAGCAACAGGAACAGCATACAAAGAAGCGGGTCAAGGCAAACAGGAGCGGGGAGATCTCAAGATGCAAGACACTGTGCTCCTGCAGGCAGCTGTTTATATACAGCCCTGCCCTGTTCTGAGGCAGGCTAATTGACAGCACCTGGGGCAGCACACCTGATGACAATCTGCCTCCTCCCTCTCTGGTCCTGAGCAGGTTGAAGCAGCACTGGCCACTAGGGCTTCTGGGGATTGTGGTCCCAATAACGATGAATGAGAATAGCCAGGAATTGAGGACTTTAGCCAGGCGCATTATGGTAAATGTAGTTAATTGAATAAAATAAGAAAGAACCAAAGTTGAGCAAATGGAAATAAAAGACCAAGACGTGAAAAGGAGTTGCTCAAGGAGTATTAGGAGGATAAATGAGTACCAAGTAGTCCATGATGGTTGCCAATGCGTGTGCCAGTGGCGCGGGCATGACAGTATGCCCCTCTCCAGGCCCCCTGAAGACTGACCAACACGAAGAGCACGTCCAAGGCCTGTCACACCGTGAGAGAGTCTTATACCGAAAAGGCACATCACGAAGCACCAAAAACTGTTTAATGCTGCAAGGTGAGAGTCTTGAAGGGTGGAGACATTACCAATGTTTCGAACCTTTGAGGTGGAATTCAGAAAAGACAACTTCTTAGGGACCCAAAATCCAACAGTGCGTTCATGAACTGAGGAACTGTGGAGATGTGCTGCAGGCTCCATGGCATATATTGCTTTGAAAGAAGTGGTCTTCCTTAGGACTGGCAATGGTACAGTGCTGAAAGGTGGAACCAGAGATTCAGCTGAATTGGTTGCTCTAGGACGGTCGTCCAAATTGTCAGAAGCAGCAATGGCAACATGAAGATTTGCGACAGAGACTTCAGGAGTAACAAAAGTTGCAGGAACACCATGAGTTGCAGGAAGATCAGGAATAGCAGTAGGAAGTTCAGATGCTGTAACAGCTGGAAGTATAGGTGTCACAGGAGCACCAGCCGACAGGGACGCAACTGAGACTGATGGCATCGTGACTGGTAGTTTAGGTGCTGCAGAGGCACCAACAGGATCTACCGGAGCTGTTGCCTTAATAGGAGAACTTTTAACTGGCTTTGCAACAGGTACTGTCCTTGCAGGCAGACAGGAAGGGGGTGCTTCGACTGCAGTGGGAGTGATCTGAGATGAGGCATCAGTAGCAGATTCAGGAGTACTAGCAGGGGGAGCAGCAGAGATTGGGCTAGCAGATCTTGTAACAAGTAGCATGGTGGATGTAGGACCAGGAAAGGGTAAGCCTTCCGAAGGCTGGCCTGCAAAGTCTTGTGTGCCCAAGTTGATACATGGATCTGGGGTATTGACAGGAAGCAAAGTTGGATTCCAGACTTGTACTGGGTATGTTTCAGGATCTGACTCATGGTCAGGAGTGCCAATGTTCATAGAAGCAGAATACATCTCCGATCTGGTCACTTCAGTAGAGGCTGTAAGTGGGAGTAAAGGACTGACATCAAGGGCAAGAATGGAACAATCCTTTGACTCAGCGGAATGTCCAGTCAGATGATTACACTTGATCTTTTGTGTAATGGCCGTGTGAGCGATCTGGCCCACTGGAGGAGTCCATTCTTCACTATCTGAACGACAGCCTGTGTTACTGTGGTTAGTAAGTGAATGAGCGGTGTCAAGCTTTAACTGGTATGTATATGCCAAGTTCAGGTCTTCCAACTGCTCTGTATAAGTCTGTATCATCTTCTGTGTTACCAGTAGAGGCCTTAATCTGTTAAACTCTAAAGACAGAATGTCGGGTGTTGGACATAGTGTCAGATGGTCTGGTAGATTGTGTCCCTTAGCTAGATTCTTATAATACAGATAGTCAAATTCATCATAGAGGTCTTCGGTTTGTCTTTTAAGGCTTAAGAGTTGTTCTTGTAACAGGTATGTTCCATTAGCCTGTTCTACAGCTTCAGAATCTGGTGTAGCAGAAAATTCGGGTGTTGCAATAGGCAGACTGACCTTAGAGTTATCATGGTTAGTAGTTACTGGGGAAGCATTAAGACAACCGAGGGTCAGTATTGGTCCTTTGTACCCCGGACCAGCTGCTCTAACTTCAGGATACTGAATGCCTTGTCCTATTAAATGAGTGGTATCGGTAGTCTGGGGAGGTTGTGCAGCTTGCCAAGCTGTTCTTGAGGATGTCACTTTGGCAATAACGTACTCTGGTTGAGAGTTTGCCACAATGAGTGCAACATCTTTGGTTAAAGCAGTGTGAAAAGTAATGACAGAAAGCGCATGAGTGTTATCCACTGGTTGGGCTAACAAAATCTGCAAGAATTCGTTATCTTGCTGTAGTTCTTCTACAGATAGAGACTCTGGATCATAGTTGCAAATGTCATAGTACATAGAGGGGTCAGAGAGCCAGTGAGTGTAGTACTGTGCTTGTAAACCTTTTTTTTACTAGGGCAAGTCTGTCCTTTAAACTAGGGTTTTTGTTTGCTGTCCTTGGGAAAACTTTAGATTTTTGTAGAGGTTTCTTGAACCGAAAAGAAGGCATCTTTGGTCTGTGTGTGCCTTTCCTGCCTATGGAACAAGAATCTTTTTGGTCTTGCATTCTGTCAGGAATGGCACTCTGTCAAGAGTGGCACAGGGTACCCAGGTAGATTTTGGGTGGCTGTGCCGAAGTAAGGTAGCAGATAAGCACACAAAGCAGGGAGTTAAACAAGAAAGAAGAGTAGGAAACTGTAGATGTGAGCCAAAAGGGGCAAAAGATACAAAGGTACAAACAAACTGGATTCCCTCTTGGGGTGTATGCTGAAATGGGAAAGAGTGTTCCACGAACCTTAGGAAACTCCAGCCTTCTGCAGAGATTGCTATAACAGAGGCCCACGCTGTATGCTCATGGCTGGGAACAACAGCAGTGGGTGTCTGTAACACTGAAAACGCGACAAGGGAAGGGGCAGAGGTTGCCTGCCGGAGACCAACAGGCAAGCTCTGTACAAAGGGATTACATAAGACACATGAGAAGACAAGAACAGATATATCCAGCGAAAAGGAAGTCAATGAGCAATCTAGCAGAAGGAAATGAAGGAAAGGCAGTTAGACTGAAGTAGATAACATAAGGTGGAGTACAGAGGACTCAAGGAAGAGAATAAGGGAGCAGCAGTCAGGAAAACAGAAGTACTGCAAAGTAGGAAGCAGGTCTGCAGTCAAGAGTGGGACTAGGTGCAGGCAAACTGTAGAGGACTGCGGAGGACTGTAATAGGCTGCAAGGCAGGGAGTCCAGAAGAACAGGACAGAGAGAGATTAGTAGGATGAGACAGACAGAGAGCCCAAAAGAATAGGGCTGCGTGGTAGGGAGCCCAGAGGAGCAGGGCTGTAGGCAGCTAAGTGTAAAACAGGCTGTACTGCAGAGGAGTGTAGCAAGCCACAAGGCAGGGAGTCCAGAGGACACGGGCTGTAGGCAGCGGAGGGAGCAGGCTGCAAGGAAGGAGCCCAGAGGACAAGAGCTGTAGGCAGCGAAGAGGTGCAGGCTGCAAGGTAGGGAGCCCAGGAGGACAAGGGCTTGGAGACAGCAGAGGGTTGCAGGCTGTAGGGCAGGGAGCCCAGAGGACAAGGACTGTAGGCAGCTGGAGTGAGGCAGGCTGCAGGGCAGGAAGCCCAGAGGACAAGGACTGTAGGCAGCCAGAGTGAGACAGGCTGCAAGGCAAGGAGCCCAGAAGAGCAGAGCAGCAAGGAGTTAGCCCAGAGGAGCAGGGCCGCTGGCTGTAGAGGGCTGCAGAGGACTGTAGTAGGCTGCAAGGCAGGAAGCCCAAAGGACCAGGGCTGTAGGTAGAAGGCAGCGGAGCGTAATCGGCTGCAAGGCAGGGAGCCCGGAAAGGGCACTGGATCAAAACAGGATAATGCAGCAACAGGAACAGCATACAAAGAAGCGGGTCAAGGCAAACAGGAGCGGGGAGATCTCAAGATGCAAGACACTGTGCTCCTGCAGGCAGCTGCTTATATACAGCCCTGCCCTGTTCTGAGGCAGGCTAATTGACAGCACCTGGGGCAGCACACCTGATGACAATCTGCCTCCTCCCTCTCTGGTCCTGAGCAGGTTGAAGCAGCACTGGCCGCTAGGGCTTCTGGGGATTGTGGTCCCAATAACGATGAATGAGAATAGCCAGGATTTGAGGACTGTAGTCAGGTGCATTATGGTAAATGTAGTTAATTGAATAAAATAAGAAAGAACCAAAGTTGAGCAAATGGAAATAAAAGACCAAGGCGTGAAAAGGAGTTGTTCAAGGAGTATTAGGAGGATAAATGAGTACCAAGTAGTCCATGATGGTTGCCAACGCGTGTGCCAGCGGCACGGGCATGACAGATTTCCTGAAAATAAGGTGGTTTCCTTCTTGTCTCAGGGCAGCTGGGAGCTTGTTCCAACATTTACCAGGAAAGCTCAGCCTCGTCCATATGTCAGTTTAGCATCTGGAACCTTCAGGAGACCTGCGTCTGCTGATCGAAGGCATCTCTGGGGCACATATGGTGGAAATAGTTTTTTGAAGTAGGTCGGCACCTCTCCAAAAAGGCATCTGTGGTCTATTGTCATGGCCTTAAAGTTAACCCTTTCCTCAATTCTGAGCCAGTGTAGATCCTTCCTTCTTGCCGATATATGCTCTCTGTGATTTATTTTCTTAACTATACGAACTGCATCATTCTGCATGACCTGACACCTTTGTAGCTCTCTCGTAGTAGCTCCCAGCAGCAAGGCGTTTCCATAATCTAGGCGCGACAGTAGAAAGCCCTTGCGATGGTTGCGGTATTCGCTTCATTAATGAAGGGTCTGATGGCTCTTAGAAGGCACAGATAATATGCATTATTTTTAGATAGTTGGTGCTGAAGCCCAAGTCAACTGACGCTTCCACCATCATCCACAACGTTTTTACTTGGGGTGATACTAATATGGTAGCTTCTTCGATAGAGAAGGCCTTGTATAGTGCTCCCAATTTAGAACTTGCCTGACGGGATCCAAAAATCATAAGTGCTGTCTTGGTATTGTTTAGACACATCCAGTGTTTCTGCACCCAGATGTCTATGACCTTATAGACCTCCTCTATTTTTGCACTGTTTATGACGTAATTTCCTGTCAGTTCAAATATAAGCTGTGTTTCATCGGCGTAATTTGTAAAAAATACACCAATGTTTTCCAGCAGGTCACAGAGGCTTCTAATGTATAGGTTGAATAACAATGGAGACAAACTGGCTCCCTGAGGGACTCCGAACAGGATTGGGGCCGCCTCTGAGAATTTATCACCCCAGTGTATTCTTGCCTTCCTGTCCCTCAGGAAGGAGGCTAGCCATGCCAATGCTGTTGTGGAACACCCAGCTATTTTATCTAGCACTGATTGGAGTAGCTGATGATCTACCAGATCAAACACCGCACTGAGATCAAGCAGCATGAGCAACCCAGATTTACCCTTGTCTATCAGCTCTAGCATGTGAGACTGCAGGTCCAGCATGGCTGACTTGATACTGTGGGTTGCCCTAAATCCCGATTGCTGTTTGTGTAGAGTGTCAAATGCCTCCACGTGTTTTTGCAGCTGGTTTGTAGCAATTTTATCTAAGATCTTCAAAATAAAGTTCGAGTTGGTAATGGGACGTAGGTTGCTTGGATCCTTAGGGTCCAGACCTGTTTTCCTGATTAGGGGGGTTATAGTGAATCTTTGATAGCTTCTGGAACTGACCCCTCTGTGAAGGAAGTGTTAACTATTCTGGTCAATGTGGGTGCAAAGAGTTCTTTGTTGTCCAATATGATCTTAGTAGGGAGGGTGTTTTCCGCACATGATGTTGGTTTCATTTTGTACAACACCAGACATAGTTCCTCCTCAGTGATAGCTGAGAAACTATATCTCTCTCTTTTTTCAGACAAGGGGGTTTCTATGTGAGGAGTTTCTGAACTTGTGGTGGCCCTTGCTAGTATGATATTCTTTCTAGCTTTTAGAATTTTAGAGGCAAAGGCTTCTTGCACCCTATCGCAATCTTCCTTTGAAGGTTTGTGTGGTGGTGAGAGCACCTTGGGTTTTTCAATTGCCTTGAGTATTTCGAAGAGTTTACTAGTTGAGTTAGGGGCTGCCTCTATTTCTTTGTTGTAATAATTAGATTTTGCTTCTTTAACAGCCTTTCGATACGCTTGGTCGGTGCGTTTCCAGTCATCTCTGTTTTCTTGGGTTTGATTCCGTTGCCATACTCTTTCCTTGGCACGTTTTACTTGTTTAAGTTTATTTATTTCCTCATTGTACCATTTACATTGATTATTGTTTCTTCTGACTGACTTATTTTCCAAAGGGGCATACTTGTCAACCAACTCCTGCATATATTTAGTATATTTCAATAACATGTGCTTGCAGCTTTCATTGTCTGCAAAAGACTCAAGGATTTGCTGTAAACATGGTTTTAGTTGCTCAGACCCGATGTCCTTAAAGTTTGTGCTCCAAACGTTCACATGAGGGTTCTCCTGCTGTTTAGATTGGGGGTCTAGTAGTATCTCGAAGGTGACTAGACTGTGGTCAGACCAGATACATGGCTCTGTTTTAACCTGTGCTGATTGCAAGTTATTCATACAGATTCAGTCCAACTGATTTCCTTGAGGGGTTGTGGGCTTGTTGTTTATTATTTGGAAACCGATATTGTTCATGGTACTTTCCAGGGCCGTAGCATCTTTATCGACTGGGTTCCCCCTCCACCTGTTCATATCCCTCACTAATAAGGTGAAAGAATTAACTGAGATTAGCTTGCTTATTTGGGAGGCAACTTCATTGTCAAAATCAGAGATTAAAGAGGGGGGTCTATATACCATGATAATGTTCAAACAGTTGTTTGGTGTATGGGTCAGCTTTAATTGAATGGTCTCACAGCCTGTACATTCAAAATTAGCTTTGAAAAGGTGTACTGCCTCTTTGGCTATTACTGCCACTCCGTCACCCTGTCAATTTTCTCTATTTTTATGATACAGTGTATATCCTGCGGGGACTGCGTTTATACCTACTGGGCCAATAGGATCCTTCAGCCATGTTTCGGTTAAGCACAAAAAATCTAGGTCCCTATCTTTAATTAGATCATGGACACTGAGTGCATGTTTGTTTAATGAGCGTGTGTTTAGCAGGCCTATTTTCAGGGTTACTGTGTCACATTTGCAAGCTTTTTCCTGACATGTCTCACTGTCCGACTGTTGCATGGACCTCTCCTTTTTAACCTTGCTCCCTTTAACACGCTGGGCTTACCACTTAGCCCTGCCTACAACTCCTTCATGATAGATGGGAACAATATCAAAGTTGGACAGGAGGTCAAAACATTGGATCTCTACTTGGACTCTAACCTTTCCTTCAAATGACAACTGAGCTCCTTGGCATCCTCAGCTGCATATACGTTCAAATTAATCCGCTCAGCCAAACCATTTCTGTCAGACACTAGCTGCCTCACACTCGCTAGAGCCCTTATACTTTCCCGCCTTGACTATTGCAATGCCCTTTACCTGGGAACCTCCAAAGCTACCACCAACAAGCTACAAACCCTCCAGAATAACGCCCTGAGAGCAGCCCTAGGCATCCCTAGAAGAGAGCACATCTCAGGACTCAGCCAACAAAACAACTGGCTATCCACTAGAGACAAAATCCCCCTAAAAACTGCATCTCTAACCCACAAATCTCTCAACAGTGCCGCCTCGATCTATTTGATCAACAGATTCCATTGACAAGCATCCTTGAGACCCCTCAGAACTGCATACAAAGACTGCCTCTCTGTCCCAAATTTCAAACTTGCCACCATAGTAGGTAACAGTTTTCCAGTAAAAGCAGCCAAACTGTGGAACTCCTTGCCTCCCAACCTTAGAGCAGACATGCCCTACCTGAAATTCCGATCCATGGTAGTTTCATGGCTGATGGTGCCAAGGCTATCACTTAATGCTACCCGCACACTGTGTAACCTCGTGCGCCCACTCTGTACTCGTGTTTATATTGTATATATTGCTTGTTCTCCTCATTATGCTCTGTATATACTTCCATCGCTAACATGTACATTTTATATTTGTAACTAAGCTTTGCATATTCTTGTAAATGCTGCGCCTTGATACCCCCGGGTATATCTGCGCATTATAAATAATAAAACAAACAAACAAAACGCGGTCGTGCTGGTAAGCTATTAGACTACTGCGGATGGCCGTCTCCTACCTGCTTGCTCGCTACCCCATTTGGCGTCACCATCGATGAGCCTCCTGGGGCCGGAGCGCTACGTGCCTGATTAACTTTAGGAGTGTGCGTTATATCTGAGGGTCAAGGGGACAAGGAAGAATCTCTGCTGCTTGCTTTAGCTGCCCATATGAACGTAAATGGGTGCTGACTCGCTTACCTCTGGGGCCTTCCTTGCACCTCCTTGCACAGACTGAAGCAGACTGTGCCTGCCCGTGCGCGCCAACGCGTTCGCGCAAGTTTCAGGGGAAATGGAATTTGAGAACTACAATCCTGCTGGGGATTGTAGTTTTCTTACAGTCCTGAATGCGTGCAGAGAAAAAGAGGTTTCTCTGATTCAACTCACATTCTGTTTCTAGCAGATTAAATGCCTAATGCTAATGCTTAGCTTACATATAAAAACACAAATGTTTAAACAAGAATTGCAGTTACCACAAAGTTAAAACACAAGAAGATAACCAAGTGTTAAAATGCCTCAAAAGGGAAAAGTTATAACATGCAATTTTTTTAAAAAAAGGATTCTGACTCACATATTACAAGAATTGGTGGTAGTGTCCACTTACTGATAAAATAGTTACTGATCAGCTTTGTCAATCCACAATGCACTAAACACGGAAACTGTGATGGTGACTGTGATGAAAACCCTACCAACCATTGTAAACTTGTCGGCATATTTTATATGTACTTATTTGAAGAACAGAGATTTCAATTTCGATCAAAAATTGATTTACAGTAACACATTTACAGAACACGGAAGAATCCCCACAAAGGATGCTTGTACAATAGCATAAAGATGACAACTAGTGAGCCAGTTTATGGCAGTGTAAATAATTGAAACACATAACAGGGACAAAACAAAGCAAACAGAACATAATGTATTTAAGAAACACTGATGACTTACAAAGTTATCATTAACCTAATGTGGAAAGTGTTTCAAAACAAAGAGGAGTACTAATTAACCCCTTAAGTGGAAAGGACGAGTATGCTCGTCCTTTTTCCATAGACTTGCATAATAGCCTGGCACTTATGTCAAATTAGATTACATGGGACTGGAAGGAGGGATGGGGCCAGGTAGGGAAGAGGGAAAGCACCCACTTTAGCAAGCAAGTGAGGTTTAAGCAGAGCTTTGAAGAGATCCACAGTTGGACTTGCTTTGACTGTTAAGGAAAGTAGGTTCCAGTGGAGCGTGTTGAGTAGGGAGAAAGAGCAGACGCGAGAGGAGGCACAGGGATGGTATGGGATGGTGAGGTTGAGTGCAGATGAGGATCAGAGGGAACGAGATGATGAGTAAACTGAAATACTATCAGACAGGTTCTGAGGAGCAAGACCATTGGTAGCGGTTGTGCATGGAGAACCAACCAACATGTTGTCGGTAGGTAGAAGTGGGGGAGAATCCGGGCAGGTTGTAGCGAGTGCAGGCAGCAAAGTTGAGGACTTTGTCTAGAGGGAGGAAGGAGATGAGAGGAAAGACAAGGAGTAGGCTTGAGCAGTATCCATTTGGCTGAGCACAAGAGTGGAGATTAGAGTTTGTGGAGAGTGGTTAGTAAGAAAAGGACTGATTTTTTTTAAAGTTGAGGTGGTTAATAGGAGCAGCAGAGGTACTTTAACGGATGAATTGTTGCGAGCCTTGGGTGATGGAAAAATAAGGGCCGGCGGGAAGGAGACAGGAGAGGGGAGGGTAGTGATGACATTGGAAGCAGGGAGAAAGATTACTTCCATTTTTGAAGCGTTCAGTTTTTGAAAATGGCTGGGGTGAAAGAGCGAAAGGAGCCAAATATTTGAATGTCATCAGCAAAAAAAGGTCATAGTGAAAGCCAAAGTATGTGATATATCTTCCTAGGGCAGAGCCATAGAGGGTGAAGAAGTCTGAGGATGCGTTCTCGGGAGATGCCGACAAAGAAAGGGGTGGGATCAGAGGTTTGCAAGTTCCAAGAGGATTTAAACCATCAACCTTTTAGATAGGAGGTGATCCAGGCAAGAGCAGATTTGCAAAATCCAAAAGCGACAGCAAGGTCCAAAAGGAAGAGTATAGAAGAACATTTGGAGTGATGAACATTAGAGAGAAAGTTGAAAACATGCGTGAGTGCAGTCTTGGTGGAGTGTTTACTACAGAAGTCAGAATGAAGTGTATCTATAAGCCCATTATCCAAAAGGTACTTAGTGATCTGGTCAAAGGCCACCTGCGCAAGGAGTTTTGGATAACGGGGAAGGTAAGAAACTAGGCTATACTTTGCTGGAATGTTTGGGTCAGCAGAGGGTTTCTTCAATAGCAGTAAGACAATTGAACATTTAAAAGATGCAGGGAAGAGTCCAGCGGAGAGAGGTTAATGAGCTCAGAAAGAGAAGGGCAAGTGATTGAGAGTAAGTCTTTGACCATTTGGGAAGCAAAGGATTTGATAGGAGTATAAAATGGTTTGGCGATGTGAAAGATGTGTGCTAATTCAAAGGAGACGGAGGGGAGAAGTAGTTGAGCACAGAAGGAGTAGGTGGAGAGGTGGTGGAAATAAGCAGAGTTGGGGAGGGAGAGAACGGAGGATGTGAGATTTTAAAGATTTTAAAGATTTTAGAGGAAAGCTTTCTTTTAAAAACACATTTTATTGATAAATTCTACACGTATGCAGCACTCAAAAAAAGAAACGGAAAGAAAGGATCGTATTAGGTCAATCGTTGCTTGACAATATATACATTAGAGTCAACAAACATGTTCCCTTTAACCCCCAACAACCTCCCCAAAACCTGATCCATGAGGTCGCTCGGGGTGCCTGTTCCATCTCTGTTTCTAATGCCGATGATGTGAACAGCAGTTGTGTAAGTGTGTACCACACTGCTATGTCCGCGTGATCGTCCGAGAGGCTAACGTGTGTTGCTCTCCGTCATGCTGCCGTCTCGGCCAGCGTCCATTTTCTGAGATCGTGCACCAGTCTTCTATGCGGGGACCCCTTAGAGACTTTCAAGTCATTGCTATCCTGCGCTTAGCCAGTACAAACGCCAAATATTTCATCCTAGAAGCAGAACGTAAATGTTCAGGGCATGGAAACCATCCATGCATACAGATGTTGGGCGATAGCGGACATATTTTAAGTTTACCTCTTTTCATTCCATCTGCTATATTCTCCCAGTACTGCCTTATTGTAGAACATGACCAGAACATGTGCAGCATACCTGTCTCAGAGGCCGCACACCTAAGGCAGTATTGTGCCTCTGCTCCAGGGAATTTAGATACCCTCAGGGGTGTCAGGTATGCCCAGTGCATTAGATACAATTGGATGAATTGCAATCACGCCTTCCAGGATACCTTCTTGTGATACTGCAGTATATGCACCCATTGCGTGTCTTGGATCAGGGGTTCCCAGGTCCTCCTCCCATCTAACTCTTATGGTTGTCTCAGGTAAGGGTCTTTATGAGCTGCAATCCGGTGGCAGCTTGTTGGGTTACAACAGGGGTACTATTATTGATTTTCTGAGGCTGGGCGGAAGAATGCCAGAATCATACACCTTTATCAGAGCGTTTAGGAGATAAAGGGCCAATTTCTGTGGCAAATTCCCTATAAAATGTACCCGGCATGCCATCTGAGCCTGGGGTTTCCCCATAGGTAGCAGCCTGATTGTGTTTAGCAGCTCCTGTACCATGATCGTTGTGTCTAGTTCGTGTACTGCCTCTTAGCTCAATCTAGTAAGGGCTATCTCACTTAAGACCTCCTCCACCATTGTGGAAGTGTAATTGCGCGTGTCTTGATTTAAGCTGCGGTAGAAGTCATAGAAAACTGTGTTAATACCCTGCTGGGTGTTGCATGTGGCACCATGTTTTGTTCGTATTGAGTGGATGGGTGTGCGTTGCTCTTCTTTTTTTGCATTATCAAGCTAGAAGTCTACCCGTCTTGTCCCTCTCTGTGTGTTGCCTCTCTATGTATTTGGTATAGCTGTGCTTGCCCAGGCATTCCCAACAGTTCCTGCATTGTTGCCGCAAGGCTATCTCCTTTGCTTCCCTATCCCTTCATCAGCATGGGATTGCGTCAGTGCTTGCAGTGCGTCTTCAGCAGAGGAGAACTCCCTACAGAGTGTTGCTTTAATGCCCCAGGCCATGGCAATTGCACCGCCTCTAATAAGCACCTTTAGAGCTTCCCATAGGGTGCCTGCGCCACTCACGCTGCCGTTGTTATGTTGAAAGTATTCACCAACACTCTCTTTAATGTGGTCTCTGAAAGCAATGTCCTGTCGGGCCTCACCTTTCAATTTCCATGTTGGGACAAGGGGCATCGGAAGGGCATCGATCCGTCCATCAGATTACTCCCCACAAAAAATAGTCAAGTCTAGTTTGGACAGTGTGTGAGGAGGACATGTGAGAGTAATGTCTAGTGTCCAGGTGGAGCATCCACCAGATATCCACCAGCTCGAATGATGTTAACAATGTCTGTAGGGATCTGGCTGGTAGGGCTGGTCTCAGACTCTTAGAGTCTGACCTGTCTATGCAAGGGTTCAGAACACAATTAAAATCTCCCCCTATATGACATTACCACTTCTGTAAGAGCCCATCCTTAGATACAATGTCTGGAAGAAAGCTGTGGTGTTATGATTGGGTGTGTATGTATTAACCAAACTGGTGGCAACATTCTCTAAAAGCCCCTGTATGAGCACCAGTCTGCCCTCATTGTCTTTTTTAAACTGGGTTGCTTTAAAGTGCACTGTGGGTGCAATCCAGGTCAGTAATCCGCGAGCGTATAAAGAGTACATAGAGCCTATGATCTGCCCACCCCATTTTCTGGCAAGCAGCACCTGCTTTTGTGTCATAAGGTGAGTCTCCTGCAGTAATGCTATATCTATATGGTGTCTATGAAGTTAAGAGTACACTTTATTTCTTTTCACATAATTGTTCAGGCACTGAACATTCCAGGTCAAAATGTGTATCCCTTTAGCTGCCATCAAACTCTTTCATCAAATGTCACATGTCGCCAGGCTACACCAGCCATCTTTCCAAAGTTCTTCCGTGAGGAGTACTCCAGCTCCATGGAAATGTTTTGTGCTACAGTTTATAGTACAGACAACCCCAACTTTCCTAACAACCATCGCCTAGCGTAGTTGCCCATGCTCATGCATAGCCACTCTTCGCAACTGCCTCCGGGAAGATTTTCCAAGAGTCATGCAAAGCGGTTGGGCGCTGAAACATGCGCCCAGGAAAAAACAAGACAAAAAGAAAAATCTTTGTTGGTGGGTTTTCGACAGCTGTAAGTGTGGTCTACTCGTTGAAGATTAGAGAGTAGAAATAAGATAAAGATCCTGCCGCTAGGCCAATCTCGGCAAAAACAATGAATTGGAGCTGATCTCAGCCCGTGCTAGTTCCAATGTTGGACTGGGGGCGAAGAATGGCCCTTCCTGATGCACACATATGCTCAATGTGCATCCATTCTGTCATAATACTCCTTCGTGCCTGCTTCTGCGTTCAAAGTGGCTTTGTGCGTAATAGGGGAAGCGCTATCATTCATCCGTGAGTTGATCCTCTACCTGTCCATCCATTTTTGAGCTTCTTCAGGGTGATCAAAAAATAGGGTGTGGTTTTTGAATTGGACATTAAGTTGAGCAGGATACATTAACATGTACTTAAGGCCTGTGGAGCGGAGTCTTGTTTTGGCTGCTGCAAATTGTGCACCGATCTTCTGGACTTGGAAGGTGTAGTCTGGGTACACCGGTATATTTGCAGACGCTCTCCGTATCTTGCCTCCTTGCCTCAAGTAGGATAAAATCTTCTCCCTGTCCCTATAATTCTGGAATTTTGTAATTATAGGTCGCGGGAGGATAGCTGCAGGCGGCGGTCTTCTGGTGAGGGCCCTGTGCACCCTTTCTATCGTGAAACCTTGTGAGAGGTTCTCATGCCCAGTGTCTTGCAAAAACAGGTTCTCAATATATGTTGTGGTATCCGTACCTTCTTCCCTTCTGGTAGGCTGATGATGCAGACATTGCTTTTGTCTAGCTCTCCCCTCTGCATCCTTCCGCCCTGCTCTCTAGGAGATTAACCTTTTGTAGCAAGATGTGGATTTGGGTGCTATGTTCCTGTGTCGTCGCAGTTTTTTCTTTCAGAAGTGTTTCCACAGTAGTAGTCCTCTCAGATAGGTTCCTAACATCCTGATGCAGCAGTCCCACATTGACTATGACTGCATCTATCTTGGCGCCTAGCGAGGCTTTCAGCTCAGCAATAGCCATTAGGACTTGGCCGTTTTGGTCTTTCGCCTCCTTGGGCTTCTCACATGCCATTGCCATATTGTCCATAGGCATTTATGACTGAATTGTGGTGTAGCTGTCGAGCAACAACTATTTGTGCCTTGCCTTCACCTTCTTCATTCAGCTTATTCTGTGCTATGAAGTACTATTCCTTTGGTGGCAGGCTATTCATCTGTATATATGGCAGCAGCGTTAGAGGGGTGCTTCCAAGTGGCAACATGCCCCACTGTGCACCTGTTTGGCCGTGCCTTCACTGCTTTGTCTACATTGTGGGATGTTTTTACCCATGCATCTAAGCCCTACAATAAAACTGTGCAGTACTGGCATGGAAAACATCATGATGGCCAGAAACCCCCAGAGAGTGCACAGGGAAAACATGAAGAATAGGCTGCCACCCATTTTTGCCTATGTTGTGAGCACAGGAGGGCACTGCCTAAAACCACCATTGTGCTACACACACAGTAGCCTGAAACCATTGGGAATGTCAATGCTGATTGCCAAAAGCAATCCAGAACTGTGGGGAATTCATTTTCTTAATCCCAAAAATGGTTGCATTTCCAGTACTCACCACTATCAGAAAGCCAGCGTTTTAAAACCACCAGACTTTTGTGTAAAACTGAACAAATGAAACAAAACCAGACCAAGGAAAGACTTGCTAAGAGGTGGAAGAATGTAAAACCATATTCTGAAATGACTTGAAGGAAGTAATTATTTAATATATAGGTACACATTGTCAGTTTGATTTGAATGTAGAAAACTGGGAACAAAAAGTGACATTTAGCTGAAACCTGGCTTAGTCAAACTGGATTCTGCCTGACAACTACCCCCGACAGGAGAAACCTGTTCAGCCACTCTTCCCAGGTCTAGCTGCATCCTGCTGCCCCTGGCCAAAAGGAGTTGTCACCTCTCTGATTAGATTAGGGGTGGAGCAGCTGGGGACTACAGGGAGTTGAACAAAGGCCTGTCCTGGACTCAGGCAAATGTTATATTGGGGGCGTCGTAAAAGTGGCTTCCTCTTAGGGGAAACTGGGAGGGGCAGTGCCTCTGCTGGCAGCTGAGCTTGGGGGAAGTGGATAAACCAGTTATTCCACCCTGTGATGTGGGAAGCCACACCCCTTTTTGACCAGGGCATAATTTTAAAAAGATAGATAACTCATAGTGCGGACTTGTCGGAAATATATAAGTAATATCATTATTTTTGTGATTTTTCTGTGAACATTTCGAGAGGCGTTAGGACCCTGTGGCGTATTCTGGGGGGTTGCTAGCGGAAAATAGGGTCTCACTCCAAATGTCTGCATGTTAAAAATCTGACACTTCATCAATTAATGTCCATACTCCTTGCGCACATGTGTGTAATTTTGGGTAAATGTCCGATATTGCAAAACCAGTTAATAAGCGCAAAATGTTGTCATTTTTGAATGCAAGCCCCCAGGAAGATCAGAGGCGGACAAGCATGGACCATAAGGAATATATAATGTTCACATGTAATTTCAACAAATTGTATATCTGGGAAGGATGTATTTGAATCAAATATAGATTTGTGGGCAAACTGACCAGGGGAGGATCCTCTGACCCATAAACAGACTTCATCATGATGACAATCCATTTCCTTCCCCCAATCATGGGAGAGGGGAGAATTGGGCCAATGACAAGTAGAGAGGGGCAGGCTTCGCTAGGCCCAGGCACACACCCATTTTCAAAACACATAAAAAGAGACTGCTGGGACAGGTAGAGACATTCAATTCCATTTGCTGCGGAGCATGCTGACCGACGACTTCACATCCAGAGATCCAGACTTCAAATCCATCAATCTCCAAAGCCCAGAACTTTACTTCAGAACTTAAAGCAAGGGCCTAAACCCACAAACTGAGAACTCTTCTCAGCAGGCTTCAGCAACCTTAAAATCATTTGCAAACTATTCCACAGCCGGGCGAGCTGTTTGAATTCTTTTGCCAAGAACACTTTCCAGAGACCAGACCAGAGATCCAGAGTGACCCAGACCCCTGTGAGCAGAACCAGAGAGCTGACCCAGATCACTGTGAAGTGCCGAGACCAGAACCCGAGTCCAGTCCAAAACCTGACCAGATCCGTGGCGAGGCCTATTTCAAATGTATATTGTGAGTACATAGCAGAACTGTGCAGAACCAATCTCTTAGTTAAAATAATCTAATACAAACTATTTTAACCTAAGTAGAACTGCCTCCTAGAAATCGTGTCATCTGTCATTTTTAAAGCTGCACAACTGTCACCTGTCAATTCTGCAGCTGCAAGCTGTCACCTGTCATTTTGAGTTTTACTTTAAATCCGAAAATCTACCTTTATTTAATCATCCGTATCTCTGGAACCGTTTGGGCTAGGAATCTAAGTTTTCCAACGAACCTAAAACCGACTTGCTACTCCTTATACTTTTGCCGTAATCGCGATTCACGCACTTGCGAATTTTGCAGCGATTTGCGATTTGGCCTGATTTCTTTACCTGTAAAAAGATAGCAGCTTTTTGCTTTCCTTTGCCAAAAATGTGTTTGTCTCTTAATAACCATCCCTGAATCATTGCTAAAGTGAGCCTGAGCTCATCCCAGGTATCTCTCACTCAACCGGAACCTCCTAAAGGGAATTAAAAGCATTTTTAGCACATTTCTCACTTCATTGTCATCACAATCAAAGCATTTTGGGCCTGTGTTTCAAACTTCTACCTGTTTCCTCTAAGCTTGCTGGGGGGGGAACGGAATTTCGTATTGTATTTGGTTGCATTCCTGAGAACTGTGTGCTCCTTTTTCCATCTCCTTCCATTTCTTACATTGCATATGGGAGGGGGGTGAATTGCCAGAGAAAAAGTGATTATCTTATCTTTTGGTAAAATCATATCAAGTATTTCTGTACTGCGTTTTTTTCCTCATTGCTTTTCCCCTGAAACCATAAAAGTATTTTTGCTACGTTATCCATCCTACACCAACTCCTCATTGATTATAAAGAAGTGTGCTAGTGTCAGATTACCCATTGTTGATTAACATTATATTTATAAGGGCGATATCGATTATTAATTTATTATAAAAGCGTGGTATCTATATTTTGTTTTATTTCTCAAATACACCTTTTAAACTTGCAAAACAGAACTACTTCTTGGCTCAGTGGGGTCAGGGGGATTCTAAGAGAGGGGTGTTATATAGGGGTAGTCATCCCGAACTCATGAACTGGATATAAAGATATATCAATAAGGGTTTCCATTCAGTATCCCAGACTAGGCATTGACTTAGCTGTAGTGTTGAATCGAATCCTCTTACAAAGTGGGGGCTCGAGCTGGGATATTCTGGGTTAGATTTACCATTTGTGCAGATTAATACAGTGTGCCAGCTGACCAGATACACATATCCGGTCGGATCACCATGCTGTGTTACGCTGTAAAGCACTCCTCAAAGGAACGCTCTAAGGAAACGTTTTTTTTTGCAAAAATAAAATACAAACTTCTGTAAGTCAGGAAGGAACTCAAATTCCAGAATGACGACACTGGTAGACATCAAAATAGCCAGAGAGCACTTCTTACATAAGCTATTTGTGAGAGGTGAGTGGACTCATCAGGACCAAACGGTCTGGTTGCAGGCAATCGCGCAACTGGTCACTGAAACAGGGTCAGATATATGGGGAGATCAGGGTCCCCTACATGTGGCCCTGAGTGAACTATATATGGCCCCCAAAGCCAAAGATGAACATAATAAGATTGCCAGGATAGCAGCATATCTGTATCTATATATGGGAGCCATGCAAGACAAATGTGCTGAAGGCCAAGATCTGGCAAATAGGCAACAGCTGGCATTAGAAAAAGCCCAATCTGACCTGGTCTCTTCTGAGCAGAGGCTGCAGAAGAGCCAGGAGTCAGAAAATGATAGTAGGCAGTATATCATTAAAATAAAAGAGGACATGGATACACTGCAACAGGAGAAGGCGGACCAGGATACCAGATTTCTGGCCTTGCAGAAGGAGTACCAAGAAGGTTTGGACTCCATACTGCAGAGCTGTTACACCTTTTCGTCATCGCTGCTTTGTACACTTACATAGGTGGAAAATGTGCAGTTCCGCGCTTTGTTGTGCAGATGCGCGATCTATTTCTGTCAATACCACCAGTTCTAGCGGTACTGTGGTTCCACGTCATCAGTGCACGTCAAGGACAGGTCACATGATTCTTCCACGCAACCAGCTGACTATTACGACATGTCATGTGACGCTATATCAGAACCGAAGGCTTTCGCCTTCGCGCGTCGCTTCTGTATTTCAGGACGCTCCGTAAGTTCGAACTCTAGGCTCTCCCTATTCTAGTGTATTCAATCTTGCATGGTATCTACCATTCCTTTTTCTCTCTTACCTTATAGTGTGCCCTTCCAGCGCTTCCTTCCAACCATCTCTACCTTTCACTCCGAGAACCCTCCACCTCTCAGCAACAACTAGATTCCTCCAAATCCATCCGTAAGAAACCCCTCTCTTCTCCCAATCGATTCTATCATTCCGCTGTCCTCCTATATTCACCTGTTGTTTTCTCCCGTTAGAACCTGTGATACCGCCATCAAATCGGGAGGTCTGCGCCTTGGATAAACCACCTGTCTGCAAGGATCTCCGACAACACACCTAGGGTTTTTTCCCCCTTGAGGGTTTCCCTGGGGGTCCTGCCTCTTCCTGTTGAAGTTTCTTTCTTCCCTTCCAGCAGAGTAGGGGTCTCAGGACTCTCAGGGAGGCTTTTCAATTCCGCCGCTGCTGTCCCGGTTCCGGCGTTCCGACCAGGTTAGTGGAGTTTTATATCTCATTCTGGACTATCAGATTAGAGTGTTACAGTAAGCGACGCCCTAAAAAGAAACTCTCTAGCTTGGTCGGAGCGGCGGTGCAGGGATGGAACAACAAATGCAGCAGCTAATGGCTGCTATGCAGTCTATGTCTATTGAAATGCAGAGTCTTAAACAGGACAATGCACAATTAAAACAACAGTTGACTCGGGCCTTTTCTGAAACCCCTCCCGTTACTCTCTCCTTGGGCAAGTATGATGGTGACCCACATAAGTTGAAAGAATTTCTTGATAGTTGCATCATTCAGTTTACGTTCAAATCTCGATTCTTTCCCACGGATAAGGACAAGGTAGGATTTCTCATTTCACACCTAACGGGTCCTGCCCTTGCTTGGGCTACTCCGTTAGTCACTTCCGGAAACGCTGTATTGGATTCCTATCCAGCGTTCTCCAACAGTCTCAGGTCCATGTTTGGTCGACAAGAGATTTCGGTAGCCACGCAGGAAAGGCTTCTTGATCTCAGGCAAGGTCAGAAGGACCTTATGTCCTATATTACTCGATTTAAACAGTTATCTTCAGAAACCGGTTGGCCTGATGACGGACTACTCACTCTCTTTCGACGAGGACTTGCGGAGGATTTGAAGGATGAGGTGTCCAAGATCCCACGGCCAGCGAATCTGGCGGAGATGATATCTTTGACTATGCAAATAGACTACCGCCTTCAAGAGCGTTCTATCGAAAGGAAGAAAGGGAAAGGTCCTCGTCTCAACCCTGATATCTTGGCCCTACAACATAAGACCACTCCTTCTGAGGAACCCATGCAGATAGGATCTGTTAGAGGTCCTATTTCAGCCATAGAGAGAGAACGACGGAAGGCCTTGAACCTGTGTATGTATTGTGGGTCTTCTTCCCATTTGTTACGAGATTGTCCTGTTGTCCCTCCTCGCAGATCCAGACCTTTGCCGTCGGGAAACGCCAAGCCCCTACCGTAAGGGGAACCACGGTAGGAGTACAACTTCAGGGTTCCCCGATAGAAGAAGAGTCCACTTTTGAACCATTGGCTAATAACCCCTCCATGGTTGTACTTTCATTGACCATCTTGTTGCCTGACCGTAACTTGATGGACATACCAGCTCTGCTCGACTGCGGAGCCGCTGGAAACTTCATTGATGATAAATGGGCAGCTAAGAACGGGATAGGCAGAACTCCTAAACCCTTTTCTACACCTATCTTAGGAGTCGATGGTAGTCCATTAAGCTCGGGACCTATACGAGAACAGACCAAACAGCTAACTTGTTTGATCGCCTCTCATAAAGAGTCATTGGTGTTCGATTTAATCAGAGCGGCTCACTTCCCCATTATTCTTGGTCTGCCTTGGTTGCGATTACACAACCCCTACATAAATTGGAAGGCAGGAACACTTTTTTTGGGCTCGGAGTACTGTGTCACACATTGTCTTTCACGCAATTCGGTAGGCCTATATATTCCATCAGAGTCTCCTCCTACCACCGAATTGCCTTCCATCGGTCATTTGAGTATGATTCCCAAATGTCATCAACACTTTCTCAGGGTGTTCTCAACTCCCCAGTTTCCAACACTTCCGCCTCATCGAAGGGATGATTGTCATATAGACCTGCTTCCAGATCAACCGGTTCCGTTTGGACGAATGTATGTTTTGTCCCAACGGGAGAAGAGTGCCCTTCGAGAGTATCTCCATGCTAATATTCAGAACGGTCTCATTACCGAATCTAAATCTCCCGCTGGAGCTTCTTTATTTTTTATTCCAAAGAAAGATACAGAAGAATTGAGACCGTGCATAGATTATAGAGGGCTCAATAAGATCACTATTCCTGACAAGTATCCCATGCCATTGATTAAAGACATTCTTGAAGCCGTCCGTGGAGCTACTCTCTACACTAAATTAGATCTCAGGGGAGCCTATCATCTCATCAGAATCGCTCCGAATGACGAATGGAAAACGGCCTTTCGAACCCCTTTTGGACACTTCCAGTACCAAGTAATGCCCTTTGGCCTGGTTAATGCGCCGGCTGTGTTTCAACGGTTTATGGATCACCTTTTCGCCGATTTGCTGCTTCATTGTGTCGTCATTTACCTCGATGACATTTTGATATTCTCAGACACTCTTGAAGACCACATCCAACATGTTAATCTAGTTCTGAGTCGTTTGCAGACGAACCATTTGTATTGTAAGGCAGAGAAGTGTGAGTTCCATCAAGCTCAGATAACCTATCTTGGATTTGTCATCTCTGCAAATGGGATCTCTATGGATCCCAGAAAGGTTTCTGCCGTGCTAGATTGGCCAGCTCCTTCCACCGTCAAGGAGGTTCAGCGATTTCTCGGATTCGCAAATTTCTATCGGAAGTTCATTCCTTGTTATTCTGAGACTATTCTACCCATTACTCGACTACTCAAGAAGGGGATCGTCTTCTCTTGGAATCCTTCTGCCCAACAAGCCTTTGAGACCTTAAAGGGTTTATTCATCTCCGCCAGGGTCTTACTCAACCCGGATCAATCCCGCCAATTCATCCTTGAGACAGACGCTTCTCATCACGCTCTAGGAGCTGTCCTTCTACAAACAACTGATTCGGGGGAGGAGAGACCGGTGGCCTATCTGTCAAAGACGTTTACCTCCTCAGAACTACACTACTCTGTTCTTGAAAAAGAGTTATTGGCCATAAAGAAGGCTTTCGAAGAATGGAGACATCTTCTACTAGGATCTCCCCATACCATTGTGGTCCGTACAGACCATCAGAACTTGAAAGTACTACAGCAGGCTCAAACCACCAATAGTAGACAAGCACGGTGGGCGTATTTCTTTCTGCCTTACCGAATCGAATTCACCTTTCTCCCAGGAAGCCAGAATCTCAGAGCCGATGCCTTATCTCGAAAGAAACCACAGGTTTCGCAATTCAGCTCAGAGAAGATGTTTCCTCAAGCAAGATTTGTGGCAGTCATTTCCGACTTTCTTCAGCTACTAAAGCTGGATACCATTAAGAATCAATCTGAATGTGAGAATCTTCTTTATACCCACCATCTTACAAAGGATCAAGGATTGTATTTCCACGCAACACAGGTCCTAATTCCTTCTAGTGTTCTTCAATCTGAGGTTCTTCGGATGTGCCATGACTCCCGAGCTGCAGGTCACCGGGGAATACAGACTACTCTGGATTTGATACAACGTTATTTCTGGTGGCCAAACCTTCAGGTCGATGTTCAAGATTATGTAAATTCCTGTACAACATGTATCCAGTCTAAGGCTTCACGAGCTCCTCCCTTTGGCTTACTTTCCCGCATGCCGATTCCCGAGAAACCTTGGCAAATCATCTCCACTGATTTTATAGTGGATCTTCCCCCTTCCTCAGGTTACACGACAATAATGGTCACCATTGACTACTTGACCAAGATGGCCCAATTCATTCCCTTAGTCAAATTGCCAGGGGCAGCCCAAATGGCTAGGATCTTCATTTCTGAAGTGTTTTCCAGACACGGCCTACCTGAAGTCATAGTCTCTGACAGAGGGCCACAATACACTTCTCAATATTGGAAAGGAGTCTGTCACTTCCTAGGCATTAAGAGGGCACTCAGTTCGGGTTACCATCCCCAGACCAACGGGCAGACGGAGCGTCTTAACCAAACTCTAGAAGGATACCTCCGCTGTTACGTCTCAGCAGCTCAGGATAATTGGTCTGAACTGTTGTCTATCGCAGAATTTGCTTACAACAATGCCAAGCACACTGCCCTTAAGACTAGCCCCTTCTTCTGTTCATACGGGTTTCACCCTTCTTTTGTCCCTACCATTACTCCCTCCCCCTCTAAATTACCAGGGGTGGACTGTTTGATAGAAATCATCCAGTCTGGCCAAAAGAAGGCTCGGTTGGCCCTTCAAGAAGCTCAGGATCGAGCCAAGCGGTATGCAGACCAACATCGACGCAAATTTCCAGAACTACAAGTAGGGGACAAGGTTTGGTTGGCCTCTCGGTTTCTTCCGAAACACTTAGTCCCTTCTAAATTATCTCCTAGGTTCTTTGGTCCTTTCAAGTTGGTATCTAAAGTAGGCTCGGCAGCAGTTCGACTGGCTCTCCCGGCGGCCTGGTTTCGCATTCATCCTGTTTTTCATCTATCTCAAGTGAAACCAACTGTAGCTGATCGTTTCCAACGCTCCACAAAGACCATTCCACCTCCGGTGATCACTGATACCGGGACAGAATATGAGGTGGCCGGTATATGTGACTCCCGCTACCGCAGGGGTCAACTACAATTTCTTATTGACTGGAAGGGGTATTCTCCGGCTGAAAGAACGTGGGAACCTGCTTCTGGTGTTCACTCTCCCCTTTTGATTCAACGTTTCTTTCGTTTACACCCGGGGAAGCCCGGATCGCCCCCCAGGAAGAGAGGGCATACTGTTACACCTTTTCGTCATCGCTGCTTTGTACACTTACATAGGTGGAAAATGTGCAGTTCCGCGCTTTGTTGTGCAGATGCGCGATCTATTTCTGTCAATACCACCAGTTCTAGCGGTACTGTGGTTCCACGTCATCAGTGCACGTCAAGGACAGGTCACATGATTCTTCCACGCAACCAGCTGACTATTACGACATGTCATGTGACGCTATATCAGAACCGAAGGCTTTCGCCTTCGCGCGTCGCTTCTGTATTTCAGGACGCTCCGTAAGTTCGAACTCTAGGCTCTCCCTATTCTAGTGTATTCAATCTTGCATGGTATCTACCATTCCTTTTTCTCTCTTACCTTATAGTGTGCCCTTCCAGCGCTTCCTTCCAACCATCTCTACCTTTCACTCCGAGAACCCTCCACCTCTCAGCAACAACTAGATTCCTCCAAATCCATCCGTAAGAAACCCCTCTCTTCTCCCAATCGATTCTATCATTCCGCTGTCCTCCTATATTCACCTGTTGTTTTCTCCCGTTAGAACCTGTGATACCGCCATCAAATCGGGAGGTCTGCGCCTTGGATAAACCACCTGTCTGCAAGGATCTCCGACAACACACCTAGGGTTTTTTCCCCCTTGAGGGTTTCCCTGGGGGTCCTGCCTCTTCCTGTTGAAGTTTCTTTCTTCCCTTCCAGCAGAGTAGGGGTCTCAGGACTCTCAGGGAGGCTTTTCAATTCCGCCGCTGCTGTCCCGGTTCCGGCGTTCCGACCAGGTTAGTGGAGTTTTATATCTCATTCTGGACTATCAGATTAGAGTGTTACAAGAGCCAGAAAAAGCTGAAGCAACATCGGATTTCAATAGGGCATGTGCCGAGCAGGTAGTCACCCTGCAAAGCCACCTAGATAGGGAGAAGGCAGAGAGCAATAAACTGATTTTGAAAGACCTGGATACCCAGGCAGAGTTTGACCAGGAGCGCCAGAAAGCTGGTGCCTTCCAAAGGCAAAGGGACGACATGGCAGCACAGATGCAGGCTCTTAGTCAGGAAAGGGATACCTTAGGCCAGGAAGTCTGCCACTTAAAAAGGAAAATGGAAGAAAATCACCTGGCCCTCCAGGGACTGGGTGACCTCCAAAAAGAACACCAGAACTTGTTAGAGCACACAAGGAAGGGTGGAGGATGCTCTGGCAAGAAAGGAGCAGGCCAGTAGGGATGGGACTGAGGAGGTAACCCTCCTGCAGCAGAGACTGGCCCAGTACTCCAGGACCAATCAGGAGGCACAGAGAGAAAATGAGGCTCTCTGTCAGCACAATGATAGGCTCCAGCAACAGGTAGCGATGCAGGAGAGACTGATAGAGTCTAGTAAGGCCTTAGCTGAGGAACTGAAAGTGCAGGCTCTTGCATTGCAACAGGGAGCAGGGGCTGATAGAGACGAGGTGCGCTGGGAAAGTGAAACGCCTGAGCATAACCTCAGGAGCCCTGGTACCAGAGGCCTTCATCTCTCCCAGTCCCTGGACTCTGCCACCCCCATGTCCCCTCGCGCATATGAGCCCAGGGCCACGGAGATGGCAGATTACTATCCAGCTAGAAGTATGGGGCTCATAGGCCAGTACCTCCCAGGAATGGATGGGCGGGCATCCGGGTATGGGCACCCAAGCACAGTGCAATTTAGTGGGGAACCCCAGGAGAGTAGGCCCATTAAGGGCATCCTGAAAACCTCTGCCCAGTTAGGTCAGTGGGGGGGGTACCCATCAAATCCTGGCAGCAAGGAGGTATCTGAAGACTCCTCTGAGCATTACAGGACACAGGAGACCAGGTCCCCACATTCTGCCAGCCATTCCCAGGCTCGCAGAATCCGGGAAAACCTGGAAGATCAGACGGGCACCTCTGGGAGCAGCGCTTCTGAGTCGGAGGATGAATGGACCAGGGTTACCCGAACCAAAAAGGCCAATAAGGCAAAAAGGGCCTTGCTTAAGGACCCATTGAAACAAATAAAGGCAATAAGGAGTGTCATCACGCCTTATCATAAGAACGCCAAGTATTCTATTTGGGAACACTTGGAGCTCTATGAGCAAATGATGGAGACTTTCCATTTGAAGGACAGCCAAAGCTGTATTCAATATGTAAAGTGGACCTCTCACCAGAATACTCGAGTTTCTTTGCGGGGCTGGAGGATCAAAACCATTCAAGGTGGTCCACATACAGGGCAGCCATCTTGAAACATTTTTCTGTGCACAGAAATCCTCAAGAGGCTTGCAAGGCAGCCTACAATTTGCAATGTGGGGAGGATCAGGCCCCACAGGAGTTTGTGCAAGAATTAAAGCGTGCTTTTGCGCAGACCACCAGAAGGGCGCGCACGGATAGCAGAGAATTTATCAATATATTTTTCCATGCCTTACCCAAATACATAATGACCCAGCTCGTGAGAGATTTTCATGAGAAAAGATCTTTAGACTGGGTCATTGAACAGGCTACCGGGATCTATGAGGTGCAGAAGCCCATCGAAAATAAAAATAACGTGCCGAAAAACCCCAAAACCAACAGCACCCCTGCTGCTGCCAAGGTGGCAGAGGTAAAGGTTGCCCCCGTTTTAGATTTGGAGTTGGGGGGGCCTAAAAACCTGCCTGCACCAAATAATTCACAGCCCAGAAGGCCCTTGGGCCAGTCACAGACAGGGAGTCGAGGAGGTAGTCCCACAAATGGGGTCCCCCGCTCCCCTGACTATGTAAGTCCCCGCTACAAGGGAAACCGACCAATCCTGGGTTATGTGTGGACTCCTCCAGCCCAAGGGGGGGGATCCAGCCAAGCACCTAACCCAGGGAACTTCCCTCCCAACTTCCCACAGGAGGGCAGAAATTCTCCAAATCCTGGGCAGAACTTTTTCCCCAGGTATTCACCCAATTTCCAGCCCCAAAATCATCCATCCTTCTTTCCCCAATTCCCTGAGCCCAGACAACCTAATCCGGCAGAGGGGAGGCCAAGGGTGGAGGGGTACCAAAATCTTCCCAACCAGGGGTACTACCAGAGAAGGGATAGCTACCCTTCCCATGATCAGCCCAGGGGAGAAAATAGAGCCCCGTATCAGCCTGAGCGGGTTTCACAACTTGAGCGCCAGGTCCAAAATATGGCACAGGATCTGGGTCACATACTGAGGGCTCAACAGAACCCTCAGATGAGCATGCCACTGCAGAATGCCCCAAACTCTGGACCTGGTGCTCCAGAACAATGACGGGGGCAGCACCCCGATAACCCACCGGTTCCCAGGGAGGAGGCACAAAGGGAAGGGGGGTGTAAAGCCTTGGAGGAAGCTTCCTTCCCAACTTGTAAACAGCCCCTGGAAAACCAGGAACCGGAAACAAAATCTCCTGCCCCTGAAAGTCTGCCACCCAAGGAGCAGAGAGGAGGTAGGAGAAACAAAGGACCCA